>NC_134216.1:26188000-26792000 GCF_965140235.1 Caretta caretta
TGTTTGAACATTGTGTGGCTTTGTGCTTATCTCCTGAAAATGTTTATACTTCGAAAAAATAAAATTTTGCAATCAAACACTTATCATTCTCACTCAACATGCCATTTTTTTTACTTTTCAAAAAGGTAACATCTCAAGAGTAGTCATGGTTTTATATTTATTTTTAATCTGGTTAAAAGCATTCTTTTTTTCACTCTTTGATACAGTGGTTATTTAAATGCTAAAATTTACTGTTTGAAAGTAATTAGTATTGGTGTACTTTCAAACAATAAATGTCAGCAGTAAAATGGTAATCACTTTATCTCAAAATCAACCAAAATTAAAACTCCTGCCCAAATGGTAACTTTTAAAAAAGTTTAAATGCCTGAAAATGGAGGATGAGGTTGAAAATAGCCTCTCGGCAGCTAAAGTATTCATTACCACAACTGTATTAAACAGTTTTTTCAAAGAGTCTTTAACTTTATGTCCAACGGGGTGTGCAGGGGTGGGGGGAGGGGCATTATTATGAAAAACTGATGTCAGAGTTTTTATAGGCAGAGGCTGCCTTGGAACTATAAAATGCTGTTAGGATTATATCAACTAACATAAGTCAGAGGTGAATGTACTTGAAACCTTCTAAACAGTGAAAAAGAGCATCATATGTATCTAGAGAGAGATATATTATGTTGTAGATCACATGACACGTATAATTTGAAAATAATTTGCTTACTATATCTTGCTTGTTCCTAAAACTAAAAAATTAGCTAATTTCCCTCCAGTTCCTTCCAACTAATTTGTTTAATTTATTTTCATGCAAGGAAAAGAAACGTCTTTCAGTGGAAATTCATTGTTGGATACTAAAATCTATTTTGCTGGTTCTCAAATGGCTTCTTTCCTAAATATTCCATTAACTGGGGAAAGTGGTCTGAATTCTGTATCTGTTGGTCCTGGTCCAAACCCACCTATGAACTCAACGTGAATCTTTTCATTTCCTTAGTGGGCTATAGACTAGGCTTATTTACAATAGTGTAACACAATTAACTTGGTTGGAATTATTGAATTTATATCAGTGTAGAATTTGGCCTTCTCAAGAAGAAAAAGCTGAAGCAACTGTGAATTTTTAGCTGCTAAACTTATAGACTTCTTATAGGAATTCCTTTTAAGCACGCACACACTTTTTGTGGTTTTGCATGAACAGAGCCCTACCCCCACTAAGAGCCTCATTAAAACTAATAGGGCTCCACCTGGGCACAAGGACCCCGCCTGGACAGATCCAATTGCAGGATTTGGGACCTAGATTGTAACTTCTTACGGTATGCGACTGTTTCCTCTTATATTTGGACAAAATGTGTTGACAGTATCAAATAATGAAAAAAAAAAATTAAGCTAGACCAGGTAATGTAAAAAGAAAACAACACCTCAAGAAAACAGAGAGAACTGCTTTGTAAGGACATTTTGTCAGTTTGAAAAACAACATCAGATCTTCATTTCCACTCACCCTTTTCATCAAACATTTGTGCAGTTTTAAGAAATTCACTTTTTAGTGTCAGGGAATGCCCAGGGGTCTGGTGCCAGCCTCAAGCTTATGGTTGTCTTTGCATCAACATGCAAACATAATGTTTTGTTTCAGAGGAACAGCCGTGTTAGTCTGTATTCGCAAAAAGAAAAGGAGTACTTGTGGCACCTTAGAGACTAATGTTTTGTGTTTACTCATATTCATACACACATTGAAATTATTTTTTTGTATTTGAAAACCAGTTGGATTCAGGAACAAATAAATTAAGTATGACATGTTAATATATGATCTATCTGTTCATGAATCTAACTTAATGTTGCTGTTTATTATTTGTAATATCATAGCGTCTAGGAGCCCTAGTCATTGACCAGAGCCCCATTCTGCTAGGTGTGTACACATACAGAACAAAAAGATAGTCCCTGCTCCAAGGAGCTCGTAGTCCATAAGATGAGACAACTGGTAGATGGGGGAGTACAAGTGAACAATGAGAAATATTAGTCATCATGGTAGGCAGTGACTGGTGCACATGAACAGCCTAGGTGTTGTCAAGTGTTCTGTAGGTGTCAAGGTTCCTCCCCCACTCTGAACTCTAGGGTACAGATGTGGGGACCTGCATGAAAACCTCCTAAGCTTACTTTTACCAGCTTAAGTTAAAACTTCCCCAAGGTACAAATTAATTTTATCCTTTGTCCTTGGAATATCCACTGCCACCACCAAACTCTAATTGGGTTTACTGGGAAATGTAGTTTGGACACGTCTTTCCCCGCAAAATCCTCCCAACCCTTGCACCCCACTTCCTGGGAAAGATTTGGTAAAAATCCTCACCAATTTGCATAGGTGACCACAGACCCAAACCCTTGGATCTGAGAACAATGAAAAAGCATTCAGTTTTCTTACAAGAAGACTTTTAATAGAAATAAAAGTAAATAGGAGTAAAGGAATCACCCCTGTAAAATCAGGATGGTAGGTACTTTACAGGGTAATTAGATTCAAAACATAGAGAAGCCCTCTAGGCAAAACCTTAAGTTACAAAAAAGACACACAGACAGAAATAGTCATTCTGTTCAGCACAATTCTTTTCTCAACCATTTAAAGAAATCATAATCTAACAAGTACCTAGCTAGATTACTTACTAAAAGTTCTAAGACTCCATTCCTGGTCTATCCCCAGCAAAAGCAACATACCAACAGACACACAGACCCTTTGTTTCTCTCCCTCCTCCCAGCTTTTGAAAGTATCTTGTCTCCTCATTGGTCATTTTGGTCAGGTGCCAGCAAGGTTACCTTTAGCTTCTTAACCTTTACAGGTGAGAGGATTTTTCCTCTGGCCAGGAGGAATTTTAAAGGGGTTTACCCTTCCCTTTATATTTATGACAGTAGGCATCACGGCAAAGGAGAGTTTTGAAGGTG
This sequence comes from Caretta caretta, assembly GCF_965140235.1. Lineage (NCBI taxonomy): Eukaryota > Metazoa > Chordata > Testudines > Cheloniidae > Caretta > Caretta caretta. The sequence continues at coordinate 26,190,905 of NC_134216.1, forward strand.
GATAATGAGGTAGCTTTGCTGATGTTTACAAGGAGAACATTCCAAGATTGATGAACAGCTCGGATGAAAGCATGCTTGTTATGAACATTTTAACAAGTGGACAGTGGAGGATGACATAATGGGCCAACTGAAGGCAAATATTAACATGTTTGGCTATTTGTTACATCTTTAGATTATTTTTTAAATTTAGTTTAGAATATATATCCTGTTTTTATTTTTATTAGAAATGGCTCTTACTTTATACTGCAGCAATGGAAAATCTGTGGATAGGTCCATCAGTGGCTGTTAGCCAAGATGGTCAGGGACTCAATCCCATGCTCTGGATATCCCTAAATCTCTGACTTCCAGAAGCTGGGACTGAATGACAGGGGATGATCACTCGATAATTGCTCTGGTCTGTTCATTCCCTCTGAAGCATCTGGCACTGGCCACTGTTGGACGACAGGTTACTGGGCTAGATGTACCATTAGTCTGACCTAGCATGGCCATTTCTATGTTCTTATTTGCCCACATTTTTTTTTTTGGGGTAACTTTTTTTTTTAAGAATAGTAAAATATTGAGCTTGTTTTTCTTATAGTAAGAGTGAATAAATATTTTTTCTAGCTGTCTGTAAATTTTTATGATTTCATAAGGCTTACAATAGAGTTGTATACTGTATAGTAGACTTCAAGAACAATAGTAATCCAAAATCGTTTTGATTAATTTTTATTGATTTTTCTACAGAAACAGACAATGAAAAGTACAAAAGAGTAGATGATATGATTCCAAATCCTGTACGCCTCAGGGGATCTCCAATAGAATTAGCCAATTACGCAGTTTTACAACATGTCAAAGCTGCAAGACCAGACCAAATAAAACCAGACAATGCTACCATACACATGAAATGTTAATGTTGGGGTAATAGTAATAAAATAGCAAAAGATGTACATGAATAGCAACAGTAGGGAACGAAAGGGGTTGGCGGGAGGGAGGAGTTAAAAAGAAGAAGTGTTAGGAATGCCATTCTTTCTTTAAACATAGTCCAAATTTATATAACTGCTCTCTGTGGTGACAAGCACAGCTTCAGCCGCCAGACCTCAGCCGAAAATAATGTCCTAGGTTATTTACTTGATAATCTAAATTTAACTCTGCCACAAAGACTTTGGTTCTTGAGAGCGCCAATGATGATTTTACAAAAATGGAAGAATAGGTTTCTGCTCAGAATAGAGGTGTGGTATTCAGACCAGTCCAAGTAACCAAGAATTTTTTTTCAAGAATGAAATCTGTTTAATCGGAAAACATCAGTTCTCAATTGTTTATACCTCAATCAAGGGAGTTGTATATCCATATACCACTGATAAACTTGTCTGTTTTGTTTATTTGTGGGGCTGTCTCATGATAAAAAGTAGAAATATATGTAATGTACTATCGGGGAGCAGAGGATTTGTTTTTAAACTACGACTATGACAAATCTCATTCTTGCTATTTTTGTTGTATTTTTCAAGTAGTCTAGAAAGAATTGTCACTAAAATGCACTTTTAAAAAAAAATTGCTTAATTCCATTTTTTTCTACAAACATTATAAATGCAGTCATAGAGTAATTGAAATATATATAAAACCTATATAATAAATAGTTCTCCTTTGATACTTTCTGGGCAGAGAGTCTATTTGAAAAGTTCATCTTCAGAGACTGATGGAACCAGTTTGATTTAAGAATCCTTCAGAAGAAAGTTATTTACCACCTAGTCTTGCACCACTGAAGTTACTGGGAACTTTACAATCATCTTCATTGGGTACAGCATAAAGCCCTCATTTACTGACTTTTTATTGAAGATTAAAAAAATAAAAAATTGACTGTATAGCTCAAACGTTGGCAGTACAGATAAAGCCATACAGCAAAGCTGAGATAGTATAGCTTCTCAGTTATAGCAGGCATGCTACACAGATTTAGAATTTTTGACAAAAAATAGTTGCCATTAAATGTACTTAATCACTGTGGCCCTGATCCTGCCTTGGGTATCCTGTGGGTAGGCTACAGTGTCTATGTGGAGTCTGTTTATATGATTAATGGAGCCTTACACTGATGCAGCTGTCCACCCACAAACTACACATTGCAATCATAGGCTCCAATCCTGCAAAAACAAATACTTATCTGGAGAAATATGGTTGACCACAATAAAATAATTAAAGATAAATGAAACTACTTACTGTATGTGTTAGACTGATAGCTGAACTATTGACCTGATCATGCTGTCTTGGCAATTGGTGGAGTGTCTTTCCTTGGCATTTTAACATATAAATTAAATTCTAGATGAATCAATATGTCATGTCCCTCCACAGTTTGAAAATTTAATTTGATTTCTGACATGTAAATGTATGTAGGTACAGAAAATTCTATCCATTGTAATAAATTAATCCATATTTTATTTATTTTTGAGAACACAAATACTAACAGATGGCATTTTATTATTAGATTTGTTCTTTAACAAAGTTGTCTGTGAAAACTGCAACTTATAATTTTAAGTTTCTCTTCTGAAAGTTATCTCTGAACCAGTGGTTCCCAAACTTGTTACGCCGCTTGTGCAGGGAAAGCTCCTGGCGGGCTGGGCCGGTTTGTTTACCTGCCGCATCCGCAGGTTCGGCTGATCACAGCTCCAGGCCAGTGGGAGCTGCTGGAAGCAGCGTCCAGTACGTCCCTCGGCCCGCGCCGCTTCCAGCAGCTCCCATTGGCCTGGAGCAGCAAACCACGGCCACTGGGAGCTCCCGCCAGGAGCTTTCCCTGCACAAGCGGCGGAGCAAGTTTGGGAACCACTGCTCTAAACGATTTTAATTCTCCAAAGTTGTACTAGATATAGTTTAATTTTCTTTCAGTATTTTTCTTTAACTTCTAGTCTATATGTTCAGTATTGGTTTTATGTAATTTTTAACATATTAGGTGGTCATTTTAATAGTGTTATTGCTTTGGGAACCATAACTATTGATTTCTTGAATTTGGTGCATTTAAAATCATAACCAAAATACTTTATTAACATAGCTAAAGAATTAAAATGAAAAAGAATGTATTGTAAGTTAACAGCATTATTCATTTTTGTACTTTTTTTTTTTTTTAAAGAGCCCAATTATGCTAAAATCAATCTGACTTTTGTGTACTGTTTGTATTTTTAGATGGTGCTGGAGAATGTTGGTTTTTGGATATATAAGTGTTGAAGAACGTAGTGTTTACAGACAAAATCTTTAAAATCTGTTTTTTAGACATCAAAGGTAGGTAAAAGTTTGTCTATATTTAAATACATGTATACAAACTAATACATTAAGTTTGGTTTTTTTATCTCAAATATGTCCTAAAAAGAACAGCATCAAAAGTTAGGAAGCCCAACTCAACTCTTCAGAAATGTGACTGTCTATAATAAGAGTAATCATCATAGTATTAATAAGAAAGCACAGCTTTCTTTTTACGTAGGTTATAAAAATAGGAACCTTTATTCAACTAGCCTTCTTTCTGTCTAGTCTTCTATAGCCCCCCATAACTGCACTATCCATGCATAGTGCCTGTCATACCTAGACTATGTCATGTTTTGGAATATAAAGAGCAAGTAGATAAGCTATTTGGAGGATTAGAGTTTATATGGAAAAGAAATGGTAAACAACATATAAGGTAAAAAATAGTGATAAATGTTGTTAGATTTTTGTGTAGGATTTTAGGTGTGTGATTCTCATTGATTTTAATTGAAGTTGTGCCTCTAAAACCCAGCATGTGCTTTGCTTTTAATATTTATCTTTATTTTGAAGTGTATGGACTCTGGCCATAAAAACAAATGTCAGACATTCAGGAGACTTCTCATGTGCGATTTTCTTTCCATTATACATATTGGTAAATTGAATAAGTAATGAAAACTTTAGATACTATTGTAACATGAAGAATTATTCTATTTATAGTTAACTTAATAAATGGAGATCTGAAATTTTATTGCCCGCCCCCATCTCCCTTTCTGTTTTTGTTAAATTTAATCTGTGACAATATGTGGAATTTGTTGATGACTATGTTGTAAACATTGATTACCAGTACAGGTGATCAATAAGCAAAGCAATCAAGAAATAATTTTGTAATATAGTAAATTCTTGGCAGGCCAGTTTAGTTCACGTGCAACTTAGTTAGATGGGTCTAGGAATGACATGTAGCTCAGTTTCTAAGTTACTTCATTGAGAGGGTGTGCAGGGGAACAGCAAGTCCTGTCTCACCCTAGCTGGTCTGGACTAGCAGCTAAGAGCCCCTGGCTGGGGTGCTCCCAGCAGCATGGGGGAGATCAGACTCACCGCCACCTCCAGGAGCCTCCTCCAGCTGCAGCTGCTGCTTTCAGAGCCCAGCTCTGAAGACTTCACAGAAGTGAAGGTGGCAATTCCATGACCCCCCTACAACAGCATTGCAACCCCCATGCCCCTCTTTGGGTCAGGACCCCCACGATTACAACACTGTGAAATTTCAGATGTAAACATCTGAAAATGTGAAACTGACTAATTTTCAAATCCTATGGCTGTGAAATTGACCAGAATGGACCATGAATTTGGTAGGGACCTAATTATTGCTTGTAAACTGAGGTTCTGTCTACGTTACAGACCTACAGCAGCACAGCTATGCTGCTGTAAGGTCTCCTTTGTAGCTGCTCTTTGCCAGCAGTGCTGGCATAATTAAACCACCCCCAATGAGTGGCAGTTAGCTATGTCAGCAGGAGAGCCTCTCCTGCTAGCATAGCTCTGCCCACACCAGCACTTTTGCCGGTGAAATTTATGTCGGTCAGGGGTGTATTTTTCACACCCCAACCAACAAAAGTAGTGGTGTAGACAAAGCCTGAGAAAACTGATATGGAAGTAATTGAGAATATATGTACACACATACATGTATTTTTACAAAGTCAGTTTTCAGAGTGAAACTGCATGTTAAGGTGTGAGGGTCAGTTGCGTATAGTTCAAAAATATGATTTGCCCAGGAGGCCTTCCAATATCAAATTAAATGTTCTACACGTCCCCCCTTCTCCCCCCCCCCTTAAAAAAAAGCCACTTTCAGGTATGGACTGACATATACCAATTTTTCCTCCCATTTCATTCTCCCTACTTCTTCAGAGGTCCCATGCCTCTCTTCATCAGAAAGGTAGCAATGTGAGGTAGTCCCTGCCTACTACAGGAGCTTAGTTGGCTGTCTCTCCATTGCTTCCAATCTCTGCTTGCCCACAGAGCAAGGGACCAAGTGAACAGCCATTATTCTTATAGTTATTGTGCTATCAGAAGATTCCTTAGCCTGGATTCTCTATTGTTTTAGCATGTCTTTGTGAATGTTAGTTACGCGTTTCAGAGCTTTTTGTTTTTATTTTTAGTTTTGTGATAGAGATTTAAAATATATATATCTATCAGTTTGGGGTCTTTCCCATCCATATTCTTTGCATTTGTAGGATGGAGGATGTATTTTTTAAAAGTGCAGACTATTAGGATGCGTAACATGTGCTACAATACCAAAATCCTAAAAAGTAACTTAGTCCTTAGACTCTCTCTACATGGTGGAATAAAAGTATCATAACTGACCAGTCTATTGTGTGGTTGTTTTTTTCAGGTAGTGCATTTCAGATTACAAATAGGTGTGTGGTACTGCACCAAAATTTATTTTCTGTTTTGCATCTTGGGATGGAGAGCTACCACACTTGTAAAATTTTCTTGCCTATACTATAATTTCTGTTCTTGCTCATTTATTTTCTTTGAAAAACTTTTATTAAAAAAACAGATGTAACTTAAAAAAATAAAACTAGTTTAAATGGCATTTCTGGTTAACTTACACATACTCTATAGATCACATTTCTTAAAGTCTTCTATAGACTTTAAAATTAAATTAGGATTTAATTACATAATGTCTTTTTGTTCAATTGAATGTATAATGAAACCTTGAAACTACACGCATGTTACTTTAATTCCTCTTACCAGTCTTCAGGTATCTATCTGACATTTAATACATTTTTCATCATCTCAGTAAATATTTGTACAGATTGTTAAAGCTTGTTAATAGTTCCTGTTAGTAGGGCAGTCCTTTATACTATATCTCTACCCCGATATAACGCTGTCCTCGGGAGCCAAAAAATTTTACCGTGTTATAGGTGAAACCGCGTTATATCGAACTTGCTTTGATCCACAGGAGCATGCAGGGCCCCGCGCCGCCCCCCTCCCCCCCAGAGCACTGCTTTACCATGTTATATTCGAATTCGTGTTATATCGGTTATGTAGAGATTATTTTAAACCAGATTACTTTGCAGGAACCATCTCTGCTTCTGAAATGATTGTGCATTTGGGTTAATACTTCAGATTTCCATTTGATAGCCATATGTTTCAGGATCAGAAATTATACCCTCCTGCACGATAAATGGGACTCTATTGTTTCCATCTTTGAAACTTTCATAATATTTATTTTGTTTTCCTATATTCTAAGTAAAGAATGAAGCTACTTCAGTTAACACACACACATTTCAAGAGGCATTTTGTTTGTTACATATTTTATTATCAGTACATATCAAATGTGTAGAATAATTTCCTTGCCTCCTACAGTAAGGAGGCCATACAGTGCTTTCCATGTTGAAACTCTGGGTCAGATTCATATCTGGTATAACTTCCTACCTGGTAAAACTCCACTGAAGTTCAGTCCCTCCCTAAAACATACCTACATAGCAATATTTACAAATCAGTACTTTCTGGTATTTGTTAGGCAAGTGGCAAGCTGAAACTTCTGTTTTTATGCAATACTGTTTTTTGTTTGCTTTTTTTTTTCAATTGTTACCTCATCCTCCCAGCCTCACATAGTCATCTCATCTACCTGTTCTGTCCTGTCTGATGCCTAGATGGCAAGTGCTCTGAGCCAAGATTTTCATCTTGGTTGATTGTTTGTACAGTATTTAGCACAGTTGGGCCCTGATCGTTGACTGAGATTCATAGCCACTACTGTAGTCGAAATAATAATAATAATAATACATGTTGCCATGTGAATTTAACTCACTAACTAATGTCCACCTCTGTGTGAGAGAGAATCCTGTTATCCCTGTTTTATAGAAGGGTTTATCAAAGAGTTTGTAACTTGTCTAAGGCTATTTAGTACGTCTGTTTAAGAACAGAAATTATGCCTTAGGAGTTCCTGCTCAAACAAAACCTCTCCTCTTTTGTGGCAGGCAAGCTGATCATATTTTATTTTATACCAAATTTGCATTTGTTTTAAATGTGAATACACAAATGCTCTTGTACCTAATTTTCATTGAGTTGTAAGCAACCATTATTTTTAGCTTGCACATCTGCATTTTTTTAAATTGTAAGTAAAAATTGAATAATTTTAGTGCTGTAGGCTTTTCCTTGTTTTCTAAAACATTCTTACACATTTGGACAGCAGTGATGTGACAGGGAAGAGATCACTCTGCAGATCTTTATGCCTGATTCTAGCAGTGTAAAATTGTGAATTTTGGATTTTAGTAGTGGGCCAGACCATGACTGATAGAGCATCAGGACTAGACTCAAATAGGGACACGGCTCAGTGGCCCAAATATGGATTACTATAAAATTAATATTGGAAGTGTGGAGTGTGTTTGTGTCTTCATTTCTTTTAAATATCTGTCCTGGTTAAGTAATTTTCTTATTATAATTTTTTTCAGTTTCTTGGCTCTTCACCCAAGTTTAACTGTAAAGGTGCTAACTGCCACCTAATATCATTCACCTCTGTTATCCAATGTTAAGGGGTGTAATATACATATGAGCCAAATAGGCCCCTAGTTTATTAGGTCTGGGATCCACTTGGGCAACCTTAGCTCAATACTTTGTTTCCCTGTCCACTCTGCTAGATGAAAGCAGACAAGAAATAGTTAAAGGGTTTGGAATACACACAACTGAACTTCATGACTAGGTCCCTACCAAATTCACGGTCCATTTTGGTCAATTTCATGGACATAGGATTTTAAATATTCTAAATTTCATGATTTTAGCTATTTAAATCTGTAATTTCACTGTGTTGTATTTGTAGGGGTCCTGACCCAAAAAGGAGTTGTGGAGGACAGGGGTCGCAAGGTTATTGTAGGGGGGTTGCAGTACTGCTACGCTTACTTCTGCGCTGCTGCTGGCAGCGGCGCTGCCTTCAGAGCTGGGCAGCTGGAGAGCAGCGGCTGCTGGCTGGGAGCCCAGCTCTGAAGGCAGAGCCGCCGCCAGCAGCAGCGCAGAAGTAAGGATGGCCTGGTATGGTATTGCCACCCTTACTTCTGCACTGCTGCCTGCAGAGTTGGGCCCTCAGTCAGCAGCCGCCACTCTCCGGCCACCCAGCTCTGAAGGCAGCAGTGGAGAAGTAAGGGTGGCATGGTATGGTATCGCCACTCTTACTTCTGCACTGCTGGTGGCGGGGCACTGCCTTCAGAGCTGGGCTCCTGGCCAACAGCCACTGTTCTCCGGCTGCCCAGCTCTGAAGGCAGAGCACAAGTAAGGGTGGCAATGTCACGACCCCTTCAAAGTAATCTTGCAACCCCCTTGCAACTCTCTTTTGGGTCAGGACCCCCAATTTGAGGAATGCTGGTCTCCCCTGTGAAATCTGGTCTGCATAGTAGATGGTAAGACTAGATTTCACAGTCTGACAGGTTTTTCATGGCCGTGAATTTGGTAGGGCCCTGTTCATGACCTATCAAGTCCTGCTGCCAAATATAAAAGAAGGAAACAAACAATGGCAATCTTGTTGGAGAGAGACCTAGCTAGAGAAGGAGAGAAGGTAGTTTTCCACTTGAACCCTGCGGTGGAGAACTTATTTTTTTTAAAGATATTGGCTTAATCCTTCAGAGGGAGGCATATTTGCATGAACTGTTCTTGTATCCTTGTGACATTTGGCCTGTTAACTTTTGGGAAGGGAAGCCTTTGAATGTGTTTTGTTTGCTTGGGTGTAGACTACTCACACCTTTGGGGAGGGAGGACCCATCCTGTGATATCATATTTTGCATTTGGGTTATGAAAAACCTGTGATCTGAAAGTCTGGGTGAAGAAAGGCACTTCCTTTTATAGTGTTAACATTTTACCAGTTATTTATTTCCTTTAACTTTTAACGTATAAATGGTCATGTATCACTAAATGTTTCAGCCTAAAGCTGGATAGAATTTTGTTCTTATTTTCCTCATCCGTATATTACTTTTCTGAATCCAGTATCTACAAATACTAAAGTGATGATCACATTATAAAATGTGTAATGAACAATAATGTTAATATCATGATTATTTAAGCACAGACTGTTGAGTATTGTGTGTCCATATAGACACACACACTGCTCTAAGGAGCCAAGTAACCTAATTTAGATCTCTACAATGCAGTACATCTGTAATACTTTGGATGATGGTACAGTGGTGGTATCTAAGGAGATGGCATTTCTGAAAGGCTTCCCAATTAGAGAGTTTGCTTGGGAAGGTTGGTAGAGAAACCACTTCTTCCTTCTGCTTTGGACATCTGAAGGTGACTAATCTCCAATGCTCCATATTTTTATCACCTATTGGCATAAGCATAAATACAGTACCAAGACTTCATCAAGAGGGCAGTTTTCCTCCAACTGTGTTAAATGTACTGTTCAACAAGCGTATGAAATAGAAAGCTTTTTCTACATAATGTAGATGGATTCTTCTAGTGTTGTCTGTTTTGTTGGAACCCAGAAAAGCTTCTGAGTTTTTTAAGACTGACTGTGTACACATTATGATACAGACTCTCAATGAACAGATTATTTGCTTTTGGATAAGCACAGCCTTTAAAATGTCTAGTTTATCTGTCCTTTCCTGTTTCATTTAGTTGAATTGCTTGTTGCTTATATTAACTTAAAAATCAACCAACATAAATGAAGTTTACTAAGTCCTTGTCTACACTGGCAAGTTTATGCACAGTAAAGCAGCTTTTTGCATTGTAACTCCTGAGATGTACACACTGCCAAGCCACTTAGTGCACAGAAACTGTGCAGTTGCAAGGCTGTAAGAAAACCACCCTGACGAGAGGCGTACATCTTTCTGTGCTGGGGGTACAGTGCTGCGGTGCCACTATAGACACCCTGGTCAATTACAGCGCTGCGATTGGCTGCCGGGAGGTGTCCCACAATTCCTGTTCTCGCCTCTCTGGTCATCGGTTTGAACTCTACTGCCCTGCCCTCAGGTGACCAACCATCATTCTCACCCCTTAAATTCCTTGGGAATTTTGAAAGTCCCCTTCCTGTTTGTTTGGTGAAGCGTGCAGTGGTCACAGCACATCTTTCCAGGTGACCCTGTCTGCTCCACACACCAGGCGATCCACCACTTGGAGCAATGCTGACCTACTGGACCTAATCAGCATTTGGGGAGAGGAGGCTGTCCAGTCCTAGCTGCTCTCCAACCATAGGAATTATTATGTCTATGGACAGATTTCACAGTGCATGACAGAAAGGGGCCATGACAGGGACATGCTGCAGTGCAGGGTCAAAGTGAAGGAGCTGCAGAACACCTACCACAAGGCAAACTGCTGCTCCAGTGCTGTGCCCATGAGTTGCCAGTTCTACAGAGAGCTGGACGCAATACTCTGTGGCAACCCCACCTCCACTGCGAAGGCCACTGTGGATACTTTGGTGGATCGCGTGCTTTGTTCCTGAGCCCAAAAGCAGCCTTCCACTGTGGTCAGCACCTCCATGAAGGCCACAGGTAATCTCATGTCATAGCTGCTACGTGTTGCAAGATCAGTGTTGCACTCCTCTTGCCTTTGTAGTTTAAGGAATAACTCCACTGCCACTTGAGACGTGTTAGGGCGAGCAACATACTGATCAACAGTGCGGGATCCACTCATGCAGACCGAAGAGGCAGAGCGTGCAGTACACAAACCGTTGAAAGATGGCGCCAAATGCGAACGGAAGCCCAGGGATTGCTGGGATGCGAAACAATACATCATGGAGCATTGGGACAGGACCCAGGATGCCCCACGACCCCTTCCACCTTTCCACTCTTTGTGGTGGAAGAGGAATAGATGCTCTGTGGGATAGCTGCCCAGAGTGCACGCTCCGAATATCACTGCAGGTGCCACAAGTGTGAACCCACTATTGCGCAGGCAGCTGAAACACAACAGCGGTTTCCCTTCAGCGCTCTCTGAACGGTGCTGTAACTGCCGGCAGTGTAACTCTGCCAGTGTAGACGTGCCCCCAAAGTTTCACTTTATTTGATTTTACTTAGGGTAAGTCATTCACCAGAATTTTTTTTAACCTTTTCTACAAAAGATTCCTGAAAAATGTGTATTAGAGAGTGTGCGTTTGGTTTGGTTTTCAGTGTACATACAGCACTGTTAATGTGAGCATCCTGGGTTATTTTTTATGTACAGTGAGATGGCACTTTTTGTTTACTTATGTTCTCTGTTTGTTAGATCTGGCTTATTTAAAGTGTTCAGAGCCTTACTTAACATCATGAGTGCTTTAACATGTTTTAGAATTTGGATAGAAGAAGGGGAATACTTGTAGAAATTAAGACTGTTTTGTACAGAATAGAATACTATATGACATGCCGCGTCTAGTCTGGGAGTTTTATTATTTTCTTAGCCATCAGTGTTACTACTACTTTATTGACCAGTAAGGGTCTCCCAAGAAGCCTTAAGATACTTCTTTGCTAAGCAAATACAAATAAATTCATCAGAGCTAACAGTCCACCTCATCCATTTATCAACCAACATTTTGGCATTTTATTTTTACAGCTGTATTATAAATGCATGACTCACACATAGGCTGGATGCAAGAGACCATGATTAAGGACTGTACAAAATGGAAATACCAGTGTCCCAGGCATTCTGATTCTTTAATGGATCTATTCTCTCCTTGATCCATGCGTGGTGGCTTTTTTGTTTTGTTTTGATTTAACAACTTTCTGTAGTGGGCAGAATATAACCCTAAATAAGGACTTAATCGTGCACCCGTTTGGTAAATAATGAAATTATTCACATGAATAAGTGTGCCATGCTCAGGCCCTGTGTATGTAAATAGAGGATTGATGGACAGGGTATACTGTTAAACTTTGTATTGGATTTTAACATTCTAAAATTGTACATGGAAGATTGAAATAGTTAGTACATTTTTATATTATCTATAATGAGTTGTGGCAAGGTGGCCGATGTTAGTATGGTGGGTCCTGTGCTTTTCTTGTCAGGGGGCTAAGATGCCACTCCTTGCCCCTGCTCTTGGGACGCTGAGGTCCCCGATAGTGATCCAGGAAGGTAGTAGAGGAGAGAAGTGGGGGAGGGGTCTGGATTTCCTCCTCACTCTGCCCTAGCCCCTCTCAACCCCTGTGGATTCTTACCCTCTTCCCCCTTGGTTGGGGAACCTTCGGCCCTTAGATGTTGGGGGAGAAAGTCTCCCTCCCCTGCTGGGGCAGGGTCTCCCTTACTTCTGTTCTCTGGTTTTTCAAATCTTACAACACACCTCCAAGCTCCAGTCCTCTTTGCTTCCTCCTCCTCCCCTGACTGCCTGAAGCAGGGGGGTTTATTAGGTTCCTTAATTGACTACAGGTGCTCCAATTAACCTGTAGCAACCCTCCCTAGTCTACAGGGAACCACGCCTTAATTAGCCTAGGGCTTATATATTTCCCCTCTTCCACTCTACCACTGCTCCCTGGCCCTCCTGTATCACAGATTATAAAGCATAGCATCAAGGGAAGCAGGTTGCCCTAACCCAGGGGTCAGCAACCTTTCAGAAGTGGTGTGCTGAGTCTTCATTTATTCACTTCAATTTACGGTTTTGCGTGCCAGTAATACATTTTAACGTTTTTTAGAAGGTCTGTCTCTGTAAGTCTATATATTATATAACTAAACTATTCTCGTATGTAAAGTAAACAAGGTTTTCAAAAAGTTTAAGAAGCTTCATTTAAAATTAAAATAAATGCTGATCTTACGCCACCGGTCCGCTCAGCCCGCTGCCAGCCTGGGGTTCCATTCACCTAGGCCAGCAGCAGGCTGAGCAGGGCCTGTGGCTGGGACCTTGTCTGGCAAGGGGCTGGCAGCCAGAACCCCAGACCAGCAGCGGGCTGGGTGGGGCTGGCGGCTGGGACCCCAGACCAGCAGTGGGCTGAGCGGCTCAGCACGCTGCCACTCAGCCCGCTGCCAGTCTGGGGTTCCATCCGCCAGCTCCTGCCAGCCAGGGTCCCGGCTGCCGGCTCCACTCAGCCTGCTGCTGGTCTGGGATCCCGGCCCTGCCCACACAGAGTGGGTACCTACCTTCTCCCTGGTTCTAGCCCATTTTCTTCCGCCCTCTCTTCACTGACCTGAGGGTGGGAGTGCACTGAGCACAGGGCAGGGGGTGAAGGAGCAGGCTGGGGATTGGGGTGCAGGGTCTGGCCAGGAGCTAGAATGAGGGAGGGGGATCAGGATTGGGGCAAGACGTTTGCGTGTGGAGTGCTTACCTGGGTAGCTCCAATTTGGTGCAAGGGGTGCAGGAGCTCCTGTTTGGTACGAGGGTGGGGGTGGGAATTTGGGGGATGCAAGAGTCAGGGCATGGGGTGTGGGGGTGCTGGGTATGTGTGGGGGATGCAGGAGTCAGGGCAGGGGGCTGCGGGGGGTGTGAGGAGGGTGCAGGAGTCAGAGCAGAGGGCTGGGGGGTGTGAGGAGGGTGCAGGAGTCAGGGCATGGGGTGTGGGGAGCTGGGTATGTTGGGGGGTGCTGTAGTCAGGGCTGGGGTCGTGGGGGGTGCTGGGGTCAGGGCAGGGGGCTAGGGTGTGTGGGGGGGATGTAGGGGTCAGGGCAGAGGGTTGGGTGTGTGGGCTAGGGTCGTAGGGGTGCTCCTAGCCCCCTGCCTAGAGCGGCTCATGGCAGGGGGCTGGAGAGATATGCCCTGATTCCGGCAGGCAGCAGCGTGCCATTAAAAATCATCTTGCGTGCCGACTTTGCCACGTGTGCCATAGGTTGCCGACCCCTGTCTTAACCAATCTGTAACCTGAGGGAAGAACACAACTTTTACTTTTCTTTCCCAAATTTCCAGAGCAGGTGAATGTCATGTCCAGCTTGCAAGACATATACAGCCTAGGGTTGCCGAGCATCCGGTTTTCAACCCGAATACCCAATCAAAAAGGGACAGTGGCGGCCCACTGACTGGGCCACTAAAAGTCTGGTTAGCAGTACAGCGGGGCTAAAGCAGGCTCCCTGCCGGCCCTGGCTCTGCACAGCTCCTGGAAGCAGCCGGCAAGCTTGGCTCCTAGGCGCAAGGGTGGTCAGGGGGCTCCACGTGCTGACCCCAGTCCAAGCACTGGCTCTGCAGCTCCCATTGGCTGGGAACAGGAATCAATGGGAGCGTGGGGACAGCACCTTCAGGTAGGGGCAGCATGCGGACCCCCCTGGTCCCTCCACCTAGGAGCCGGACGTGCTGGCAGCTTCTGGGAGCCACTTGAGGGAAGCGCACTACTCAGCCAGAGCCCGCACCCAAACCCACTCCCAGTCCCACATCCCAACTGCCTGACCCAGCCCTGAACCCTCTCCCACACACTGTCCCAGAGCCTGCATTCCAAACGCCTCGGCCCTAGCCTGGAGCTCCCACCTTTGCACCCCAAACCCCTCATCTCTGGCCCCACCCCAGAGCCCACACCTCCAGCCGGAGCCTGCACCCCTTCCCACACTCCAAACCCCTTGGCCCCAGCCCTGAGCCCCTCTTAGACCCCAAAACCTCTCATCCGCAGTCCCACCCCAGAGCCGACACCCCCAGCCGGAGCCCTCACCTCCTCTCATACCCCAACCCTCTGCCACATCCCAGTGAAAATGAAAGTGGGTAGGGGAGAGTGAGTGACAGAGGGAGGGGGGATGGGGTGAGCAGGGGGTCAGAGAAGGGGTGGGGGTGGGGGAAGGATATTTAATATTGTGCGATTAGAAAGTTGGCAACCCTAATAGAGCCTCTTACAATCAACTTTCTAGTCCTTTCTGAAATTTATAAATCCCAGATTCATAGTATACTCTGTACAAAAATGAGGTCTTACAATATCCAAACTTCAGAATTTATAACTGTAATTAAGTACGAGTAAACTATTGAGTACATGATTCAGCAGTGCACACACCATATTAATATAAACGGGGGGGGGGGTTCGAATTAAATAACTTTTATCACCACTGTATTGATTGGCCATTACCCTAAGATAGGCAATTACATATTTTTTATTGCAAGGGGAATTATTCTCTAACATTTAAACTTGTATAGTAAAGAAACCCTGTGTGGTGTTTTGGTTTCTGGTAGGGCTGTTGATTGATCGCCGTTAACTCACTCGATTAACTCAAAAAAATTAATCATGATTAATCGCAGTTTTAATCACATTGTTAAACAATAGAAAACCAATTGAAATTCATTAAATATCGTTGATGTTTTTCTACATTTTCAAATATATTGATTTCAGTTACAACACAGAATACAGTGTACAGTGCTCACTTTATATTTTTATTTTTTTACAAATATTTCCACTGCAAAAATGATAAAAGAAATAATATTTTTCAGTTCACCTCATAGAATCATAGAATATCAGGATTGGAAGGGACTTCCGGAGGTCATCTAGTCCAGCCCCCTGCTCAAAGCAGGACCAATCCCCAACTAAATCATCCCAGCCAGGGCTTTGTCAAGCCTGACCTTAAAAACCTCTGAGGCCTGGGCTACACTGGGGGGCTTTCGAACTAAGATACGCAACTTCAGGTATGCTATTCGCGTAGCTGAAGTCGAAGTATCTTAGTTCAACTTACCTGGCTGTCCTCACGGCGGCGAATCGACCAGTACGGCTCCCCTGTTGACCCCGCTTACTCCTCCTGCCAAGGTGGAGTACAGGCATCAATCCCCGATAGATCGATCACTACCCGCCGATCCGGTGGGTAGTGAAGACATAGCCTAAGGAAGGAGATTCCACCACCTCCCTAGGTAACCCATTCCAGTGCTTCACCATCCTCCTAGTGAAAATGTTTTTCC
This sequence comes from Caretta caretta, assembly GCF_965140235.1. Taxonomy (NCBI): domain Eukaryota; kingdom Metazoa; phylum Chordata; order Testudines; family Cheloniidae; genus Caretta; species Caretta caretta. The sequence continues at coordinate 26,206,833 of NC_134216.1, forward strand.
TAATATCCAACCTAACCCTCTCCATCCTCTTTGGAACCCCCTTTCACGTAGTTGGAAGCAGCTATCAAATCCCCCCTCATTCTTCTCTTCTGCAGACTAAATAATCCTAGTTCCCTCGGCCTCTCCTCATAAGTCATGTGCTTCAGCCCCCTAATCATTTTTGTTGCCCTCCGCTGAACTCTTTCCAATTTTTCCACATCCTTCTTGTAGTGTGGGGCCCAAAACTGGACACAGTACTCCAGATGAGGTCTCACCAATGCCGAATAGAGGGGAACGATCACATTCCTCGATCTGCTGGCAAGGCTCCTACTTATACTGCCCAAAATGCTGTTAGCCTTCTTGGCAACAACAGCACACTGTTGACTCATATCCAGCTTCTCATTCACTGTAACCCCTACGTCCTTTTCTCGGGAACTGCTGCCTAGCCACTCCGTCCCTAATCGGTAGCTGTGCATGGGATTCTTCTGTCCTAAGTGCAGGACTCTGCACTTGTCCTTGTTGAACCTCATCAGATTTCTTTTGGCCCAATCCTCTAATTTGTCTAGGTCCCTCTGTATCCTATCCGTACCCTTCAGCGTATCTACCACACCTCCCAGTTTAGTATCATCTCATACAAATATTGTAGTGCAATCTCTTTATCATGAAAGTGCAACTTACAAATGTAGATTTTTTTTTTGTTACATAACTGCATTCAAAAACAAAACAATATAAAACTTTAGAGCCTACTATCCACTCAGTCCTACTTCTTGTTCAGTCAATTGCTAAGACAAACAAGTTTGTTTACATTTAAGGGAGATAATGCTGCCCATTTCTTATTTATGTCACCAGAAAGTGAGAACAGGCATTTGCATGGCACTTTTGTAGCTGGCATTGCACATTTATGTGCCAGATATGTTAAACGTTCATATGTCCCTTCATGCTTCGGCCACCATTCGAAAGGACATGTTTCCACGCTGATGCTGCTTGTTTGAAAAAACACGAGTTAATTAAATTTTTTGATTGAATTCCTTGGGGAAGAATTGTTTGTCTATGGCTCTGTTTTACCCGCATTCTGCCATATATTTCATGTTATAGCAGTCTCGGATGATGACCCAGCACATGGTGTTCATTTTAAGAACACTTTTGCTGCAGATTTGCCAAAACGCAGGAAGGTACCTGTGAGATTTCTAAAGATAGCTACAGCACTCAACCCAAAGTTTAAGAATCTGAATGCCTTCCAAAATCTGAGAGGAAGGAGGATATGGAGCATGCTTTCACAAGTCTTAAAAGAGCAACACTCTGATGCAGAAACTAAAGAACTCGAACCACCAAAAATGAAAATCAACCTTTCTGCTGGTGGCATCTGACTCAGAGGATGAAAATGAACATGCATCAGTCCACAGAGCTTTAGATTGTTATCAAGCAGAACCCATCATCATCAGGGATGCGTGTCCTCTGGGAATGATGGTTGAAGCATGAAGGGACATATGACTCTTTAGTGGATCTGGCATGTAAATATTTTGCGGTGCCCGCTCCAACAGTGCCATGCAAATGCCTGTTCTTACTTTCAGGTGACGTGAACAAGAAGTGGGTAGAATTATCTCCCGTAAATGTAAATAAACGTGCTTGTCTGAGCAATTGGCTGAACGAGAAGTAGGACTGGGTGGACTTGTGGGCTCTAAAGTTTTGCATAATTTTATTTTTGAATGCAGTTATTTTTTTTACATAATTCTACATTTGTAAGTTCAACTTTTTCATGATAAAGAGATTGCACTACAGTGCTTGTATTAGGTGAATTGAAAAATACAATTTTTTTTACAGTGCAAATATTTGTAATAAAAAATAAATATAGTGAGCACTGTACACTTTGTACTCTGTGTTGTAATTGAAATCAATGTATTTGAAAATGTAGAAAATATCCAAAAATATTTAAATAAATGGTATTCTATTATTATTTAACAATGCAATTAATCACATGATTAATTGCATTAATTTTAATTGCTTGACAGCCCTAGTTTCTAGGTCTGTCTCCAGTCCAAATTAATAGGTAGTTTCTTCTGATCTGTCGTTCAGCCCTAGGTGGCCATTTGCCATGTTTGATATTTTTTATGTCTTATAGCAGCGACCCCTTTGTGTGTGGCTATCTGTCTCGCTAATATTTTCCTTTCAATTTGAGAAAGCAGTTGTTTCATGAAGGTCTGAGCCATTTTTCTCCACCCATACATTAGATCTTATGGTGGGATTTTCAAAAATATTTAAATTTGTTAGGAACTCATGACCCATTGACCCTGAATATTACTTTGCTTGTGATTACCAAAAAACAATTTAAAAAATAATAAACAGTAGTGAATGTACCGCTTTTGTAGTGTCACTGACTTCAGCCAAATCTAGGGGACTTTTTAAATAATGCTTGAGTGAAATCTTGGACTAAAGAAAGAAGCTGAAGTCTGCCTAAACAGAATTCTCTTACCGTTTTCACCAAGTTCAAATTCCCTTTCTTTAGGAATAAGAAGGTTAAAATCCAAAACTAAACACACAGAATTCCTATTTAAATTTAATGATCCGCAGTTATTCTGCAGTTGCATCATGCTGAGGAAAATCTTTATCAAGAATGTAGTGAAGATTTCAACTATCTCTTGAAGCAGTTACTGTAAATAAATTGCAAATTAAAGTGGCTTCCAAGCGTCATAATGAGAAGTTGGTGCAAAAAAAGCATATTTTTTCAAGGGAAAATAAAAATCCCCATACAGCTTTTTCTGTTACCTAATTGATCAAATTGTGTTGAATATTGTCTGATTTATTGCTAACCGGCAAAATATTGCAAAATGCTCTGATACTAAAGTGAATTGGTTTTCTATCTCTAAAATTGACATTTCTGTGGCAGAAACTGTTAAAATTCATCTGTTCTTGTAGTATCAACTGTTTCCTAAAGACCTTGTGGGATAAGCAGTGAAGGCTTTTGTGTGCAAAGCTTTAGGTTTATTTGCATGTCATCCACATGTTTCAATTCGCACAACCTCAGCAGTTTGGATAACTCTAGAACAAGTACTGTTTTTCTAATTCTAATATTCTAATTCTGCCAGGAAGTGTTTGTAAAATCTTGTCCTACAGTTTCACATATATTGGATGTAGTACATCAGAAGATGTCTATCATTAGGGCCCTTCCAAATTCATGGTCCATTTTAGTCAATTTCACGGTCAGAGGATTTTTTTAAATGGTAAATTTCATGATTTCATCTATTTAAATCTGAAATGTCATGGTGTTGTCACTGTAGGGATCCTGACCCCAAAAGGCATTGGGGGACGGGGGGTCGCAAGGTTATTGTCGGGTAGTTGCAGTACTGCTGCTGGCAGCGGCACAGAAGCAAGGGTAGCAGTACTGCAACCCTCCTAACATAATCTTGCAACAGTCCCCACCACCCCTCCCAACTCCCTTTTGGGTCAAGACCCCCATTTTGAGACATGCTGGTCTCCCCGTGAAATCTGTCTAGTATAGGGTAAAAGCATGCAAAAGACCAGATTTCACATGGGGGAGACCAGATTTCACAGTCTGTAACATGTTTTTCATGCCGGGAATTTGGTAAGGCACTGTCTATAATCCTTCAGTTGGTTGCATATCAGCTTTTGTTTTTCAGAGGAGAGCACTCTGGCTAAAATAATGGAGCAGGATCTACCTTCGTTGTTTAGCTTAATTGCACAAGCTTTTTAAAGGGAAAAATGCATTTAGAGAAATACTGGAAATTGTGTGGAAAGTAAAAGAAAACTATTCATTTTTGCCATATGAACAAGCCAAATTAAAATATTTTAGTTTATCTCCAATTTAAGTATATAGAACAATTCATAATGAGAAATTCAAAGGTGGTTACTCTATTAAACCTAGCAGATTTTCTTCTAAGTTTTAATTTTAAAAGTGACCAGCAAATGAAGAAAAAGTAAGTTTTTTTTTTCATGATACATAAAGGAGGCCTAAACGGTTGTGGGATTTGCTATTATTTTTAAGTTTTTTGCTTGTTGGTTTCCTCTTTAGAAACTTAGGACCTGTTTTGGCTTGAAGAGTCTCCATCATAACGCAGAACTAGAGAAATGGTGACATCCCGAGCCGAGAGTGAAAGTTAAACATAAGAGAAAAGAGGGATTTTTACTCAGTGTTTAAAATTCTTTGGTTGGGATATTCAAAAGCACTTAGCATTGTCCTAACTTGTCACACTTTGGAGCCAGAAGTAGGTTTGTTTTGACTAGGAATTAAGTGTGTGGTTTTAAAAAGTAGTAACGAATACATTAAAAACTGCAGTGTAGATAAGACATTGTAGACTTCAGCTCATCCAGCATTGCATGGTTATGCTGCTTTCTGTACACTAGTTTTTTATATCATGCTAGTTTGCACACATTACTTAATACCTTCTAACATGTTTATATTGTAATAAAAAATAAGTATAAATGGGAGTTCTGAAAATCACCTGTAATTTCAGTGACTGATTAATACTTTGAATAAAGGAAACTGTTAAAAATGCAACACCTTCTCCTCGTCAATTAAGACATTATAGCTCACAACAAATATTCTTTAGACCTCTCAGGGTAGTGTGCTTGAACTAGCACACTCAAAATAGCAGTACAGACTGGCGTGGCACAGGCTAGTTTCCCAAGTACGGAAGCAGGGGGTTGAGCAGGTAGCCCATGCCATAACCTCCGCATTGGTATTTTTAGTGTGCTACTTGAGCAGAGCTAGCATGTGTGTGTCTACCCGAGCTGGGAGGCATGCTGCTGGCTGCAGTGTAGACATTTCCCCAGGGGTCCTAGAGAGAAGACCAGACTTCACTTTGCTAATATTTCTGAAGTAAAACACACACACACACTTGCTATATTTATAAAGTAAAACACACATGTACAACCCTATCCCAGTCATTTACAAGGTGGTCTGTCCTTTTAAGGGCCTGGCGTTGGCCAGCCCTGTTTGGAGACAGACTTTGTATGTACAGGTGTTTGAGCCTGGGAGGGGGATAATCAGACCAGCTGGCGAGGAGTTCAAATGATTCCTATAAAAGGCTGAAAGAGGTCCATTGAAGAGAGAGCTGCAAGAAGGAAGGTGGCTCATTAGCAGGGCTGGGTGATAAGCAAGAGGAGAGGTCTCTTCACTGCTTCATTCTGCTTTGATCAGGGGATAGCTCTGTTTGGGTGTTACTATGTACATTTTTGGTTGGAGAATAAACTGCCTTGAAGGAAGGGCTTGAACCGTCTCTTGGCAGGCATTTAATCCTGCCTGGACTGGGGAAACAGGCCGGCAGGTCTACAGTCAACTTGAACACAAACTTTTAACACAGGGCATATTTAATAAAACTAAAGTCATTCAGAACAGTTCATTTCTGTGTCCAAGATAGGGGCTGACTGTCTTTATTCTGGGAGCAATTACTCAAGAATTTCTACAACAATTACGCTATATTTTAAGAGCTAGTCCAGAAATGGAAGAAAAGAAAAGCAACAGCAGCAATACAATTTAAAAAAATGGATGTTCAGGTTTATGGTTTTAAAAATGGTTGCAAACTGAAACTTCTTAGCTACCTCTTGTTTTTGTCGCATGGCAAGCACAATAGAACTACAACTTCTCTTCCCTATGATGAACCGTGAAGTGCTGAAATGACAATCTTTGACATTTTTCTTAAAATAAGTTAGAATGGGCCAGATCCTTCATCGGGTCTAAGTTGGCATAGCTCCATTGATTACAGTAGAACTACACCAATTTATGCCAGTTGATCTGGCCCAATAGTTCTCATAAAAACTTTACATTTCTTAGCATGAAAATAACTCAACCCAGCAAACCATTTTTGAAATTGACACAGATGATCCTTTTAAATTCAATCCCATGTAAATATTTCTGAAGATGACCATTCAAACTAAAGAATTGGTATGATATTCCCTCATTGTTGTCCAGTGTTCAGTATGGTTCTTCCAAAGATGCAGCATTCTGCTTTCTTTTCTGGATAATGTGCTACCACATTCCTGGAAATATAGGAATGATTTTATAAATAGAAGCAATTGCAATTGGTAGAATCCAAGTGAATTAAAAGGCTTTCACCAAAGCTAGCCACCCCAAGTATGTACCTGTTCAATACCCTAGGCAGTACTTAGGGAGCTAGACCATCTTGCCACTCATGCTACACCACTGCATTCTGTTTTTAGCATGTTAGCTCAGTGAGTGCTCGTATGTCTCCTTGAGCTGGGAATCATGGTCCCAGCTCAAAGTTTGGACATAGCCTTACAGGCATGAGAATAAAAGATATGGCATTAGCTGACCTCATAAAAAATTATAGAGAAATTAAACTTTCCATTTAGAGTGTGTCATGAAAACAACAATAATGAAAATTATCTTTAACCAATTTTGTTCAGTATTTGGACTCGTTCATTTATGCAAGAATTCCTGAAGTCAGCCTGAAAGAACTACAACTATTTAGGACACAGCCCAGTATGAAATGATAAAAGTAACTGAGAATGCAATTCAGATATGTATTCCAACATTGTGAAACAGGCTTTGTGTTTTGTCATTTTGATATGTAAATTATGATTGGAAGATGAAAGAAAACTTACAAAATAAAGGAAGGTATCATATAGTATAATGGATTAATTGCTATTCTCACAAATGCGAACTGGAAATGGAAAACAAAGCTGGCTGCAGTTACAATTATGAGACACCAGTGAAAGGACAGTACATGACAGATTCTCTCTAGGTGAACCTAGGAATTTGAGTGAAATAAGTAGACATTTGTAAAGCATAGATTAAATAGGTAACTAAACAATCAACAGTGGCAAATCTGGCTAATGTGATGCATATGTAGGCATGGTGACTGAAAGACATTTCCTGTGTTAAATGAATTAAGCATCAAAGCTTGTGTCCAGGAAAATTGGTATTGAACGTTTTCAATCTCCAGATGTTGTGTGCTTGATCTTTGTGGTACTTTATGCTATTGTATCCTTAAGATAAGAAGTAGTGACAGTGTATGCAGAAGGGATATCCAACAGATACTAGGATCAAGAGGCAGTCGTCAAGGTCCTAGGTTTTAGCTGCCATGGGTGTGAAGAAAAGTGATGTTCTCTACAATATAAGACATTCCAACGACACAGATCTATGATAAGTAAAGAAATTCAAAATACATTTATTTTTTGTTGTGGTTGATCTTATTATCTCAAGTGCTGACCATTGATTTAAAGACCTATAACTCATGATCAAGAGAGTTGGCTACAGTTTCTGAATTTTCTGTATATGTCAGATGATATAAATGAAGAACATGAGTAAAATCCTGGCCCTATTGAAGTCAATAGCAAAAATTCCATTGACTTGAGTAGGGCCAGGATTTCACTCCACGTTTGTCCATTGGCTGAAAGATATGGTACATTTGATGTTAACTCAGGTAATACAGGTGAACAATTTCAGTTATGTGTAAGACTGATCAATACTGTATGTTGTTTTGCTCAAATCTCACCATTCTTGTCTGCTGCAAGTCCCTTTAAGCATAAGAATATTAGTACATGATGTTACTGCCTTGGCTCTCGTTGTTGCATCAGCTGAAATAGATGCATGTGAGTTCATCAGGTTTAATATTTATTAAAAGCTGGCTGTGATCAATGATGAAAGTAAAATGTGATGTTCCTCCAAGTTTGCATATTAATACACTCAGATCATTCAAATTGGAAAACCTGAAACATCTTGCTGTGTAGTAAATCTGACAGCAAATCACCAACTATAGAAGGAAAATATTCAAGTAATCTGTTATATTTTTTAAATGCCATATTACTAATGTTTGGTGTGAAATACAGTATGTCACACAATTTCACTAATATGGGATTATTTCTGATATAATGTCTGTAGTGCCTGCAATACCGGCAAAACAGTTATTTTTCCAGTTTGTTTTAAGTTTGTTTTCTATTCAATAGTTGAAGGAATCGAGAAAAATAAAATTCTTTTGAGCCTTGTCAGGCACCTTCTTTGGTATGACAATGTACAATTCCATTCCCCTTTACCAAATGCCTTTCTGTAGCATAATCGTCTTTATATTTGAAAGTTTCTTTCTGATGCATTTTTCTTTCCATGGAAGCCATTAAGAACAAGTAGTACATGCTTGTAAACATAACCTCTCAGAAGTTTTCATTTATAAATACTATTTTTTTAATTATTTTGTTCTAAAATGTTTAAAAATATGCTGTTTGTATTTAAAAATGCATGTCACTTAGAGACCCCATAGCTTGATTGTCTTTAACCTCCCAGTTTTTCAAATTCTGGGGGTGCCAATTTTAATGCCCCAGTTTTTGTTTGTTCCCCTGTTTTAGAAAAGAAAAGAGTGCCATGTTCAGTGTGTGTGCAAAATATTGATATTTCATCTTGACTGTACAAAAGACTTTTATAAAATGGTTTCTCTATGTCCTGTAGGAAGGACATAAGAAAGGGTTTGTTATCAGAATGGGTTATTGCTTTTATGTACTGTTTTTGAAAAGTGCAGTTCTGATACATTGTACGGACTTTGTCATTTCCACTTTGAAAAAAGAAAAATAAATATCCAGCATGGCTGAGTGGGGCACTGTGTCTTTAAGATACATTGTCTTTCTAGAAAGTAACTCTGTGTTATAGAACAAGTTATTGGGCTTGAAATTTTATAGACTCTTTTACGCAGGTCAGACAAATTATCATGATTGTCCCTTTTGGGTTTACATTATGAATTTCTGGTGAATGGTTTTGTTTTGGGGCACAGGACTTCAAAGCTAAATATCTTTTGAGAAACTAATTGATGCCTTGTAATTAAAAACTAGGGCTGGCAAGTAATTAATCTCACTGTTAATAATAGAATATCATTTATTTAAATATTTTTTGATGTTTTCTACATTTTCAAATATATTTATTTCAGTTACAACACAGAATTCGAAGTGTACAGTGCTCACTTTATATTTTTTATTACAAATATTTGCACTGTAAAAAAAAAAAAAGAAATAGTATACTTCAGTTCACCTAACTCATGACAGAGATTGCACTACAGTACTAGTAAGTTGAACTTACAAATGTAGAATTATGTACAAAAAATAACTACATTCAAAAATAAAACAATGTAAAATTTTAGAACCTACAAGTCCACTCAGTCCTACTTCAGCCTATCTCTCAGACAAACAAGTTTGGTTACAATTTGCAGAAGATAATGCTGCCCACATCTTGTTTACAATGTCACCTGAAAGTGAGAACAGGCGTTCGCATGACACTGTTGTAGCTTGCATTGCAAGGTATTTATGTGCCAAAGATTCATATGTCCCTTTATGCTTCAGCCACCATTCCAGAAAGATGTGTCCATGCTGATGATGGGTTCTGCTCGATAATGATCCAAAGCAGAGTGGACCGATGCATGTTCATTTTCATCGTCTGAGTCAGATGCCACCAGCAGAAGGTTTATTTTCATTTTTAGTGGTTCGAGTTCTTTAGTTTCTGCATCAGAGTGTTGCTCTTTTAAGACTTCTGAAAGCATGCTCCATGTGTTGGGTCATCTCCGAGACTGTTAGAACAAGAAATATATGGCAGAATGTGGGTAAAACAGAACAGGAGACATACAATTCTCCCCCAAGGACTTCAGTCACAAATTTGATTGATGTATTATTTTTTTAATGAGCATCATCGTCATGGAAGCATGTCCTCTGGAATGGTGGCCGAAGCATGAAGGGACGGACATATGAATGTTTAGCATATCTGACACATAAATACCTTGCAACGCCAGCTACAAAAGTGCCATGCAAACGCCTTTTCTCACTTTCAGGTGACATTGTAAATAAGGTAGTATCTCCCGTAAATATAAACAAGCTTGTTTGTCTTAGCAATTGGCTGAACAAGAAGTAGGACTGAGTGGACTTGAGGCTCTAAAGTTTTACATTGTTTTTTTGTAAGTGAGTGCAGTTAAGTAACAAAAAAAATCTACATTTGTAAGTTACACTTTCATGATAGAGATTGCACTACAGTACTTATATGAGGTGAATTGAAAAATACTATTTATTTTATCATTTTTACAGTGCAAATATTTGTAATCAAAAATAATATAAAGTAACACTGTACACTTTGTATTCTGTGTTGTAATAGAAATCATAGAATCATAGAATATCAGGGTTGGAAGGGACCTCAAGAGGTCATCTAGTCCAACCCCCTGCTCAAAAGCAGGACCCATCCCCAATTAAATCATCCCAGCCAAGGCTTTGTCAAGCTTGACCTTAAAAACTTCTAAGGAAGGAGATTCCACCACCTCCCTAGGCAACGCATTCCAGTGTTTCACCACCCTCCTAGTGAAAAAGTTTTTCCTAATATCCAACCTAAACCTCCCCCACTGCAACTTGAGACCATTACTCCTTGTCCTGTCCTCTTCCACCACTGAGAATAGTCTAGAACCATCCTCTCTGGAACTACCTCTCAGGTAGTTGAAAGCAGCTACAGATCCCCCTTCATTCTTCTCTTCTGCAGACTAAACAATCCCAGTTCCCTCAGCCTCTCCTTATAAGTCATGTGTTCCAGACCCCTAATCTATTTGAAAATGTAGAAAAACATCCAAAAATATTTAATGAATTTCAGTTGATATTCTATTGTTTAACAGTGCGATTATTTTTTTAATCACAGTTCAATTTTTTGAGTTAATAGCATGAGTTAACTGCGATTAATCAACAACCCTATTAAAAACCTATCCTCGTGATGTGTCTGGAATCAAGACCTGCTGCAGAGCCAGTCTCCGGGCAGCTAATGAGTGCAGCTGGTCTGTAGTGGCTGTCTGATTGGTTACACTGCCTGATAGGTTGTAAGAGTCAGCAGCCCAGCTCTTAAGCCCAGCAGTAGTTCAACGGCAGCTTAAAGCATTTGCCCACAGCTGCAATAGATTCTGCACCTGCTCTTTCCCAGTCCTGCTCCTGCCTTGTTCCAGCCTTGTTCAGCCCTGCTCCTGCCTTGGCCCCAGCCTTATCTTACTTCAGGTAGTCTGGTCCTGACCCTCTGCTACGATTTCTGACTTCAGCTCTGACCCTTGGCTCTGGCCTCTGCTTTTGGCTCCGACCCTTGGCTTCAATTCCTGACTTCTGAATTCAGCTCTGGCATCTAGCCTCTGCACCTAACGTCAGCTCCAAATCCTGACTACGACTTCTGCTCTAACCACTTGGCCTGGTCACACATACTGGTCACTGACAAGATGCCCCACATTATATTTCAGGGATTTAAAATAGAAAGAAACAAAAAACCAAACATGCACTCACACACACAAATACAACTAAATGATTTTTTTTTCAAATTAAATTTATAGTGAGAAAACATTCCTAAAACATATTTTTGGTGATAAATAGCAATAGCCACTTCTTACATAGCTTCTTTGATTCTCCCTTTAAATTAGATATATTTACTTTCCCGACCAAAACAAGTTTTTACAACAGTTGACAGTGCACAGCCCACACAGCTATGGAAGAGCAAGCTGGAGTCTGCCTTCCATATATGCAACCTTAAATCTGCACCCTTGTATATATATTTTAAAATGGTATTGTTGCATATTATTTCTGTTGTAGTACAATATAGATTTGTCATCTCCCTTATATGCACATGAGCAGCGAATGAGGTGATATCTTTTACTGGACCAACTTCTGCTGGTGAAAGAAACAAGCTTTAGAGCCCTTGCATCTTGCAGTACTGTTTAAAATCGTGTTGTTTATGTACCAGTGGGTAGACTACATGAAAGTCACTTATTTGTAAAGTATATAGTAAACTGTGTTTGTTAAACATAATACAATACTTAAGTGTACAACAGAGTAATGTATACTAATTTATATAGGCCACCCAGATTTGCAGCTATATTACTTTCATGCTTAGCTACCTTATCCCCTAACTTGCAGCTAAGAAATAATGTGCTACTTGTTCACTAGAAAATAGAGTATATAGATACTGAAAAAATTATTAAATACATTCCTCAAAAGAACAGCAATATAAAAAAATCAGTAAAGATGTACTGAATGAATATGACAATAACATCAGTTTATGTAGAGAGGAATGGTAAAAAATGCTACAAGATGCTAAACATGTATCAAGGGATCTAGGCAGGCATCACAGGGTGCTATGGCCAGGTATCCCAGGATACCTACCACTGCTTCTAGGCTTGATGCATTCTGGGTAAATTTTGCAGTGCACTATGGGGTACCACCTGGAGGCTGAAGGTACCATGGTACTCTGAATCAAACTCCCATGATCTCTCCCATATTATCCTAGTATTCATCTGTTGCTCTTTTGCCTGTGCTGTTTTGAAAACTATTCACTTCCAGCATGTAGGACTCCCAGGTGAATGCTGTGATCCTGTCTGTTGATATTAATATGGAAAGTTTAAAGTGAGCCATCAGTGAAGCACATTGCAAATTATCATAGCCAGTTTATTTTGTGCACTTGCTGGAGGAAGCAGAGACACATTCCAGTCACTCTTCCATATGATCTACCACTTGATCATCTTTGATTAATGGAGCACTGGGCCAAGGCCTGGCCAGTTGGCACAATCTGGTGTGTTAGGATAGTGATGCAGACTTATAATGACCAAAAGTGGTTTCAGAACTTCAGGGCGTAAAAGAACAACTTGTCTGGAAGTCTGTGCGGCGCTCACTTAAACTCTCCAGTGCCAAACCAACTCTATGAGATTTCCCCCCTCTTCTCCCTCCTCCCAGCCCCATTTGGAACAGTGCATGAGGATTGCCATTTGGAAGTTTGCCACCCCAGATTCTTACCAGTACAGAGCTTGCTTCTGTTAGATCAGCAGTTGAGGCTGTTGTTGTGGAGGTGTGCATCACTATTTAGTGGGTGATGCTTCCTTAGATTACCTAGTTAGGCAATGTGCAGATACTTACTAATGGCTTTGAATGCTTAGCATTTCCAGATTATGTTGGTGCTGTGTTGGCACATGGGTTCTGTCTACTATTTTCTCCTGTCCCACCAAGCTTCAGAGTTGAACAACTGGAAGAGCAATTCCTCCATGGTTCTGCAAGGCTTAGTGGCTCACTGAGGCAGATGCATCAGTAAATCATGATTCTCAGATCTTTAGATATTAACCAGTTGGTAGCAATGAACAATGGATTTTTTTCTACCAACTGTACCATGGACATGAATGGGCTGCAAGTGCCAACGAGGATATGGCTGCACTGCAATAAAAAACCTGCAGCACCAAGTCTCAGAGCCATAGTCAATTGATTCAGGCTTGGGGGGCTTGAGCTGTGGGGCTAAAAATGGCAGTGTAGATGTTCAGGCTCAAGCTGAAGCCTGGACTCTGAGACCCTCCCACCATGGCGTTTCAAACCCCAGGCTCCAGCCTAAACCCAAACATCTACACTGCAATTTTTAGCCCTGTGAGCCCAAGTCAGCTGACATGGGTCAGCTGCAGCCATGCTGAGAGTCTTTTATTGATGTGTAGATTTACTCTTTGCTTAATCTCTGCTTCTTTGGCTCCGGAATTTATACTAGAAATGTGGATAGGAGAAAGGAACTATGATATTTAACTTCAATCTGAGTACCTGTAGATTGGCTGTTGGGTGTGCATTTGGAACATTGAAAGGCCTGTGGAAATGTCTCATGACTGAACATTGGAATTATGAGTAATGTCTGCTGTGTATTATTAGTGCAGGCTGCATGTTGCACACTTATGAGACCAAAGGTGAGGTGCAAAACAAGATTATCTGTGCCAGTGCATTCTATAATAATGCCAACTGAGAAGATTACACCTTAAAATCAATAGGTTTTTTAAGTCTGTGATACATATGTTTAAGTACCTTTAGCTTATAAATCATTGAATGATTTTTCATTTGAGGTACTTTTGTGTATTGCAGTGCCTTTACAATAACATGAAATACTTGAAATCCTGAATTTCTTGTAATGCTCACAACGCTGTAGCTGCTCAGATACAACATGATGTGATGTACTGTTATTCAGCTTAACCAAAGTTGTGGCTTCAGTAATGTGAAATGATTTAATCCCGAAATGCTATGGCTACTCAGAATTCAAACAAAAAATGATTTTTAAGTGCTGTGGCGAAGACTCCATATTATTATTTATTAATAATTTGTGTTGCCGTAGCACCAAGGATCCCCAGTTACGGATGCTGCACTCCACTATGCGAGATGCTGTCCTGACATTTAACAGAAGACTTTTCATGTCCCAGAGAGCTTACGGTCTAAGTATCATACTTTCTCATTCACCTTCACGTCAGACAGTCTTCACAGTGGATGTTCCCCATCTCCATGGCAGCAGGGGGACAGATCACATCTTTTTCTTTGACTCTGGCCTCAGGGTTGCCTCTCACGATGAATTCCCCAGAATTCTCTGCATCCAAGAAACACATGTGGTAGTCTCCAGGTTTCCCTTTGAAGCAGAGCTTGCACTGGATTTTTAAAAGATTTAGTTATCTAAATGTCTTTAGTTTCTTTTTTGGCTTTTTCAGGAGAAAAACCTCATTCTAAAAAAAAAAAAAAAGTCTTACTGAGGATTGTTTGACAGACAGCACCTCCTCTCTCATTCCCACTCAGAAAAGGTAGATAGAAAGCTCCCAGCCATTGTGTGGGCCAGGTCCAACCCAAGCTGATTGAGCAGGCCACAGTGAAACCAGCTCCCAGCTAGTGTGTGGGCAAGGTCTAAGCTGAGACAGTTGAGCAGGCTGCATGGAGCTCCCTTCACATAGACCAGGCCAGAACCAGTGGCATGGAACTGGGGGAAAAGTTTTTCAGAGCCCCCTTGCATCTCCCCTAGGCATGGAACCGCTATTCTCACAGCTTGCAGAAGCAGAAAGGAACAAATAGCACAAAAATTTTAAAATCTCTGATAGATCTTGTGTCTAGACTTTCTGAAGAGCAGGAGAAATCTGTAAAGTTTGGACTTTGAGTAAGAGACCTCCGACTTTCAACTAAGCTTCCCAAAATTAGCATGAGTGGGGGTCTAACTTCACAGGTGCTTCTGTTTTTAGAAAATAAAACGCAAAAAAAAAAACCTTGCAAAGTTGCAGAAAATCTGTATAATTCTTCCTCATTTGTTTTATGAGCCATAAAGCAAGTGAGGAAGAATTGAGGTGGATTGAGGGTGTGATTGAGGTGGAGTGGGATTTCCCTGTCAAGAACTAGTTGTACCTAAGGACTGAAAGGTGTTCATTACTCTGCCTAAGCCTACCTGATGCAGCCTCCTAGTGAAGCGCATAGTCATATCAACTGATAGAATATTTCTGTCAAACAGAGAGAGAGAGGAAAATAAGATAATCATTTAGATTAAACATGGATTCAGTAGCCTGAGTTCTGAATGTACTGGTTGTAGTCTCTCATTGTGGAGGACTGTTCTCAACTGGGAGTCCTTTGTGAGCATGCAACACACACTCCCTCGACCTGTCCTTCCCTAAAATCTACTTTAAACTAGATTTTCCTAACCATTTTTTCAGGACTGACGCATCACGGGACTGTGATCTGCTGTACATTATCTTGGCAGGTGTCGAGATTACACATTAGGAGGCCATTGTTGTCTTAACTGTTGAAAGACCAAGGCTGGGATTGTCTGAAAGACCATCCAACTCCTAAAGTGTCTCTTGATTTTCAAAGCCTGGGTATATTTCTCTCACACACACACGCTGTAGGGGCGCTTAAGTCTGGACCCTCATTTGACACTGAACCACTGCAGAAAATGGGTGCTTGAGATAATCAGGTAAGTACAGAAGTCACTCATTGTTCCAGGGACAAGTTTCTTTTAGCCAGAGTAAAGTAAAATACACGAGCACTGTTAGCAAGACTCTTCATAGCATCAGAAGATGAATGGTGCAATAGGCCATCTCCACATTGGAATGATAGAATCAGGTCTGGAAGGGGAGATTTTGAAAAGGGTACCAGGTTCTTTGTCATATAAAGAAAAATCATGGCATGCAGCCCATTTTAAACCTCAGGTCTCTCAGCAGTTCCATATGTTGATCAATATTCCAGATGGAAATAATGAAATCTGTCATTACAGCATTGTTTTCCCAAAACTTCGGAATATGAAAACAAAATTCATGGAAAGCGATTGAAAATGTGATCAGGGAAACTCACTCTGAGATCCTTTAGTTACTGCTACAGAAAGAAGCATTTTCAATGCAGAGTATTTCCCTTTTGGACCCAGACGTCTACATGCCTTCAGAAAAAAAAGGTTTGAACAAGGAAGTGGAAGGACCAGTTACAGCCCTCACAAAACTCCAACATCTAAATTACCATCCACAACAATCTTTACTTCAGAAGAGAGAGAAGAATGAGATAGTGTCAGATTTTCGAAATGTGACCACACCTCTCCTAAAATAATATCTGACACATCTCTTGGGCTAGTGGGTCTCATATGAAAACCCAGTATAATTCTTGCTTTGCTTCCAGCCAGCAATGGCAGGAAATGTATAAAGATCTTGGATCAGATCCAGAACTAGCATCTCTTAATTAACTCAATCTTAATATTATTTTAATGGCTATCTGATGTCAGATCTAGAGAAGCTGGTCATCAGTACAGATGCCAAGCCCCATGTAGGAGGGACACATCTGGACTCCTGTGTGACTTGGGATGATGGTATGGCCCAAGGAGAAGACATGGAGTGTAACCTATCTAATGCAAAAAATCATCAAGTTCGCTCCTCTTCTCCAGCAGATGATTCTTTAGAAACATGGTGTTTATATATCTTTCAGCTTTTCATAGAGAAGTAGCTTTATTCAGGTCTTGGGCAGAAGCTCTCGCTGTTCAGCAGGAGTCTGCACCAAAAAGGAAAGTCAGGGGCAGCTGGCTGAGTAGTGCACACTTACAGTCAGTAGGAGTCAGTCTAGACCGTCTAGCCTTTCAGCCCATCAAAGATCTGGTTGGAAGCCTATTGAGGCATCTGTTTGCATCCAAAAGCAGCTGGAAAACCAGAAGAGGTACTACATGAGGCATAAACACTTGGTAAAGAAGATTGTGAAGGGACTGGCCACTGTGATTATAATCACCTTCTCATTAACCTTCAGGTCTTGGTTCTCAGACCTGATTTACATGTTAATGGAACCTCATCTCTAACTTGCAAAACACAAAAACACAAAATATGGTGCAACAGGAGCTGAACTTATATCCAATGTTCCCTAGCTTATCAGCTGGGAAATTAAGAGGAAGGAACTACAGTCACTTATTCTAAGACTGTTACAAACACCCTTCTAGCATCTTGGAGGAATTTTTGCCTATGAGGTTTAGATGTTGGTATTACAAGGGCCAAGTCAGCTGAAGAAAAGGGCAGGCTGGTGTTTTTACAACACGGCTTGACCATGGGGCTCAAAGCCAACCCTTACTGGAAAGTAAATTAGTGACTGTAGACGTGAGACTCTCTCATTGCTGTCACAGAAGATTTCTGAGGACCACCAATATTATCAATTGGCAATATGTAGTTTCCTGTCATGATCTTGATCTTTGGGCTACAAGTCCTAATAAAACCTCCTTTTACTTCACAGGTGATAGTTCCCTTCTGTTTCTTACTGCAAATATCTTGCCTACTCGCTGCCACTTTTGCCAAGGGGGTTTTGGAGCTTAGTGTGTTCTCAATGAAACCACATTTATACATTCTATCAAACATGGTAAACTGGGAGGAGTGGTAGATACGCTGGAGGGGAGGGATAGGATACAGAAGGACCTAGACAAATTGGAGGATTGGGCCAAAAGAAATCTGATGAGGTTCAATAAGGATAAGTGCAGTGTCCTGCACTTAGGACGGAAGAACCCAATGCACAGCTACAGACTAGGGACCGAATGGCTAGGCAGCAGTTCTGCGGAAAAGGACCTAGGGGTGACAGTGGACGAGAAGCTGGATATGAGTCAGCAGTGTGCCCTTGTTGCCAAGAAGGCCAATGGCATTTTGGGATGTATAAGTAGGGGCATAGCGAGCAGATCGAGGGACGTGATCGTTCCCCTCTATTCGACATTGGTGAGGCCTCATCTGGAGTACTGTGTCCAGTTTTGGGCCCCACACTTCAAGAAGGATGTGGATAAATTGGAGAGAGTCCAGCGAAGGGCAACAAAAATGATTAGGGGTCTGGAACACATGAGTTATGAGGAGAGGCTGAGGGAGCTGGGATTGTTTAGCCTGCAGAAGAGAAGAATGAGGGGGGATTTGATAGCTGCTTTCAACTACCTGAAAGGGGGTTCCAAAGAGGATGGCTCTAGACTGTTCTCAATGGTAGCAGATGACAGAACGAGGAGTAATGGTCTCAAGCTGCAGTGGGGGAGGTTTAGATTGGATATTAGGAAAAACTTTTTCACTAAGAGGGTGGTGAAACACTGGAATGCGTTACCTAGGGAGGTGGTAGAATCTCCTTCCTTAGAGGTTTTTAAGGTCAGGCTTGACAAAGCCCTGGCTGGGATGATTTAACTGGGAATTGTTCCTGCTTCGAGCAGGGGGTTGGACTAGATGACCTTCTGGGGTCCCTTCCAACCCTTATATTCTATGATTCTATGGTAGTTCTGTGAACTAAGTAGATCTCCATCCCCAAACTCATCAGTCTTCCTCATATAATTGGAATATAATTGTCTTTCTGGTTGAATCCAAACACCCTAAGGTATTAGATATGCTTAAGTAAGGTATGAACATAGACATCATGGGAATGAAGTTGTATGTAGCAGAGGCATTCAAAGCCACAGGTATAACTCTGCTTTGTATCACACATTCCTGGAAAAGAAGCAGCAATTGCGGAGTGGACAGATCACACATAGTACAAGGAAGTCTGAAAGGTCTCTCATTTTCTCAAACACTGGACATCCTCACTTATCCTTAAATTCCTTTTCATCCCTCCTTGGGTAGATTTTTTTTTTAATATTCCTTCCACTTTAGGGATGATTTACTGCTCTCTACATTGCACTGTGAAGACTGTCTGCAGGACATGAGGGGATTGAAAACGGGAAAATTCTATCTTATCTGTGAATTTTTATTCTGGAACCCTCCATGTCCGACAGTCTGATCCTCCCTCAGAGGGTTGCTTTGTGACCAAGGTTTTCTTGTTGATTGGCAGAGAGTCCTGTGGCACCTTATAGACTAACAGACGTATTGGAGCATAAGCTTTCGTGGGTGAATACCCACGTCATCGGATGCATGTAGTGGAAATTTCCAGAGGCGCTTTTTTTTTTTTTTTTTTTTTGGTATATTGCCATTCCTAATATCTGATTTGTGTCCATTTATCCTTTCTAATGCATCATCAGTGATCTACAACCCATGCTGGACAACGATCCCTCACTTTCAAAGGCATTGGGAGGCAGGCCAGTCCTCGGCCACAGACAACCCGCCAACCTGAAGCATATTCTCACCAGCAACTACACACCACACCACAATAACTCTAACTCAGGAACCAATCCATGCAACAAACCTTGATGCCAACTCTGCCCGCATATCTACACCAGCAACACCATCACAGGACCTAACCAGATCAGCCACACCATCACCGGTTCATTCACCTGCACGTCCACCAATGTAATCTACGCTATCATGTGCCAGCAATCCCCTCTGCTATGTACATCGGCCAAACTGGACAGTCCCTATGTAAAAGGATAAATGGACGCAAATCAGATATTAGTAATGGCAATGTACAACCTGTAGGAGAACACTTCAACCTCCCTGGACACACCATAGCAGATTTAAAGGTAGCCATCGTGCAGCAAAACAATTTCAGGATCAGTCTTCAAAGAGAAACTGCTGAGCTTCAGTTCATTTGCAAATTTGACACCATCAGCTCAGGATTAAACAAAGACTGTGAATAGCTAGCCAACTACAAAAGTAGTTTCTCCTCCCTTGGTGTTCACACCTCAACTGCTAGAAGAGGGCCTCATCCTCCCTGATTGAACTAACCTTGTTGTCCCTAGCCTGATTCTTGCTTGCATATTTATACCTGCCTCTGGAAATTTCCACTACATGCATCCAACGAAGTGGGTATTCACCCATGAAAGCTTATGCTCCAATACGTCTGTTAGTCTATAAGGTGCCACAGGACTCTTTGCCGCTTTTACAGATCCAGATTAACATGGCTACCCTTCTGATACTTGTTATTTTTTACTTTTAAGTGGTTTGAAAGGGAGGATAGTGTTCCTCCAGGAAATCCCTAAATTTCACATGCAGGCTTTACTGCAAATGGCTTGAATTGAATACCAGATCTAAACTTTTATATAGTTGGTATTTTTCAGCTTTGGAAGCCATAATTCTGGAGAGTTCTTCCTGAGGGACAGTTCTAAATGCAGGGTCAATACAAGTATCCAGTCTGTCTCCAGTTGCCATGGAGACAGAGAATGCCCCACTTGTAGGCTGATGTAGTGAGTCCTAAGATGAAAGTTCACAGGTAAGACAGAATTTTCCCTTTTCCCACATCTAAACATGTTTCTTATTTTATTCAATAGCTGTTTTTACCTTTTTTTGCCCCCCTCACGCCATTTGTGACTTACCACATAGTTGGTGGTGGTGGGGTAAACAGGAGAGAGAGAAGGAAGGGAAAGGGGGAAAGCAAGGATGTATGAAGCCCAACTGGTGTGAGGGAGGGAAAGGCAGATTGTGGTGTGGTGGGTAATGGTTATAGGGGGTTGGATGGGAAAGGGAATGGAGGTTCAGAGGAACTACAGTTTGGTACTGGAGGGTAGTCACTTCACTGTTTTCCTGTAGCTAAATCCACCAAATGTAAACTGTCATGGCAGTGTAGTCAGATAGAATTCCCTTGTGCTTTTTTGTGACCACCCAGACTTCTAGATAGCTTGGCATTTCGAAGAGATCCTGGTGGGCTTCTGGGAACATTTCTGGACTTTCTTGAGGCTTGTCTACACTTGAAGCACTGCAGTGGCACAGCGGTAGTGCTGAAGCTGTAATGCTGTAGCATTGTACCATTGTAGCATTTCAATAGTAGACACTGCCTATTCCAGAGGGATGGGATCTCCCATTGGTGTACATAATCCACCCAAAAAGGCAATAGCTAGGTCAATGGATGAATTCTTCCATCAGCCTACCACTGTATATGATGGTGGTTAGGTCAGCTTAAGTACATTGCTCAGAGGTGTGGACTTTTCACACCCCTGAGTGATGTAGCTGGATCAACCTAACTTTTTCATGTAGACCAGACCCAGCTGCAGCTCCTCTCCACCCCCAGTCTAGCTTTGCCCTCATTCCTTCTCCGCTTCTAGCCCCAACTCCACGGTCAGCCCAAGCTCCTCTGCTGAGGCAAATCTGCAATAATGCGGGGGGGGTGCAGACAGATTCCATTACTGGGGGAGTGGACATGTGATAGGAAAAGTTTGGCACCACTGCATTAGAAACAAGAGAAAGTTGAAGGAAAGTGTAGGTCTTCTACTTAGCAATGGACAAGCACTAATAACAGATGACATCAAGAAGGCTGAGGAGTTTAATGCTTATTTTTCTTCAGTCTTCACTAAAAAAGGTAACCAAATACTTAATACACTTAATATTAAGAACAAGGGGAAAGGAACACAATCCAGAATTGGGAAAGAACAAGTTAAAGAATATTTAGGTGAGTTAGATGTATTCAAGTCAGCAGGGCCTGATGAAATTCGTCCTAAGGTACTTAAGGAAGTAGCTGAAATAATCTTGGAATTGTTAGCAGTTATCTTCAAGAACTCAATGAGGTTCCAGAGGATTGGGAAATGAAAAACATAGGTTTTTTCTTTTTAAAGGGGAACAAAGAGGCCCCGGGGAATTGTAGACCAGTCAGCCTAACTTCAATACCTGGAAAGATATTGGAACAAATTATTAAACAATCTTTTTCTAAGCACCTAGAGGATAAATGGGTAATAAGTATTAGCAAGCATTGATTTGTCAAGAAGAAATCAGGCCAAACCAACTTAATTTCCTTCTGTGACAGAGTTACTGGTCTAGAGGATAGGGAGGAAGCTGTAAACTTAATTTATCTTGATTTTAGTAAGGCTGTTGACACAGTCCCACATGACATTCTCATACGCAAACTAGGGAAATGTGGTTTTGATTATATTACTGTAAGTTGGGTGCACAACTTGTTGAAAGACCATACTCCAAGAGTACTTATTAATGGTTGACTGTCAAACTGGGAGGATGTTATCTAGTGCAGGATCTATCCACAGGGATCTATCCTGAGTCGTGTACTATTCCATATTTTCATTGATGGCTTGAGTAATGGAGTAGAGAGTATGCTTATAGAATTTATGAATGACACCAAGCTGGGAGGGGTTGCAACATTTTGGAGGACGGGATTAGAATTCAAAATGATCTTTACAAATTGGAGAATTGGTCTGAAATCAACAAGATGAAATTCAGTAAAGACAAATGCAAAGTAGTACAAAGTATGAAGGAAAAATCAAATGCACAAATACAAAATGAGAATAACTGGATAGGCAGTAGTACTGCAGAAAAGGATTTGGTGGACCACAAACTGAATATAAGCCAACAGTGTAATCTAGTTTCGAAAAAGGCTGATATCATTGTGGGGTCTATTAACAGGAGTGTCATATATAAGACACAGGAAGTAATTGTCCTGCTCTTACTCAGCTCTGGCAAGCCCTTGCCTGGAGTATTGTGTTCACTTTTGGGAGCCGCACTTTTAAGAAAGATGTGGTTAAATTGGAGAGAGTCCAGAGGAGAGCAACAAAAACCTTATGTACCCCCTCCAAAAAAAAAACAAACCCACAGAAAACCTGATCTACAAAGAAAAGTTATAAACAAAAACGAAAAAAACTCTACATGTTTAGTCTTGAGAAGAGATGATGGATTGCAGACCTGATAAGTCATCAAATATATTAAAAGCTATTATAAACAGGATAGTAATCCATTGTTCTCTGTGTCCATGGAAGGTAGGAGAAGTAATAATCTGCAACAAGGGAGCTTTAGATTAGACATTAGGAAAAGCTTTCTAACTATAAGGATAATTAAACAGTTGAGTAGGTTACTTAGGGAAGTAGTGGAATGTCCATCACTGGAGGCTTTTAAGACCAGGTTAGACAAACACCTGTCAGGGATGGTCCTACCTCAGTGCCGGGAGTTGAACTAAATGAACTCACAGTCCCTTATAAGCCACGTTTTCTATGATTCATGCCTGCTAAAAAAGAAACACAACTATCATGTAAAGATTTTGATACAGTTTCTAATCTCATCCATATCATTGATTGCTGTGTATCAGAAAAAGTAAACCAACTCAGCGGTGTCTGAGATTTAAAATCTGGGCTTTTAAATTAACTTTATTTTTGTCTAGACTTAAAAAGTAAGACCAATAATGTTGCAGATAAAAGTAAAATTATAGATGTCAAGACATGCTTTATTTTTTTCCTTATCTAATATTTAGCATGCTATCTTTCATATGAAGTCATCAACTTGATTATAAGAATATGCTTACTGTAAAGCTTTTGTTCTAGAATTTAATGGGCCAAATGCAGCCCTGTCAAAAGTTAATGCAGTGACATTTCCTTCCAGTTTTTATAAGTTATTAGTCTGTGTGCAATTATGGTTTTGCTTCCTCAAAAAAAAAATGTGGAATACTTTTATTTGAAATAAAATGGATAACTATGTTTTGTCCCAGTGGGACTTGGAATTTCCCAAAGCTTCAAAACACTGATGAAAATGAATTATTGTAATTATCAGGATATGCATTCTAACTATTTTGTAAAGAGCTTTTTAAAATCTCAAGGTAAAAAGGTGTGCCACATGACATATCTTTTAAAATTGTTCACCACAAATGTCTGGGTAAATTTAGTAACTGATATTCCAAGGTACTCAAGCACATTAATGGGCAAAGCTAAGCCCTAAAGCAGTCGATTTTTTTTAAAATTTGATACCTCAATGGGTTGTTTTAGAAAGCTAAGTTCATAATTTTGGGGTTTTTAATTACTTTTAGTAAGGAAACTCATAAACCAAATGCTAATCAGAAGGAATCATAAGAGGGATTTTTACAATTATTGTCACATCATGTGTGTCTAAGTACAGTTAGTTTAGTACCTCACCCTTCTTTCACTGCTATCCAATGAAAATATGTGCCTCTGTTCTTTTACAGGAAAGTTAATTTGATTATTTGTAAATAGTGCCTTTTATGTGCATCATTTTCAGTCCTAAGAAGTATTACATTAATAGATATTTTAATGTTAACAAACTTCGGCCCCAATCTGGCAAAGCTTAATTTTAAGCACAAGTCGTCCAACTGAATTAAATGGGCTGTTCGTCTATTTAAAGTTAAGCTTGTACCACAGGTTTGCAAGATTGGGACGTTAGCAGATTGAACTCACAAATATTGAAATGCAAAGGAGACACTCCCAGACCTGCTGGTGGCCACAGATTTCCAGAAGGAAGGAAGAAAGGAGAGTCCTGTATTTAATATCCTTTGGCCTTAGAGAAATTGCACTATGGTTCTGGTCTTATACTTACTGGCATTAATATATTTGTGCAGTTGACAGCCCTAATTCCTGGCCAAGGCCTTGTGTTTCTACTTTAAAGTCAAGCAACTATCATTCCACCCATTTTACAAATAGGATAACTGAGAGATTATACAAGGCCACTTCAGAACTGAGAATAGAACCCAAATCTTTAATTATCACAGAACCAAGCATCATCTGCTTTGACATATTTGCTTTGAGTGCTAAATCTTTGTGCCTGGTTATGCTCTCTGTAATGACTACTCTAACCACTAGACTAGTGGTTCTCAACCAGGGGTACATGTACCCCTGGGAGTGCATAGAGGTCTTCCAGGGTATACATCAACTTATTTACATATTTACCTAGTTTTACAACAGGCTACATAAAAAGCACTGGCAAAGTCAGTACAAACTAAAATTTCATACACACAATTATTTGTTTACACTGTTCTATCTACTTTACACTGAAATGTAAGCACAATATTTATATACCAATTCATTTATAATTATATGGTAAAAATGAGCAAGTAAGCAATTTTTCAGAAATAGTGTGCTGTGACACTTTTGTATTTTTATGTCTGATTTTGTAAACAAGTAGTTTTTAAGTGAGGTGAAACTTGGGGGTATGCAAGACGAATAATACTCCTGAAAGGGGTACAGTAGTCTGGAAAGGTTGAGAGCCACTGCACTAGACAAAATTCTCATCACAGAGCCAGGTCCAGAACCCAGGAATTCTAATATCCAGTGTTGTGTGACTTTTTCACAATTATTTTTTATTTCATTGGCAAAGAGTCTTGTCACCTGTCTAGGCAATAGCAGCCTACTTCTGCTAGTAGTAGTCCTTCATCTCAAGGTCTGTGCTTTGGATCTGAAGGTCCTGGGCTCAAACCCTGCTGCCAGCCCTCGCAGGGAAAAAAAAAAAAAAGAGCATGTAATTAAAGGCTTGATCATAATGTACAGAGGGGCAAAATTAAAACTGCACAGTTAACCTCAATTTTAGTACTTCCTGGCTTTTTGAGCCCTGGATGTTGAGACATTTTGACATTTTTTCTTAATCTTTTTTTTTCTTATGTTTTTATATGTAAATATAGACATCTCCTCTTACCCACCCAGTTAGCACTTATTAGGGGAAATGAATGCTTTGGGACATTGCTAATGAATTACAGAACCTTTTACCTCTGAGTAACTAAAGTTTGAACCCAGCCCAGCTCATCAGGGATTTAGACATTGTTCCTATCTAATGGATATTTGGTGGCCACCATGTGAGATGAGTTTGGTATATCTCCATTCCAGCTGGCACCCATCACTATGTTCTTGCACTAGGTGATGGACTCAGCAGAGAACACAAGGAGTGTATGAGCCATGGAGACTTAAGCGAGCCCTACTACATCTCTAGACAACGTCTCCCCCAGCACCGGATCAGTGTTGAGGCATGCTGACAGGGCAACATGAATGAGAAGCATTGCTTGTAGATAAACAGAGGATTTCATTCACCAGAGTTGACAATCTGATGATTAAGCTACGATTTAGTCATGGGTATTTTTAATAAGAGTCATGGACAGGTCACTGGAACTAAACAAAAATTCATGGCTCTTTGACCTGTCCGTGACTTGTCCTATAAATACCCCTGACTAAATCTTCGCTGGCAGGCTTCGGGGGGAGCAGCTGCTCTGGAGGGTTTCTGGGGGGGCTGCTGCTGAGGGGGGCAGGAGGAGCCAATGTCACTGGCCCCGGGGAAGCTCCACCAGTGGCTGGTGCGGCTGGCTGCGGGGCTGCTCCAGCAGTGGCCAGTGTGGTTGACCCTGGGGTCACCTGAGCAGCTGACCCTGGGGTCAGCCACACTGGCCACTGCAGAGGTCACAGAAAGTCATGGAATCTCTGACTTCCGCGACCTCCATAACAGACACGGAGCCCTTCTGATGGTGCATTTCACCAGCATTATATCCACATAATTTTTAAAACTATATAGTTATATCTATGTGTATATCCTTAATTTATTATTCATCATAATCTTGCAAATGCAAAGAAAGTTTTTTTGCTTCTTGTTGATGAGTAAAGGCAGCCTCCAAGGATTGCATTGCTTGTTTTTTAGGTCTTGGTGGTTATAATTTAGAAATTGTTTTGGTTATTCGTGGGTGATGGACAGAGAGTTTGCATTGATCCTCAAAATCAAGACCAAGCATAGATCCAACTTATTCAACTATCTTTGTTGCTGGAATTTATTGTTCTGGGAGCAATTTTCTTTGGACTCTACGTTGATGTGAACAGAAGTTCAGGACACGATACTCCAGCTAAACTGGATCAAACATTTGTTTGACTTACTGTATATGGTACGTTAAATTCCCATCTGTCTTGATCTTGCTCTGTCAGCCGATTTAACAGTACAGCATTGCATTTGTATTACCTTTGTGAAAGATTCTTCACTTGCAGAAAATCTTGACATTTTGTGTGTTAAATTTATTTTGTAGGTTCTTGGGAATATAGCAAACTCAGTAGGAAGATGCTAAATCTGTGATTTTGGTGGATTTATTTTCCTTCAGCTTATCTATCTTTAAGTCTTGCACATTCGTTTGTATATTTTCCTTTAGAAATTTCTGGTTTTACCATATGACTTCTATTATTGTGATGTTACTACTAAATAAGTTGACAGCCTTAAATGTTTGCTTTTAATTGTCTCATCTTTTTTGTCCTCTAATAGTGCTCATAGAGTAGATGTGGGTAGAAAATCACATCCATGTTTTCCAATAGAAGGATTTTTTCTTTGCCAAGACATTTTTCTCTAGTTTTAACTTTATTCCCTTCCCACAATAATTATGCAGTTTATTTAGTGCCCATTCATTTCGGTAAATTTTCTTTTAATTGAACCACATGATCTGGCTTTCTAAAATGTAAATGGCATACTTTTTTTTTTGTAATAGAAATTTTTCTTTTTGCTTTCACCTTTAGTAGGAATAGCTGACACTTCTTGATATATTAGCTCCTTTAATTACTGACTTGAGATCCAGTGCTGTTCTTTCTTGTGTAGATTTGTTGATGCTATTTATACTTGCTTTGTGAGTTACTTGAAGAACGAAAACTACAAACATGGATCTTTATTTGATGAAAAATCATCATTGCTTTTCTGCATAATAAAATGTACAAATCAGACTAATCAGTTGGTGACATTTCCACCCTCCCCCACTCATTTCTTGTTGCTTATGCAGCATAGACATAAAATCACAAAATACTACATTACAACAAGGAATTAGAAGGATCATGGTATTTTATTGTACAAATTTAGACAATGCTGTGGAAATTCAGTTACATTTAGAGTAGCTTGACTGGCAGGCTTTTATAAATGCAACTCTTGCTCCAGTTTTGCTTGTTAAAACAAGTTCTCAATGAGATTTGCGTGAAGAATGATTAATTAGAAATATTTTATGTAGCATTTATATTCGACAGTTAACTGCTTAAAACAGCAGCTTAAAGCATTGCTGCTGAAAATGTAACAAAACAAACCTAGTAATAGGTAAATTACTGGGGATGTGGGAGAGTTTGGTTCCTGTTACTGAAGCGAACTGAATAATGCTTTATGAATATTCAGGTTTAGTTCCAGCTGGGAGTATGTTTCTTTTGTGCTACTTCAGTGGCCCTTGGAGATATCATATAGGAGTACCTAGAGGATGGAGAAAGGCCCCGTGTTACATACGTGGGCAGGTGGGACATGATTGTATGAATGCAGGATTAGAAACCATGCCTGGTAACCTTCAGGAAGGGGCAGAAGGGGAAGCTAGTCTGATTGATCAGCACAAGTCCAAGCAGAGCTAAAAGCAAGAAGCCATTTATGTAACTAGCTTACGCAAACTGTTGAGTTTTGCACTGAAATAGAGGGTTGCCTTCCTGTGGTAACCCTGGTGCTGCTGTTTTTCTAGTTACTGAGAACTTTGTTGTAAATGTTCCCTTGATCATCAATATCATCGTGCCCAGGAACTGGAGACCAAGAATTTTCAGTTAAAGATGTGGCATATCCCACTATTCATGTTAGTACACAGAGAGGGTGAAATGACTTTTTGGTTATTGATATGATCCATAACAGTGTGCTGGGAATAGATTTTATAGCCTGAAATCAGATAGTGTTATGTTTGATTGAACACAGCACTGATGCATGAGATTCTCATCCCATCTCACACAAGATGCTGCACACCTATACCCCTCTATCAGATGATAAAAGACCAAGTGTAAGATTTGTTTTAAAAAGGAGAAATTGAGACTTCTCCGAGTGCATGGGCCACTTCAGTTATTCTGATTTCAGGTGAAGACCCAGGGGCAGCAGACCTGGAATCAGTTAAGTGGCACCAGAGTTGTGTTCATGTAATGCAGCTATTGCAGTACAAATTAGTCCCACATGTACTGTATCAGGGGCTGGAAAAAAACATACCCATGCAGAACAAAACCATATCTCTGGTTCTACAACAGCTAAAGGCTGATAGTCTACCATCAGCAGCAGAGTAGGAAATAAAAGCCATTTGTTAACTGTATCAGCACTCATGGGACTAGCTATTTTGTTCAATGGAGTCTTTCTCATGTAGTATCATAGCTAGACAGTCATGGAGCAGGGAAAAGAGCACTGCTATGATTCCCATCTCATTAAGGGTGGAGGTGCTAAAATAGTGTCACCCATATCCTAGTTCAGGCCAATTAAGAATTTCACGAACAGTAAATTGATTGTTTGTTTCACCTCTAGATTTTATTGGCCTGAGGTAGCTAATGATATTTCTAATTGGATTCTGGGGTGCCAGTTGTGTGCTAGAAACTTTGTCAAAACTTGGCCCTGTTAGGGTCTGACCCAGAAAAAGGACCTATTCACATGTGCTTAATGGATGTACTTTGGACCTTGGCCATTGCCACTCAAGCCAAGTGCTACCTGCTTGGTATGTGTCATTCACTAAATGAGTTAGGATCATAGATGTACTAAATCAACAAGAAAACACAATAGCTTGAACTCCATTCAAGAGTCTTGATATTTAGTTGGTGGACCAGGGTGCCAATTTTGAATTAGTGCTGATAAAACAGGGTATATGAGAGATTGGGTATACATTAAGTATGTGTTACTCCATTGTACTCACATTGTGATGAAGAAGCTAAAAGAATTATGAATAGCAGTGTGAAGGGAGAAATGAGCATGGCGGTGGAAATCTGTATTTTGACCAGGTGGTGATAAATTTAGTCAAACATACAAGCTTTAAACAGAATGACCACTGAATGCAACCTATCCTGGCAATAATACCAAGTGGGGAAGATGAGCCAACTCTGCCCCAAACTGTCATCTACCCTCCCCACTTTCATGCTCGTATCATAGAATCATAGAATATCAGGGTTGGAAGGGACCTCAGGAGGTCATCTAGTCCAACCCCCTGCTCAAAGCAGGACCAATCCCCAATTAAATCATCCCAGCCAGGGCTTTGTCAAGCCTGACCTTAAAAACTTCGAAGGAAGGAGATTCTACCACCTCCCTAGGTAACGCATTCCAGTGTTTCACCACCCTCCTAGTGAAAAAGTTTTTCCTAATATCCAACCTAAACCTCCCCCACTGCAACTTGAGACCATTACTCCTTGTCCTGTCCTCTTCTACCACTGAGAATAGTCTAGAACCATCCTCTCTGGAACCACCTCTCAGGTAGCTGAAAGCAGCTATCAAATCCCCCCTCATTCTTCTCTTCTGCAGACTAAACAATCCCAGTTCCCTCAGCCTCTCCTCATAAGTCATGTGTTCCAGACCCCTAATCGTTTTTGTTGCCCTTCGCTGGACTCTCTCCAATTTATCCACATCCTTCTTGTAGCGTGGGGCCCAAAACTGGACACAGTACTCCAGATGAGGCCTCACCAATGTCGAATAGAGGGGGACGATCACGTCCCTCGATCTGCTCGCTATGCCCCTACTTATACATCCCAAAATGCCATTGGCCTTCTTGGCAACAAGGGCACACTGCTGACTCATATCCAGCTTCTCGTCCACTGTCACCCCTAGGTCCTTTTCCGCAGAACTGTTGTCTAGCCATTCGGTCCCTAGTCTGTAGCTGTGCATTGGGTTCTTCCATCCTAAGTGCAGGATCCTGCACTTATCCTTCTTGAACCTCATCAGATTTCTTTTGGCCCCATCCTCCAATTTGTCTAGGTCTAGGTCCCTCTGTATCCTATCCCTGCCCTCCAGCGTATCTACCACTCCTCCCAGTTTCGTATCATCCGCAAATTTGCTGAGAGTGCAATCCACACCATCCTCCAGATCATTTATGAAGATATTGAACAAAACCGGCCCCAGAACCGACCCCTGGGGCACTCCATTTGACACCGGCTGCCAACTAGACATGGAGCCATTGATCCTGAGAATCCATCCTACTATCCCCAGGGCTTAACAAGCCCACTTAACACCAACACCCTCTCAGATCCAGTCTTACTTCAGGACCTCTCAAGACCCACTGGCACCAGCATGCTACTCTCCAGGAAGAAACAGTAATCATCCTATAAGAACTCAGATAGACCTAGTGATCCAACCTCATTTTTCAGTTGAAGGTGGCTTTATGCCTAATGCTCAGAGAAAATGCTTGATTTCACCCAAACTCCTGACTTTTGCAAGGTCAAGAAAATGAAGCACCCAGTCCCTACGGTTAGACCATTACCTGTAGATGGGATTCTGTGAAACAAAACACAAGTAAGTAAAGACAGAGGCCCAAAGCAGTTCAGTGAACATACAACCTGTCTGCAGAGTTAGAAAAAATTGATAGGTTCTGGTAACATGCAAAATTGTCAGAGTCCAAACATACCTGTGAACTTGATTCTAAATCAGCATTCTCTCACTGTGCAAACCCTGCAAAAAATATATAGTCAAGATACCCACACAAATTGACAGTAGGGAAAATAAACCTGTTTAAAAAACCTGCTACTAGTAACTAAAATTAAGAGAGACATTATTGGATTTTGAAGCTATGCAGGATGAAACAGGAAGAGTCCTGTGCTACCTATAGACAATCCTTTTTTATTTTTTTGAGTGACAGATTAATTTTAATTGACTTGCATAAAGAAACAGACAATAAAAAGCACACTTATTTATGTTTCCAAATACTGCACACTTCACAAGATCTCCAATAGAGTTATGCAGTTTTACAATTTGTCAAAGCTGGAAGACCAGACAGTACCAAACCAGACAATACTATATAGACATAACCTGTTAGAGTGACATGAATATAAAAGAGAAGAAGATATACATTAATGGAGGGAAGGGAGGGAAAAAGAGGAGGAATAGAAGTGGACTAGAAGTCACGCATTCTTTGAGTAGTATCAATGTTTTGCAATGACAACAAGTTTGAAATTGGTACCTCTTAGCTAGGATAGCCCAGACCTTTCACACAGTCACCTCACCACCATAGACACTTTATTTTTCTCTGTTGGTCATAAAGAGGAACCGAAGAGAACAACAAGTTCTGTCGGATGCATTAATGCACACTTAGTTTCCACCCTCATGGGTATTAGGGTTTTAGCATGCTGAAATCCATTTGACATCTGTGACCTGATAAAAGCATAATAGTAACTGTGTAGATTTGGAAGCCCAGTGGTCTGCCCCCCCTTTCCTATAGAAAGTTAGAGGTTTTTAAATTATAGTCATGAACATTGACGAGGGTCCCATAGGAAGGCAATAATACTGCTATTAAATTTTCTGAAGTAAAACAGAGGGACATATGTAGGTAGGCAGCTTATAATATAGCGGAGTCTAGGTGGAATATTCATTGTTCTTGTGTAAAAACTTCTCCACAGGCTCAAGGAAAGAGAATACCTTTTGTTTGTATCACTGTTTGAGAGTATACAGGATCTAAATTTGTCTTCACTAGTTGAATATTTCATGGTATTTTTATACCTAGGTACTTAGTTGTATCCATTTACTTCTGGAAATTCCATTGGGAGAGAGCCCAACTAGATGGCAATAGGGAGATTTCCAATAATTCAAATTTTCCCAGTTTATTTTGTAACCAGGTATTTATCTAAATATTTGAATCAGTGATAAGAGGGCTGGAATTGTGCTTTCTAGCCTGGCTATATGCAAAAGAGCATTGTCTGCATATAAAATCAATTTATACTTCATGAAACCAAGTTGTATGCTTCAGATATTTGGATGAGCCTGTATAGCTATTGCCAGGGGCTCAGAAGCTAAATCTAACAGTAATGGAGACAGTGGACATCCTTGCCAGATATCTTTGAAGAGGCTAAAGGTATTTGAGATCATGACTTTGGTTGGGATGCAAGAGAAATATAACTATTTAATCCAATGAAAAACGGATCCAAATCTAAATTTTTATTGCATATAAAACATATATCTCCAGTCTACCCTATCAAAAGCCTTTTCTGCATCTAAGCCTAAAATGGCTTGTTGTTCAGGCTCATCTTATTTCATTGCTTATAATATCAATAAGTTGTCAAAGGTTACCAGAGCCATGATGGTCTCTGACAAACCCAACTTGATTTGGGTGTATGACAGATCCAAACATTTCTCCAGACTCATTGCCAGAACTTTTGTCAGTATCAAAAGTACAAGAAGGTAAATGGTTATCATATAGTCCAAAATGTTTAACGTGCAATTACAGGGCCATTTGTCAGGAGCACAGCTAGCGCCTAGCATAGTTGCTAGCCAACCCAGCAAGCTCATTTGGGCCCAATGAGCTCCCTCCAAACAGTTGTGCTTTCTGATCAGGCAGAGTCTGCTACTTGAGCCTTGCTGCTGAAGCAGCCCATTGGCTGCTCAATGCATACCACACCTGCAGCTCTCCTTGACCAAGTTGCAGATCAAATGCCAAATTTGGTAGAGTAGTTTTGAAATCATTGTTTAGCTAGTGGCATTCAGGACTCGTCAGTCCCACCTTCCAGTAGGAATTTCTTCATTAACTTTAATAGACTTTGAATTGGGCCAAGTGTTTGGATCTCTATGCTAACATTTTACTTACTAAGACGTCCCCTCTGGGTATTATCAGGATCAAACTTGTAAGTCTCTTTTAAAATTTAGTCTGTGGATGAATTGGAAATTTATTCTACTTTTTGTTGTTTTTTAGTTTCTATGTATTTTCTTCATTTGTATTATTGATTGTACTGTAGGGTACTTTATAGTGTTACAATGCTAAAGCATCATCTAAACCAGGGATGAGCAACTTTAAGATAATAGAAGGTCACAAAATCCTCTTAAAACCTTTTGGCAGGCCATACAGATTTAAAAAAAAAAAAAAAAAAAAGATTGAACTGGGTCACTGAGGGTATCGGTCTTTTAGTAAAGCAGCTGTTGCCTCATACCATTCTTCTTGGGTCTACTATCCCATCAGCACTGGCCTCGCCATCCAGCTTCATTTATTGTCTACACATTGGCAAGTTTTTAGGAGCTGAGAGACAATCAAGTTCTGGCCAATTCCCCTGCCCCAGCAGTGGGCAGGCAGGACACATCTCTACCAATAGGGAGGAAGTAATCAGAGCTGTGTGGTGTGGGATGTAGCGAGAGCCTGTGTCTATGGGGAGCCCATATCCAAACTAAGAAGTTAAAATAAAGAGAGAGAGAGAAGAAAATCAGATTTTTAAATACTTATGTTTTAAAATCTAACTATTTACTTGTAAAGAACAAAATAACTAAACTAAATAACCCGACTTCAGAGCTGGCTAGGTGATAATTGGGCCTACAGACTTAACCTAATTATAAGCGCAACTATTAAAAAAAAAAAGTGAGTGAAGTTCATAAATTGCACCAATGACGTGTTATATAAAATTATTATAAAAATGTAAAAAAAAAGACAGACTGAATTAATTTAATTTAAACTAAAAGGGTTTTATGCCAGTCAAGGACTCGGTTAAGGTTGTCATAGAATCGTAGGATTAGAAGGGACCACAAGCATCATATAGTCTAACCCCAATTAAAAGCTAACCACCCAGATGGGGGTTCGAATCCTGGACCCTCAGATTAAGAGTCTGACGCTCTGCTGACTGAGCTGTCCCAGGCTGGCTAAAATAAAGGAGTAGAGGCGTGGAAATCAATTAACCAAAATCAGTGTTGAAAATTATGTCTATTGATGGACAAAATAATGAGAGGATGGACTGTTGTGCCCAACGCTCCATTTTGAGATTCTTAAAAAAAATAAAATAAAAAAAGACTTTGGGGCAAATTTTTCAGAAGAAATAGTGTTCTGCCAACACTTCTGAAGCAAGCTTCACCACAGTGGGTGTCATCCCCACTGTCTGCTGGGACCCCAGGCCTTCATCATCCTGAGAGATGTCCTGCCCACCGCAGGCCAAAGAGAGGGACTCAGATGACATCGCCATCTCCACCAGCTTTGTATAAATCCCAAACAACACCTGAGATGTGAGACTTCATCGTCCCTCTGCTCTCCCCATGTGTCCTTTACCTTCCAGATCTTATTTCTTTTCATTTGTATCTTTCTCCTTTTTCCTTCAGTCTAATAAGAGACTGACTTAGCCAGCCAAGACTATGTTTTGGAACACGGCTGTAAGACTGTGACCAGTAAAAGGCAGCTACATGCAGTCCCTCAACAACCTAATGCCAAGTCTTTGAGTGGCTGATAAAACCATGTGCTGGGCCTGTTTTTTCTAGCAACAAGGTTGCAAATGAAAGTCAACACTGCCGCCAAAGGCTGCATTTTCTGTCTTTGCTGTTCTTTTCTCGCTCCCTCCACCTTTTTGTATGTTTGTCTTGTTTTGTCATCTTAGGAAGCAGGATCAGACTTTAACAACAACAGCAATAATAGCTCCAGCCCATTTCAACTAAGTTCCTCTCTTTTCCCTAAAAAGGACAGTTATTACCATCTTTAATTCCATCTAAAAGACTGTCAGAAAAGTTTTTTTTTCCAGATGAAAGGAGAGGGAACAAGGGAAGTTGTTGAAATGAGTCTTACGTAATACTTCACATTTCTGAAAAACATTAACTGGTTTTCATTTTTTCTGTATCTTTTTATTTAAAAGATTTACAATTATTTTTAATGGTGTGCTTGCTAATATACTGAGCACGCTGAGGTTTCTGTATACTAAACCCTGAACCTTGTTTAACCCAGTCACTGTCCAACATTAAAGAGTGTTATATAAACACTGTTGGCCCATATATTCAATTTAAATTAATACAACAGAGACAAGAACACTGAGTGCCCTGGCTTTCTCCCTTTCCAGCCCCAGAGTTCGGGATGATTTAGAGAGTGAGTGCTCAGCCTTGGAGCATTCCTTTGAAGGGTTTTGTAATTTTGCAGTTGACTCTAGCCTTCCAGACACACAACTGCGGCCGGGGGGGGTTGAGAATCACTTGGATTTTCCCAGTGGTAAATTGAAAATTTTCAGCAAGATTGGAAATTTTACTGTGGGAAATTTTGATTTTTGCAAAATTCTCATTTTTCTGTTAGAAAATCATTCTGACAAAAAACTCCTGACCATGACAAATACAATGAGAAAGTACTATGAACCAGAACAGTAAACTGTTGATTGATTTACCTCACAGAATCTTTGGATAATAGATTCACCCTAGAATCCAGTTTGCTCTTTACTACTTAAAAAAACTACTTTTGTAATACATTTATATTAGGGCTTGTGTACATTACCGCTTGGGTTCGATCTACGATATGCAGCTTCAGCTATGTGAATAGCGTAGCTGAAGTTGACATACTTAGATCTACTTACCGTGGTGTCTTCTCTGCAGTAAGTCGACAGCTGATGCTCTCCCATCAACTCCTTTTGCGCTTCTCGTTCTGGTGGAGTATCGGAGTCGACGGGAGAGCGCTCAGCAGTCAATTTATTGCGTCTATACTAGACACGGTAAATAGACCCCTGCTGGATCAATCGCTGCCCGCCGATCCGGTGGGTAGTGTAGACAAGCCCTTTAGAATAGCTTTTAGGAATCCCACTCAAGCATCAGCACCCCATTGTGCCAGGCACTATTCAGACAAAGGAAGAAAACAGTCCCTACCTATGACAGAGTGCAGCAAGTTAATAGGTGAGCCTGCACTCTGATCACTCTGATACTAATTAGTTCCCCTGGAGAAAGCTAATTGGCATAATTAAAGGTAATTAGCTAATCAGGATGGTGGCCTGGGTGAGTTAACAAGCCAGTTAGCCAACCAGCTCAAGGCTGATGAAGTCTGGGAAGGAAGTGCTGAGGAGAGAGGAACTGCTGATCCCAGTCAGGGAATGGAGACCTCTGCTCCTCTCAGCTCCTGAGGAAAGGGCCTAAAGCAGTGATATTCAATAGGCAATACTCAGCGTGTCGCACATCACCTCCATATTGGTGCACATAACAAAATTCATTCCGCACATGTGTGGGAAAAATTAGAGGGAATACTGATCACTGACCTAAAGCATAGGTGATATTATAGATAGTACTGTTTCATAGAATTGTAATGGTGTTGGTGGAGGGAATTCAAATAAATTACATGGTGGATACACTACCAATAGAGCCTCAGCCAGTTTCTGTGGTGCAAAGAGGCAAGAGCATACTGTACCCTGCTATATGCCCCATAGAGATTAATCCAGAAAAAAAATGCAATAAGAGAACAAGATAGACGAGGGGGGTAGGGTTGTAAGGATGAGGTAATAAAATGAACAACCTAGGAACCTCAGCTCACCACTTGCCTAACTGATTTTCAGGCATGGGGTTGTCTTCAGTGAGTTACATGAAGCATGAATTTGGTGCAGTGTTTGAATATGGAAAGAACTGTTCCTCATTATTTTTTTAGGCAAGGAAATCATTCTATATTTTTTGAAGAATGTTATTTAAAAAATACAAAATACCTCCTGAAGTGTCTGTGCAATGACAAAAATATTGAACCTGTTTCAGAGTTAGAATAAAAATATTACATTGTGCTCATGTTTTCTCAGGCATGAAATCTTTTTATTCTACAGTATGCTGAATTTCTGCTCCTGAATTCTAAGGCTGTATGATGGAAATTGATATTTTTTGCATACATGTAATCCAGTTTAGAATACAGTGAAGGATGAAGCAGCCAGTGTCAGGTTTCTGGGTACATAATTCTGTTGGGAGAACTTCTGCCTTGGTCTAGCTGTGAAGAGATTTATATTCTGTCTGAAGACACACCTGAGAA
This sequence comes from Caretta caretta, assembly GCF_965140235.1. Taxonomy (NCBI): domain Eukaryota; kingdom Metazoa; phylum Chordata; order Testudines; family Cheloniidae; genus Caretta; species Caretta caretta. Next base: position 26,244,282 of record NC_134216.1, read on the forward strand.
CCATGGGTTTAGTAGGGAAGCTAGGAAGGAAATAAAACTATACTCTCTATAGTATTTAAGTGCCCTGTATCCCATTTATGCTAAGTCATTCAAGAATTATGTATGGTTATATGTAGGGCTCTACCAAATTCACAGTCCATTTTGGTCAATTTCATGGTCATAGGAATTGAAAAATAGTAAATTTCATGATTTCAGCTATTTAAATGTGAAATTTCATGATGTTGTAATTGTAGGGGTCCTGACCCAAAGAGGAGTTGTGCGCATGTGTTGTGGTACTGCTGCCCTTACTTCTGTGCTGCTGCTGGCGGCGGCGCTGCTTTCAGAGCTGGGCAGCTGGAGAGCAGCGGCTGCTGGCTGGGATTCCAGCTGTGAAGGCAGAGCCGCCGCCAGCAGCAGCACTGAAGTAAGGATGGCCTGGTATGGTATTGCCACTCTTACTTCTGTGCTGCTGCCTGCAGAGCTGGGCCCTCAATCAGAAGCTGCCACTCTCTGGCCACCCAGCTCTGAAGACGGCAGCAGAGGAGTAAGGGTGGCATGGTACGGTGTTGCCACCCTTACTTCTGCACTGCTGCTGGTGGGGCACTGCCTTCAGAGCTGGGCACCCAGCCACCGCTCTCCAGCCGCCCAGCTCTGAAGGCAGCGCAGAAGTAAGGGTGGCTATACTGTGACCCCCCTAAAATAACCTTGCGACTCCCTTTTGAGTCAGGACCCCAATTTGAGAAATGCTGGTCTCCCCTGTGAAATCTATATAATATAGGGTAAATGAACACAAAAGACTAGATTTCACAGGGGGAGACCAAATGTCATGGTCCGTGAAGCGTGTTTTTTTTAATGGCTGTGAATTTGGTAGGGCCCTAGTTATATGAACAGGATGCCTATATAGTGTAATATTCTTTACAAAATTTATAAAGCCCCCTTTGAGACTTGATTTTTGCAAGATCAAATAAACTGTCAAATCCAGGACTAAAACCTGCAATAATCCAGGACTGCTGACCCTGATGCAAAATTCCCTTTAATTTTATTAGCATCTGAATGGTAAGAAATAACAGAAGTGAAAGCTACAATTTAAGGGTTGTACAATTCCTTTAACAGTACTTGTGGGCAGGGCGGATTGATTTAAATCAAGGTGATTTAAATCACCAAGTGGAAAGCCTCAATTTAAGTAATCAATTTTAATCAACTTTTCCATTTCTACTTCAGTCAGTTTCTAAAAAAAAAGTATGTTCTCATTGGTTGATATACCTATTAAAACATTTTGATTTACAACTAAATAGAGCTTTTACATTAGATTTGGTACTTTTTTGCTACCTACGAGGGTATGTTATAACTATAGATATTTATTTAAGCAATTATGTAGCTTAATATTTTCAGATTATTATTAATTTACATTTTAGTATGTTAATAAATGGTGAATGATATATTGCTTATTTACTAGATAATTGACTTTTTGCTCATGATTTGTGCCAAGCTGCATTAGAATGGTAACTGGAATTTAATTAAACACACACAACAGCATATAAAATTTATTCTTATTAAACATAACAGCATTAAAGATTTTGAATACATAAACTTATACAAACATGTTTCACATTTACCACTAAATGACTGATTAAACAGAGGCATTAACTGTAGTCAGTAAATTAAACTGATTATTTCAGGTCTGCCTAGGAAAGTTTTCAAATATGCCTAAGTGAAAGTGACTGGAGCTTCATCCTCACCTAAGTCTCTTGAAAATCAGCCTGTCTCCTAAGGGCTGGTCCATGCTACAAAGCTAGGTTGGCTTAATTACATCATTCAGGGCTGTGAAAATTTTCATGCACTCTGTGACCTAGTGTCAGTGTAGACACCACTAGGCTGACAGAAGAATTATTCTCTTTGCCTAGCTACCCCTTCTTGGAGAGGCTGGTTTACTATAGTGATGGAAGAACCCCCTCCATTGCTGTACTAAGTGTCTATGCTACAGCGGTGCAGCTCAACTGTGCCACTGTAGCATTTCTACTGTAGACATACCTTAAATTAGGCTGATTTATTGTGCCGTATTTATAGGGTTGCCTGTTTAATGGCTGGTAACCAGACCACTCAGGTCCTGCCCCCTGTCTCTTCCCCCAAGGCCCCACCTCCTTCACCGCCTCTTCCCCCCCAACCTGCTGCTCTGCTTCTTTCCCCACCCCCCCAGATCAAAAAACTGGACACCAGGGCTTGTCAAATGACACCTGGACGCATAAGCCGAAATCCAGACTGTCCGGGTGAAAACCGGACAAGTGGAAACCCTACATATTTGTAAGGCTTAGCCTCAAAAGTTATGTTTTCCCCCGTTTCATTATATAGAAAAGCAGACATTAATTCTAACTCCAAGTTTTTATGGAGGCTCGTGGATTCAGCATATTTATTTTGTATTTAAAGATTTTAAGAAATTATAGTAAATTTAGGCCTTACCATATTTTGTATTAAATTCAGATTTTATTTTAAACATGTTTATTTTTTAAAAGAATAACTTATTATAATTTAAATAATAGAATGAAAAAAATCTGATTTTTATTCACCTTGCATGCGGGAAAGGATAGGGGATGCAGTAACTTCCTGATATTAAAAAAAATCAACTTTCAGTGTACAGAAAAAGCTCCCTTTGCCTAAAATATTAAGACAAATGTTTTTGACGACCTGGAAGCTGTGTCTGGAATTGTTCTGTCAGTTGTTGATACCTGGACTATAATGTGGCCTGATGTGGTCTCTTGGTTTGGAAACTATTTGTTCTTCCTTTGAGGTATTAGTCATGCCAAATGCATTTGCTTCTGCGTATTTATATTTTGTGCCTTATGGTTTTGTTACAAAGTGTATTGAGTAGGCATTGGATTAATATAATTCTGTGCTCATTAGAATGATCCTTGTATATACTGGTGATTAGCCATAATACCTTTCTAAAACATCAATATAATTTTAAATGGAAAAACATGGAAACAAATTCAGATAGTCAGTTGTATTTGCTTACAGTTGTAACCATTAAACACAAAATATATTAAGGTTAATTGTATTTATGGTACTCTTCATATGTAAATTAGTGTTCTAAAAAATAAGACAACTCAGTATGATGGAGAAACTAAAATTCTTTGTTGATCATACCAGCTTTCATCAATCCTAGAGTTATCTCCATATTAAATTAAATTTCAGTGAAGTAGAAAAGTAGATTTCATTTCCATTGTTTTTATTTTGGCCTAGGAAATGGAGAGATGTACCATCATAGATATGCAAAGCAGCTAGTAGAAATACATCACTGGTTTCAAATATGCTTTACTTCAAAATTTTTACTAATGAGTAGAGATGTTTTTTTAAAATAGTTGCAAGACCCTTCCACAAAACTGAAATAAATTGAAATTTATTTTATGGTTACTTCAGAAAGCCTTTAATTTCCATAAGAGTCCAATTTCAGTCATTAACTTCTTCAAAATATAAAGAACAAGCCCCCTAAGCCCAGAGTTAGGAGGATATCTTGTTTGTATAGGCAGATGCTTGCTATGACAACTAACAGAGATGAGTGCTCTAATATATGGCATTTCAATATTCTTTTCTCTTTACTACAATAGGTTTCACATGTGTATAGTTTTCTTCCTTATTGTTTGGAGCTGAGTTATTTGTCGATACCATGTTTTCATTCTGTTTTTAAACTGTTGGGTAAAGGATGTGCGTATGTCATTTCTTATCTGGAACATGTACCTTTCTTGTCAAAACTAGGATGTTTTTTATAAAATGAGTCTGTTCACATTCATAAAACATATTATTTGAGCTTGTCATTTCTTTTTTGAAAGGACCAGGTTGGCATTTTACTAGTACTCAGTTTATTGACTAAATTGATGTCTCTGACTCTCTCTATTTGTGAATCTATAATCCTTTCCTTTCTGTTTTTATAATTGTGTAGAGAAGCAGATGCAAGGAGAAATACTTTATTGGCGTCTATTTGTCCCAGAAGTTGACACCTACACAAAGGACATCTTTGCCAAATTTGATAAGAATGGTTGGGTTACTATTATATTATTATAGCTAGTTTTTAAGGTCTCTTATGTTTTGATTTTGATTTTCAATTCCTTTTGATTCTTAACTTGTATTATTGCCTCATAGTATGGTGTTCATCGGCCCACAAAACACATGGCAATAGTTATCATAAAAGATGTAATCCTCAAACTGTTAAGGGAGACAAGAATGATAGTAAACTTACCAAAGACCACAAATCCACTCCAACATGGGATTTGTTTTAGATATATCTTTGTTTATGCTTTCTCAGTGTGGTGTTGTGCCTCATTGTCTGAGGATAAAATCTTTTCTAGGTGAATTCTTGTTAATGTATATCTATTGCCAAGATGTAATGCAGTAGAAGAGTGTATTCCCAACAGCCTGATGGCAATGTTAGTTGGTTACTCACAGCTGATTTTAAGAAGTGTACTGGTACCCCTGGATGTTATAATAGCTAAAATTAGAAGTAGGACTACAAGTTCTCAATAGGCAAATAGCTGATTATCCTTTCTATTAGGAAATGGAATAGTATGCTGGAGTCTTTTTATTTAACGTTTTAAAAGTACGGTTAAAAGTATGGCTTTTATATTGTAAAATTTACTGTGCAAACTGAGTGATTTGCAGTCCAAGAATTGTCCAAGTTCCATGAAATGCAATAGTTTAGGAATGTGTTTTAATTATCTAAACTTCTCGTTAGAAATAAATGTAACTACATATCTTTAGAATAAAGTCTTAATCTGTTCACAGTTATTTTATTCATTATCTTCCCTGGTACTCTAAACTTGTACCTCTAAATATTTGGATCCACTGGATCTACTTTCTTCAAGAATAGTACAACTACTGCCTGTAGCCAGTCATCTGGTACCCTCTTGCTCTCACGCCTGCTTTTATAATTTTTTTATAGCACTTGTCGCATCAGTTTTTAGCAGCTCTGCTGTTATATTGTCAATACCTGCAGCTTTCCGTTTTTAAACTATTTTACTGCTCTTTCTGTTTCTTTTTTTGATGGTGGTTCATTGCTGATATCCATTCTGCATTGCAAACTTCCCCATTCATCTAGCAGGCAAGTTGTAGTAGGCAAAGAACAAGGAAGCTTTAGTCGAGGCCAAAGTTGCATTGATAACATATTCACGCTCCAGCTGTTGATGGAGAATGAAGATTAAAGATGTCTGCTCTTTTCATTGACTTTACAAAGGCATTTGATTCTGTTTGGAGGGAAGCATTATGGAAAGTAGCAGTTATATGGAGTTCCAGATAAGATTATTACAATTATAATAGCTATGTAGGAAGACGCTTGCCGTGCTGTAAGAATTAGTGGAAAATTAAGCAACCTTGTTCAAGTCAAAGTTTGATATAAGATAAGGGGGCATGGAATCACCATAATCATAATTTTTCATCCTGTTCTTAAAATGGACATTAAGAACATTAGATAAATTGGAGGGTGTGGCATTGGATGATCTAGAGTTAAGCTCCTTAGTTTGGGCATCATACAACTAGCAGACACGTTGGAATTGGTTATGATAATATTACTATCTTGGGAAACTGGTGTAGTTGACTTGGACAAACAGTCAATGCCAGGAAGTCAAGTGGTTGTATCTTGGAAAAGGGAAACTAGTTAAACCATTGAAAGGCAGCAACGATGAAGTTTTAGAACAAATAGTATCTTGCGTGTACCTAAGAAGCTTGATCATAGAATCATAGAATGTCAGGGTCGGAAGAGACCTCAGGAGGTCATCTAGTCCAACCCCCTGCTCAAAGCAGGACCAACACCAACTAAATCCTCCTACCCAGGGCTTTGTCAAGCCAGGCCTTAAAAACCTCTAAGGATGGAGATTTCACCATCTCCCTATGTAACCCATTCCAGATTTCACCACCCTCCCAGTGAAATAGTGGTTCCTAATATCCAACCTAGACCTCCCCCACTGCAACTTGAGACCATTGCTCCTTGTTCTGTCATCTGCCACCACTGAGAAGAGCCAAGCTTCATCCTCTTTGGAACCTTTTTGGATAGTTGAAGGCTGCTATCAAATCCCCCATTACTCTTCTCTTCTGCAGACTAAACAAGCCCAGTTCCCTCAGCCTCACCTCGTAAGTCATGTGCCCCAGCCTCCTGATCATTTTCATTGCCCTCCTCTGGACTCTCTCCAATTTATCCACATCCTATCAGTGTTGATAGTTCCATTAAGGATGAAGTTAAAAGAAAATGTGCATTAGCCGTGGGTGCTGCACAGAAACTGACAAAATTATGGACTGATAAAAACATTACATTTGGTCCTAAAGTGAAAATTTATCAAACCAGTGTACTAACAGTATTACTCTGGGGTCTGAAAGCAGCAGCATTAAACGAAAACACCATCAGGAGGCTGGAGGCAGTAGCGATGAGAGTTCTTTGAAAGATGGTATGTGTGAAGTGGAATGATTTTAAGACAAATGAAGTTAGAAAGAGAGTAGAACGTGTAATCAAGGGAACAGGATTGGCAATAGTCAAAAAGATTACAATAGTGGGGACACTGCAAAAGACAGATGATGAGATGCCAAAGAACACTGCAAACGCAAGTAAGGTCAGTCCTACTGAGCTAACCACTGACTAAATAATGGAACATAATACTCAAGAACGTGACCAGGCTGGGCTTAATGGAGGCATAAGCCATGGACAGGAATGAATATGGAAGTTGTACTGTTCCCTGTGCCTCCAAGATGCTATGGGATGAAAGAAGAGAAGAGATAATAATGTCCAAAATATTCACACCAAATATTTTACTATTCAAGTAGTCTCATTGATTCCAGTTAGAATACTCTCACAGTAAGGTAACACTCAACGTGAGTAAGGGTATTAGAGTAGGGCTCACAACAATACATAATATTTATGTAGCATTTACACATTAAGGACCAGATTCTGATCTATTGTACCTTGTTGACTTTTGTACCTTACTTTTCAAATAGTCCCATTGAAGGTAATATGGTTACTTGTAGAATAGGAAACTACTCAGTGTGAGTAAGGGTATCATAGTCTGGCCCGTGCTAATTAGCCTCCTGACAGCTTTGTGATATGGGAAAACTCCAGATATTGAGAGGTCTATTTGCTTGTCTGAGACCACATGGTAAGCCATTAACTAAGTGAGGAATAGGAGTCCTGGCTCCCACTCCTATACTCCATAGAACTAACTGCTCCTCTTCCGTGAAAGGAAATTAGCCAGACTGCTTTTGTTTTTTACTTAACCAAAATATTTGTGTAGCTTAAATGTGATGCATTTGCAAGAGAATAATATTTTGCTATACAGATTTAAAAGTCTATATTGCTCCCTTTTCTTTGTAGGCATGAGAATAGCTTCATTTCATTTTGGTCTCTGTTCGCTAGTTCTGTTCTCTTTTGTCATTATCCTGTTGCAAATGCCCCCAGAATATTTAGAGGAACTATATATGCCCAACTTTACCACCCCTTATTCCAGGGGTGGGCAAACTTTTTGGCCTGAAGGTCACATCAGGGAATAGAAATTGTATGGCAGGTCATGAATGCTCACAACATTGTGGTTGGGGTGCGGGAGTAGGTGAGGGCTCTGGTTAGGGGTGCAGGCTCTGGGATGGGGCTGGGGATGAGGAGTTTGGGGTGTAGGAGGGTGCTCTGGTCTGGGACTGAGGGGTTCGGAGGGTGGGAGGGGGATCAGGGCTAGGGCAGGGGTGTGGGAAGGGGTGCGGGCTCTGGGGTGGGGCTGGGGATGAGAGGTTTGGGGTACAGGAGGGTGCTCTGGGCTGGGGTAGAGGGGTTTGGAGAGCGTGAGGGAATCAGGGCTGGGGTTGGGGTGTGGGGAGAGGCTCAGGGGTGCAGGCTGCGAGTGGCGTTACCTCAAGCGGCTCCCAGAAGCAGTGGCATACCTCCAGCTCCTACACAGAGGGACGGCCAGGCAGCTCTGCATGCTGCCCCATCCAGAGGCACTGCCCCTGCAGCTCCCATTGGAGTGCCAGAAGGGGCCATTGAAGCACGTAGGAGCCAGAGCAGGGCCATGCCACAGCTTCCGGGAGCTGCATGGTGCGGCCCCCAACCCAGTGCCCCAGCCGGAGTGCCAGAGCGGGGCCGAGCCGCATGCTGCAGCCCTGACCCTGTACCTCAGCCAGAGCGGGGCCGAGCCACGTGCTGTGGCCCCCATCCCAGTGCCCTGGCTGGAGTGGGGCCGAGCCATGTGCTGCAGCCCCCGTCCCAGCGCTCCTGCCAGAGCGGGGCAAGGCCCAGACTACGCTCCCCAGCGGGAGCTCGCAGGCTGGCTTAAAACGGCTTGCGGGCTGTAGTTTGCTCACCCCTGCCTTATTCCATGTAACACACTTCTAAAAAAAAATTACTTTCATTTCATTCCATACCTTTTAATAACTGTGTGTTTGACAAGTTAAATCCACTTCATGAAAAAGTCTATGCCTCTAAAGAATGGCAATTGTTCGTGTGCATGTATTCTGTAAACCTGGAAAGCATTTGTATACAGGGTTTATTATAACGACTTGAAAAACAAATGCTTCCAGCATAACACTGAATATAAGTCTGTGGTATAACAGCTATAAAATCTTTCGTGTAAAATGCAGAAGCCTGAATAATTTCTTCATGTCATCTTTTTTCAACGTTGTCTGTTCAAATGTAAGAGACCTATTTTTTCATGTATTTGGCAACCTCACTAAAATGAATCAGTGAGTTCTAATATGTCAGTTGTTTTATTGAAATACAACACACACACAAACTTGCGGTGACAGATTGCTTTACGTACACCCAAAATCTTGAAACCATGGAAATAAGTTCAAAGGGAGAAGTTTCCTGCATTCTTTATGGACAGCTCAGAAATGTTAAGGTATAGTAATTTCCCAAAAACATTGAAAGTGTGACTGGCAGATCTGCCCATCTGTGGGTTGAGGCAACAGCATATGAGGGTGCTGTTAAGGTTTTGCATTGGAGTGTAGGCTTGATGAAGCAGGTTACATATTGGTTTTTGCACCTGTTGGAGGTAGAAGTGAAAGCCTTATGGAATTATGTTGTTGACAACTTTGTAGATAGATGAAGGAGGCAAAGAATGCAGGAAACTTTTCCCTTGACTTCTTATTTAATCTTTTCAAGGTTTTGAGGTGGGTGAGGTGTTTCCTGATGCAAACTTGTCAAACTTTTGTTTGTGCTAATTCCCGAATTTTTCCGTACTGGATTGGTGTACCTCAGTGAGTAGCTCCACAAGGTCAAGGAGAAGAGAGCAGGGACAGGCATCTGGCTTGGAGTCAGAGGAATAAACTGCAACACTAAATCCATTCCTGTCAATGATGTTCCTCCTAAAACATGTGGTATGTCTCAGGAAGATTTTTGTCTCTATTTTGACACTATTTAAAAGTTACTCAAAGTAAATATGCTAAAAGCAACCACCCGCATATATCAGTGATGACATAATCTGTCAGCTGGAGGGAACCTCCATGAAGGACTCTGTGTCATCACTCACTTCCCAAAATATACCATAACTTCTCAGCTTCTAGAAATTGGACACAGCACGGAGCAGCTGTAGCCACAAGGTACATGGTGGCACTCCAGCAGCAGGTCTATCTACTGTGCAACCCCTCATTCTGGGTCCCCTATCCCTGCCATTGGGAAGCATATCTCTCAACTTTCAAACCTTCCAATATGTGAGACCTGCAAACAAAACCTTTGACAAATAATTGAAATGTGAAAAACCTGTATTTTGTTGTCATTCCATAATTTATAGATTATAATGGCTTTTTAAGTTTTAAAAAAACTGCTTTTAAAGGATATTTTCTCACTGTGTGAATTAAATAAACTAGGTTTTCAAAAATAAATTATATTGCATGTATTCATAACATCCTGTGATATTGGTTGGCAGCAGGATTTGAATCCTGTCCCTGAGTTGAATCCTCAACTCAAACTTCTACCACTTCAGCAACAGGAGTAATTACAAGTCTCTTTCTGGACCAGTCAGCAGAGAAGGAGCTGACACACACATCTCTGGTATATTATATGACTGTTTGCTCGACAGCATTAGACAATGTGGAAATCAGGAATCCTGTCTCTGAAGGGCTGTGTAATATATTAGTTAGAGCTAGGGTAATAAAAGGATGTATATTTTTGAACAATCTATCTGAAAGACATTGTTGCTAAGTGGGTAATATTTGGGGCTACCATACTGGAAACTTGGGTTCTATTCCTAATTGTGGCGTCATGTAACCTCTATGTTGACTTATTTGTAAAGAGGTATGTGGCGGTGGCTGATCAACATCTAGGATTGTAGCTATGGCCTCAGCCGATAAAGAGAATTGGCATGTAAACCTCCATTAGTACAAGTGAGATTTAAACTGTATGTGTGTATCTGTCTCTCTTCCTCTGCTGTGTAGCTGCAGTTGGAAACATTGGTCTGAAGTCCTATGCAGACAACATTTTATCATATAAACTGCTATGGGGATGATATTGTCGGCAGAATTTAGTATTTTTGTTTCATATCAATATATTCAGAAACAGTGATTGGAAAATTGAAGAAAAAACACAAAATAGAAGGAGCTCCTACTTCTTATTGGTACTGTCCTACTTAGCATATGTAGAATAACGTGAAGTGAAAATTAGATGCCAGGAGCTTAAACATTTTCATAAAACGGGATTCAAAGAAATATAAGAACCTTTACTCTAAAGTGGTCTTTTTGGACATTGCCTTATTTCACGTCATATAACTTGACTTTAGTAAAGCTTTTTTTACCGTCTCACATGACCTTCTCATAAACAAACTAGGGAAATGCAACATAGATGGAGCTACTATAAGATGGGTGTATAACTGGTTGGAAAACTATTCCCAAAGAGTAGTTATCAGTGGTTCAGAGTCATGCTGGAAGGGCATATTAAGTGGGGTCCCGCAGGGATCAGTTCTGGGTCAGATTCCATTCAATATCTTCATCAATTATTTAGATAATGGCATAGAGAGTACCCTTATAAAGTTTGCGGACAGTACCAAGCTGGGAGGGGTTGCAAGTGCTTTGGAGGATAGGATTAAAATTCAGAATGATCTGGACAAACTGGAGAAATGGTCTGAAGTAAATAGGATGAAATTGAAAAAGGATAAATGCAAAGTACTCCACTTAGGAAGGAACTATCAGTTGCACACGCACAAAATGGGAAATGACTCCCTAGAAGGAGTACTGCAGAAAGGGATCTGGGGGTCACAGTGGATCACAAGCTAAATATGAGTGAACAGCGTAACACTGTTGCAAAAAACAAGCAACCATCATTCTGGGGTGTGTTGTAAGCAAGACACAAGAAGTAATTCTTCTGCTCTACTCCACGCTGATTAGGCCTCAACTGGAGCATTGTGTCCAGTTCTGGGTGCCACATTTCAGGAAAGATGTGGACAAATTGGAGAAAGTCTAGAGAAGAGCAACAAAAATGATTAAAGGTCTAGAAAACATGGCCTATTAGGGAAGATTGAAAAAATTGTTTTTTTTTTAGTCTGGAAATAGAAGACTGAGAGGGGACATATGTTTTCAAGTACATAAAAGGTTGTTACAAGGAGGAGGGACAAGAATTGTTCTTCTTAACCTCTGAGGATAGGACAAGAAGCAGTGGGCTTAAATTGCAGCAAGGGAGGTTTAGGTTGGACATTAGGAAAAACTTCCCGTCAGGGTGGTTAAGCACTGGAAGAAATGGACTAGGGAGGTTGTGGAATCTCCATCATTGGAGATTTTTAAGAGCAGGTTCGACTAACACCTGTCAGTGATGGTCTACTTAGTGCTGCCATGAGTGCAGAGGACTAAACTAGATGACCTCTCATCCCTTCCAGTCCTATGATTCTGTGTGTATCAACCTGTGTGTATCAGTCTGCACCAAACCAACATGAAAAAAATCAAATATTCTGACTTCTAATTTGTTTTTTACTACACTTCTGTAAAATAAAGATTCATTTACTGCTGTAAAAATGAAAATTTTGCTACAACTTTAACTATATCATTTACCGCTCAACATAATGTAACTTTAATCACATATTGATTTATTTTTTATTTCAACCTTTTAGGAATTTCAGAGATTATTGGTAGGTAAATATGCAGCAAGGAAGAAAACGTAAATACCTCTTTATCAATAAGTTTGTAAATTATTTTTTAGCCATTATAATTTTCAAAAGTGTAAAAGTGACTCTGGAGCCCGATTCTCATTTTCAGAAGCACCGAAGTCTCATTAAAATCACTTCTGCACTTCTGAAGTTTTCACCCTATGTATATAATTAACTTATAATCTACACTGCAAAGGCAACAGCGATTCAAGAAAGATGACTCTGGTGGTTTGGACACATGTCAAGAATGGTCCTGGAAAGAATGCCATACATGGCGATACACACCAGAGTGCAAGGAACTAGAAATAGAGGAAAATCAAGAATGCATTGGATAGACATGATAAAGAATGACAGAACAAAAATGATTAAAGATTGACAAAGCTGTGAAGCTGGTACAAGACGGACAGGAGTGGGAAGAAGATATTTAGCCCCATTGTTGCTGATGAGCTGACAGATGGAAATCACAGTACAAAATTTTTAACTCTTCTGAGCTTTATTGGTAATTCCTCTAAACAACATGATAAAAAGCAGTTGTCCCTCTTCTTGCCCTACGAATAAATGACCTCCTTTTTTTTAAAGGTCTCATTCTACAAATTCCCATTATATAGCCATCACCCTTATGCTGTGAAGCAGTTTGTCAGAGTCACATCACATGTATGATATGAAGTACAGCTATTTGATAATTGAAGTAGTTTGTGTCTCTGTAAAGATGACTTTAATACAATGGATGTTTTGTTATAGGAAGAAGAGGTGTCATCTCAGTAATACAGACAAGGAAATATAGAGGCCTCTTGGAGCATTATAACACTAATTCTCTGCAAGGGTTCAGTGAACTTCCCAAGGTTGGTGGATTTTTCCACCAGTTTACCTAATCTTAGGTAAGTAAATTATCTCTCTCGCCTTCATCTTCTCCCCCCTCCCCTGACTCCCACCAACAGATACTTGATGCAGCTTTCAGAATTATTTTTTAAGTGTTCTATTGTGTTTTTCCTTCTCTCTTAAAGATAACCTGAAAATAATCCAACAACATTAGATTTATATGCTGAGTGCCCCAGGTAACCAGGATAAGAGGGACAATTCAGCTCATTAATTTAATAATTATATGTTTTATCTTTCTTTGGTCCACCATATATAGCACTGCTGTGGATGGCTCTTATCTATGGCATTTCAGGATGTATTGTTTTATTGATGCCACTCCCACCCTGGAACTCCACTGGAAAGTATAGCCAGCCTATACATAAAATAAAGCCTGTTTGGTTACAGTCTTGTGTAAGAGTTTAATGTTTTTTAATATTCTTATTTAGTAGTTGATTTATTTTAATAACTATTTAATAAAATAAGGAATATTAAATGTTCCAAAAAGTAAATAAAGACAGGACTTTGGTTACCTTTGTAAATAGAGGCCATAGAATTTCACCATGTGTTTTTTGTGTCAAGCCCACAAATTCTGGTTGAGCTGGAGCATGTCTTTTAGAAAGATGTCCAAATTTCAGCACAGTGTATGCTGGATATTGAGTTTAAAACAGTTTTTAAAAGCTAAATTCTAAACTAATTTTCTGAATGGCACTCGTACCCTGGTTATTTTAATGCTACTTGTATATTACTTTTTGGCATTATTTGATTCATGTTTATGTTTTCTGAAAATTGTGCTGAATCTTTCATTAGTCCAACTATTAATCTAAATAGGGTTAGGAGATGCTTTTTTTTTAAAACTGCTTGAACAGCTTTAGTAAGCTAAGCACACTGTACACAAAGCAAGTAGGAAAGCAGATTTTCTGAAATGCCGAACATTTCTCCAGAAATTCCCTTCACAAACAGGTTACTCAGTCATACGCATTTTTACAAAATGCAGAACGATAATAGAAGTAAATATAAAAATCAACTTTCCTTCTAGTTTTCCATTGTGTATATATAGTAGAAACTAATAAAAGGTAAACATTTTGCCAACCATCATCATGTAATTATCATAGTTATTTTCTAAGTAGTGGAAAACTGTGGTAATTTGATACTAGCATGTGTAATACAATGCCAACTAGTTAATAGTGACAAGTGTAACTGATAGCGATCACAGTCTTGTGGGGATGGAACTCCCCCACTGATGGAAGGAGAGTTTGCAAAACTACCTCTCTCCAGGCATCATTAGAGAGAGAAACTCACAGTGACACAAGTTGGAGTGGTGACGTTTACATAAAACAAGGTGACCCATTTCCAAATCTTCCCTGGTGTTCATCTGGAGTTTATTGCAGCCCCTAGCCAGTAATAGCTTTCCTTAGTAGAGAAAGAACCAGACACAGAATTGAAAGCAGTTGCTGACTGGATGGGAGGGAGCTTATTCACAAGAACTCATTTTCCTGATTAAATAAGCCCTATTTCTTACCTTCCAATTCTGTGGCTGCTTTACTTGTTTTGTTTTTGTTGTGTTTTTTAAATCTCTGGAGAAATGGTCTGAAGTAAATAGGATGAAATTCAATAAGGACAAATGCAAAGTACTCCACTTAGGAACTATCAGTTGCACACACACAAAATGGGAAATGATTAGGAAGGAGTACTGCAGAAAGGGATCTGGGGGTCAGAGTGGATCACAAGCTAAACATGAGTGAACAGTGTGACACTGTTGCAAAAAAAGCAAACATCATTCTGTGATGTATTAGCAGGAGTGTTGTAAGCAAGATACGAGAAATCATTCTTTCACTCTACTCCATGCTGATCAGGCCTCAGCTGGAGTATTGTGTCCAGTTCTGGGTGCCACATTTCAGGAAAGATGTGGACAAGTTGGAGAAAGTCCAGCAAAGAGCAACAAAAATGATTAAAGGTCTAGAAAACATGACCTATGAGGGAAAATTGAAAAAGCTGAGTTTGTTTAGTCTGGAGAAGAGAAGACTGAGAGGGGGCATAACTGTTTTCAAGTACATAAAAGTTTGTTACAAGGAGGAGTGAGAAAAACTGTTCTCCTTAACCTTTGGAGATAGAGCAAGGAGCTTAAATTGCAGCAAGGGAGGTTTAGGTTGGACATTATGAAAAACTTCCTAACTGTCAGGGCAGTTAAGCACTGGAATAAATTGCATAGGGAGGCTGTGGAATCTCCATCATTGTAGATTTATAAGAGCAGGTTCGACAACACCTGTGAGGGATGGTTTGCTTAGTCCTGCCATGAGTGCAGGGAACTAGACTAGATGACCTCTCAAGGTCTCATCCAGTCCTACGATTCTATGCTTTAATATGCTTCCTTTCCAGTAACACAGCAACCCATTCTCCAACTTGGAAAGTTAAAATTCATTACTTTCTCTAAGGCAGGCTTTCATCAATACATTTATATGAAAATGCTGGAATGGTAGGTAGGTCTGGGTGAATACTGATTTTTCCATTCACTGGCATTCAGGGGGTGCGGGGGGGGGGGGGGAGTTCTGGTTGAATTAAACCTGGAAATTCCAAAATTGAATTTTAAAAAGTTCACAAAAATTTCATCTTGGGTCAACAGAAATATTTTGTTTGACCCAAAACTAAATGTTTTTTTTTTTTAGTTTTTGGACACTTTTTAACATAAAAGCAAAAGGGTTAGATTCAGAAAACACAGAATCATAGAATCTTTCAATCTTCCCTCATAGGTCATGTTTACTAGACCTTTAATCATTTTGTTGCTCTTCTCTGCTGGGCTTTTCAGTTTGGCCACATCTTTTCTGAAATGTGGCACCCAGAACTGGACACAATACTCCTGTTGAGCCCTAATCAGTGTGGAGTAGAGTGAAAGAATTACTTCTCATGTCTTGCTTACAACATTCTTGCTTATACATCCTAGAATGATGTTTGCTTTTTTTCGCAAGTGTTACACTGTTCACTCATATTTAGCTAGTGATCCGCTGTGACCCACGGATCCCTTCCCACAGTATTCTTTCCTAAGCAGTCCTTTCCATTTTGTATTTGTGCAACTGATTGTTCCTTCCTAAGTGGAGTACTTTGCATTTGTGGAGTACTTTGCATTGTGCAGTATTGAATTTCATCCTATTTACTTCAGACCATTTCTCCAGTTTGTCAAGATCATTTTGAATTTTAATCCTATCCTCCAAAGCACTTGCAACCCCTCCCAGCTTGGTGTTGTCCACAGACTTTATAAGTGTACTCTATATGCCATTATGTAAATCACTGAGGAAGATATTGAACAGAATTGGACCCAGAATGGATCCCTGTGGGACTCTACGAGCTATGCCCTTCCAGTTTGACTGTGAACCACTGGTAACTACTCTCTGGGAATAGTTTTCTACCCATTTGTGCACTGACCTTATAGTAGCTCTATCTAGTTGTATTTCCCTAGTTGGTTTATGAGAAGGTCATGCGAGACCGTATGAAAAGCCTTACTAAAGTCAAGATACACCACATCTACTGCTTCCCCCCCATCCAAAAGGCTTGTTACCCTGTCAAAGAAAGCTGTTAGGTTGGTTTGACAGGAAATCCATGCTGACTGTTGCTTATCACCTTATTATCATCTAGGTGTTTGTAAATTGAATGCTTAATTATATGCTTCCATGCTTATAAATGCTTATATATGCTTTTCAAAGATAATTGCTAATCGCTCAGATATCTCCTCAGTCAGCTTCCTGAGTATTCTAGGGTGTATTTCATCAGGCTCTGGTGACTTAAAGACAGCTAGCTTGTCTAAGTAATTTTTAACTTGTTTTTTCCCGATTATAGCCTCTGATCCTACCTCATTTTCACAGGCATTCATTAAGTTAGACGTCCAATACAAAATAATGGAGTTATTAAATGTTGTTAGAAATTGATTCTTTCTTCTTGTTACCAAGGAAAATAACAGCTCCTGATCACCAGTGGAATCTTTCGTCATAAGTTAGGTGCTGCTCAGTGTGCCATATTTTATGGGGATGTCATTCTAGGAGAGTTGCATTGCATGAACAAACCATCCAACCAAAAGACTGGTCTAGAACCCAATCCCTGAGAACACCGATCAGACAAAAGATAAATCTTTGACCAAAAGAGGTAGAGAAGAAGAAGGAGACAGAAAAAAGGCGAGGTCTTTTGGGTAATGGAGAAGCAGAATAGTTGGGAGTGTCCGTTTGATAACTCTGAGCAACAACAATGCCCTTAGCCAGTGCACATAGGACACTCTCTTTATCAACTATAGCTGGGCAATGTGTTTTATAAAATCACACATCATAGCTGTTCAGTGGCATTTATAATGCTGATGAGCATAACATGTACATATACGTATAATGAAGGTGAATGTCTGAAGTAATGATTAACATTACAGTTTTTATTGAAAAAATAACCTTCTGTCTTGTACATTTCCATGTATTCAAAAAGTCACTTTTTATAGCTTAAGGTTATCTGGTTTAGAAATTATTAGTGGAGAAATCATGTATACATTCAAGCTGAGATTAGAAAATAAGGTGCTCTAGAATTCTTGGTGACTTTGAGACTTTTTATACTTAAGATTATTGTCAATTGTCCATGTGATGTAGGTACTGAAATCCTAGGTGGAAATATGCTGTATCCATTGAAATATGCTGTTCCCAGTAAATTTGTTATGTAATATGTACATTAATTAGACTTATATGGTTAAGGGAGGATATGTACATTTTTTGTAAATTACTTTTACTTCAACTGTACATTAGGAATACATTTAAATATGAAATTAAGAAATAATTTTTACTCTAGTGTATTGTATTCATGGTATAAAGATGCATGGCTTAAATATTTTGCATAATACATTTTTAAACACTATGTTACGTCATGTTTTTTTAGAGCTTTATTTATTTTGCTTGGGTAAACAAATGCTGTGTTAAACGTCTGGTGCACAGGGTGTTTATGCATGATGCAATGCTTTATTTAGATGCACCAATTTCTTTAAGAAATTTCAGTTATTTCAGAGAGGGTCTTACAAAAAATGCCATTATAAGGTTAAAGTTTAATTCTTTGAATGAAAAAGATTGTATGTAGCATATACACAAAGGAATGAATTTGCCTTGTTGCAGATTTCAGATATTTTCTCTAGTTAAAAAATCCTTATGCAGTAAAGTGTCGTGTCTATGTTTAAGATTTGAAAATTCTGGATTGAAAATTCTACAGTATTCATTTTCTTGAATACCTACAAACTAGCAGTTAAAGTTCACAGCTGAGAGCCCAGTCCTGTAAAACCATATTCACACAAGCTTCTATTGGAACCATTGGCCTGAGTTAGGGATTGAAAATACTTTTAATGGGGAGACAGCTACCTATGTATGAAATCTAGAGAGGCCATATGACAAAAGATGCTACCACATTTGATTGGTATCATCTGCCATCTGACTAGAGGCCATAGGCTTAAAGGCTGTGAAGAATGAACTGTTTTTAACCTTATAGGTGATCTTTTCCGTAGATCAGGGTTCAGGCATATCAGGGGGCCGCTGTCTTGTCCACTCCTGCTTTGTACATAGATAGAAGCATCCAGTGTGAATGGATTTTAGTCTATCACCTTTCATGAAGAGATATCTATACACATACAAAAGACAGTGTCCCATATTTTAAGAAAACCTAAATGCTAAAGCCCTACAATAATATATATTTAAAACATACTGCTTAGATGAGCACATTTAAGCTTATATTTAAATCCTCTGCCTGTGAAAGACTATAACAGCTCCATAAGAGATTCAGTGGACCTAGGAAATAATGTGATTATTTTTTAATGTATTGATACCTATTCTCTGATTAAACCCTGGCTCAATTTTACTCTTACATTGAGGAAGTACTATTTTCAACTAATAAAATCTCATGATTAGTTTTTGTTGACTTCATTAGTGCTGGTAATTGATAAAGATGAAATATTCTCCAAGAAAATGGAAGGGTTTTGTTTACATGCTTAATTAAGACATTCAGTAATAATATTTAATATAATGGATTAAGTTTGTAATTTAATATATTCAAGATTTGGTACTACACTGTACCTTGTAAGAATCTTCATATTACAGTGAAGATCCAGTAAACCTGGTAGATTGTTTTGTTTTATGGGAGTGGGATTGGATATGTGAGGGGATGTTATTTGTTGATTGTAAAACCCAACTGTACCAGCTCCCTACTAAGATCCTAATTATATATTCTATAAACTAGAACTGATTCAACAGACATAGTGTAAGATCCCGAAAATATGTATTAGGTTTGTTGCACTTCTTTTGATAAAGCACTTTTAATCAATTCTGATATAATTCTGTTGGTTTTCAGTGGAGTATTTCTAATGGGTCTTCAAAATACTGGTGTTAAACTAGCAGACTTTCCAAGTATTGCCTTTTAGGAGATTACATTAGCTCTCCTTTCAATCTGCCTTCAATCTGATTGGATCCAATGCTTTAAAAGAAACCAGCTAATTGAATTAAAGGGCTATGCAATGACTCCTAGTTGCTCTCAGTGGCAGAGAAACTGAAACTGCTACATTAAAAGTCTGCTCTGGAGAAACTTACGTAGTGCAGCACACTATGTTGCAGCTCAATGACAATGTAGTGCTGTCTTCTTTTAAAAGATAGCAGCATTGAGTGCCATCCATGCACTGTTTCTGCAATGGAATGTGCCAGCAATTCATGTACCTGCACAAAATCCTAGTGAACGGCTCACAACCTGTATTGGCAGATTGCTTTGCAGAATAGAGGCCATTCAGTTTGCAATACAGAGAGAGAGAGAGAGAGAGAAATACTACTGCAAGTTGCATATTTTTTACATCTTTTATCTTGTGATATTAACTACAGAATTGTCTTTAAATTATGAGGATTATTTGCTATGATACTTAAAACCTAGAGTGTTTAGCTCATCTCAGCGATGGGTAATATAACTGAATTTGTTTGAGAAAGTGTTTCTTTAAATGTATACTTTTTTATACAATAATATCATTGCACAAACCTTAATTATCCATTTTTAACAGATCAATTGTTTCTGATTCTTGGATGTACACTGTAATAGCCTCCATGATTTAGCAAAAGATATCTTTATTTCTTTCTCCACCCCTTCCTCCTTTTTTTCTTTTAATAAATAAAATTATGGTACAGAGTATAAAGTAGTTTGAGAATGTTTTACAGAACAGCCAAGAAAAGTGAAAAAGTGAAATCAAAAGATTTGATTTGTGGTTTAATGTAAACAATATTACTGACTCAACAGATGTAACTTGGGGTGCAAAGAGTTCCACAGATGAGGGGTATAATAAGAAAAGGACCTACCCCCAGTGACCCAAGTCCATAGCCAAACTACAGACAGGAGAGTCTCTGAAGCAAAGTTGAATGTGCACCCAGAAATTTCAGAAACCAAAAGGTCCGTAAGGTAACTAGAAGCAAGGCCATGAAGAGCATTATAAGTAAGTATTTTTTTAAAAAAATCAATACGTTTTTATGCTGAGACTTATTTTATTTTATTTTGGTATTAGCATGCTACAATGGGAAAGATTATTGCTAAATATATTCCATGCAATAAAATTCTACAAAAGTTTGAGTTAATATTAGAAAACTAATCAAGAGAGCAGCATAGAGCAGAGAATTTCAGTATTTAACCAAGATGAATTGAAAGTATAAACAATTTTGCAATTCATACTCTTTGTTTAAGACCAGCAGGGCATGCTTTACATGTTTTTGCTGCTAATTAAGTGAGGGGAAAAAATACATTCTTGACCTGGTTTTAATTGATTTCATTCAGACAGTATATGAAGTTGAATATTTTCATGTGATAAACTTAACGTGTGTTGTGACAATGTGATTCATATAGGCATTAGTCATAAATGGTTATAATATACTTTGACATAATTAAACAGTGGAATGCTATTTATTTACATCAGAAAAGATTCAGCATTATCTGTGACCTAGATTACATTTTTGATGCCAGAGTAGCTGACTCGCACTAAGAAATTAAGCCAAAACTCTACTGTAATTTTTTTAAAAAGCTCTTTTTGTACATTTTTATAATCGAACTATAAGGTTATACCATATTGACAGTTAGCAGATGGAAAAAACAATACATTAGGAAGCTCAAAGAACACACTGGGAAGCTATGCTATAAATACCAGGCTAATTCCAGAGCTTCAAGATTTTTCCAAAGCTTTTAGAGCATTTCTTAATCTCTTTGGGAGGGAGTTATTAGTAGTCCTTTTATCTGATTTTTTTTTTTTTAAGATTGTCTTAAACTTCCATAGGGCTATTTAGGGTACTGCCTTGAGATATTGTCCCTAAAACACACCTTCTGTGTGAAGTTATTTTTTCTATACCTCTTTGTTCTAGATTTCTCCTTGCTCACCCATTGTTTCTTCCTTTGGTAGTTTCAAGCAAACAATCCATAAGATGGAGGGGAGGAGCAAATATAGCATGTTGTGACTATAGTACATCACTGTATATAATCAACCATCTCCGCTTGCGTGAAATGCTCCACCAGAAAACTCAGACTCCTGTGTGCCTCAACTCATTTTGAATCTGAGATTCAGTGGTCAAGCTCTCCCTTAATAGGTTAAGATAGCAGCCAGCCTTTTGGCTGAGTTTCATGAAGACTTGGGTGACCCATAAAGTCATGGATGTTTTCTGTCACAGTCACTGTTGTAGCAAGACTCACCAAAGCTGCATGGCTTCCAGATTTCCAAACTCTGATGCCAGTGCAGTGTAGTATGTTAAAAGTAAGTGACTGCTTGTCTTTTTCCAGTAGAAAGGCTATGCTAAGTAGTGTATTACTCTACTGTTGTAGCAGACCGTAGCCAGGTCACAGAATCACTACAATAGTTAATAGGCCCTAAGACAGGATGTCACTAAGAGAAGCCCTGAATTCAGAGCTAATTTTATTTTTGTATGTGTATCCAAGAAAGAAGAGATTTTATGGGCCCCTGATATTTGACTGCAAAAAGCATGAAATTGTAAGGATGAAGACAGGTTTCAGAGCAGCAGCCATGTTTGTCTGTATTAGCAAAAAGAAATGGAGTACTTGTGGCACCTTAGAGACTAACAAATTTATTTGAGCATAAGCTTTCGTGAGCTACAGTTCACTTCAAATGCATCTGATGAAGTGAGCTGTAGCTCACGAAAGCTTATGCTCAAATAAATTTGTTAGTCTCTAAGGTGCCACAAGAACGCCTTTCCTTTTTAAGGATGAAGAGTCTCTTAGGACTCCCTATTGAAGTTAGCAAAATGCAATAGTCACTGGAGAGTGATCAGACAGAATCCAGACTAATTAAAATGTAAGAACTCTCCACTCATGAAATGTCATTTTGATTCCTGCACCTCTGTTTTGTTTGAGTAATACTTTTAGGAAATTGTACTATTTCCAGGAATCTTAGACCTGTGTGTGTTCATGTTCGTGTTCCTTGAATACCCAACGCTAGAGGAAATGGAACAGAGCACACACGAAAAATCTAGATCACAGGTCTTCCAATCCTAGTGGATTCTAATTTTGCATAAACACACAAATTGTTGGTGTTGTTTTATCCTCACTTTGTATTTTCCTGAAAGTTATTGCTATTGTTGATATGTGTGAAAAAAGTTTCAATGTGTGGTACAGGTATTTAAAGTCTATCTTCATTGATGGTAGTTTTTAATATATAAAAGTGAACTGAAATAAGTGGTTTTTTTCATACGTAAACGAACATTCCTTAAGACACTACATCCAAAACAGGGTGAAATTCTGGCTTTGTTGAAGTCAATGGAAGCTTCAGTGGAGCCAAGACGCCTGGGTAGCTAAAACATTGGAAATGCATACATTTTAAAAATAGCACTGAAAGGTGTTTTATCTGAAAGAGGCGTGAGTTCAGGGATCTTTGTTTTTCCTGAAAGAGTTGATGACCTCACAAACACCTAAAATGAAACAGGGAGTTGCATTTATTTACCTTTATTTGTGTCACACAGTACACTTCTGTTACTCCATTAATGTATTTGTGGTGCATTAAACATGTTAAAATACTTTTATATTTTAAGTAATACAAGTATTCATTATTAATATTTATTAATAGGACTCATTTACCATTAGGTATAAGGGCACACAAGATGTTACATAGTCTCAGATATAAAAGAAAACATAACACAAGGAGAAACAAAATATCATCTGTTTTATGTACACATCTTTGGAACTCTCTGGTCTTGCTGAGAGTTTGGACCACAGCTTTTCTCAGCTTCATTCACAGGGAAGACTCAAACCAGCTCACTTGAGTTTTAACTTTGTCTCTGGCAAGAAGTAGAGTTCTTACATTTTTCATAGTAACAGCTGTGTTAGTCTGTCTTTGCAAAAAGAAAAGGAGTACTTGTGGCACCTTAGAGACTAACCAATTTATTTGAGCATGAGCTTTCGTGAGCTACAGCTCACTTCATCGGATGCATACCGTGGAAACTGCAGAAGACATTATATACACACAGAGACCAGTCTCTGTGTGTATATAATGTCTTCTGCAGTTTCCACGGTATGCATCCGATGAAGTGAGCTGTAGCTCACGAAAGCTCATGCTCAAATAAATTGGTTAGTCTCTAAGGTGCCACAAGTACTCCAGTTCTTACATTGTGACAAAGCAATCAGATTTCCAGATTTTCCATCCTTTTGGGGAGGATCTAGCAGTTTCCTCACTCTATTGCCTTCCAAGAGAGAGAGCATACTTTTTCCCTCCCTCTGCACATCCATATGTTCCTTACCCTCCTTTTTGTCTTCACCCCCTTGATGACCCCAGGTAGTTTGCTTCTTTCCAGGTGGTAGACTGAGCAGTTTTTCTGGGGTGGGTCAAGCCTTTGGCTTCCTTCATTCCTTATGAAAAGAACCCTTTCTTTTCCGATCTAGTGTAGAGTATGTACATCCTATCTCTCACATGCTGGAAACAGGGTATCTGGGTACTCCTCTCCATTTTTTTTCTTGACACAGTACTTCACCAACACCAGTTAAGGACTAGAATGAAAATTCTTTATTAAAGTTGTGTGACAGTGGCTGGCAACACAGTTTGTGTTTGAGATTTCAGATGGCTATTTCATGAGGACTCTTTAGTAAAACATTTAATAGACTTTTGTGCTTATGTTATCCATAACCTAAAAAATGAAGAAAATATGATTGTTCTTGGCTTCTCTCCCAATTTTATTCTGAAATCATGCCTCTGAGACCTCAGTCTGAGTACATTTTTTCACTGGATGTAAAAATATTTCAGCAGTCTCCTCTTGAGTTTCCTTAGTAGAAAACTTTTGTATGTTGCTGCAGTAGCAACACATCTATTCTGTTCATTATACTTTGGTAAATGCCTGTAATACCACATTTGCAAAGTTACTTTTTATCCTCATTATACACAGACAAGTAGATACCTCATGTTAAATGTTATGTGATTTTTCAAAAATTCAAAACTTTTTTGATGAAATTCATCCCTGTAGAAAGAGCCAGCACATGGCCATTGCACCAATTACTTCCCACTTATACCCTCACAATAAGGCTTATTTTTTAGTAAAAATCCTCTGTTGTCCAGTCCCAGCATCTGGGAGTCAGAGGTTTAGGGACACGCAGAGCATGGGCTTGCATTCTTGACCATCTTGGCTAATAGCCATTGATGAACCCATCCTCCATGAACTTATCTAATTCTTTTTTGAACCCAATTATACTTTTGGCCTTCACAACATCCCCGGTAACAAGTTCCACAGGTTGACTGTGTGGTGTGTGAAGAAGCACTTACTTCTGTGTGTTTAAAACCTGCTGCCTATTAATGTCATTGGGTGACCCCTCATTCTTGTGTTATGTGAAGGGGTAAATAACACATCCTTATTCACTTTCTCTGTACTATTCATGATTTTTATAGACCTCTATCATGTCCCCCCTTAGCCATCACTCTTCCAAGATGAATAATCCCAATCTTTTTAATCTCTCCTTTCATGGGAGCTGTTCCATATTTCTAATCATTATTACTGTTAATTGATCAGTTTGTTCCAAAACCACCTCTACTGACACTGCAATCTGGGACAGCGCCTCAGATTCATTACCGAAAAAGAATGGCTCAGGTATTGGAATCTCCCTCACATCCTCTCCGGTGAAGACCGATGCAAAGAATTCATTTCGCTTGTCCACAATGGCCTTTACTTCCTTGAGTGCTCCGTTAACACCTCAGTCATCTAGAGACCCTACTGGTGGTCTGGCAGGCTTCCTACTTCTGATGTACTTACAAAGACTAACAGGATTTTTTTTTCTTTTGCTAGTTGTTGTTAAAATTCTTTTTTAAGGCCAATTTTAAAAAAATTCTTGATTGGCCAGTAATCTGACTGGTGATTGGATAAAAGAACACACAAATGTAGAGTAATCTTTATTTAAAATTCCTTTTTTTTAATAGAGAGAGGCTGTGGAAGTGATAGTTAATCCCATGAATTTATCCTCAAGAGTCAATAACAGCACTCAGGGACCTACCTCTGAGTTCCTATTTGTTTTATTTAAAAAAAATGATTTGATTAAATATTTACAAGCATGACAGACACTTCTGCAGCTGCCTTTTATTTGGCAACTGGGGACTTGATGGGGTAAATACCCAAAATTACTATTTAGGGCCAAATTTTGGCCTGGCTTGCATACAGCACACACGAGAAGAAGGGAGTGCAAAATGTGTCTTTGTAGTGCAGCTTTGAGTATCCCCTCATGGGTAACCTCTTGAGTGGGTAAGCAGAGACTACAGAGCTGCTGCATCCCTCCCTCCTGCAGATGACCAGAAAGGGGGCCCAATGGGAGTAGTCACTGGATGGAGTCTTGAGTTTGTCACCTCCACTGGCAATACATCAGGCAACAGAGAGTAGGAATAAACCTGGCATAATTTTAATCCCTTGCTGGAACAGGAGGGAGATTGTGATTCAGGGAGTACAAAACCACACTGCCCCTTACTCTGAAGTAAAGGCAAACCCATAATTGAGCACTTTATTAATATTATTGCTAAAATAAAAAATAATCTTGATTAGAACAGACTTAAACATCAGATTTATTTTGCCATGTTTGTGGTGTTTTAAACAAAATAATGTGCCTTTGTGTTAACAAGTAGGTAGTTGCTTCAAAGTCATTTGTTAGTAGAAATAAAAGACTACGAAAATTGTCTACCCAAGTGGGTTTATAAAAAATTTAGGGCAAACTGAGAATTATTAAAGGTTAAACTTTTGTTATAATATACATTTGTGTATCTTCTGTATCAACTAGTCCTTTGTTTTTCAGCTTAGAATGAACAGGATGAACATACCCACCTTACGTCTAATCCTTAACAAGGAAAAAGGTCAGTTTTTGCTTCCTGCTACAATTAAATACTGTATCTTACTTTGTTAATTGCAAAGCAATAAGTACTTTTTAGTTGGACCACTTTTGATCACATGACTTGTATAATAAATCAAAATACTGCATGTTGGGATGGGGAGAGAGAGAATTTTATAACTTAGAAGTGTATTCCCTAAACAACTCACTCAGGTCGCATAATGTAGATGATGTAGATGGAAGAGCTGTTAGAATTTTCTGTCTGAATGATTTTCCAATAGAAAATGCCCTTATCAGAAAATCAAAATTTTTCTCAGGAAAATTTCAATTTTCCATGAGGAAAATCAAAATAATGGCCTCCAGGCAGCCTGCCGGAGGCTGTGTCCTTACTCTCTGGCTCTGAGCCAACCCCACCCCTCTGCACTCAGTCTGACTGCAAGAGAGGCAGACAGCAGGACACTCAGCCCTTGTCTTAGAAGAAGGTAAGGAGGCTGAGCATCCCTTTCTCTGCATCTTGGCTCTTATCAATTTCACTTTGTCTGCTGTGAGGAAGTGAAATTGACAAGAGTCTTCCAGATGGGAAACGGAAGAATTCTGTGTTGGTTCTTCCAAAACTGAATTTTTCTAGAAATCCCTTCCTGGAAAAAATGTTGCATTTTTGGCTTTTTGTCCCAATTTGGAATGATCCCCTGCCCATCCTCCTCCCCCACCTTGCAAAAAAAAATTTCTGGAAGGAGTTTCTATTTTCTGACTTGCTCTAGCAGATGGAGAAGATAAAGATATAAGAAAAGGTCATATATACAAGGATTGTTTATTTATTAAAGTATTACCCCTATAGTCAATGGGCTTCATGGGCCAAATGAAATATGTATGTGTGGTAATTGTTCATGGAGTGGAGGCAAATAAAAGGGGTAAAATCACCCACTTTTCTTTTGTTGTAGAAATGCTTGAGCTTCTGGACCCCTTTTCAGGAAACCATCTGTCAGGTGTAGAGATAACTGGTTAAGAATGGGAAAACGTAATACAGAATACCTTATAAATGTTTCAGTAGGGCCAAATCCTTATGTACACAAGTAGTTCTTTCTTATGTTTATTAATGGTATACCCATTAACTGAACTGGGGGACTACTCATGTGTGAGAGAGTTTGCAGAAGTTAAAATGGTTTTCTTTTTTGTTTGCTTGTTTATTGACAGTTACTTTATATTTATATTTTCCTACACAATTTAAGGGCAAAACTTTAGTCCCAAGAAAGTCAATAGGACCAGGATTCAATCCAAAAGTATAAGAGCCACATTTTAGTCCCACATGAGTGACAAGTATTGCCATATATTTTAAAGCATAAACTGTCATACTTAACTGAGTAAATGCAAGAGCATTTCATGCTGATGCAAGTGTAGCGGCTGCACATCTGAAATATTGTCCCTTAATGTGACGATAATCGGATAATACTGTAATTGTACCCAAAAAAAAAAAAAGCCACAACCACATACCTCCTAGAAGAAATTATATGGCGTACATATTAATATTGAAGCTGGGGCAGGAGGAAGGGAGAGAGGGTTGATTTCCAATTAACCCAATGATTTCCCTACACTGGTGGGAATCCTCCATATGTATAGCTAAGCAGACTGTAAGCACATGTGGTGTGAAGTTACTCCAGCAATTTTCTATAATTTATCATCCACATCTGGTCTTTTGTTTATATCTAAATTTCCTATTAATGTAATTTTAGTAATAGTAAACTGATGTTACCTGTCAGCTTTTTTACCACACAGTAGAAAAGTAAGCTGAAATTGGTATATGATATTTGGCTTGCCCCTAATATTTCAACATTGACTTAGAGTAGGCAGTTATTTGTTTTTTTTAATCTACCTTCAAGGGACCAATCCTGTGCACATTTAATCCTATGAATACCCTTTGATAGCACATGCAACTCTGTTGAAAAAAGTAAGAATATTTATGTAAGTAAGTGTGTGCAGGATCATGTCCAAAAATTGCAAACATCTCTTCAGGGCTCAGAATCACTCAAATTAAAAATATAAGAACTGATCTTAATGTCTTTATCTACATAGATTAGAATCCTAAAGAGACATTCATTTTATTTTACTGCATGATAATTGCAGGTTGGCACCAAAACACCATTAAATGTTATCCTAAATTCTTTCAAAAAGAATGCCAAACCTTCTTTACTGGTAGCAGCTAGTTTTAGTTTTCAAAACATGCTATAAGTGACTCATCAACCATGTTACAAATAAAATTGTTTGAAATATTGAATCTGCCATAGGTTTTTTTTCTTAAAAGAAAAATAAGTCAAAGAAATTTTTCCCTGAGGGGAGAAAAAGGATTAGGGTAACATTTTTATCTATCAAAATAAAGAGCATTGATTTAGTATCATTTATCTTCACAACTAAATGAAAAGAGATTTTGTATATAATCTTTCTTCCATCTGCACACACAAGTCCCATTAATGCTAACCAAAGCAATACATGCACAGAAGGGAAAAATACAGTCCTTTGGGAGTAACAACTTTATTGTCTTTTTGACTCTGTGTGTGTGTGTGTGTGTGTGTTTATTTAAACTTGCTAAATGCTCATATTACACAAAAGTATAATTAGGTCTATGGCCTATTTAAAATAATAATAACCAATAGACTTCTGTGGTTGGGTGGTTTGAACACATCCTCAAATACTGATTTACTTCCTTCTTTCTGATTCTTGTTGCTTGTTCATAGTGAGCACCACATTATCTAAATACTTGAATTTAATTTACAAAATTTTTCATCTACAAATTCACATTGGACAACAAGAATAATTTGAAGCATTCATGACCAATGTGGCTGATCCAAAAACATTAGGATTTCAACTTCTGCTGCTGTACTTTAACCTATATTACTGAGTTGCTTCAATATTCAAACCAAAAAATTCAAATAAAGTTATCAAGGGGTTTATATCTTTTATCTTCTTACAATAAAAGAAGGTTTGGTCTTCCGTTTCAGTTTATTGAGAATCACTTTTTGAGGAAAAAATCCACTATAATTAATTGTTAGATTTTGTAAAACAATGAAAGATGTAGTATTATTGCAATAGAAACATTAATAAATCATTCTGTACAGGTCTGTAGCATACTACATTGCAGACAGCCAGCATGAGCTCACTAAACACTGTTTTATTAGACCAAGTAATGATACAGAGCTTGTATTAAGGTGCCTGAATATTTAATTTTATGTTAACATAATTTGTTATTTTAAGAGTATTCTTCTCATGAAAGACTAGGGAAATTGTTAATTATTTGCTGAATGTTTCAGTAAACAATTTTAAGAACAGCACTTGAGGAAAAAAACATTTCATGTCTCTAAAAATAGCTTAGTCACATGACTTAATACTTTAGCACAAAAGCATAATTTACAGGTTTAATTTGCAATCCCACTATATTTTTTGACATTCTGTTGCACAGAAGCTCAGTCTGAATGACTCAAATGACTTAATATTTCTCTGCATTGAGTGCTCGGTACCTAGTACAAAGCAAGATGATTTAGTGTAATTTATACAATTTGGGTCTCTGCATTCTTTCTGCACAAGTGTGATTTTTTGTTTTTGTTTTTTTTTTGTTGTTGTTGTTTTGTTTTTTTTTACTCTCGAATGCTTTGTTTTTGAATTCACACATTGCACAATTAATGAACTTTTGGGGTCATCTTAAGCAAGGGAAGAGTGTCGTACCAACAGATCATATCCACTGACTATATTTCCAGCGGGCTGATTTTTAAAAAAACATGTAAGTAAAAACTAATGGAGACTTTCGGTTCCATTTTTACATCAGTTTTTTAATTATTATTCTGTATTTTATCACAACTTAATGGCCTGTACGCAAAATGATTTACTGAGAAGCTGTCAGATAAAAGCAAAATTTTCAAATAGTTAATTTGATATTTATTGGGTCAATATTTTCTGCACTTACTTATTAAGTGCCTCTAGAATGTACAGCAAAAAGGTACTCGTGTAATTGTTTGGCCATATATTCTGCAGTCTAAAAATACTGATGAAAACTGAGTTCACCTTAAGTGATTTGGCCTTTGGGAACCAAGGGTCCGGAGTTTGGGTGAATAAATTTGGTCTTTCTATGTTATGTCCTTGGATCAACTTTTGAACTCCTAGTTCCTGTATTTGCAACATTGGTCCGGTGCTTAAAAAATATTTGCAGCTGAATTAGATATGAGGTCATAATCAGAATGTGACCTTCAAAGATTTTCTTAACTTGGTTTTCATTTCCTTCTCTCTTGATCTGACAGAATTCAGAAACTACACTGATAATTTTCTGGTGAACAGATTTATTAACTTAAGTCAGCAAGAGAAGCATTTAAGCCTGTTACATGTTGAATACATTTTTTAAATATTAAAGACCCTTCTTGTTGTGCCTATTGCAGTTTGGAAGTTCAAATTCCCTCTCCTTCAGCTGCAGAATGTTGTGTTTGGCCTTTTGAAGCCTCCTTGTTTCTTGGTTCGAAATCTCTTTCTTACTAGTATGTAATACCATCAGTGTTGGGGTCTTCCAGAGCTAACTGAATGTCAATGAGCTGTGGGAAAGTTTTGCTGAAGCCGTGACCTGAAATGAGCTCTTATGATAAATCCATCTCACAGATCAGCCACATAGAATTAAGCTAAAAGCCATGCAACCAGAAAATCAGCCACTCATTCTCGCCCCAAACAATTAACATCTAGAGGGAAACTGCTCTTCTAGAAGTTAAAGTATGGTAAGGGTCAGGAAATTCTCCCATAGGAAAGTAAATGTTGGGGGAGACAGAAGATATGGAAAAAAATGCTTCCCAGCCATTTGGAGGTCTGTTTTTGTTAGCCATAGTGTCTGTTTAAAAAAAAAAAAGCAACCTTATGAAAGAGAGTTATAAATATTGTTGCTCTTTATGTGCTAGAATGTCTTTAAAATATTTCAAAACATCTAAATTAACATTATAACAAAGAATATTTTGAAATATGTGACCGGAATCTTTATTATGTAGACAGGTTCTTGCTACATAGTACTTTGTTTTTTGCTTCTTTAAAGTTAGAACTTGTTTTCTATCCGTTTTAATTAGGAAGTGAGTTCCTTAGAGTTTCATGTTTGTGGATTGAAAAGAGGCCAGTGATTGAAAATAATAGGAATGACTTTCAGACATTTTAAAATGGAGACAAACCATTGTGGTCCTCTCCAGGTCACCTTTGATAGATCTGTATGGTGCTCAAGCCAGAGGCACTTGGTAATATACAATGAGTCTATCCTGAATGTGACGCAAGTGGATTGTATTCATAATGATGACTTAAAATTCCGTTCTACAGAGTAACTTCACTGTTTTAAATTGCCTCAGGTTCATACTTGGAATGTAAATTGTTAGACTGAATACAAATTTTATTTTTAAAAAGAAAAACAAACCTAAACTGACAAAATTGTTCTGTAGCTCTAATGTATGCATTAGAAATATATTTAAGAATTAATTTTGAGGGTACTTATTTCTTGATATGGAGTGATACTTTGCTAAGTATAGAATATGGTTTGTTTGTTTTTTTCAAAGAAAGAAGGAAAAGCTGTTACCTTCTTATCTATTCATATCCAGGGCATCTCTCTCTCTCTCTCTCTCTCTCCCCCTCCCCCCCACCAATTCTGAGTTCCTTTTCCCCTCTAATGTTCTAAGTTGTGGGGTGTTTGAAAAGGTATCTTAAATCCACTTTGATTCTTGTATGGAGCATACAAAAAGGACATAATTATAAGAATATTGTTCACTTTAGAGAGTAGCATTTAGTCCTTTCTAAGAAAGCTACTTATGGTTTTGCATCTTCATTTTCCATTGAGATTATCTGGTTACTGAAATTCGGGTGAAAAGCTCTTTTATCGGAGGTATGTCGGTGATGGTAGCAGCCAACAATGGTCACCAGATCTCCAGAAAAATTACAGGCAGCTTTCTCCATTCTTTTACTCTATATTGTTGTCTAAACATTTTGGCCCCCACTAATTCTGCTTTTCATTACTCTGACCAACTGAGGATTCATAGATTCCAAGGCCAAAAGGGACCATTGTGATCACAGAATCATAGAATCAGGGTTGGAAGAGACCTCAGGAGGTCATCAGGGTTGGAAGAGACCTCAGGAGGACCAACCCCAACTAAATCATCCCAGCTAGGGCTTTGTCGAGCCAGGCCTCAAAAACCTCTAAGGATAGAGATTCCACCACCTCCTTAGGTAATCCATTCCAGTGCTTCAGCACCCTCCTAGTGAAAAAGTTTTTCCTAATATCCAACCTAAACCTCCCCCACTGCTACTTGAGACCATTGCTGCTTTTTCTGTCATCTGCCACCACTGAGAACAGCCGAGCTCCATCCTCTTTGGAACCCCCCTTCAGGTAGTTGAAGGCTGCTATCAAATCCCTGGTTTCAGAGTAACAGCCGTGTTAGTCTGTATTCGCAAAAAGAAAAAGAGTACTTGTGGCACCTTAGAGACTAACCAATTTATTTGAGCATAAGCTTTCGTGAGCTACAGCTCACTTCATCGGATGTATACTGTGGAAAGTGTAGAAGATCTTTTTATACACACAAAGCATGAAAAAATACCTCCCCCCACCCCACTCTCCTGCTGGTAATAGCTTACCTAAAGTGATCACTCTCCGTACAATGTGTATGATAATCAAGTTGGGCTATTTCCGGCACAAATCCAGGTTTTCTCACCCCCCACACACACACAAACACACAAACCCACTCTCCTGCTGGTAATAGCTTATCCAAAGTGACCACTCTCCTTACAATGTGTATGATAATCAAGGTGGGCCATTTCCAGCACAAATCCAGGATTTAACAAGAACGTCTTGGGGGGGGGAAACAAGGGGAAATAGGTTACCTTGCATAATGACTTAGCCACTCCCAGTCTCTATTCAAGCCTAAGTTAATTGTATCCAATTTGCAAATGAATTCCAATTCAACAGTTTCTCGCTGGAGTCTGGATTTGAAGTTTTTTTGTTGTAATATCGCAACTTTCATGTCTGTAATCGTGTGACCAGAGAGAATTGTCACATCCACCCCCTCAGACAGAGACAAACACCTACAAGATCTCTATCAAGCATTCTTACAACTACAATACCCATACAATCACCAGCAACCACATACCACACAACAGAACCACTAACCCAGGAACCTATCCTTGCAACAAAGCCCGTTGCCAACTGTGCTCACATATCTATTCAGGGGACACCATCACAGGGCCTAATAACATCAGCCATACTATCAGAGGCTCGTTCACCTGCACATCCACCAATGTGATATATGCCATCATGTGCCAGCAATGCCCTCTGCCATGTACATTGGTCAAACTGGACAGTCTCTACGTAAAAGAATAAATGGACACAAATCAGATGTCAAGAATTATAACGTTCATAAACCAGTCGGAGAATACTTCAATCTCTCTGGTCACGTGATTACAGACATGAAAGTTGTAATATTACAACAAAAAAACTTCAAATCCAGACTCCAGCGAGAAACTGTTGAATTGGAATTCATTTGCAAATTGGATACAATTAACTTAGGCTTGAATAGAGACTGGGAGTGGCTAAGTCATTATGCAAGGTAACCTATTTCCCCTTGTTTTTTCCTACCCACCCACCCCCCCCCAAGACGTTCTTGTTAAACCCTGGATTTGTGCTGGAAATGGCCCACCTTGATTATCATACACATTGTAAGGAGAGTGGTCACTTTGGATAAGCTATTACCAGCAGGAGAGTGGGGTGGGGGGAGGTATTTTTTCATGCTTTGTGTGTATAAAAAGATCTTCTACACTTTCCACAGTATGCATCCGATGAAGTGAGCTGTAGCTCACGAAAGCTTATGCTCAAATAAATTGGTTAGTCTCTAAGGTGCCACAAGTGCTCCTTTTCTTTTTATCAAATCCCCCTCGCTCTTCTTTTCTCCAGACGAAATAAGCCCAGTTCCCTCAGTCTCTCCTCATAAGTCATGTGCCCCAGGTCCCTGATCATTTTTGTTGCCCTCCTCTGGACTCTCTCCAATTTTTCCACGTCCTTTCTGTAGTGGGGAGCCCAAAACTGGACGCAGTACTTCAGACGTGGCCTCACCAGTGCCGAATAAAGGGGAATAGTCACTTCCCTGGATCTGCTGGCAATGCTCCGACTAATGCCGTTAGCCTTCTTGGCAACAAGGGCACACCATTGACTCATATCCAGCTTCTCATCCACTTTAATCCCCAGGTCCTTTTCTGCAGAACTGCCACTTAGCCAGTCGGTCCCCAGCCTGTAGTAGTGTATGGGATTCTTCCATCCCAAGTGCAGGACTCTGCACTTGTATTTGTTGAACCTCATAAGATTTTTTTTTTAGTCCAATTCTCCAATTTGCCTAGGTCACTCTGGACTCTATCCCTACCCTCCAGCATATCTACCTCTCCCCCCAGCTCAGTGTCACCCGTGAACTTGCTGAGGGTGCAATCCATCCCATCTTCCAGATCATTAATGAAAATGGTGAATAACACCAGCCCCAGGACCAACCCCTGGGGCACTCCGCTTGATATCGGCTTCCAACTAGACATCGAGCCATTGATCACTGCCCATTGAGCCCGACGATCTAGCCAGCTTTCTATCCACCTTATATCCATTCATCCAATCCACACTTTTTTAACTTGCTGGCAAAAATACTGTGGGAGACCGTATCAAAAGCTTTGCTAAAGTCAATATAGATCACGCCCACCACTTTCCCCATATCCACAGAGCCAATTATCTCATCCTAGAAGGCAATCAGGTTGGTCAGGCATGACTTGCCCTTGGTGAATCCATGTTGACTGTTCCTGATCACCTTCCTCTCCTCCAAGTGCTTCACAATGGATTCCTTGACGACCTGCTCCATGATTTTTCCGGGGCCTGAAGTGAGGCTGTAGTTCCCCGGATTCTCCTTCTTCCCTTTTTTAAAGATGGGAACTATATTTGCCTTTTCCCAATTGTCCAGGACCTCCCCTGATCGCCATGAGTTTTCAAACTTTTAATTTCCTATATTTCTGCAATCATATCAGCCAATTCCCTCAGCACCCTCAGATGCATTAGATCCAGACCCATGGACCTGTGCATGTCCAGCTTTTCTAAACAGTCCTTTATTTGTGCTTTCACCACCGAGGGGCTGCTCACCTCCTCCCTGTACTGTGCTGCCCAGTGCAGCAGTCTGGGAGCTGACCTTGTCTGTGAAGACAGAGGCAAAAAAAAATTGAGTACTTTAGCTTTTTCCACATCATCTGTGTCAAGGGTCTTTCCCCACTCTGAACTCTAGGGTACAGATGTGGGGACCTGCATGAAAGACCCCCTAAGCTTATTCTTACTAGCTTAGGTTAAAAGCTTCCCCAAGATACAAACTTTTACCTTTTGTCCCTGGACCTTATGCTTCCACCACCAAAATGTCTAACAAAAATAACAGGGGAAGTGCCCCCTTGGAAACGTCTCCCCCCCCAAAGAAAAAATCCCCCCAAGCACTACACCCCCGTTCCTGGGGAAGGCTTGATAAAAATCCTCACCAATTTGCATAGGTGAACACAGACCCAAACCCTTGGATCTTAAGAACAATGAAAAGCAATCAGGTTCTTAAAAGAAGAATTTTAATTAAAGAAAAAGTAAAAGAATCACCTCTGTAAAATCAGGGTGGTAAATACCTTACAGGGTAATCAGATTCAAAACACAGAGACTCCCTCTAGGCAAAACCTTAAGTTACAGAAAGACACACAAACAGGAATATACATTCCATTCAGCACAACTTATTTTATCAGCCATTTAAACAAAACAGAATCTAACGCATATCTAGCTAGATTGCTTACTAACTCTTCACAGGAGTTCTGACCTGCATTCCTGCTCTGGTCCCGGCAAAAGCATCACACAGACAGAGAGGACCCTTTGTCCCGTCCCCCTCCTACCCCCTTCACTCCAGCTTTGAAAATATCTTGTCTCCTCATTGGTCATTTTGGTCAGGTGCCAGCAAGGTTATCTTAGCTTCTTAACCCTTTATAGGTGAAAGGGTTTTCCTCTGGCCAGGAGGGATTTAAAGATGTTTACCCTTCCCTTTATATTTATGACAATCTGTCACTAGGTTGCGTCCCCCATTCAGTAAGGGTTCCACCCATCATCTGGTCTGATCTCTTGTAGCACACAGGCCATAGAAGTTCCCCCACAAAAATTCTTAGAGCATATATATTTTAGGAAAAAATCTAATCTTGATTTTAAAATGGCTGATAATGGAAAATCCACACAAGCCTTGGTAAAGTGTTCCAATGGTTAATTACCCCTCACTTTTAAAAATGTGAGCCTTATTTCCAGTCTGAATTTGTCTTGCTTCAACTTCAACCCTTTGGATCTTATGTCTTCATCGGCTACATTGAAGAGCCCATTATCAAATATTTGTTCCCATGTAGGTACTTATAGATTGTAATCAAGGCACCCCGTAACCTTCTTTTTGTTAAACTTAATAGATTGAGCTCTTTGAGTTTATCACTATATAAAGCTTCTAAACTTTTAATCGTTCTTATGGCTATTCTCTGAACCCTCTCCATTTTATCAACATCTGTCTTGAATTGCAGACACAAGAACTGGACGCAGCATTCCAGCACTGGTTGCCCCAGTGCCTCATACAGAGGAAAAGTAACTTCTGTACTCCTGCTTTTGCATCCAAGGATCACATTAGCCTTTTTGATCATAGTATCAGATTCAGCAATATCCACCATGATTCCCAAATCCTTTTCAGAATCACTGTTTCCCAGGATAGAGTCCCCCATCCTGAATGTATAGTCTACATTCTTTGTTCCTAGAAGTATATATTTACATTTAACCATGTTAAACTACATCAAGGATCGGCAACCTTTGGTATGTGGCCTGCGAGGGTAAGCCCCCTGGCGAGCCAAGCCAGTTTGTTTACCTGCTGCGTCCACAGGTTCAGCCGATCGCAGCTTCCACTGGCTGCGGTTCGCAGTTCCAGGCCAATGGGGGCTGCGGGAAGCGGTTTGGGCCGAGGGATGTACTGGCCGCCACTTCCCGCAGCCCCCATTGGCCTGGAGCAGCGAACTGCGGCCGCGGGAGCTGCGATCATCTGAACCTGCGGACTCAGCAGGTAAACAAATCGGCCAGGCCCACCAGGAGGCTTACCCTGGCAGGCCGCGGGCCAAAGGTTGCCGATCCCTGAACTACATATTGTTTTCTTGCACCCAGCTTACCAAGCAATCTGCATTGCTCTGTATCAGTGGCTTGT
The DNA here is from genome assembly GCF_965140235.1 of Caretta caretta. NCBI lineage: Eukaryota > Metazoa > Chordata > Testudines > Cheloniidae > Caretta > Caretta caretta. Next base: position 26,281,768 of record NC_134216.1, read on the forward strand.
CCTCTTCATTATTTACCATTCCCCTGATTTTTTGTGTCATCTGCAAACTTTATCAGTGAAGGTTTTATGTTTTCTTCCTGGTCATTGATAAAAATGTTAAGTAGCGTAAGACCAAGAACTGATCCCTGCGGGACCCCATTAAAACACACCCAGTTGAGTTATGATTCACCATTTACAGCTACATTTTGAAACCTATCCATTAGCCAGCTTTTAATCCATTTAATGTATGCCATCTTAATTTTATATTGTTGTAGTTTTTTAATCAAAATGTCATACAGTACCAAGTCTTGTACTATAAAGAGAGTCTGCATAGCTGGCCCTAAGCTAAACCCCACCTCAGCAGTCCCTAATAGGTGAATGAGACATGGGCAGAATACTGCTGCCCTCCAGCTGCTACATTCTTAAATAGCTGCTACAACAGCCCTTTGGGTTAGAGGATCTGAGACTGGAAGTGTAAAACTGGCACACAGGCCCTTTGCCTATCAGTTCAGATCCTGCATGAACTGAAATAAACCTGTCCCTGATTGGTGACGACTTCACAAACTAATACTACACCAGCTCTACCATCCTTATTTAGTTTATCAGTGTACGCCTGTTGCATGATGGGAACCTCGTTCTTTCCTGATAGTTCTGAAATAGTGTTGGTACAGGCGAATATTTTACAGACACAATCATTCTACATTTACAGTGAATTTTCCAATGGTTCAGTCTTTGTCATGGATTGTTCAGATACAACCTCTTGCTTCATTATATTTTTAAATTCAGTTTGGCAATATGTGGTGATACCATAGTTTACTCTTTCTTTAAAATTAAGTTAATTGTTGTTCACCAACTATAGTGCTAGATTATGAAAAATAAATTGCCCTGAATAAAGGGCATTAGAGAGTCACAAACTCCCTCACTGCTCCACAGGCAGAAACACTCAAGGGTGATCTATACCTGGCACAGTGTATGCCGGCCAGTGCACCATCCTGGCTACTGCATGGTTGGAGGGACACCACAGTTCTGTGGAGACTATTTCTCCTCCGACGCAGTGAGCATTGGTAGGAAGATCTGGCACAAGGCTTGGCCTACACCATTAACTTCCTTGTACTTCCATGTAAAGATTCATCAACTCTTCCTCCCCACTCAAAACAGGCAGTATTATTAGTTTATCACTGTAGTACCTATAGTATCATATGTTCAGTATCAATAGTAGTATTCAAAGAAATTGATAGGTAATGTACCCTTCACATTATCAATGACATTTTTTTAAAGTTTTTTTTCTTTTTTTCCCCAGCCAACATTGAAACAATATAAAAACTTTATGCTTTCATTGATTCATGTATTTTAAGGCCAGAAGGGACTTTTGTAGTCATGTAGACTGACCACCTGCATAACACACTATGACAGCAGACTATCCCAATGCAAAGGAAACATAGGAGGAAAAGGAAGAGGCCAGAATGTGAAAACATGGAAATAATTATTAAGGATGAGTACAAAAGAATAGCACAACCATGTAGGGACAAAATCGAAAGGCTAAGTCACAAAAGAGTTGTTCCTAATAAGGGGCATAAAAGACAATCCAAAGAGGTTCCCCAAATACATTTGGAGCAAGAGAAAAATGAAAGAAAGTATAGGTACACCACTTAACAGGAAAGGAGAGCCAATAACAGATAACACTAAAAAGGCTGAGGTGTTAAATGCTTATTTTGCTTCAGTCTTCACTGAAAGTTAATTGTGACCAGATACTTAACACAACTATTATTAGCAATAACAGGGAAGGAACACAAGCCAGAGTAGGAAAGAAACAATTTAAAAGATATTTAGATAAATTAAATGTAATCAAGTCAGCAGGGCTTGACAAAATTCATCCTAGGGTATGTAAGAAATTAGCTGAAACAATCTGTGAACCATTAGCAATTGTCTTAAATTAAAGAACTCCTGGAGGACAGATGCAGTCCCTGAAGACTGGAGAAGGGCAGACATATAGTACCTGTCTTTAAAAAAGGGAACAAAGAAGACACTGGAAATTATAGATCAGTCAGCCTACCTGGAAAGATACTGGAACAAATTGTTAATTATCAAACAATAAATTTGTACCTAGGGGATAACCCAGTGATAAATTACTAATAACCAACATGAATTTCTCAAGAATAAAACATGCCAAACCAGTCTAATTTCCTTTTTCAACAGGGATACTGGCCTACTGTGTGCTGGGAAGTAGTAGACGAGATTTAGCTTTTGACACCGTCTCATATGACATTCTCGTAAGCAAACTTGAGAAATATGGTCTAGATTAAATTACTGTAAAGTGGGTGTACAATTGGTTGAAAAACCACTCTCAAATTGTAATTATCAGTGGTTTGCTTTCAAGCTGGGAGGATATATCTAGGGATCTATCTTAGGTCTAGAACCATGGTATATTTTCATTAGTGACTTTCATAATGGAGTGGAGATTATGCTTATAATATTGGCAGATGATACTAAGCTGTGGGGGGGTTGCAAGCACTTTGGAGAGTAAATGACCTTGATATATTGGAGAATTGGTCTGATATCAACAAGATGAAATTCCATAAAGAAAAGTGCAAAGTAACACTATGACAGGGTGTCGTCCAACTCCTTTCTCTTTTCTAACCACAAACCACTCAGAAACATTTTTCTGGTCAAACACCTTGTGCAATTTATTTACAATGTTCTCCCCACCATCCTTACAAATTGTGCAGAATTGTATGTACAATAGCATACAATTGCTTAGCGCGCACAGCCTTGGAGAGGGGAGACAGAAGGTATCTTTCCTTTCAGAGATATCTCCTGGCTCTGACTCTCAAAAGCCTGCCAGTCTTCCCCCACCCCCCATTTCCTTCCTGTGCCTTTCTACTGTCTGGGCTAATAGGTTAACTAGCCTTGGAGCTCTCTCCAGCCCATTCCCAGTCTGTCAATTAGGCACAACTTTGCCTCTTACGTTTACTCTGTGGCGATGTAATTGGTGACACAGTGATGAGAGTGGTGGTACAGCTGCTGTTGCTCAACACTCTCTCACAAGTACACTTTAGGAAAAGTCAAATGCACAAATACAAAATATGGAATATTTGACTAGGCAGTAGTACTGACAAAAATGATCTGGGGTTATATTATAGTGCAGAGGTTCTCAAACTCTGAGTCAGGACCCCAAAGTGGGTTGTGACCCCATTTTAATAGGGTCGCCAGGGCTGACTTAGACTTGCTGGGGCCCAGGCCTGGAGCCCGAGCCCCAGCGCCTAGGGCTGTATCCAAAGCCCAAGGGCTTCGGTCCTGGGTGGAGGGGCTCAGGTTACAGGCCCCCTGCCTGGGGCTGAAGCCCTTGGACTTCAGCTGTGCCCTTACCTGCCCACCCTCCCCCCCCCCCCGGAGCAGTGGGGCTCAGGCGGACTCAAGCTTTGGTTCTCCCCTTCTGGGGTCATACAGTAATTTTCGTTGCCCAAAGGGTGTCGTGGTGCAATGAAGTTTGAGAACCCATGTTACAGCGGATCATAATTGAATGAGAGTCAATGTGGTGCAGTTGTGAAAATGGCTAATATGATTCTGCAGTATATCATTAGGAGTGTCATGTAAGACATGGGAGGTAATTGTCCCCCTTGGCACTTCAGCTGGGGTACTACGTCCAGCTTTGGGCGCTACTCTTCAAGAAAGATGTGGACAAATTGGAGAGAGACCAGAGGAGAGCAACAAGAGGAAATGTTTAAAAAAATTTTTGACATACTTCGTCTTGAGAAAAGAAGGCTGGGAACGGTAGAGACCTGATAAGTTAAGGGCTGTTATTAAGAGGATGGTGATGAGTCGTTCTCTAGGTCCACTGAAAGTAGGACAAGAAATAATCTGCTTAACAGGCAGCAAGAGAATTTTAGAAGGGGTTTTACGAAAAGTTTTTTAATTTTAAGGATAGGTAACTGCTGGGAGGTTGTGGAATCTCCATCATCGGAGGTTTTTAAGAATAGGTCAGACAAACATCTGTCAGGGATGGTCTAGGTGTACTTGGTCCTTCCACAGCACAGGGGAATGGACTACACTACATGACCTTTTGAGGTCTCTTCCAGCTCTACATTTCTATGATTCTATAAACACAGACCACAGAATTTCACCACTAATTCCTGCATCAAGTCCATAACTTCTGGTTAACAACATCACAATTTTTGGAAGACATCCAAATCTTGATTTAAAGACATGAATTCCACGTATATTGGAAAAAATGTATTATATAGTATTTTGCACTTCTATAGCACCTTTCATTCAAGCATCTTGGAATTCTTTATAAACATGAGTGAATTAAACATAAGACCCTTCTGAAGAAGGATGTCATTATTGCATTTTACAGAATGGTTAAATCAGTCTGTCTGCTCTAAGGAAATTCATGCCTGTGCAACTAGGCCAGTGAAGTTACACCATTGCCCCTTGCCTCCCCCAGCCCTCCACTCCCCGCAGTGCGGAAATACTGCACCAGCACAAAGCAGAGCTCACACTGGTACAGTTGAGTCCAGTATCATAACAAAGTAAGCAGCAGTAGTTCAAACCCCACCCCAAGCTGGTGCAGTTTAAAACTGTATCATTTCAATTCATCGTAGCTCAATTTTAAGATTGCCACAGTCTATCCTTTGTTTTCCCCATTTATGGGCAGGTTTGCAGGGGGCTCTCTCTCAAAATAGAAAGTAATGTATTATGTCGTCATATGTGCAGCAATACTTTACTCCTAGAATTCAGTACAACAAAGTAAGAACAGCAGAGAGAGGAAACCTTTATCCTCACATTTGTTGTGATTAAGTTAATTGCTTAAGTGAAAATAACACTTCACAAAATGTTCAAAATTAATCTCATTAGTCAGCAGAATGCTGAGTTTTAAAAATTAAAAACACTCCAGAAATTAAATCAACAAGCATTGTTGTCTAATTAGATGACAGTTGAGAATCCTAATTAATTGCTTTTAAATACTTAAACAGAGATTAATAATTAGTAAGTAATAGCCAAATGAGGTCTCATTTTAACTTTGCATAGCCTGAACATCAAGATCTTTACTTTGGAAAGCTAAAAATTGATGATGTGCTTCCATCCCCAGAGCTATGCTTTGTAATGGCATTTCCTCTTTTGTTAGCATGTAGTTTGTTTGTTTGTTTGTTCTGTGTTCTTATGTGACACTCATCACTGTGTTATCTAAAATTATTCCAACATTAAAAATAAATAAACTGACTTTCAGGCAAGGAAAGTTTTTCTCTCAACTTCTCCCTACCGGAAGGAAAAGTGCATGTGGTGTTTGTTTTTAGTTATAAAGAAGGCTAATAAGTAATTCTATAAGGGAAAGCAAAGTTTTTAAAAAGTGAGGTTTGTCTTTGGATCATGAAGTGGGAGTTTTGTGGATGCTCTTAGTTCTTGCAAAAGTTAAGTCTATAGTCTGGGGCCCTTCTCCAAGAAAAAGCAAGCCCTATTTCCTGCACACATACAGAAGTCAGCAAACATCCATCAAGTCGTATAAGTATCCTTTCTCTGGCTGTGCAGTAGATGCTTTGGACATTCATGGAATTATTAGTTTTTTGAATTATATAGACTAGTTTGGATATATTAGGTCACCAAAATTTAATTAGCTGAGCTTAGTTCTTATTAGTTGAACTCAGTGAAATAAATGTTATGTTTGTAGTTTTGTGATAAAGCACAAGTTTAGACTTGTTTTTTAGTTTCTAAATTACCGGTACTTTTTGTTTTTCACTAAATTTTCCCATTTTACCATGGGTTTAAAAAGAACTGATAATGTTTTACTTGGAAGCATTGACTACATAGCATGGAGAGGGATAGGTTTGGTAGATCCTAAAATGCAGAATTACAAAAAAGTAAGAACATGGATTATTAAAAACTAAAGCATATTAAGCAATAATTGGAGGAAGCTTTTTTTAAAAAAGTGATAACACAAATACCAGTACAGTGTTTTTATATAGTGTTTACATGAAATATCTTTTAACATATTTCCCTGAGTTAACTTCAAAACAAAGCTAAAAAGAATGGTTTAAAGCACAGTATAAGGAGAGGCAGTGACTTGGTGTGGAGAGAGTGGAAGAGTATTCAAGATAGATAGGACAACATAAACAAAAGAGCAACTCCCTAACTCTTGAAATTACTAAGAAGGTTACACAGAGAATATACATATTAGAATGGGTGGCCCTGATGTCTGAGAGTCATTACTTTAGGATGGAGCGAGTATATGGAGAATTTTGACAAGATATTAAAAAAAAAAGTTGCTAGTCAGGAGGAGGAGTCATTTTTGTGATGTTGACTTAGTAGAAGACTTGAGTTGGTGAGAAAAGTAGGGATCTCAGAAACTAGGTCGAGGCCATGTATTCTGTCGGTGACACACTTTCACCGTGGAAGCTGTCATTCTCTTTAATTCCATCTTTCACTTGTTGATCCTTATTGGCATTGAAATCTACATTGATTCACCAAAATGTTCACTAACTTAATAGTGTGATGCTGCTATGCCACTGCCCGTCTTTCCCCTCCTCCTTCAGTTCTCTCCTAAGAACTTACTGCTTTTGTCTAGCTCTGCACTACTAACTGTCCACCTAGAATCCTTTGCCCTATGCTTTCATATAACATTTATTATAAAAACAACATCATGAGAAGTAATTCTTCCATTTTACTCAGCACTTATAAGGTCTCACCTGGAGTGTTATGTCCAGTTCTGGGTGCCACATTTCAGGAAAGATGTGGACAAATTGGAGAAAGTCTAGAGGAGAGCAACAAAAATGATTGAAGGTCTAGAAAACATGACCTGCAAGGAAAGATTGAAAAAATTAGATTTGCTTAGTCTGGAGAAGAGAAAACTGTGGGGCGGGGGGAGAGACACACAATTGTCTTCAAGTAAATAAAAAATTGTTATAAAGAGGGTGATAAATTTGTTCATGTTAACCACTGAGGACAGAAGAAGTAATGGGCTTAAATTGCAGCAAGGGAGATTTAGGTTAGACATTAAGAAAGATTTCCAAACTTTAAGGGTAGTTAAGTGCTAGAACACATTACCTGGGAAGGTTGTGGAGTCTCTGTCCTTAGAGGATTTTAAGAACTGGTTAGACAAACACCTATTAGGAATGGTTAAATAAAATTGATCCTGCCTCAGTGCAGCGGGATTGCACTAGGTGACCAATCAAGGTCCTTTCCAGTCCTACATTTCTATAATTGAGTTGTTTGTTTGTTTGTTTTTTATTAAAGACCTCTAGGACCAAAAAAGTGTACCATGATTAAACAATTTGAATTATATCTCTTCCCCTTTCCTTTATCTGTCATTGGACTCCATTATCATTTTTTACTGCCTGCCTGAAGGCTTGATACTAGGGATATGCTGAGTGCTTCTTTGGCAGTGATCAACACTTGGTAAGATCAGATGTTTAAAATGTAAATTTCTAGTATCATGCATATCTTATTATAGGTTCTACATAATAAAATAATTAAAGATTGCCACCACACCAATGTGGCTAACAAAAGATTTGTACGAAAATGTTCATGTCAGCTGCTTATTTTTATTAATTATATATTGATATTAATGTGCAATGGCTACAATAAATAATTTTTGATAATTTATCATTACACTTAATATAGTGGAAATGCATACAATACTGTTGTAATATATTACACTAAGCTCACTTTCCACTAGCATTCCCTAACATATACATGCACAGACATATGCACGTGACTAGGCAAAGAATGAAATTATAATGTTATGTGCCACTGTGTGTGAGAACTTCTAGACAAAAACCAAGGCCCTGTTCCTGCAATTCAGTACAGGTGGAGTCACTGGCTTCAGTGGTGCTCCACATGGGTGCAGTAAATTGCAGGATCAGAAGCCCATGTTTGCCAAGCTGAGTAGCACAGTTCAGTGTTTTCTGTTTAGGGCCTTCACTGCGGTATGTTGTATGCAATACTTATACCTGAAAAAAACTGACATGTTAATTCCATGTGGCCTATGTGTTAAAATCATACATATGCTCCTATTTTTATGATATTAAAATTCTGCTGTTGCTGTTCGCAAATCCTTCAGCCTTGAACACTTCTCAAGGTCAAAAGGCTTGACAGAAAGAAGCCTTAGTCTAAAAAGATATTCTTGGCTGAAACAAGCATTTTATGCCTCCTTACTGTACTAGCTAAAAATATTTGAAAATTTTCTACACAGGCAGTTATGCAAATTACTCTCACTGTTTATCATATTTTCAAGCCATGTATAACAGGAAATGGCTGATCTGATCAACACTAGATGCTTTTAAATATCATGGTATTAATCAGTGTTAGCTGACACAATACATTGCAAAACCAATAAAACAGAGTTACTTAAAAATAATTTCAAATATATTTTCAAATGTATATTGGCTATAATTTCCTAATAATGGGTCCAATATGGTTACATTAAATAGCAGCATGAACAAGCAAATTACTTCTATTAGCAGGGTGAGAGATAGCAGTTCTCCTTAATATTTATCCCACCTGCTTCAATGTGGCTCAGTATTTTAAATTTTGATGATTTTTTGTTATTATACAAAGTTAATTCTAACTGAAAATATTCATTTATTTCATTGTCTAATGCAGAATTTATAACAAAAGTACACTGTACAGTAATAATATACAGAGCTAAAAACTAACTTAGTCTTGCACTTCATAAAAACTGACCTGGCCTAAGACATCCAAGTAATCAGAACAAAGCAAACAAAAATAAAATAGAAAAGATAAAATAAAATAATGTTCCGCTAAATCGTGACTGCACAAAAAAGTCTTGCAGTGCGACCTGCGCTTTGCCAAACTCTAGCTAGTCTATCCTGTCCCTGTATTTCCAATGTGCCTATCACCATGGTTTCTGATTGCCATATATGGAGATTAAAAGATAGGTCTCGTGTTGTCTGACGCTAGGCAAGTTGTTTGACTATATTTTAGTTGTTTGACTATATTCTCTGCTGCTCCCTAAGTTATAGCATATAATATTGCATAGTGAATGAACTCTGTGGGGGAGAGAAGTGTCTTCATGCTCTTTGGTAGCATCCTGTATTGGTGGTATTGTGACAGATTTATGTTACCAGTCTGCCTGAGGCATCAGCTGATCAGGCTGAGGCCGCAGGATTGTTAAGGGAGGAGATGAAGGAGCACACCAAGTGACTTAATGTAAAGTTTTATTAATAAAATAACAGCGGTGAGTGCTGGGAATGCTCCCACATCACTCTGAGGAAGAAAGAAAGTGTTAGTGCCCTAGCCCTAACCCACTTTCATACTCACATACGCACCACCCGAGGCTGGCCAAGTCAGGATGTAACTTAAGAAGAAGAGGGGGAAGGGTGGACGAGAGTTCTGTCCTGTGCACAGGCTGTCCAGGGTCCGCTGTTGATCTCCAACTTGCTTTAGCTCTTGGGAGGGTTTTAAGTCCTGGGTTCTTCTGGGGGCGTTTTGTCCAGGGTCCTTTATCCCCCATGCTCTCTGTACCAGTCCAAACCGGCCTTCCGAGGCTTCCTCGGTCTCCCCAAAACACATCGGCTTCAGGGTCGCAAGACTGTTATGTCCCCATTCTCTGACCTTCGCTAGTTTTGCACCCCCCCTTTTAGGTCTGTCTGGTTCAGTTCTCCTTTCCCACAGGCTTTTGGCTGTTTAGCAGCAGAGAGCTTGTTTGTGTGTGCATTGGCCTTGAGTGGCAGTTTCACCCCTTATCTTCAAGCCTAGCTGAATCGTTGAGTTAACCCGTTCCATTCTTCCTTCCTCCCCCTTCAGCATCTCGCAACCTGCAAAGGAATCTTTCACTCCACACTCACACCTTCAGCCCTTCCCAAGATCCTTTCCAATGCATATGAAAGTATTAGCAATATACAATGCTGCGGCTTACCCATGGGACTGGGACTGTGACTGTGACTGGGATATTCCCATGGGGCAATTTTACTGTGACAGTATAGGAAGGAAAGGTCTCTGAAAAGAAGAGAGAAGATACTGAACTCTGAAAGTGACAAGATATGAGTTCAATCTGATCTGTGGTGGAAGAGAATTTTATAGTGCAAGGCTCTGCTTCTAACTTCCATGAAGCTCATCTTAGGCTCCATCAGTTGAAGTGTATTTGTCCATCATTGCAGTGTCAATAGATTATATATGTAGGTTCCAATTTATTTCTCATTGAGGGACTCATAAAGGAAGACCAGGATCTTGAAAAAGATCTGATATTGGGTGGTAGATTGGTGTAGAGCATAGCATGACATGTAATATGCTCTTATTGACATGTAACTCTGAAAGAGACATGAGGCTGCATGTTGTGTCAGCTGAAACCTCTGTATGGCCTTCATGGTGACACCTGGATCGATTTCATTGTAGTCATCCACCTTACAGGCTTGTATGGGCAGTGGCAGGTAGGAAGTTCCAAAGGCAGGGACGTTCATCTCAGAGAGCACTGCTGAAGATACCAGACACCTAAATTCTAGGCTTCTCCCTCCAATTTGAATATCCATGGGTTGTTCTTCAGCAGATAAATTAGTATAATTTTTTCCAAGCTTTTACATTTATTTCCTGCCTGTGTATCTAATCTCTCTGTTCCTTTGTGTCCTTTCTCTGTGTTCACTGGTGCTCGTAAGACCTCCCAATTTAGTAGTAAAATAAGCTATGTCTACTTAAAAATTGAAAGGCATGCATGCACAGCGCAAAATGTAAAGTCAAGAGGCGCATACTTCAGACAAGATGCCCTGCATATGTTGGGCAGCTCATGAGGTGTGAAGAAGCAGTTGGATTTAGCCTGACTTTTGTCTTTTAACCAGGACCTTCCCTGACCAATCCTTAAGCCCCTTATTGTCCACCAAACTTGTATTTATTTAAAATATCATGTGTTCTCAAGGCTTACATCCCCATAAGGGACCTCCAGGGTGGGGAAAATGTAAGATGGGTTTCTTCAGAGCAAGATTACAGGCTATTCCTTGGACCTTCTTCATGGCTGAGGAACAAGTCCCAAAACCAGCATCTAGCTCCCTTATCCCAACTGAAGGTTTACTCCCAAGTCTCTGTAACCTTAAACAAGACAGTGTCCAGCCTGCATCCTTGTCCTTCTAGTCCATGCCATTCTAGTATCACACAAGGGTCTAAAGAAAGAAAGTGTAAACTTCTTGATGTTCATATGTAAAAATAGCTCAGTTCAAAGAATGTGCACTGCTTAAGTACATCCATATGATAGAAGAAATGTATGTGGTCCTATAGAATGCTCAATGTTGTGTTTGTGGGTGGGGGATTGTTCTTTTTTTCTTGTTAAATCCATAGTTTAATATTATAATTGCTTTGCTTTTAAGTATATACCACAAAATATTTGCATTATGGACAAGCCGGTGTTGGTGTAGGAAATTTTAATTTTTGCATTCTTTCTCTCTCTCTCTGCAACCTTAATGTTGCACTGGCATAGGATGTTTGATATGCAATACATTTGAACTGTTTCTCTCTTGAAGCACATTCCCTGTTACAATCAGCTGATTCAATAGGCAAAGTATTGTATTTGAAAATAATAGTTAGCAAGAAAGATAGAGCAGATATAGCATTAAACTATTTCAAAATAAAAGCTCTAACAGCATCAATACTGCTGTGGAGATTCATCAGTGTCTTACTTTTTGATTTCTAGAACTATTGTTTTTATAGCTTTTACAGTATATTTAGCGTTCAAACTAAATCTTTCCTATTCAGCTTCACCTTAATAAAACTTGCTTTCTAGAGAGTTAATTCTCTCTTGAAATACTTATAAGTCTTCATTTTGGGGAGATAACAGGAGTTCATGTCATTGTGAACAATAGGGCTTACTCATACAATATAATGTTATGAGACAAGTTTATTAGTTTTTCTGTGCCAATCAGGCAGTTCAGTAGGTGCTCAGATGAGATCATGCAGAAGAACATGCAAACTAGGATACCACATCTGCACTGAGAAATCAAGTGATGCAGTCTTATTTTTTGCAATGATTTTTTTTATTTGATTACTTGGGTAGAATTAAAGCTCAAATATATTAGACTGTTCTGCAGTTCTTTTCAGTTTAAAAACATTTAACTAAATTTCATTTTAGAATTAAGTTTTTTAAGCCATTAACTGGGGCAAGTGGTTCAGTTGTAACTTGTATGAGAATACTTCTGTACTACCATTGAGTTAAAATGGGCTATTTCATTGATCCAAATTGTGTAGTAACCTCTTAGTGACTAACATCACACACTCTTAGATTTAATATGTGAATACTTCAGTGGCATTCATATGTAAACGATATACATTTGCAAGTTTACACTTCCGCTCAGGTTTACTTTGAAAATTTCTTTAAGGGTTAAAGGTTTGATTCTGAGCACCTTAAATGGATGAGGCTATATTAGTGAGTAAAAGTTACAAAATCAGGCCTTGGGTGATGAAAGAGAGTAAATAAGTGGCTTATGGTATTTGAATTGTCAGATCATTTTATTGTACATTTGTTTAGCTGCATGTGTTTACACAGCTGTGTGTTTTTTCAGGTTGTTTTATTGGAATTGTGAAGTCATGAAAGAATCACCAGAAGATACCTGCAGCACCTTGGATAATGAGTGGAAGATAAAGAGAAAGCAAAAAGAATGTGGCATATAAAGGGTGTAATACCTGGAGGTATTAACTCTGACTCATATCTGTAAAAATGAGACTAGCTCTCACAAAATACAAGTTATCTTAGACAGTCATCAAGCTTGGAGTCATGCTGTCAAACTAAGAAATTCACTTCCCTCCCCCCCCATCCCCTTTCTGACAGGTAATAGAGCATTGGTGAATTATGATTTTCCTAAATTGGAAGCACTCATTTTTACCCATGTAGTTCATCCTTATGAATACATAATAAACATTGCATATTTAATGTGCATTATAATGGGAAACTGACTCATTAGCAAAAAAAAATGGCAAATTTTAAGGACTTGGTTCCAAATTGAGCTGGAGCCTCCCAATGCACTTTGTACAATCTGGGTAAAGATGTATTGAATGTCCTTCTTTTGAAGGCCATAATGACATGTAATATAAGGATATCATCTTACTGTTGATATCTTTGAAGAGTCATAAGCAGAAACAGAAAAATGAATGGCGGAAAGGAGTGTGACGGAGGGGACAAAGATGGAGGTCTGCCAGCAGTACAAGTTCCAGTTGGCTGGCAACGTCGAGTGGATCAAAATGGAGTGCTCTATATCAGGTGAGGATTATGTAAATTGTGTGCTCTTTTTATTATTTATTTAGTTATTTATTTATTTTAGTCATGACAGAAAGCATATACTAGTTTAAGACAGTGACTCTCCTGATGATGTATAGTAACTTTATGTATTTTTCCTTCTGGAAATATTAGACCAAATGTTCTGCTTGTGTTAATTGGTGCAGCTCTGTCTAAATCAGCTGAGCTGTTCCAGGTTGGACCACCTGAGAATTTGGCCTGTCGTTCGTTTTTTGTTGCTGCTTTGTTTGATAAATTCCAGTATCCAGTTTTAATTACTGTATTTTTTTAACTAGGCCGGATGTAAAGTAGCATGAATAATTCTGTGCTGCTTCTTACTTTTCTGTTGTTTTGAATTGTTCACATAGATTTTTATAGCTGATAAGTATGTCAGATATAACACCACTTACATTTTTTATTATTCAGGCCATGTAATACAAACTCAAAATATTTTACATTTACCTCTTTTGCCTTAGTCTTCCTAGATTTATCATAGAATCATAGGACTGGAAGGGACCTTGAGAGTTCATCTAGTCCAGTCTCCTGCACTCATGGCAGGACTAAGTATTATCTTCGAGACCATTCCTGACAGGTATTTGTCTAACCTGCTCTTAAAAATCTCCAATGATGGAGATTCCACAGCCTCCCTAGGCAATTTATTCCAGTGATTAACCACCCTGACAGGAAGTTTTTCCTAATGTTCAACCTACACCTCCCCTGCTGCAATTTAAGCCCATTTCTTCTAGTTCTATCCTCGGAGGTTAAGAAGAACAATTCTTTCCCCTCCTCCTTGTAGCAACCTTTTATGTCTTTGAAAACTGTTATAATGTCCCCTCTCCGTCTTCTCTTTTCCAGATTAAACAAACCAAATTTTTTCATTCTTCCCTCATAGGTCATGTTTTCTAGACCTATAATCATTTTGTTTCTCTTCTCTGGACTGTCTCCAATTTGTTCACATAGAATAATAGAATATCAGGGTTGGAATGGACCACAGGAGGTCATCTAGTCCAACCCCCTGCTCAAAGCAGGACCAGTCCCCAACTAAATCATCCTAGCCAGGACTTTGTCAAGCCTGACCTTATAAGCCTCTAAGGAAGGAGATTCCATCACCTCCATAGGTAACCCATTCCAGTGTTTCACCACCCTCCTAGTGAAAAAGGTTTTCCTAATATCCAATCTAAACCTCTCACACTGCAACTTGAGACCATTACTCCTTGTTCTGTCATCTGGCACTACTGAGAACAGTCTAGATCCATCCTCTTTGGAACCCCCTTTCAGGTAGATGAAGGCTGCTATCAAATCCCCCCTCATTCTTCTCTTCTGCAGACTAAATAATCCCAGTTCCCTCAGTCTCTACTCATAAGTCATATCATAAGTCACATCTTTCTTGAAATGTGGTGCCCAGAACTGGACCCGACACTCCAGTTGAGACTTAATTAATGCTGAGTAGAGCGGAAGAATTACTTCTCATGTCTTGCTTACAACACTCCTGCTAATACATCCTAGAATGCTGTTCACTTTTTTTGCAACAGTGTTACATTGTTGACTCATATTTAGCTTGTGGTCCACTTTGACCCCCAGATCCCTTTCTGCAGTATTCCTTCCTAGGCAGTCATTTCCCGTTTTGTATGTGTGCAACTGATAGTTCCTTTCTAAGTGAAGTACTTTGCATTTGTCCTTACTGAATTTCATCCTATTTACTTCAGACCATTTCTCCAGTTTGTCCAGATCATTTTGAATTTTAATCCTACCCTCCAAAGCACTTGCAACCCCTCCCAACTTGGTATTGTCCACAAACTTTATAAGTGTACTCTCTATGCCATTATCTAAATTATTGATGAAGATATTGAACAGAATTGGACCCAGAACTTCTTATGCCTTGCTCGTTATGCCCTTCCAGCATGACTGTGAACCACTGATAACTACTCTCTGGGAATGGTTTTCCAACCAGTTATGCACCCACCATATCGTAGCTCCATCTAGGTTGAATTTCCTGAGTTTATGAGACAGTCATGCGAGACAGTATCAAAAGCTTTACTAAAGTCAAGATATACCACGTTTACTGCTTTCCCCCTCACCACAAGGCTTGTTCCAAATATCCATTGTTTTTACGTTTTTTTAAACTTCCTTGTTCCTTGTGCAAGGAAGTTAAGAGGATAATCCCTGTAATAGCTGTAAACAACATGAATCTTGAAAAGGTTTGCAAATGTTTCCTACTGGATATCACCATTATTCTTCATCAAGAACTGCTTCTGCAGATCTCCAGCTCCTGGCCACAATTGTCCCAACTTTCTGTATGCCATGTACAGTACCGTTTTGCAGATCCAGATGTTAGGTGAGTTAATACAGTACAAGAGACCACAGCCCCAGCCACGCTAAGTTCCTTTCCGTCAGCCATAAACAGGAAGCATCCAAATTTTTGCTGCTGCTTCACGTGCTTGTCCACTCTAGGTGCGCATACACCCCAGGCATTTGAGATCAGAGTGTTCTGGCCAGCAGTGTCCATTGGGGCCACTCATGTAACCTGACTGTCGTCATGCCCCCATACCAAGGTCAGAAATGCTGGAGTGGGCTCAACCATCACTCAGTTCCTTCTTATTTCTCGTGACTATGAGATGGAGCTTCCTAGCGTCTGCATCTGGGTGCAACATTTTTCACAGTTTCTCATAGATTCTGTATATTACTGATAGGTATGGTTAGTTAAGATAGTTACTGTTCACAGATTTTTGATATTTTTTTTAGTTTTGGAAGTTTTACCTTCCTTCCTTCCTTTTTTATTTTTTTTTTAAATCTGGTCAGGAACTTCTTCCCAATCCTGGGGCTTAGAGATGTCCCATACTAAGTTGTCCAACTATTAAGTATTGTGCCCTTCTTGTGCTGTGGCAATTCAATTTAACAGTGGGAAACATCAGTTACCATTTTTGTCTTGGGGGGCCTATATCCCTGACAATGGCTTGGTGTGCAAGTGTTTTTCTAAGAAGACTTCAAAAGGCAAGAGGGCACGCCTAACTTTTTTTTTTTTTGTTAGTCTGGGGTCTGATCTGGGTTGGGCAGGCACCACTGAAGAAGTTCCACTTCTGTCCAGAAGTGCTTCTGTGAGTTCTGGATCCACTAGCTCCCAGGCTTCATCTTCAAAGACCAGCTTTGGCTGTAGGTAGGACTGTTAAAGCTAAGTCTTCAGAGAAGAAGGAGCATCACCCCTCTGAGAAAAGCAAAGGCAAATGCCCGCTGGGAATTTCCAGTAAAAACAAAGTTCAGGTCACCCCACTGCTCCCAAAGAAAGGCGTCTCCACACTCTGAGACCTCTGGAGCATGGTATCAGGACTCCTTCACCGCTTTAGGATTGAAAGTTTAACTGTGTCTGGTACTGAGGCCAGAGCATCAGGGGCTACCTCAGCACTAAGCACTTCTGCACTGGCTATTATGGTACCAATACCATTGGTACTGGTCTCTTTGGTGCTGCTCACTTCAGCATGAGTGTGTGAAACGAGACTCGTCAGCACTGTCAACCCCAATGCTGTCTGCTCCCACCCCTAGGTTTATGGGACCACTTCTCTCAGTACCAAGGAAGTATGTGGTACTGAGGGATCTTCAGGTTTCAGATGAGTTGGGATCTCTGCTGCACTCCACAGATCTAAATATTGCCACTATAATAGCACTGAGCTCCTGGCTTAGTGTTGTTACCTCTCAACTTACAACCTACCACCCCAACTTTGGCAGCTCCTCACTGCCTTTCAGATCTACAATCCTTTTTTTGTCATCTTCAGATTCCCAGCACAGCAGGGAGGGATCTCCTACATATTCTCCAAGGGGCCCCTTTTTTAACCTTATGAATGAGGAAGTGTCAAGGGCTTCAGACATGTTTAGATCTTATAGGGGGTATAGGATAAGGCATATACTCTAGTATCTTTTTTCTGGCCCTCAGACCCTTTTGCTTGTAGTAATCCAACGATTGTGCTATCTTCACCACTCAAGATGTCTTACTTCTGCATGACTTCTGTGGGTGAGAACCTCCTCCCTTACACCATGCCAGGAAAACTACAGTGTTTCAGTTTGTAGCCCATGAATCTGAGCTCCCTGAGGAGCTATTTGAGGAGGAACAGCCTCGGGCTCAGTATCAGGTGATGTCAGCTGCTATCATCCCATCTACACCTTCTCACCCAGATGATTGCAAGAGCTTTCAAGGTCTGCTCAGAGATGTAGCCAGTTTCCTTAAGGTACCAGTCTACAAGAGATCTCACATAAGCTCTTGAGTGTTTTCCTGGCCTCCATGCCCTGGAGCTAACTCTCATCCCCAGCTGTGCCAACTAATCTGTATTTAAAGCACCACTAAATTCAGGTGAGAGGGTTTTTTATATGGAGAAGAGTGGGGGTTGGGACAACACATGGATAAGAACCTAAATTAACTTAGAAGCGTCGATGTAACCGAAGTGACAATTTGTTCCGTGGTGTGCTTATTCAGAACAGATTGTAACGGTTCCATTTAGCACTATGTGACTCGTTAGTTCTGGAATTCTAGAGACAATATTGAAAACTAGGGATAATACTTGTTGAGTGAAGAAGTAATAATGAGAGGATCTTGCTTTAATCATCCTACAGTAGAATTATGCCTGAGTCTTTTCAGAGGAGTAAGCGCTGTTCTAAAGTGTGTCAGTTTAGAGGAGGATACGTTTTTCTTTCCAGCCTGACTCTTTTGCCTCATACCTTTGTTGTATGCTTTTAAATTACTGTTTAATTTTATTTATTTTCATATAAAACTTTAATCTAAAAGTTTAACATCCCATGTAGTTCAGATCTTATATGACTGTGTTATATATAAAAACTTAAAGTATTGTTAAGTTAATTATTTCATAAATAAATTGGAATGCTCCAGTCAACTTCAATAAGAAAATTAATTAATTAATTTAAACCTCTGTCATATAGAAATGTCATATGCAGTTGTTGACCCTGAGTGTAGCTTAATATTTTTATCATCTAAAATTAGTTGTTCATTTATCTGTTTTAAATGTGAAATCTTCTAATGTTTTGGTGTTTGAATTCGGCTGTCTCCTGGATCCAAATATCAATGTAGCAGAGAGGGTTGGTTTGTTGGCTTGTTCAAAATAGGAGTTCTCTATACAATTGGCTCTTTACTCTTTTATTCACCAAGAATTCAGCCATCCCACTCTAGTTCTGTTAGTCTTTCCTTAATAAAAAGCTTAGACAACCAAGTAACAAAGAGCACTCTGGGAGCATAAGATTTCAGTTATACAGTCTTTCCTCCTTTCATGGATTACTGGGTCTGGATGGAACATGATTTCTTTTTTGGCTATGGAAACAATGATCTTCTTTAGAGAGTTACAGAGCCCCAAGTATGTATTAATTGTCCAGTTTATCAGAAACCGAGGTTTGGGCCCCCGTGTTTTATGAAAAACCAAACCTATAATAAGCAAAAACTATATATGTAACTACTGTCCTCCTGGAGTTAACATCTCTTGCTTGTAAGCTTAGTTTCAGCAAAATCAAGATGTACACTTAACTGGCCTATGTATCCTCTTGTGACATCCTTCCTTATATTAGGGTCTGAACAGGTGAAGTACAGTGTGCAGGTGAACTGCTGCACCTTCTTGGAGCTCTATTGACTTCATAGTGGGGATCTATGTGGTTGCTACAGTCCACCCATGGATCTTATAGGGCCATAAGTGTGTTTGCGCAATGGGACCTTAATTATGTTTGAGGCCTTAAAGTACTACTGCAATATGAATAAATAAATACTGATAAATTTGGTTACCTTGGGTTTTTTTCTGTGGGGCCACCTTTTTGTTTCTGCATTAAAATCAGTGGTTTTCTCAGAAATAATGTTGTGTCTGGCACAAACAACTTTGCATCTGCATTTTTTTTTCTGTAGTGTGATCTTGACCAATAAAATACTGTCTGCTGGTGAAAAACAAGATATCAAACATAATAAAAATGTGAATCATTCACTATCTTAATTTTTTTTTATTTTTCACATATCTGTATATGGAAACCATTACCTAAAAGTATTGATTCATTTATATTATTCCTTTATAGTCCCAGTGGGTCTTTATTATCCTGCTTGGAGCAGGTTAAGACATACCTGCTGACTGATGGAACCTGCAAATGTGGCTTGGAATGTCCTCTCATTCTTCCCAAGGTAAAAAGTAGCTTTAAATATGTATGCTACAGTGCCTGTCAAATAAATTTTGATGTCATTATTTCTGCCATGCCATAATTTCATTCCTATTTAAATGGTACGCTTACAAGGACATATCATGCAGTTAAGATCCAAAATATAGGATATTTTTGTTTTTGTACAGAGGTTGGTTGGTTGGAGGGAAGGAGGAGTCATGGCAGGGGGAGTATAAAACCTAACATGAATACAAATATTTTTCATTATTTTATTTTTATTTAAATTTTCCATTTGTTTACACATATGCCTGTAGTGTTGGAAACGTAATGCAATAGCATTGTACTAGTGCATGGGAACCAGAAAATGAAACTAACTAATATAGTAGTTTCAAGGCAATCTGATGACATTTAGCACCTTCCACTGGATTCCCAATACCTTTGGGTTCTGGCCCATAATTTATTTTTTTTTCTGCTTATAAAATATACATTATTAGTATACATTGAGTGCCACCACTTTTATATAGCTATTCATTATATTTACACGCAATAAAGAGCTATATAAGAGTAGCTTTCATATAATATCCAGAAATTGGGTCAAGTAATGGTAAAATCCTGAAATTCATAATATTGTACAATCGTAAACTATTATCCTTAATCCCAGACATCCATGGGATTTTTTTTAACTGACTATGTAGGGCACTAATGATGTTTTCTTTAAAATTCTGTTAAAATAAAACAAAGGGCAGGTTGCATACCTGTATTTGCTTTCTATATTTATCAAAATTATCATTGGTTTACAGGGCTGCCTTTCTATTCCTAACAGTAATCAATGCTGCAATGCGGTTGGGACACAGATTCTTTCTCCTTCCCTACCACCGCTCACCCAAACACACACCTCAAAAGGGAAATGTGGTAAATTATTTCCCTCCATCCTCCCTTACCATGTAGCCTCATTACTACTGCAAGCAGCCTTAGGCATCCACTCTTTTTTGTCATACAAGACTGTGGTGCTCTTTCCTATACCCTCTCTAACCCAGCCCTCTCTTGATTAGTGGCTGGCTGGTTGAACTGCTTCAGGAATTCATTTTCTGGATCAGTCTCCCCTAGTTGGGTGGACAGAGAAAGAAGGAGATGTGAGTGATGGGTGGAAGTGAGAGAGGACCAACCCTCCATGGTGGAAGCAGGAAAAGCAAGAAGGTGTATACCACCCACCACTGTCTGCATTCAGCAGGCTCTTTCTGCAGCTGGAGTGGTGGGATTGCCAACAGCATCCAATAGAGGAGATTTTAGGGCAGTCTAGGAGTGAGGCAAGAGATTCTCCAAAACATGCTATAAAGGCTGACGGACCATGAGATGTAAGACATGTGAGGGAGATTATTTAAGGAATTAAGGCACATTTAGTTCTAACCTGATTGCATTTTCAGTTCAGGTATATTTTTGGAGTTTGCTACCTTTGTTATGAATGTATCTAATATTAGGATTATTTTTTTCAGGTATTTAATTTTGATCCTGGAGCTGCTGTGAAACAGAGAACTGCTGAAGATGTTAAAGCAGATGAAGATGTCACTAAGCTATGCATCCATAAACGGAAAATTATTGCTGTGGCTACACTTCATAAAAGCATGGAAGTTCCGCATCCTTCACTGGTTCTTACTAGTCCTGGGGGTGGAACAAGTGAGTAATATTATTCAAGAAAAGAAAGATTAATTTGACTACATGATTTTTAAAATTAGAAACTAGTTCTCTAAAACAGTAAATAACTAATTTCAACCCCCTATGCTGATGAAACTTTAGGGAGGAGAATTTTAAAGTAGAAAAGTAACAAAAAATCCAAATTTAAGATACATATAGAGATGTTAACAGACACAACTGTACATGGTACATATGTACTTTAGTATTTTTTAATTACCATTTATGATTTTAAAGGTCTGCCTTAATACATATGTTCAATGTAACTAATGCTATTAGGATCCTTAACTTTGGAGTTTTGTGACTGCTGTGCATTTCTATTTTCAGCTTCATCTTTGCATGAATGTACTGTAGCTTTCTTCATGTAGTTTTTATATTCTATTTCTATAAAAGGAAAGAAGAAATAAAATGATATGCTTATCCCCAGCCAACTAATTCCAGCTGCCCAGTTTTCCCTACTTTCCTTCCTGACTACACTATTATCCATCTCCCAGTTGAAGAAACCCTTCCAAAACACAGCTCCTCCCAAAACTAAGTGCCCCAGCAAATATAAGAAGATTGCCTCTTTAGATAGGCACACTTCCATACATTGTAATATGTGTCTATAGGCCATGTTCCGTGGTATGTACTTGGATAGATTTGCTTTTGTAATTTAGTCACAGAGTCAAATGTTGCATGCATTTGAATGAGCCATCTGATTGCTGTTGAAACATACACATTTATGTATATTTCGTACAGGCTGGGTTAGTTTCTGCAACTGTTAAGGAGTAGTGGAAGGCAGTTTGTCATAGTAGTGTAGTAGGGAGAGACTGGCAACTAGGATGAAGGCCTGTCCTGTCACTGCAGCACATGTGCATGGTGGCCTTGTCGCTGGTAGGGTTGCCAGGCATCAGGTTTATGTCCGGAACGCCCTCTCGAAAAGGCACCCTGGCAGCTCCAGTCAGCATAGCTGACTGGGCCTTGAAAACTCCGATTGGCTGCAGCGGGGCAGGCAGGTTCTGTGCCCAACTCCACGTGGCTCCCAGGAAGCGGCCGGCATATCCCTCCAGCTCCTAGGTGGAAGGGTGGCCAGGGGAGCGCTACGCGGTGCTCTCACCCACAGACGCTGCCCTGAACGCTGGCTCCACAGCTCCCATTGGCCGGGGAATGGGCCAATGGGAGCTGAGAGGGCAGCACTTGCAGGCGGGGGCAGTGTGCAGAGCCCCCTGTCTGCCCCTCTGCCGAGGAGCGGCAGGAACATGCTGCCGCTTCCCAGGAGCCACGCAGACTTTCTCCATCCCCGGGAAATGCTGGGCCACCTGATGTTTGCACCGTCCAGAGCCCGAGCCCCTCATGTCCCAACCTCCTGCCCCAGCTCGGAACCACCTCACACAACTAAACTCCCTCCTGGAGCCTGTACCCCCTCCTGCACCCCTGTCCTATCCCTAAGCCCTCTCCCGCACTCCAAACCCCTCAGCCCGGAGCTCCATCAAACCCTCATCCCTGGCCCCACCCCAGAGTCCTCATCCCCCCCTTTCCCCCCCCAACTCTCTGCCCTATCCCGGATCTCCTTCCCACATTCCGAACCCCTTGGCCCCACCCCTCAGCCCACACTCCAAACCCCTTGATCCTACCCCCCAGCCCAGAGCCCCCTCCTGCACCCCAATCCCCTGTCCCAGCCTGGTGAAAGTGAGCAAGGGTGGGGGAGAGGAAGCAGGGATGAAGTAAGAAGGGGTGAGGCCTCGGGGCAGGGATGGGACAAGGGTGTTCGGTTTTCTGCAATTAGAAAGTTGGCAACTCTAGTTGCTGGGGAGGTGGGAATTTACTGCTTGTCAATGGGGGGATTTATATGCACCTTTGCATGTATTTGAATGTGCA
Source organism: Caretta caretta (assembly GCF_965140235.1). Classification (NCBI taxonomy): domain Eukaryota; kingdom Metazoa; phylum Chordata; order Testudines; family Cheloniidae; genus Caretta; species Caretta caretta. The sequence continues at coordinate 26,304,626 of NC_134216.1, forward strand.
GTTTCTCTTATCCAAATTAAATTTTGCATGTTCTGAGGCTGCATGCCAAGAATGCAGTGGTGCTCTGTAAGGTGAAACAAATGCAATCTGAGGTGCAAGTACCTAGAAGTAAGCAAACTTGTCAGAAAGGCTTCCGTACTTGTTTCTGCTGCTTATGATGCCATCACTAAGGCAAAAAGAGGAAATAGAAGATTTAGAAAAAATAGATATTGGTAGGTAGAAAAGGAAAGCAATCTTTATCTATGTGTGAGAACTAGTACTGAGGCTGGAATCAGGACTACCTAATTTATTATGCACTTACAGTATATCTGTAATGCAAAAGTACACCGTTTGCATATGTACACATGTGTACACACTCTAAATAAGGCCCCCACACCCTGAAAAAAAAGAGAGTTCCCTTCCAACCCCCTACATGCAACTCAAATCCTAACATACTGAGCTTACATACTGTAAATCCTTAATAAATGAATAAATACTACGACTACAGCAACAATGACATCATTTCTGCAATTCAAAGACAAAGTAAATCATTTTATATTCACCTAATTGAAAGGTTTTTGTTTAAACTTTTCAAAATTGAATATCTTTTTCGTAGTAATATATCCATTCATTCTAAATAATTTGGCCTGGCTTTTTCTTTTTGTGTTTTTGATATTCTAATGTCGTCATATACTCAAAGTATTGTTCAGTCCTACCATTTTGTACTTTCAGCATACTATTTTTTAAAAGCTAATATTGATATACATGATTGCCTAGAATTAAAATATAAATAATTAAAAACCCATATGGTTCCTTAATTACAATTAGAGACAGAAAAGGTGACTTCAAATTTTAATGAAAAAAGATGATACATTTAAACTTATTGTTTTAACTTTACATTTTAATAATCAATGTAGAAGCACTTTAAGAGCCAAATCATATGGCCCAAATAAAGGCCGTGGAAAGCCCTGTGCTGTTCCACTAGATACACGTCTGCATTGCCGCTGGAAGTTTGCCTCCCAGCCTGGGCAGACATTACTCATCTTTGCCCTGCTTGAGCTAGCACACTTAAAACATCAGTGTGGATGTTGCGGCAGGGATGCAGCTTAGGCTAGTCACCTGCGTTCAGACCCACAGGGTTGGGCAGGCTTGGATTCAGGTGGCAAGCCCAAGCCGTCACTTGTGCCAGAACATCCACATTGCTATTTTAATTGAACTAGCTCAACCAGCGCTAATGTGAATCTGTCTACCTGGGGGAGGCACACTTCCAGCTGCTATGTGGACATACCCCAAGAGCGGTAAGTGTGAAAAGGGGCTTTCAGGTTATTGGCCATAGTCCCTTACTGAGTGTGATGCAGCGTTTCCAGGGGTTATTGCAGCTTAGAGAGCAGCCAGGTGGGGGACTAGGAAGGACCATATCCAGCCTAGAGACTTTCCAGCACAAGGCCCACTTTATTCAAGCTGCATGTTGGGAAGAGAATTTAGCCCTGTTTGCCTTAGATGGTTATTTTCATGGTTCCTTGTTTTATTTCAGGGGGAACTAGAAGCAACCTTTATGATTAGTTGCCTAGTGCTTTTCATTATAAAAGTTTCTTGGGATTTTTTATTTTTACTTTTTGAGATGCTTGAACGTCTCTGTTGTTTGCAACAGGCCTTTGAAATTTCAATCAGGTTTAGCTGACTTATAGACTGTTTAAAAATCACCATTTCCCTTCAGTTGTTTGCATTCCACAGGAAAACTTCGGCATCACAACAAAAGAATAACTGCATACAAACATTTTAAAGAGCTCAGCCCAAGCCGCCACTGAAGTAGCAACAGCAACACAACCATACACTGCATTGGGAATGCCTAGGAGCTGCAAGAGCAGCTATTGTGGCGACAATTGTGGAAGAGCTGGACTGGGAGCCTCCACCTCCAGTACACTCCCAGAGCTGGCACATGACTCTATCCCATATTTTCCATCATCAGCCATGAGCTACCCTTACTTTTAGGGGAACACAGGGAGGGAGAGAGATGCAGGTCTCGCCCTGTAAGCCCCTCAGGCCCAGTACATGGCTCCAGCAGCCCATCCTCTCCTCCCATATGGAACAGGAGCCCCTCCTCTCCTGTGGAGCGGGGTGTGACAGAGAGAGAGCAGAACTGGGCACAGCATATGCCCACTGCACCCAGTGCATGATGCCAGATGCCCATTTTTCCTTTGGAATAACCACCTTCTGCTGCTGCCAGATAACCTAGTTAGTCTGATAGCTGAAGTGGTAGCAGCCTGTGTTGAAGTGCTGAAAGTTTGGGGGGTCAAACCCTGATGATGATTAAGGCTGTATCTGTCACAGAGGTCCCACAAGTCATGGATTCTGTGACTTTCTGTGACCTCCGTGACTTCTACAGTGGCCAGCAGCAGCAGTTTGAGTGTGTGGGAGGGGGCAGGGGCTTGGGGTGCAGGGTGGCACTTACCTGGGGAGGGGGGCTACCCGGCTCCCACCAGCATGTCCCTGCAGCTCCTAGGCGGAGGGACCAGGGGTCTGCGCACTGCCCATGCCCACAGGTGCTTCCCCTGCAGCTCCCATTGGCTGCCATTCCCAGCCAATGGGAGCTGCGGAGACGGCACTTGTGGCAGGAACAGCATGCGGAGCCCCCCTTGCCACCTCTCCCGCTAGGAGCTGCAGCGACATGCCGGTCAGAGAGGGGTAGGGAGCCTGCTAACCCTACCAACGCCACCCCCAGCACCAGCAGGGGTCCCAGGCCGCGTGCCACCGCTCCCTCCAACGCGGGTCCCAGGATTCCCCCCCCCCCATCACCCACAGACCGCCTCTCCCCCCCAAGGACTCGCGGCCCCCTGACCCAAGTTTTAGTTAGGGGTATTTAGTAAAAGTCAAAGACAGGTCACGGGCCATGAATTTTTGTTTACTGCCTATGACCTGTCCATGACTTTTACTAAAAATACCTGTGACTAAAACGTAGCCTTAATGATGATGCATGATGCAGGGAAGGTTGTTACAGTTGCACAAAACATAGGTGAAAACAATCATCTGGGGGAGAAATATGAAACAATGTAGTTTTTTCTATGCCAAAAGAAAGTTATTTAAATAGCGAAGTCAAACACTTGAAAGTTAGGAAATGACTTGTGTCCGATTGCCCATGCAACCTCAGTTTTGCTTCTTTTGTACATATGCATTATGACACAGTCTTTAATTATATTATTGTGTACTGTTTTTGAACAGGCAACCATAAATCTTGGATTTCCTAACTTCTGAGTATTTGTTTTGGAACCTAAATAACTTTTTCTTTGTTTTTATATGTAATAGCTGTAGATGTACATGAATGTGCAAAACTTAATTTTTTAACAGATTTCAAAATATTAATTACTGTTTCTTTAATATCAGGTGCAACTCCAGTAGTACCTTCTCAAGCAACAACTCCAAGATCAATGAGGAATAAATCACACGAAGGAATTACAAATTCTGTGATCCCAGAATGTAAAACTCCTTTCAAGTTAATGATAGGGGCATCTAATGCCATGGGTAGGCTTTATGTACAAGAAGTGACTGGAAGCCAGCAACAAGATCTTCATTCTGTCTATCCTAGGCAGAGATTGGGCAGTAACGATCATGGACAGAAGTCTCCATATCGTGGCAGTCATGGTGGAATGCCTAGTCCAGCTTCATCAGGATCACAGATATATGGAGATGGCTCAATCTCTCCTAGGACTGATCCACTTGGAAGCCCTGATGTTTTCACAAGAAACAATTCCAATTTTCATGGAGCGCCCAACTCTAGTCCTGTTCACGTGAACAGGACTCCTTTATCTCCACCTTCACTAATGCTACATGGTTCTCCAGTTCAGTCATCCTGTGCAATGGCTGGAAGGACTAATATACCTCTTTCCCCAACCTTGACCACAAAAAGCCCAGTAATGAAAAAACCCATGTGTAATTTTTCAGCTAGTATGGAACTACCACGAGCAATGTTTCACCATAAACCACCCCAAGGCCCACCTCCACCTCCTCCACCTTCTTGTGCTCTTCAGAAAAAGCCATTAACATCAGAGAAGGATCCACTTGGCATTCTTGACCCTATTCCTAGCAAGCCAATTAATCAGAATCCTGTTATCATTAACCCAACTACTTACCATTCTAATGTCCATTCTCAGGTACCTGTAATGAATGTAAGCATGCCTCCTGCTGTTGTCCCTTTGCCAAGCAATCTCCCTTTGCCAACTGTAAAACCTGGTCACATGAACCATGGAAGTCATGTACAAAGAGTTCAGCATTCAGCTTCAACTTCCCTCTCTCCTTCACCAGTGACATCCCCAGTCCATATGATGGCATCTGGGATTGGAAGGATTGAGGCGTCTCCCCAAAGATCACGTTCATCTTCCACATCATCAGATCATGGAAATTTCATGCTGCCTCCAGTAGGACCACAGTCATCCTGTAGTGGTATCAAAGTTCCTCCCAGGTCACCAAGATCAACAATAGGGTCTCCAAGACCATCTATGCCATCAAGCCCTTCCACCAAGCCTGATGGACTTCATCAGTACAAGGACATCCCTAACCCGATAATTGCTGGAATGAGTAATGTATTAAATCCCCCAAGCAATGCAGTTTTTCCTACTGCATCTGCTGGAAGTGGTCCCCTGAAGAGTCAGCCTGGTTTGCTGGGAATGCCTTTAAATCAGATCTTGAATCAGCACAATGCTGCCTCTTTTCCAGCAAGTAGTTTACTCTCAGCAGCAGCCAAAGCACAGCTAGCAAATCAAAATAAACTTGCTGGTAACAACAGTAGCAGCAGTAGCAATTCTGGAACTGTTGCCAGTGGTGGCAACAATGAAGGACATAGCACTTTAAACACCATGTTTCCTCCTGCTGCCAACATGCTTCTACCAACAAGTGAAGGGCAAAGTGGTCGAGCAGCACTACGAGATAAACTGATGTCTCAGCAAAAAGACCCTTTGAGGAAAAGAAAACAACCAACTACCACAGTATTGAGTTTGCTTAGACAGTCTCATTTGGATAGTTCTGGAGTTCCTAAGCCTGGATCTGATTTGATAAGAAAGCAAAATCAAGGTTCATTTCCCATCAGTTCTATGTCTCAGTTACTTCAGTCCATGAGTTGTCAAAGTTCTCACATGAACAGCAATAGTACCACCGGTTGTGGGAGCTCAAATACTGTTTTGCCTTGTTCTGCTAACCAGATGCATTTTACAGACGCCAATATGAACTCTGGCACTCTTCAGAATTCATTGACACAGAGCTTACCTTTAAGAGGGGAAGGTATGCACTGCCAGAATGCAAACACTAACTTTGTCCATGGTACTAGCCCAGGCCCAAACAACCATCTTGCAGGCTTAATAAATCAGATGCAGGCTAGTGGGAACTGTGGGGTGCTTAGTCAGTCAGGAATGGCTTTAGGAAATTCATTACATCTGAACCCACCTCAGTCAAGAATCCACGCCTCCTCCACTCCAGTGATACCAAACAGCATTGTTAGCAGCTGTAATCAAACAAGTCCTGAAGCAGGTAGGTTTCCTTTTAAAAGAGTACCTGAATGTCTGACAGTTTTGAGCTATGTTATGAATTGTTTCTAAGTGTATATTGTCATTTACTCATACAGGCATAAAAAGTATGCCTGTCTCAGACTGATTACCAGATAAAAACACAAACAGACCAAGACAAAAACAGCAGTAGACTAAAATCACATTTTCTTTACACCAAAGCATCATGTTCACAAAATGCGGAGTGCCCCCCTCCCCATTACCGCCTACAAAACTAATACTCCCAATAGATAAAATCTATATACCTGTCCAGGCTGATAAAAACCTCAACTGTCCCCAGACATATGCCCAAATAGATGAGTTTTGAGCATATCCTAAAGGTCAACAGACTGGGGCTATTTAAGACCCAGGGGAGTGAATTTCAGAGTTCTGGGGCTGTGGTAGTATGGCACGGACAGAGAGGGTTCTCAAGGGATCACTTCTCAATATGATCAGAGCTTTATATGTCCTAAGCAACACCTTTAAACTCTACCCAGAAATCCACAGGCAGACTCTGGTGCACTGCTCATGGTCAAGGCAAGATACGCTTAATAAGTAGAGCACTGCCTTCTGCACCAGCTTCAGTTGCTGGGTTGATTTAAGAGGAATCCCCATATAGAACACATTTCAGTAGGCTAATCGACGAAAACTCGGATAAAGGTAACAAAGTCCATATCCAAGAGTGCAGGTTGTAACCTCCTGACCAGACACAGATGGGAAAAGATACCATCATGGTTATGAACATCTAACAGCTGGATGGGTAACAAGATCCCAAAATTGCTAAGTTAAGTGACAAGCAGCAAGCAAACACCCTCAATAACAGAAACCAACATAATCATTATTACATTCTGTGGCTGCTTCTCCCAACCTACCAATGCCATCTGAGTCTTCTTTGGATTAAGCCTCTGCCAGTTCATTCAAATCGATGCCCAGTCACTACCCAGTACTGCAAAAGAAGCTCAGCCACATCTTCTGTGTTGGATAAAATGGAGATAGAGAGCCAAATATCAGCAAACTGAAAACACTTCCATCTTTCCCTTTCAGTAACACTCCCTGTATGTATTGAGCACTGATGGCATTATGTCCTTTGTCTAATGATTGACCAAATCCAATCCTCCATAACACATTGTTTCGCTAGTGATGGGATGATGATTATCTTTTGATTTTGAGGTAAATCCATTTCCTCTAAATTATTTAGCAGACAGACCTTGGAATTATACAGACCTGAACTTTCTAAACATATTCTATAACTAGTAAGCTGGTACTAAAAGTTAGCAGTCCATCTGCACTTCTGTGTTATTTGTAGGATCACCCACAACCATACAATGCCACTATAGTTTTTTGTCAAAGTCACAGCAGGATGATAACTATTGTATAAGAAGTTAGGAAGTGTCAGACATGTACAGTCTATACCAATGTACAAGAGTGATTTAGCCAAAGAAGTGTGCTGTGGATTTTGGATACTCTACTTTATTTGAGTTTAGTTTTGTGGGTTTTTTGGTTTGTTTTTTACATATTTTAGTTGCTAATTCATTGTGAAACAGTTACTCCTTAATTGGTTTTAAATGCCAGTTTGAGTGACAAGTAGTCCTAATGTTTACTAATCAGAAACTAGTTACTGTGACAAATGGAAGAATCAACAAGAACTAGATAGCTGGCTATTAGCATGTGCTTTTAATAATACTTTAGATCAGAGGGTCAGATTTTTCCATCCTAACTCATGTTTTCTTATTCCACAAATAGCACCTTTTATTTCAAGGTACTCTTAAGCATAAGGATGACAAAATTTGGCTCTAAAAGTGAAATCTAAAAAAATCCAATTTACTATTCGTATTTTTTGCATTTCTCTCAGCTTGAGCAGTGAAAATCAATTAAGTCAATTTCATTTTTCTGGGTCTCAATGCTGTAATATTTTGATTGCAAACACTATTCAAAAACAACTGAAGCATAGAGGAATCCGGTAAAAACCCCTACATACAGATTATCTATCACTTTCCATTACAAAAGATCCTAACTCCTCCATTGCTTGCAGCATGCCTTTGAAATTAGGTCATGGAATTTCCTTGAGAGTAGGGCCAGGCCTTTTCTGCTCATCTCATGAAATCCTGTTTAAATTTGGCTGTTATAAGGTATTGAAAATTGTCATGTCCCATCTCTGATTTGTGGTGCTCAGCATAATTTTGCAGGATAACAAAATCTCTGTATAATCTAAGGCTGGGCCGCTATGGCCACTATTGCAACAGCAATTGACACTGGAAATCCTCAGGGCAGAAACTGCCCAGCTGTGGCTGAAAGAGCGGAGGGATGGGAAAGGGGAACAGTGAGCTGTGCTAACTGAGCCACATCCAGGAAGGTTCCAGCACATCCCCCCTTTTCTAGGATACCATTTGGAGCAGGAACTCACCACCATTTGCCATGGACACTAGAGTTCTAGATTCACTTCTTCTGATGACTGGCGTTAATATTTCCATACCCTTCACTTCACATCTCTCACTATTAATCAGTGCTTCCTACCCCATTGTGAGTTTACAGAAGTTGAAGATAGATCCCAGCTCTAATACGGCAGACCCAAATTATAGTCACTGAGCCCCACTGCCTCTCAGAAATAAACTGCCATATCTTTGTCCTTGGCTATGCTGTCTGTAAAACAGGGCATAGATAACCCACTGTATCACTGTATGGTGCATCAGCCTGTGTGAACCAGCCACTAAAGGAGAACAGCTTTCTCTTGCTGCTAGCTAATATAGTTAGTCCAGTAGATGTAGTTGTGGAGATCTGTGCTGCAGTACTGAAGATTCAGGGTTCTAATCCTGATCATGATGCATGTGTTTGTTGTAAATTGTGGATGATAATACTTCCTTACCTGCCAAGGGAGTTGTGAAGCTAAATTCATTATCTCCTGGGGGAGTTGTGCAGATTAAATTCATTAATATTTATGAGACACTTGGAAAAAAATGATTACATATTCAGTACTGGGTTTGGGTGGTGTGCAGTGAATAATGCATTGGGCTACATGTTGACTGAGAAAATGTAACTGCCTTATTCCTAGAGCACTGTCCATCCTCTGCAATGAATGAGGCAGGGATCTTGTGGAAAAAATCAAATGTGATCATATAATTAAAGACTGCATCAAAGTGCATATGCATAAAGACAGGTTTCGGAGTAACAGCCGTGTTAGTCTGTATTCGCAAAAAGAAAAGGAGTACTTGTGGCACCTTAGAGACTAACCAATTTATTTGAGCATAAGCTTTCGTGAGCTACAACTCACTTAATCGGATGCATAAAGTGGAAAGTACAGGGAGGAGATTTTATACATACACACAGACCATGAAAAAATATACATTGTAAGGAGAGTGATCATTTAAGATGAGCTATGCATAAAGGGTCGTTACCTAGTTTCTAGATGGTTGTGCTACACAAATAATCTTCTTTTAATGTAGTTTTTGTATGTAATTGAAACATAACAATTAATGAAACATTTTAAATGGCTTTAGGTTTTGAAAAAGTTTGAGGTTTGAAATAGTAACAGGGTAGAAGAGACTAGCATCCGGGGGGTGGCGGGGGGGAAATAGTGTGGGGTGGTTATATGAATGCACCAAAAGAAAACAAACAATGTGCATAATATGATTCTAACCAGGAGGAACCGTTTACACTTATTTAGAAAGGTAGTGTTACACATTTTTAACTCTTTTTCCACGTTTTGTCACGCATTCCCTGGTTAGGATGTTAACAGGTCAGATTACTGTCCAATATCCTTAACAAATGAGGGCTGAAAGATTCAGGGGAAACTTCCTGCTTGAAGGATAGAACAAATTCTTCCAGAGTTAACCCATGTCCATCAGGTCAATGTTGTTATTAATTTACTCTTTGTGCAGCAGCCTCACCTAGAGGTCCTGACTGAGTTCAGGACCTTGTTGAACTAGGCAATGTCCAAATACAGAGTTAGAGATGATCCCTGTCCTAAAAAGCTTACAATTTAAAGAGACAAGGGATAGTAGAACTCAGTATTATCTTCATACTCATTTTACAGCTGGGGGCTGAGGTGTAGAGAGATGAAGTGACTTGCCTATAGTGGTGTTTGGTCTCAAAGTATATGAGAGACAAGGTGGGTGAGGTAATATCTTTTATTGGACAAACTTCTGTTGCTACCCACCTTGACTTGTCTATAGTCATACAGCAAGACTGTGGCAGAGCCAGCAACTGAACACAGAGCTCCTAAGGTCCAATCTAATACCTTAACCACAAGACCATCCTTCCCTTCTGAGAGGTGTTATTAATTGACCTAGTAATCACCACATCAATCGTCTATGCCATTAGATGTGGCCACAACTCATAAAAAAGGAAGGCCTTGATAGGGTGAGCTGGAAATACTTATTTGTTACTGTAAAGTTTATGGTAGGTGAAGAATTTTGCAGGTGGATTTTATTTCCTTGTATCGATACAGGTGCCTCTGTTCTTGAATGTTCATTCCTAATAAGTGCTAACAAATTTTAAAGGGACTCATGAATGCCAGCCCCCATCTCCCTTGTTATTTAACTCAGTTGTTGTCTGAGGGCTTGTCTTCACTACCGGAGTAGCTCAACCTAAGTTACGGTACTCCAGCTACATGAATAACGAAGCTGGAGTCAATGTAGTCTAGGTCGACTTCCCGCAGTGTCTTCACTGTGCTGCATCAATGGGAGAGACTTACCTTACTCTTCTCAGCAAGCTGGAGTACCTGGGTCGACTAGAGAGTGCTCTGCCGTCGATTTAGGGGGTCTTCCCTAGACCCACTAAATCAACACCTTCTGCATCAATTGCAGCAGCATCAATCTCCCTGTAGTGAAGACAAGCCCTCAGACCTCTCTCTAGGTCCTCACATCCAGACTAGGTCAAGTCTTGCAGATTCTTTCTGCATAACATAAGATACAGCCTTTCCGATCCATGCACAAAATATAATATAAACTCTTTATAGAATCATAGAATATCAGGGTTGGAAGGGACCTCAGGAGGTCATCTAGTCCAACCCCCTGCTCAAAGCAGGACCAATCCCCAACTAAATCATCCCAGCCAGGGCTTTGTCAAGCCTGACCTTAAAAACTTCAAAGGAAGGAAGTCCATCTTCAAAGTCCAGGCTCTCATCATGTTGCATCGTGATTATTGAAACATCCTTACCTCTTGACAAATGCAATCTTGAAGCACTCATATCTATTCAGAATGATGCTGCAAAGATCATTTCCCTAGCCCATCTCTTTGACCATATCATCTTCTCTTTGCATCTCTCCATTGGCTCCCTTTTTGCTATCATAGCAAACTTAATCTATTTCTTTTCACTTTAAAGGCCCTTCACAACCTATCCCCACCCTATCTATCATCTCTTATTAAGTATCAAAAGGCCAGCTGTCACCTGCGATCAACTCCTGATGCCAGTCTTCACTGTCCACTTGTGAAATTTTCAAACAAGCACCTTTGTGCTTTCTCCTATGTTGCCCCTCATGCTTTAAATGAATTCCTCCCTAAGCATCAACAAAAGTAACTCATTATCCTCCTTCAGATCTCTCCTTAAAACCCTCCTCTGCCGTGAAGCCTACAAAATACTGACAACAGTTAAGTTGCTGGGTTGCAGAAAGCACTGCCTGTCATGCTGACCAATATTGTCTCATTATTACCTTGTACTCCCCTGTCTCTCTGTCTATCCATTCGCTTTTCTTATATATTTAAGAGAAAGTAGAGAAAGAACTGACTATTTGTCCTGTGTTTCTACAACACCTAGCACGGCAGGGTCCTGGTCTATGGCTGGGGCTCCTCAGTGCTATTATAATACAAATACATAATAATACAAATAATTAATAATAAGACAGCTGAACTGTTATATCAGTAGAACTTGAGGCAAGGAATGCAAGGATATTTTTATATAGATATTACAGTCATGTAATGCAAATTTATATTTTTAAATCGGAAACAATAACTATGAAAGTGTGTGTAGGCCCTTTTAAGGTTTGTGAGAGGAACTCTCCTGGATCTCTACTACTCTGATACAGGTTTTCCTGCGACAATACCTGTGGGAATGAGGACATGGTCCCTGAGTCCGGGGAGAGAAATGGGTCTCAGGCAAGACTTTTGTTTTAGAAAGAAAGAAAGAAAGAAAGAAAGAAAATGCCTATGCTACTGACTCATGTTACAGGGTCTGAGAGTATAATTTCATGACCAGAATGGGCTAAGATTACCCTCAGTAGGGAGGGACAAGGTGGCTTGGGGTAGTTCCCAGTTGGCCTCTTTCTCAGATGTAGGAGCACAGGTTTACTGAGTGGCCATGTAATCCTTGCCAAGAGCAAGGTTCTCTGGAAAGTAGCTAAACCCTGCCCTTTATCATGGAATCATGCCCTACTGTTGGGTCTCTCCTGAAAGTTATGGGTAAGAAAAACTCCTTTTCTTTAACATTTTTTTGTATAATCCTTTTGATTTATAATGGGGTTTAGAGGCAGACACCTCTAATAGGTGTCTGACCTAAATTCTTATAGGATGTGGTAACATTTTACTGCTTTTTCATTAGTGAGTTGAAAAAAGCCTCAGACAGGGAACATAAGAACCTAAGAATGGCCATACTGGGTCAGACCATCTAGCCCAGTATCCTGTCTTCTGACAGTGGCCTGTGCCAGATGCTTTGAAGGGAATGAAAAGAACAGGGCTATTTTGAGTGATCCATCCTCTGTCATCCAGTCCCAGCTTCTAGCAGTCAGGGGTTCAAGGACACCCAGAGGATGGGGTTGCTTCCCTGACCATCTTTGTGAATAGCCAGTGATAGATCTATCCTCCATTAACTTACCTCATTCTTTTTTTTTAACCCAGTTTTACTTTTGGCCTTCACTACATCCTCTAGCAATGAGTTCCACAGGTTGACTGTGCATTGTGTTTAGAAATACTTCCTTTTGTTTGTTTTAAACCTGCTGCCTATTAATTTCATTGCATGATCCGTGGTTCTTGTCTTCTGTGAAGGGGTAAATAACACTTCCCTATAAATTCTCTCCATACCATCAATGATTTTTTTAGATCTCTACTATATCCCCACTTAGTTATTTATTTTCCAAGTTGTATAGTCCCAGTCTTTTTTATCGTTCTTATTTATGGAAGCTGTTCCATAATCCTAATCATTTTTGTTGTCCTTCTCTGTACCTTTTCCAATTCAAATGTATCTTTTCTGAGATGAGGTGACCAGAACTGCATACAGTATTCAAGGTGTGTGGACGTACCATGAATTATATAGTGATGTGATATTTTCTGTCTTTTTAGCTATCTCTTTCCTAATGGTTCCTAACATTGTTAGCTTTTTTTGACTGCCACTGCACGTTGAGCAGATGTTTTCAGAGAACTATCCACAATGATTCCAAGATCTTTCTTGAGTGTAACAGCTAATTTAGACACCCATCGTTTTTAATTCTATTTAAAACAAAGCAAAAAGGTAAAAGAGAAATTCCTTCCATGTTACTTTGGCAGCTATTTCAGCTTATTATGAGTGTGATGAAGGTAGACCAGTTTCCATGTAATCCCTTGTTTCACAAGGTTCATGTCAGGTTTAATGCCTTTGAAACCCCAATTTAAAGAGTCTTCATGGGTTATTAATGAGGTCCAGACTAAGCTGGGGAAAGCTGTTTTTATCTACTCTATACCTATGATTTTACCATTCTTGTATGGAAGTTCATTTTCTTGGTGGCAGTAAGGTCAGTTTGCAGAGTGAATATACTTTGAGTTCCATTGACTGATCTAGAGCCCTGCAGCGGGACTGGGATCCTGTGGGTCCCACACAACCTGCTGCCATGATAGTGGGAGCAGATAAAATGTTTGTTGTGGGCTGGATTGGGTAGGAAAAAAAACAGACTGCAGTAATTTGCGGAAAAACATTAAATCTCTTGTCAGTTTGTTCATAAATAAAATTTCAACAATGTAAAGCAAGTTTGGTTTTTTTTAAATAAAGGTTTTAGTACCTAAATTTAAGCGAGGGATAGAAGGAGATTTGCTGTCTGTTATAACAGGGGCTAAAGTATTTTTTTACATAGTTTAAGCAAGATTTGTTTTATTCTTTTAGTGGTAAAAATTATGCCTGCATTCCGTATTTATATATATAATATTTTAACTGACTGTGGTGTGGTGGGGTTGTTTTTCGTTGGTTTGTTTTTGTAAAATGGAGGAATCTGACTCTCTTGTGGGATCGAAGATTTCTGCAGGTGGGAGCAAGATAAAAGTGCAAGAAACAATGCAGGAGGCAGGATGGGCGCGAGATTTAAAAAATAGTTCCTCGCAGGGATCTAGACTGATCCATCTTATACCAAATTTACAAAGAGTTGTTGGGGCGTAGGTATAGCTGTTCAACTGATAATCCTTCGAAGCATACCAACGAGCTTTATTTCAATGATCTAATTATCTTGCCAACATTTTTAACATACCTGTACTGTATTCCCATCCAGGTGAGTTCCTTCTCCACAAGCTTGATTTTAAAAGGTCCCTTTGTTTTTATATGGAGTGGACAGGAGTCCACCCAGCTTTTTGTTTCATTTGGCACTGGTATGATCGAGACGAGAGGGTCAACAAGCATGTGGACCAGGGTGATCCAGTGGATAAAGTGTACTTTTCAGAAAGCCTTTGACAAGGTCCCTCATCCAAGGCTCTTAAGGAAAGTAAGCTGTCATGGAATAAGAGGAAAGGTCCTCTCATGGATCGGTAATTGGTTAAAAGGTAGGAAACGCAAGATGGGAATAAATTGTCAGCTTTCGGAATAGAAAGAGAGGTAAATAGTGCTGTCCCTCAGAGGTCTGTACTGGTCCCAGTCCTATTCAACATATTCATAAATCATCTGGAAAAAGGGGTAAACAAGGAGGTGGCAAAATTTGCAGATGATACAAAACTACTCAAGATAGTTAAGTCCCAGGCAGACTGCAAAGAGCTACGAAGTAGGGGTGTCAGTTAATCACAGTTAACTCATGCGGTCAAAAAATTAACTGCATTTAAAAAAAAATAATAGTGATTAATCGCACTGTTAAACAATAGAATAAAAATTGAAATTTATTAAATATTTTGGATGTTTTTCTACATTTTCAAATATATTGATTTCAGTTACAACACAAAATACAAAGTGTACACTGCTTACTTTATATTCTTTTTTATTACAAATATTTGCACTGTAAAAATGATAAACAGAAGAAATACTATTTTTCAAGTCACCTCATACAAGTACTATAGTGCAATCTCTATCGTGAAAGTGTAACTTACAAATTTATATTTTTTGTTACATAACTGCACTCAAAAACAAAACAATGTAAAACTTTAGAGCCTACAAGTCCACTCAGTCCTACTTCTTGTATAGCCAATCACCAAGAAAAAACAAGTTTGTTTACATTTACGGGAGATACTGCTGCCTGCTTCTTATTTACAATGTCACCTGAAAGTGAGAACAGTCATTTGCATGGCACTTTTGTAGCTGGCATTGCAAGGTATTTATGTGCCAGATAGCTAAACATTCGTATGCCCCTTCATGTTTCAGCCACCATTCTGGAGGACATGCTTCCATGCTGCTGATGTTCATTAAAAAAATAATGTGTTAATTAAATTTGTGACTGAACTCCTTGGGGGAGAATTGTATGTCCCCTCCTCTGTTTTACCTGCATTCTGCCATATATTTCATAGCAGTCTCAGATGATGACCCAGCACATGTTCATTTTAACAACGTTTTCACTGCAGATTTGACAAAATGCAAAGAAGGTATCAATGTGAGATTTCTAAAAGTAGCTACAGCACTCAACTCAAGGTTTAAAAATCAGATTTTAGATGGCACTTCAAAGAGGGACGAGGCGTGGAGCATGCATTCAGAAGTCTTAAAAGAGCAACACTCAGATGCGGAAACTACAGAACCCGAACCACCAAAAAAGAAAATGAACCTTCTGCTGGTGGCATCTGACTCAGACGATGAAAATTAACATGCATCAGTCCACTCTGCTTTGGATCGTTA
Organism: Caretta caretta; assembly: GCF_965140235.1. Classification (NCBI taxonomy): domain Eukaryota; kingdom Metazoa; phylum Chordata; order Testudines; family Cheloniidae; genus Caretta; species Caretta caretta. The sequence goes on from NC_134216.1 coordinate 26,320,115, forward strand.
TCGAGCAGAACCCATCATCAGCATGGACGCATGTCTTCTGGAATGGTGGTTGAAGCATGGAGGGACATATGAATCCTTAGCGCCCCTGGCATGTAAATATCTTGCAACATCAGCTACAACAGTGCCCTGTGAACACGTGTTTTCGCTTTCAGATGACATTGTAAACAAGAAGTGGGCAGCATTATCTCCTGCAAATGTAACCAAACTTGTTTGTCTGACCGATTGGCTGAAGTAGGACTAGGTGGACTTGTAGGCTCTAAAGTTTTACATGGTTTTATTTTTGAATGCAGTTATTTTTTTGTACATAATTTGACATTTGTAAGTTCAACTTTCATGATAAAGAGATTGCATAATAGTACTTATATTATGTGAATTGAAAATACTATTTCTTTTGTTTTTTACAGTGAAAATATTTCTAATAAAAACTAAATACAAAGTGAACACTGTACACTTTGTATTCTGTGTTATAACTGAAATTAATATATTTGAAAACGTAGAAAACATCCAAAACTATTTAAATAATGGTATTCTATTATTGTTTCACAGTGCGATTAATTGTGTGATTAATCGCGATTCATTTTTTTAATCGCTTGACAACCCTACTGCAAAGTGATCTCACAAAAGTGAATGACTGGGCAACAAAATGGCAGATGAAATTCAATGTTGATAAATGCACAGTAATGCACATTGAAAAACATAACCCCAACTATACATATAAAATGATGGGGTCTAAATTAGCTGTTACCACTCAAGAACTGTCATTGTGGATAGTTCTCTGAAAACATCCACTCCATGTGCAGCAGCAGTCAAAAAAGGTAACATAATGTTGGGAATCATTAAGAAAGGGAAAGATAATAAGACGAAAAAATATCATATTGCCTCTATATAAATCCATGGTACACTCACATTTTGAATACTGCGTGCAGATGGGGTCATCCCATCTCAAACAAGATATACTGGAATTGGAAAAGTTTCAGAAAAGGGCAACAAAAATGTTTGGGGTATGGAACAGCTTCGGTATGAGAAGAGATTAATAAGATTGGGACTTTTTAGCTTGGAAAAGAGATGACTAAGGGGGGATATGATAACGGTCTATAAAATCTTGACTGGTGTGAAGAAAGTAAATAAGGAAGTGTTGTTTACTCCTCATAACACAAGAACTAGGGGTCACCAAATGAAATAATTAGGCAGCAAGTTTAAAACAAATAAAAGGAAGTATTTCTTCACACAATGCACAGTCAACCTATGAAACTCTGTCAGAAGATGTTGTGAAGACCAAGACTACAACAGGGTTCAAAAAAGAACTAGATAAATTCATGGAGGATAGGTCTGTCAATGGTAATTAGCCAGGATGGGCAGGGATGGTGTCCCTAGCCTCTGTTTACCAGAAGCTGGGAATGGGGGATGGGATCGATCACCTGACGATTACCTGGTCTGTTCATTCCGTCTGGGGGACCTGGCAAAGGCCACTGTCAGAAGACAGGATACTGGGCTAGATGGACCTTTTGGTCTGACCCAGTATGGCCGTTCTTATGTTATGTTGACAGATTCTGCTGTTAAAAGAAAACCATGTGTGAATGTCTTTCTTGTAGTATTTCTGAGCCTGGCCTTCAGGACTTCTTCTAATAGTCACAGCCTCTGAGCAGTATTAAATACTTGACATTTAAAAAAAAATAGAACTTTTTCCTTTTTTTCAAATAGGGAATTCCTTCTTTGCGTGCTTTGAGTGCTTGCTCATGTCGATTCCATTGTAGGTGTGTGTGCGCCCACATTTGCGGTTGTCAGAGACTTTTGTCTTGTAGGGCCGGCTGTGGCACCCTCTGGAGTGCTGTGCTTATGCTGCGGTATATCAGGTGCCGCTGGCCCTGCACCCTCTCAGTTCCTTCTTACCACCCGTGGTGGTCAGTTGGAGCACCTCTGTCCCTTGCTTTGCAAGCGGTCAGCGTTTTCTCTTTTATCTTAGCTTTGTGCTTCCAGCTGTAAATAGTTTAATCATTTTTTAGCTGATTGTTATGTACCTGTTATGTGTTTAGTTAGTGTCCCGGCAGGGACTTTGCCCCAGGTGGAGTGGGGACATGCTCCGTTCTCCAGTTTTCAAGCCCTGCTCTTTGTGTAATAGGCCTATGCCTGTTAGTGACTCACATGAGAGTTGTCTACAGTGCCTCAGGGAATTCCACGTAAAGAAGCGGTGTTACATCTGCCAGAACTTTCATCCATGGACACAAAGAGAGTGCGACATATGCCTCAGGGCCCTCCTGATCCAGGCTGCCATATGCCCAGCTTCAGAGTCATCATGGCCTGAACCGGCACCCAGCGTATCAACTTCGATGCATAGCGCATCCCCTTCACCTATGCTGAAGAAGAAGAAAATGGCACTGAGCAAGCCTAACCAAGGTGCACTGGGCAAAGAACACTGCTCAGGCCTTACGCCCACTCTGGATCCGCAAAAGGGCTCTCAGCCCTGGGGAGTTCCCCCCCTGAAAGGACCCGCCACCGACTTCAGGGAGTGATAAAGGGCCCAAGCTGACAGTGCAGTCAACGCTCTGACCCCCAGCACCTGGAGAGCTAAGAGCACCTCTGCCACAGCCAGCACCACATGCGGCAATGGATCCTATGAGGGCAAATCCTCTGGCAAGGCCTTACACAAAACAAGTGAGCACCACTGGTCTCCGGAGCCAAGACAGAGCCCTAGATCGCCACATTCTTGGTCTCTACATTGGCCCAGGTCTCTGGCTCGCTGCTACGAGTCATCGTCACAGCAATCCCGATCCCCATCTTCAGGCCAGAGCTTGCCCAGGGGTTGACAATCTCCCCAGCACCCATCTTTGTCACATTGTTGGTCACCATCGCTGAGACCTTGAGGTCACTCCCTGACATGGCGCCGCTCGCCCTACTCCTGGTACTGGTTGGACTGTTCCCGGCATCGGTCACCGGTGGCGACAGTGAGCTGCCAAACCCAAGCCTCCACAGCCTCACCTTGTTCACCAGAAGATGACGACTTCTTCGGCTCGGAGGCGCAGTTCAACCCCTTGCCCGGAGGGCACGGCCGCGGCATTGGTGCTGACCTGGCAGCAGGGCCAGTGGCCGACCCAAAGGCCTTATTGGAACGCATAGGGTGTTCCCATCACGCCATTACCCCACTCCCGCCAGCCCTCGGTCGCCATGTCAGACATGCCAAAGTCAGCACCCATGGCACCGACAGCACTGGATTCAGTGCAGGACGCTCCAGCAGCCACTGTTGATGAGCTGGTATTCACCCCAAGGCTGCCCTCTCCAATGGTTGAGGACACCGCCAGACCTCCCCCGGTCGTCCAACCTTCATCCTTCTCTCCAGGCGAAGTGGTGGCGGGCCCCTTGAGAGCTAGTCTGCCAGACAATTTTAGGGAGTATCAGTCACTGCTCCGCAGAGTGGCTTCCAACCTGGGTCTCAAGGCGGAGAAGATGGAGGAGCAGTCGGAGGAGCAGTCGAACACATAGTTTTATGTGCTCTCAAGGTCCACCCCAGCCCATGTCGTGCTCCCAGTACATGAGGGCGTCCTGAATGTTGCCAAAACCAGCTGACAAACCCCGTCCTCCAGCCCACCCACTTCTAAGAGGGCGGAAAAGAAGTAATTTGTCCCCGCAAATGGGTTTGAGTACTTGTACACCCACCTGCCACCGGGTTCGTTGGTCGTCTCAGTGGCCAACAAGAGGGACAAATGGTGGCCCATCAGTTCCACCCATAAAAATAAGGAGGCCAAGAGGCTGGATTTGTTTGGTTGCAAAATTTATTCTATGGCCAGCTCCAGTTTCAGGTGGTAAACACCAGGCCCTCTTGGGGGTTCGCAATAAGTTGTGGGACTCTTCTCAAGTTCAAGGACTCCATGTCCCAGGCGATGGCCAAGGAGTGCTCCCTCCAAATGGCCTGGGACATGGCAGGTTCAGCTGCATGGGTGGTCGCTTCGGCGGTGGTCATGCGGCCCCGTTCCTGGCTCCAGACCGCTGGCCTGTCCCAGGAGATGCAGGCCTCTATTCGGGACCTCCCATTTGGCGGTGTCTGCCTGTTCTCTGACCAAACAGATGCGCGTCTGCACAGCCTGAAAGACACGTGGGCAACCTCCACTCTCTGGGGATGCGCACTCCTCAGGTGTTGAGACAGCCGTTTTGGCCTCCTCCGCCACCTTGACAATGGCAGCCTCAACAAGGGCCTGTAAGGAAATAGGACGTCGGGTTCAGCCACTGCCACCCTTGGTCATCCCAGTCTCCTGCACAGCCTGGCCCAGAGAAGCACCAGAGGGGCCAGAAGTGCTCATTTTGAGGGTGTACTCAGGAACAATGCACCAGTCAACTGCCCGGATCCTTTCTGTTTTTTCCTCAACGGCCTTTTCCCCCCTGGTCGTGGGTTATGTTGGACTGCTGGGTCCTGGACATAGTGGCTCGGGGCTATACCCTGCAATTTCTGGCCACTCCTCCCTCCCATCACCCCACTTCCCCATCCTTCTTCAGGGACCCTTCTCACGAGCAACTCGATCAGGAGGTCAAGAAGCTCCTAAGTTCGAGAGCTGTGGAAGAGGCTCCTCGAGACATGGAAGGAAGGTGATTCTACTCCCGCTACTTCCTAATCCCGAAGGCAAAAGAGGGCCTCAGACCCATTCTGGACCTGTGGGGCCTCAACAAGGCTCTCAAGAAGTTGGAAGTTCCACATGGTCTCCCTGGCCTCCACCATCCCTTCCCTGGATCCAGGGGGCTGGTACGCCACTCTTGACTTCAAGGACTCTTATTTTCATGTCTCCATATTCCCAGGACACAGGTGTTTTCTGCATTTCATAGTGGCTGGGCACCACTTCCAGTTCACAGCGGTACCCTTTGTCCTATCCTTGGCCACTAGGGTGTTCACAAAATGCATGGCGCCGATGGCGGCTTTCCTGAGGCGTCGAGGGGTCCAGATCTTCCCATATCTTGACGACTGGCTCATTAAGGGCAGGTCTCTGGAGCAGGTGCACAGGAGCCTTGATTTGGTGTGCTCCATCTGCGGCAACCTGGGCCTGTTAATAAATACAGAAAAATCCATGTTAACGCTGGTCCAACGCATAGAGTTCATTGGAGCAGTTCTCGACTCTACACGGGCCAGGGCCTTCCTGCCAGAAGTGCATTTTCAGGCTATGATGGACTTGATCTCCCTCATAAAGAGCCAACCACTCACCACAGCCCACACATGGCTGTGACTGATATGCCACATGGCCACATGAACATACGTGGTCAACCACGCCCAGCTTCCTCTGAGGCCTCTGCAAGCGTGGCTGGCCTCAGTCTGTTTTCCCAGCAGGCATCCCCTGGACCGAGCAGGTCATGGTGCTGAGCCACATCTTCTTCTTGTCGCTGGACTGGTGGCAGGATTCCAATTCGGTGCAGCAAGGAGTCCCCTTCGCAACCCCATCTCCGTCGCTCACCCTGGTCTCAGACGTGTCTGATCTTGGCTCAGGAGCCAATCTGCGTGAGCTGAATACCCAGGATCTCTGGCTGCAACACAAGCTAGGCTTTCATATCAATGTCAGGGACCTCAGAGCAATTCGCCTGGCCTGCCAGGCTTTCCTGCCCCATCTGGAAGGCAAGGTGGTGCAGGTTCTGACAGACAATACTGCTGCGATTAATTACGTCAACAGGCAGGGCAGCACCTCTGGGACTTCTGTGTGTCTCAGGCTATTCATTGGTAGCCACCCACCTGCCCGGAACCAAGAACATCCTGGCAGATCACCTCAGCAGGACCTTCTTGTCTTGCCACAAATGGTCACTCCATCCGGAGGTGGTCAGCCTAGTTTTCCACAGGTGGGGAACTCCTTGGGTGAACCTGTTGCGTCCAGGCAGAATAGAAAGTGCCACGTGTTCTGTTCTCTGCTGGGCAGAGACAAGGGCTCCCTGTTGGATGCCTTCCTGATGCTGTGGTCGGGAGCACTGATGTACGCCTTCCTGCCAATATCATTAATCCACAAGGTCCTGCTAAAGGTAAAGCAAGACAAAGTGACAGTCATCCTCAAAGCCCCAGCGTGGCCTCATCAACACTGGTTTGGCATGCTGCTGAGTCTTTCGGCACCCATCCCGCTGCAGCTGCCTCTTTGGCCGGATCTGCTGTACAGAACCACAGTGATCTACTGCATCCAAACCTGGCAGCGCGGCAGTTGACTGCCTGGCTACTGGGTGGCTAACTGGGGAAGAATGGCGGTATTCCACTGGCGCCCAGCAGAAAACCCTCCACCAGGGCTACCTACGTGGCAAAGTGGAAGCGGTACTCGTATTGGGCCCTGGATCGCCGCATTCATGAGGAAGAGGCCCCACTGCAGGACATCCTGGACTATTTGCTGCGCTGTCGCTATCTTCAGTCAAGGTACAGCTGGCGGCCATTTCGGCCTTCTGCCCTCCGTTTCAAGGCAGAACGGACTTCACCCATCCCATGATGGTGCAGTTCCTGAAAGGTCTGGAGCGCCTTTACCCGCATGTCTGGGACCTGGTACCTCCTTGGGACCTGCATCTTGTGTTGTCAAGGCTCATGGGGGCTCCCCTTCAAGCCCTTTTCTTCCTGTTCCCTCCTGCTTCTCTCCTAGAAAGTCTCCTTTTGGGTTCCCATAACTTTGGCCCATAGGGTGACCAAGATCAGGGCACTCATGTCAGAACCGCTTTATACAATCTTCTATGAGGACAAGGTCCAACTGCGTCTGCACCTAGCATTTCTGCCCAAGGTCGTCTCCCAGCTCCATACTTGTCAAAGCCTCATACGACTGATGAGGAATGCAGGCTGCATACTCGGACATCAAACAGGCACTGGCCTTCTACATAGATAGAACAAAGCCGTTCTGTAAGTCTACACAATTGTTTGCTGTCATGGAGAGGACGAATGGTTGCCCAGCGTCTACCTAGAGAATCTGGGCCTGCATCCACTACTGCTATGAGCTGGCGAAGGTGCCCCCACTAGCGATCATGATGGCTCACTCGACTAGGGTGCACGCGTCATCGGCAGCCTTCCTTGCTCAGGTGCCAACCCAAGAAATTTGCCATGCCGCAACCTGGTCATCTGTCCACACGTTTGCTTTCCACTATGCGCTGACCCAGCAAGCTAAGATGACGCTGGTTTCGGCAGAGCAGTACTCCAATCTGAAAGACTGTGAACTCCGAGCCCACCTCCAGGTATTCTGCTTGTGAGTCACCTACAATGGAATCGACATGAGCAAGCACTCGAAGAAAAAACAATTACCCACCTTTTGCAACTGTTGTTCCTCAAGATGTATTGCTCATGTCCATTCCATTACCCGCCCCCCTGCCCCTCTGTCGGAGTAGTCGGCAAGAAGGAACTGAGAGGGCGCAGGGCTGGTGGCACCTGATATACCGCCGCATGAGCGCGGCACTCCAGAGGGTGCCACAGCCAGCCCTACGGATCCCGCTACGGCATCAGTTCTCAAACTGTGGGTCAGGACCCCAAAGTAGGTCGGGACCCCATTTAATGGGCTTGTCAGGGCTGACGTTAGACTTCCTGAGGTCCGGGGCCAAAGCCTGAGCCCCGCAGCCCAGGGCCAAAGGCTTCAGCCTTGGGTGACAGGGCTCAGGTTACAGGCCCCCCACCTGGAGCTGAAGCTCTTGTGTTTGGGCTTTGGCTTCGGTCCCCCTTGTGGGGTCGTGTAGGAATTTTTGTTATCAGAAGGGGGTTGTGGTGCAATGAAGTTTGAGAACCCCTCCACTAAGGCAAAAGTCTGTAACGACCACACACGTGGGCGCACATACACCCACAATGGAATGGACATGAGCAACACATCTCAAAGAACCACAATTACAAAAGGTGGATAAACCCTTTTTTTGTCTTTCAGGATTCAGTCCTGCACTACAAACAGATACCAATATTTACCTGACACATCAGAGCTAGAAATGGGAGTTTTATACTGTTAGAAAAGGAAGTTTCCCTGCTTTCCAGTGAAATGCTTCTAGCCCTGGAAAGTCCTTAAAATATGCTACATTATGTTTGAAAAAGTTACTTAATGTTTTCAGGGGTTTCTAAAATATAGTAGTTATTTCTGGTTTCTGTTCTCTGGGACCTGTACAGTCAAACTCATGGTACTAAGGATGTCTGGCTTATAGATATGAGAAATGAAAAATAGTATCAATAAAACATGCTAAAATTATTTGTAAATTGTTAATCCCTCTCATTTGGGATGAATTACACATTTCATGCATGTTGTTGCCTTTTGGAGCCAATGTGACCATCACAAACTCATATTAAAAAGAGAAAAATCCAAAACCTCTAACGTACCATTCCATTATGTTGATGTGGTCATGTTCCATGCAATCTGTGTGTATGCAAAAGAGAGAGAGAGAGATTTTTTTTTCTATGACATTTTGTTTTGGAGACTTTCAGTCTGCAGAAATGAGTATCTAATAGGAGAATAATCTTGACAGAAAAACTTACTTGACATACTTGTAATTCTCATTCTCTTACATGTCATTCAATTGCCACTCACCACCCTTGTCATCTCAGTGTTTGAAAGGTTCCTTATGAACTTGTTTTATTTTCACTTTTTAATTAGCTTTTTTGGGGAAGTTGCCTACCACTCTGGATATATATTTCCAGACCACATATTAATTCCTGTGTACTGTACCATGTGGAGAGGGACAGTTTGTCTTTTGTTTTACTGTTTTGTCACGGGTTCCAGACTGCCGCCTGGAGAAATTTACTAGTCATAAAAGCATTTATACCAGTCCGCTAACATGCTAGCCCGGGGAGCTTGTGAAATCCTGTTCTTATGATTATTAACTTGATTTCTGTCAACTTCAGCTGCAATATTTTATTTATTTGTTTATTTGTGCCATAATATTGTAGTTGCTTCCCAGAAAAGAAGGCATGATCCTTGGCCCAAGGAGCTCAACAGTTGACATCTCATGTAATATATATAACTATATGTAATGTTTAGCTGTCAATACTTTACACTTCTTGAATGATGGTATTGTGAGTTGTCCGATAAAAAATTGGATTCTGTCTTTAACAATTCTCTGAAGGTAGTTGAACTCCCAGTTTCCAGTAGTATTTGTTTCTGGAGTTTTGCTAAATTATAATTGATGCATTCTGATTTTTATCTGATCAGTGGGCTACGCAATGGAATTTGCTGCAGCTTTTTAATAGAAGATAAAATAAATAGCTTTTATTGCTATAAAATTAATCTGCATTTTTACTATTTATGTTTTCCGAGACAAAGGGCATCTCTTTGGTCACCATGTAAGGTTGAAAAGTATGGTTTGAAGGTGGTTACATTCTGTTTTATTTCTTCTGCTCCTCTGACACACATCTTTTGCATACAACTACTGTCAATTCAAACAAGAAATCTCCTTCAGGTAGGGGAAAACAGATAATTTATTTGTGGAGTCCAACATTGTTTAAAGATGATAGACAGATATTCAGAAACAGAAAAAGAATAACCAGTCTTGAATAAATAGCCTTTATTGTAGATCCACTTAGCAGGGAAGCTTTGGACTTCTCTGCCACTCCAAGCAAAGAATCCATCCAGGCCACCGAAATGACTTTACCTTTTTCTTCCAGAAAACTTCTGTTGTTTTCCTTGGCAACTTGTATTTGTCTTTAATGTTTTCTGGAGCTTGCCAGTTAAATTACACACTAATAATAATAATTATGCTTTCCTCCAAAGATGACAGAAATGATGTTTTACAAACAATAATTCACAAAACATACTGTGAGATGGGAAATGTTCTGATCATTTTACAGATGGAAAAAGCAATACAGTGGCAGAGTTGGGAATAGAATCAGGAAACTATGAGCCAGAATTCATGGATCTAATCTTAGGACCACACTCTTTACCATTAGGTTTTAAGGCCGTTGCTGATCATTTTAGCAGTGGATGTGGTGTGGGTTCAAGACTGAACATAGTAACAGATGGGTGGTTTTCAGTCCTAGACGAATCCAAAATATATTTAATAAAATAATGAAATCCTCTTATACAATTCTCTGTTGAAGGAGTTTGAAAAGAAGCGTAAGTTTTTCATTTAAGCAGGATTCCAGTTGTGATGTGACAATGGCATTTCTGTGTAGTATCAGAAATAATTCATTGCAAATTCTTTCTTATTAAAAAAATGTTAAAATCATGCTGTTTGAATTTTCTTCTTCTGAGTGTTGGATATAGCTAAATTTGGATGAGTCTGGTTATCGTTGCAGTAATGATAATATTTGTCCTTCGATAGACATTATTAATGTATGTATTGTTTTGTGTTACAGGGGGTTCAGGACCATCATCTTCCATAGCCATAGCTGGAACCAGCCAACCAGCCATCACAAAGACAACATCCGTTCTTCAAGATGGTGTTATAGTCACTACTGCAGCTGCAAACCCACTTCCGAGCCAGCTGCCCATTGGGAGTGATTTCCCTTTTGTTGGCCACGAACACACACTTCACTTTCCACAGAACTGCTCTTCAAACAACAATCTTCCGCATTCTTTGAATCCAAACCTTCTCAATTCTCTACCTATCTCTTTGCCAGTGAATCAACAACATCTCTTAAACCAGAATCTATTAAATATACTACAGCCTTCAACAGGAGAAGGCAAGTCTGAAGTCATACTCAACCCTTTAGGTTTACTCAACCCAAGTGTAAATGCTGCGCTAGCTTTTCTCTCCAGTGACATGGATGGGCAGGTATTACAACCTGCTCATTTTCAGCTTCTAGCAGCCCTACTTCAGAATCAAGCCCAAGCAGCTGCCATGGTTCCCCTACCATCTTTCAATTTGACCATCTCAGATTCGTTACAACAGCAAAATAACCCTTTACCCTCAGTAACACAGATGACAGCCCCACCAGACCATTTGCCAAGCAATCAGTCAGACAGCAACAGAGCACAGACCCTTTTAACCAACCCCCTGGGGAACCCTATACCAAGCTTTACAGGCATTGACACTACTTCTAACCCCTTGCTCCTCCCAGCTGTCACTGGGGCCTCGGGATTAATGGCCTTAAATCCCCAGCTGTTGGGAGGTGTCCTGAACTCCGCATCGGGCAACACTGCTAATCATCCAGAGATATCCATAGCAACCTCCTCCCAGGCAACCACTACCACAACCACTACATCATCAGCAGTGACAGCACTGTCTGTCTCAACACTTGGTGGGACAGCAGTGGTGTCAATGGCAGAAACATTGCTGAACATATCTAATAATGCTGGGAATACATCTGGTCCAGCTAAACTCAACAATAACTCTGTGGTGCCACAGCTACTTAACCCTCTACTGGGGACAGGTCTGCTTGGTAAGTTAAATTTTTTCACAGATTTAAAAAAAAAAAAAAAAACGGTTGGGGGGAGAGTTTCTGATTCTATTTTTATTATTAAAGACTCCATTTCATTGCACTATTTATAAAAAAGGGTTTTGTATGTCACAGGTCATTGAATACTTCTAGAGAAAAACAACCTTTACTGTCAGAAATTTTAAATAGCAATTTTTAAAAATTCAGCAATATTTAATACTGGTTTTGGATATCATTTTATTTTCCATTCCCTCATTCTGATGCCACCAAACCTACTACACACACTTAAATTCAGTCAGGCAAATTGGACTCCTTTTATTTTACATGTAATAAAAGCACAGGTGCATCTTTGGGATGCAGTGTTTTATTTCAAATATATGTGGCATCACAGGGTTAGTATGAGTAGCTGTGCAGTTGATGAAAAATGGCCAAGTGCATTTTTTCCATTTAAATCAAAAATACGCCAAAACCGTAGCACGTGTCCTATAAAGCACTCCAAGTAAAGCCTTGCACAAGTTCAGTGAAATAGGTTGCCCTTTCTAGGCCTTGATTGTACATTTCTGTTCTCATATTTCTTTGTTTTTCGTTTCTTCGTTGTAGTTTTGAAACTGAGGGTATCACACCTGGCAAGCCCTTACATAACTGATGAAATCTTAAGCCTAAACATGTTCTCCTAAATCTCTAGTCCCTTGATGAATTTACCCAGAATGTGATATATTTTGTGTTCTGTGCTGTTTGGACTCAATAAGCAAATAACTATATCAGTAGGATGACCAAAATATTGTGTCAAAGAGCTGGAAAGCATTGCAGCTTTGTTACTTATGTCAAGCTACAAGATTGTTACTGTGAACTCAGCCCTACTTTTACAATATAATTTAATTTAGCATTAGGATTGTTATTGAATTAGGATTAATTTTTTTCTAAAATAAAATGTCTGTTGATTTTCATCAGCTGATTCCACAAGCATAAAATTTAGGAAAAATATTAGTTTGTGTTAACTCAAGTGCAAAATCCATTTCAGGCTTCTTTTATTTGATAATTTCATAGGATCAGGGGCCTCAAAGTGTTTGTTTTCCTATTGTTTGTGATATTATTCTTTTACATTTTAATTTACATAAGAGATTTTTCTTTTGATACAAAATTCAGAGTTTTTTTAATATAGCTTGTTTTTCTTATGAGATTTTTCTCCTCTATCTAGAAAAGAGAAGACTAGTAGAGTTAGCCAGTGTATTTTTGTGTTCAAGAGGCCTTGGATCGTTGTGTAGTCAGGTCAAACAGTGGTGTCATAGTTACCAAAAGGTTGGGGGAGGGGAAGGTGTTGGTATGGTATGAAGCAGTCGCTCTTTGGAAGTTAAGAATGGATTTCCAAGAAAATGAATACCACTGATGCTCATTCTCCTGTACCTGGCTGTGTGCCATTCCAGAATGAAGGACAGTCATGTCAGAATCCTTTAGAAAGAGTCCACATATAGATGTAACCTGAAAGAAAGAATGCTGAAGAAATGAAGGAATAAATAGTAGGAGACATGTTCCTTGAGATTGTGGTACAGAAGCTTTGTTGTACAGAGAGTGTCAGTATTTGTTTACCATTCAGTTAAAATATAACTCAAGGAAACTCTCGTGGACTCCTGAAAACTATGTTGACTTACTTTACCATATATTTGGAACTGCAGGTGACATGTCGTCGTCGATAAACACTACTTTGAATAACCATCAACTGACTCATCTCCAGTCACTGTTGAACAACAATCAGATGTTTCCTTCAAATCAGCAGCAACATCAGCTTCTCCAGGGGTACCAGAATCTCCAGGGGTTTCAAGGGCAACCCACAATTCCTGGACCAGCTAACAACCCAAACCCCATGGCTTGTCTGTTTCAGAATTTTCAGGTAGAGAGCAAACTGACATCAATATTGAGTGAATTAAAAAAACTGTAATAGTAGAATTGGTATCTATATTCTGCTTTTTCATTGAATGTTTAAAACAATCTGTTTTATTGCAATTGGTTGCCCTTTTTTAGTATGGATTTTGTATTTGCAAATCAGAAACACGTTACTGAAATTATATATCTTTTACTTATAAGTTTAGTGTCATTTTTATTTTACTGGAACTCCTTATGATGTGCATCTATTGACAGCTGTTATGAACTTTCAGGAGTTGTTAATTCGCTTTTGAGGTGTGATCATAAACTACTGGTTGAGAATAAATTGTAGAGACTGAATGGTAAAAAGTTAACATAGTTGTCAGTTAATAGGAAATAGGAGGTGATTGTGGGTAACTGACTTTTTCTAATAGTGCTCATTAAAGTAAATGGAAGGACTGTCATTGATTTAGGGGATGTTGGATCAGGTCCATAGTAATTAAGGACAGGCATATAATAAAAATTTTGAAAAAATGGTAGCCCCCTTTCACATTTCCATCCAAACAGACAATTCTGTTGATAATGTAAATTCAAATATTAAAGTAATAGAATGACAGTGAAAGTATCAGCTGAGATAGAGAACAAAAATAGAGTTACAGTATGTACTTAACATTATTATAGTGCTGCAGAACTGAGAACATGAAGGCTGCAGAAATGCAGGTGATAGTGCCAGAAAAGCTTTTATTCTTTAAGAAGGAAAAAGACAACATATCATTTTGTCAGTCTAGACAACTAGAAATTTCCCTGTGTTTGCAAAATCACAGTAATCTAACTGCCTATTAACCCCTTCACAGTTTATTAATTATGTGAGTTACATTAGCTGTATTTTCATATTTTCTCTGTGTGTCCTGAATTATGTAAGTGTTTCGTAATGGTAAGTATTTAAAGCAGTAGTTACAAATATTTGGCTTCACTAGTTAAAGCATCTTTTCTATTCAGACTTTCACAAGTATTAATATTGCTTATTATCTTTACGTCACTCTCATGACATGTACATGACAAATACAAACATAATATACAAGGTTCCTCATAATGTAATTCAGTTTATAATAGACAATGCATGAAATAGCTTCAATGCAAAGGGTCGGAGACCTGGTTGATGAGGATTAAAAGTGGGAAGACTTCCCAAAAGAAGTGTATAAGAAGAGAAAGGTAGGTCACTTGCACATGACAAATAGGAGGCAATTTTAAGCCTGGGGGTTGCATCAAAGAAAATACAAAGCAGAGAGTGGGTAGAGACAAAAAAAGCTCTTAGGAGTGAAACTGGGGAGGAAAGTAGAGACTGAAGGAAGAATAGGAGGAAATAGATTTGGGTACAGTGATATAAGCATGGATTAAGTTGATTAGGACTTTGAATGTAAGAATGAGGATCTTGGACTTCATTCAGAAAAGGAGAGGGACTCAGAAAGGTGGGTAGAAATGCGGCTACAACAGGAGAGATTTGAAAGTTTTATCATCTCAAATACCATCTGTTATTACAAAGCTTTGTCTTTTTGAACAAAGTGTGAAAGCTAGTTTATGTGTTCATATGCATATTATTTTATGTTTTGAGTTGCCTTTTCATTTTCTGATTCTCTTCATTGAGTGACAATCTTTGTTCCTTATGTATAGGGCCCTACCAAATTCACAGCCATGAAAAATACGTCACAGACTGTGAAATCTGGCTATCGTGGGGGCGGTCGCGATATTGTCACCCTTACTTCTGTGTTGCCTTCAGAGCTGGATGGCAGAAGAGCAGAGGTGGCTGGCCAGGCACCCAGCTCTGAAGGCAGTGCCACTGCCAGCAGCAGCTGTAGGGAAGGCGGATTGGAATATACTGTCTGAACACATCTGCGAAATTTGCTTTTTATGCCAATCAGTGAAAAACGTGTGATTTCTCCACAATTTAAGTAGACCTCTGCTTATGTACAACCATGACAAAATGTGTCACTGATGTGTAACCATCACAGTTACTGAATTAAATGAATGTGTCTTCTGAAATATAGCATTGAATGAAAACATAAATTTCTATAATTTTTCCTTCCTATTTTTAAGGTGAGAATGCAGGAAGATGCTGCTCTTTTAAACAAAAGAATGATCACTCAAATGGGGATAACTTCAGTTCCTGAGAGTTCCAACACTACCCTTCCTCCTTTTCAAGATACATCTTGTGATTTGCCGCAAAGGACTGAACCAACTCTAGGACAACAGGCAAAGGATGGCCTCAGTGTAGCTGCTCAGGGTGATTCTTCAGTCGATGCTATCTACAAAGCAGTCGTAGATGCTGCAAGCAAAGGAATGCAAGTCGTAATCACCACTGCAGTTAGCAGTACAACACAAATGAGTCCCATTCCAGCTCTGAGTGCCATGAGTGCCTTCACAGCCTCAATTGGTGACCCATTAAATCTTTCTAGTGCTGTCAGTGCAGTAATCCATGGAAGAAACATTGGTGTTTCTGATCACGACGGTAGGATAAGAAACACTAGAGGGACACGAATCCTGAAGAATTCAGAACATAGTAAAAATTCAAGTGAAGGGGATGGATTTGAATATTACAAATCAGCAGGTTGCAATACATCCAGAAAACAGTGGGAAGAGGAGCAAAACCCTGGAGGAGAGATACATAGGTGGAAGTGTGAGGAGTTTTTAGACCATTCAACCCATGTCCACAGCAGTCCTTGCCATGAAAGGCCCAATAACGTCTCCACACTGCCATTGTTACATGGTGAGCAGCATCAGATACTGTTACCACAGAGAAACTGTCAAAGTGATAAATTGTTGGAGGAGAATTTCAGGTATAACAATTACAAAAGAACTATGATGAGTTTTAAAGAGAGACTGGAGAACACTGTGGAAACATGTGCACACATAAATGGAAATAGGCTTCAACAAAGTAGAGGGTTTGGAGAGTTGCTGAACACTTCTAAACAAGACCTAGTCATGGAGGAGCAATCTCCAAGTTCCTCAAATAGTTTGGAAAGTTCTCTAGTTAAAGACTATATCCATTATAATGGAGACTTTAATGCCAAAAGCATTAATGGGTGCGTGCCTAGCCCTTCAGATGCTAAAAGCATCAGCAGTGAAGATGACCTAAGGAATCCAGAGTCCCCTTCTTCAAATGAGTTGATACATTACAGGCCGAGGACGTTTAATGTTGGCGACTTGGTCTGGGGCCAAATAAAAGGACTGACTTCATGGCCTGGAAAATTAGTAAGAGAAGAAGACGTTCACAATTCATGTCAACAAAACACTGAGGAAGGGAAGGTATATATACACATGCATATATATTTTGTGTATATATATATGTATACATAGTCAAAGAATTATCTTGGTCTAATATTTATTTTAATGGTATGAATTGCAGTACTAATGGGCTTTTGATTCCTGGTTCATGAGGATAGCTTATGAAACTATTTATTTCACTAGAAATGTTGTTGTAGTTGCAAAATGAGAAACTTATACAAATCCCATAAGGAAACATATTCGGCTGTATTCTGGCCTGAATTATGTCCTGCTAATTCACTTGTTCACATAAGACTTTTATTATACAAAAAATATTTTGCTTTAATGCACTATTGTTTAACTTATGATTTATAGCCTTCTGAACTTCTGGCTGTGCCTATGGTTACTGACTTGATGTGCAAGGCATGAGTGGGTATCTAGAAATGGCAGAAATCGCAAAATGTAAAGCTGATCTAACCAAAATAAGGAATTTGAAATAAGTTAAAGCAGTTTCACCCTATCTCTGACTTGCCCAACTGATACTTCTAGTATGAAGCAGAAAAACTATTAAAAACATTTGGCCTGCACAGCAGGACATGAAAGATCCTTTTCTAGTGATAGTGGTTTTAGTTTGCTCCTTTGTGCTGGAGTTTAATGTCCCCTAGCACAAGGTGTTGGCAGGGAATTCTTATCGTTACCAATGACTTAACAGTGTATTCTGTTTTATTGAGGAAACTATTTCAATCCTTATTTTCTACTGTTTGCAAAACTTTGTTTTTCTGCAGTCCTCATAAATACAAAAGTATTTCATACTGTATGCCCCTCCCTTTCCTGAGCCACCGCAGAAACCACTCAGACTCCCTTCTTTTAGTCTCTACTCTGTATAATTTATTCAAGTCCTCTCCACCAGCACTTGTACACGCAGTACAGCAATTCTAATACCTATGACCCTGTTGCCTTCAGCCCCTGTTCATCAGGGCCCTGGGAGGAACAGGGATCTCCCTTCCTTGGGAACTCCTTCAGTTTGGGCTCAGCTAGCCTTGTCCTCCATCCTCTGACCCTTCATTTCTTTTATCAAGCTATTGTGCTGATGGGCTAGTTAGTTCCTGAACTCACCCACCAACCCCCCTGTCTGATTAGCTAATTCCTCCTTATTCGCTCAATCAACAATCGCCAGGGAAACTAATTGAGGCCACAGTAATCAGAGTATTGACCCATCTGTTAGGCCTCCACACTCTCTCACACCCACACTCATTATATAATAAAAAATATGTTACTAAACATTCATTCAGGAAATAATACTGCTTGTACCTTTAAATTAACAAATCAAAATCTAGGTATAGAATTTTTAATTTCTGACGTAAAGAAATTAATCCAAAAACTATTATCTATTTTCATGCCCCCATCTAATTTACTTCAATTGAAACCATGATAGAAACTATCATATTTAAGCACAGTTGATCCTACTTCTAGTAGGATTTCTCCAACCAGATTGTACATGGATTTTTCCCCTCGAACTGTAATAGGCGTGTTATGAAACTGTTATAAATTGTCTGGGATGGTTTGGCTAGCGTGGTTTCAGCCAAAGCTTCTCATTCTTCAGATGGCTTGTTCATCGTTCTCTACTCTCCACATAGGTTTTGAAGAGATGCACGCTGATCTTCAAGTATATACTTCAAATAAATGAACTTGTTTTAACAATTGTAATTCCATAAATAAGAACTTCTTCAGCTACAAAGTTAGATCCCAAAATCACTAGCCCCTTTTGAAAATGTAGGCCTAATTTTTCAAATCTGTTGACCACATACTTCAAAAGAAAAGGAAAAAATAAGTGTGAAATGAGGGAGAGGAGAGTATGGTACTCTCTATCAGAATTCTGCTGTGGTGCCACTCAATACCTTTATGAACGATATAGTACTAAAGAACAAATTTTTCAAAATGCATTTATGTCAACTATTTATTTACTTCACAGCAGTAATTGTGTCCCTCTTTGTAAGATTGTTTCAGTAAATTTTTAAGAAGTTGCTCTTTGTACCCTTTATAAACAACAGAGAAGATCTATAGATCATCAGTTGCATTCCTTAAGAGTACTGCATCAATTAGCTGAACAATATCAAAAGTTAATTTCTTATCTACCAAAAGTATATTTGTTTTTATGCAGGCCTTAGTACTTCCATTTTGTTTTTCTTAGGGGTTTTTTGTTTTTTTTTTTACTTTATTGCACAATATTATATTAATTGACTTGAAATTTAATGTATGCAGAAGCCGAAACAAAATTAATGAAAATTGCATATGTTGCTGAATACCTTCAACTGTTTCTTTGTAGTTCAAAATGTTGCTGCTCCCAGAATGTTGTAAAGGCAGCTCATATCCCTGGTAAGAGAGAGTCTGTCCCGCTGTTCGTCAACAAGCACTGTGACTGACTAAAGGAGCTTTGGATCAGAAGGCCCTCCATCTTTCAGAAGGATATTATGTATTTAGCCTCCCCAGTTGGAAAGATAGTGTGAATGGCAGTTACCAGGGTAGGGATTGAGATTGAATACTGGAGAGTAGAGGAATGTGAAAGACAGAAGAGATGACTTAAATAGAAAAAAGACATATGTAGTCCCATTTCTGGTTGAAAATAGAGAGGAACTCTGATGTTCATAATTGTATTTCTCGTTCTCTTGTGCATATGACCAACCACTCTATAAGCTGCTGCACAGCTACATATTTTGAATGTTTTGGCAGTTTAGTGTGAAGCCAGCAAAGTCAACTCATTCTGCAGTGCAAAAGGTCTTCAGGAATGATGTGTACCAAGAAACCCTGGAATGATAGAACTCTTAATATGGTTCCCTATTAGTAGTTTTGAAAATTTATTGTATGAGGAACTTTTAAATTATCTTTATACACATTTGTACCTATGATATATTAATTTTTTCACACTATGGCAATAGTTTTGCTGTGTTAAAAGAGTTCTGTAGTATATTACGTAGAAAGTGTCTGTTTGACTTTACTTCCATTTATAATAGCATTTTACTACTTTTAAGGGAATACATATGGAATTGAATTTTTTTCATCTGTTTCTATTCAAATAGCAACTGGAAGCTTTTGGATGGTGTTCCTCTATCAGGAAAGAAGGAATGTTAACCAAAGTTTTCTGTTGTTTTGTTTTGGGCAATTGGAAAATTAAGGAGCAAACTGAAGAAAGTGCAGTGGCAACAGCAAAACCATCTAGAATCCAGATGGAGGAAACAAGGAATGATCATGTAGATTAGGTTACTAGTGTCTGAGGAAAAACAAGGGAAGTGGAAAGCAAAAAGAAGATGTCAGCAGAATAAGGATGAAAGTGAGAAAAGAGAAAAAGCTTTGCTGAGAAATCCACCTGAAAAGATAATGCTGCTGGCTGTCTCATGTTGCACTGACGGTGTAAATAGGCTTGAATATACAATTTAAAACTTTTCTTTACACCTGATGAATAACATCTTATCAGTAAGACAGCAAGAAGCTGCTTTGCAATATGGGGTTATTGATGCAACTGCCAGAATAGGTAATTCTCATACACAGGAAATCCATTGTTCTGGAAAGAACTATTGTGGCCAGGCTTACACACCATTATTCTATCATATGATTTGCATCATGGAAGGATCCTTATAGAGCTTGGGAAGGTGGGGTTGGCGTGGAATATTGAATTTGATCTTTTAAAAAAAGAATTACAGTACCATCCCAGTGAGCCACTGCTAATACAGTTCCTGCACTGGTGCACAGCAGAGTTTGATTCTCAATTCTGACTTTTTCTCTCAAACCCAATAAGGCCTGGAGCATGGTGTAAGCTGCATGCACAGCCAGTGACAGGAGGGTGTGGTTTTCACTAAATAGTTAAAGGGCAGTGATGAGGAATGTCAAAGTGAGTCCTTCCAGACCTAAACAGGAAGGATGATTTTTAGAGCAGGATGGTAAAAACAAAACAGCTTTTGGGATCTAAAACCTGTATGAATGTAGAAAATCACCCACTTTCCACCTAAGAGACAGGGTGTAAACAATAGCTAGCCCTATGGTAGTGATTTGAAGAAATCCAGAATTGAATTTCAGATATTGACGTTACTACAGGATGAAGATGGTTGACTATGTTAAGACTCTCAGCTGCTTAGGCTCTAGACAAGCTCAAATGTTTCTCTCTCACCAACAGAAGTTGGTCCAATAAAAGACATTACCTCACCTACCTTGTCTCTCTAGGCTCTAGATTAGTGTTTCTGACCTGAGTTTGACTAACGCAGGATGTAATCAGCCAAATAGTTAATTAGAGTGGGCCAGATCTAATGGTATAAAAAAATAGAATCCAACAAAGTGTTTCAAAATTTGAATTTCTGTGTAGTCGTCTATGCCAACATACCATGATAACAATCAACCTGTCTTAAGTGCCTTATTACTTAAATACTACCATAAAAAGAAAAGGAGTACTTGTGGCACCTTAGAGACTAACCAATTTATTTGAGCATAAGCTTTTGTGAGCTACAGCGCACTTCATCGGATGCATAAAAGTGGAAAATGCAGTGAGGATGTTTTTATACACACAGACCATGAAAAAATGGGTGTTTATCACTTCAAAAGGTTTTCTCCCCCACCCCACTCTCCTGCTGGTAATAGCTTATCTAAAGTGATCACTCTCCTTACAATGTGTATGATAATGAAGGTGGGCCATTTCCAGCACAAATCCAGGGTTTAACAAGAACATCTGAGGAACGGGGGGTGGGGGGGTAGGAAACAACAAGGGGAAATAGGTTACCTTGCATAATAACTTAGCCACTCCCAGTCTCTATTCAAGCCTAAGTTAATTGTATCCAATTTGCATATGAATTCCAATTCAGCAGTCTCTCACTGGAGTCTGGTTTTGAAGTTTTTCTGTTGTAATATCGCAACTTTCATGTCTGTAATCGTGTGACCAGAGAGATTGAAGTGTTCTCCGACTGGTTTATGAATGTTATAATTCTTGACATCTGATTTGTGTCCATTTATTCTTTTACGTAGAGACTGTCCAGTTTGACCAATGTACATGGCAGAGGGACATTGCTGGCACATGATGGCATATATCACATTGGTAGATGTGCAGGTGAACGAACCTCTGATCGTGGGGCTGATGTTATTAGGCCCTGTGATGGTGTATCCTGAATAGATATGTGGACACAGTTGGCAACAGGCTTTGTTGCAAGGATAGGTTCCTGGGTTAG
The DNA here is from genome assembly GCF_965140235.1 of Caretta caretta. Taxonomy (NCBI): domain Eukaryota; kingdom Metazoa; phylum Chordata; order Testudines; family Cheloniidae; genus Caretta; species Caretta caretta. Next base: position 26,341,709 of record NC_134216.1, read on the forward strand.
TGGTTCTGTTGTGTGGTATGTAGTTGCTGGAGAGTATTTGCTTCAGATTGGGGGGCTGTCTATAGGCAAGGACGGGCCTGTCTCCCAAGATTTGTGAGAGTGATGGGTCGTCCTTCAGGATAGGTTGTAGATCCTTGATAATGCGTTTGAGAGGTTTTAGTTGGGGGCTGAAGGTGACGGCTAGTGGCGTTCTGTTATTTTCTTTGTTAGGCCTGTCCTGTAGTAGGTGACTTCTGGGTACTCTTCTGGCTCTGTCAGTCTGTTTCTTCACTTCAGCAGGTGGGTATTGTAGTTGTAAGAATGCTTGATAGAGATCTTGTAGGTGTTTGTCTCTGTCTGAGGGGTTGGAGCAAATGTGGTTATATTGTAGAACTTGGCTGTAGACAATGGACCATGTGGTGTGGTCTGGGTGAAAGCTGGAGGCATGTAGGTAGGAATAGCGGTCAGTAGGTTTCCGGTATAGGGTGGTGTTTATGTGACCATCGTTTATTAGCACCGTAGTGTCCAGGAAGTGGATCTCTTGTGTGGACTGGTCCAGGCTAAGGTTGATGGTGGGATGGAAATTGTTGAAATCACGGTGGAATTCCTCAAGGGCTTCTTTTCCATGGGTCCAGATGATGAAGATGTCATCAATATAGCGCAAGTAGAGTAGGGGTATTAGGGGACGAGAGCTGAGGAAGCGTTGTTCTAAGTCAGCCATAAAAATGTTGGCATACTGTGGGGCCATGCGGGTACCCATAGCAGTGTCGCTGATTTGAAGGTATACATTGTCTCCAAATGTGAAATAGTTATGTGTGAGGACAAAGTCACAAAGTTCAGCCACCAGGTTTGCCATGACATTATCGGGGATAGTGTTCCTGATGGCTTGTAGTCCATCTTTGTGTGGAATGTTGGTGTAGAGGGCTTCTACATCCATAGTGGCCAGGATGGTGTTTTCAGGAAGATCACCGATGGATTGTAGTTTCCCCAGGAAGTCAGTCGTGTCTCGAAGATAGCTGGGAGTGCTGGTAGCGTAGGGCCTGAGGAGGGAGTCTACATAGCAAGACAATCCTGCTGTCAGGGTGCCAATGCCTGAGATGATGGGGTGCCTAGGATTTCCAGGTTTATTCTCTTTCAGATTACTTTCAAGTTCTTAGCTAATAACTATCTGACAGTGAAATGTTTGCAGTCTCAAAGAGCAGAGGTTTTTAAATGCTATTTATTGGAACTTTTGAGGAAATTCAGTTTACCGAGTATCGTAAAAGCTTTGTACAAAACTGTTTGACCTGCTGTTATGCTGTCATAAATATTTTCCCACAGATGTGTATAATGCTTGATTTTTAGAGGGGCTGAGCTCTCCCAGCTCCAACTGAAGTCAATAGGTTTCAGAGGAACAGCCGTGTTAGTCTGTATTCGCAAAAAGAAAAGGAGTACTTGTGGCACCTTAGAGACTAACCAATAGATGTAATTTCTCAGTACTTCTGAAAAGTTTGTACATATTGTTTGCTAATGTAAATGGTAGTGTCATACACCTTTACCTTGAAATTAATAACTTTCTTTCCTCACTAAACATAACTTTTTCTTTAATACAACGTTAAGTTGACCATATGTTGATATTAACTGTTCTTCCCAAAAGTAAATGCTAATAGATTTCACATTATAATATTTACCTGGAAGAAAATCCCTCACTAAGGAGTTAATTCCAATTAACTATTTAGTACAAGATCTATTACTATTCAGTACATGTTCAGGTAAATCACTAAACTGAATAATAGTGCTTAATAATAAAATAGCTTACCATTAAAGTAGTTTACATTTATACTGGGAGACATAAGGCATACAATTCTCAGGAGGTTGTGTATACCTAACTGTTTAGTATATCCTGGATACAGATACTATATCTCTCAGCATTTCATTCTTTCCTCTATAATTTAGTAAAGTTTAGGAGATGAAGGCTCAGACAAAATACAGTATTACCCTGTAATTCTGTTAAATCTGAAAAATGCCAGATTTTTTTAGATAGCAATTCTTCAAATGTGTTATAAAATTAATTAAGATTGAAATGGTTAATTTGATCTCCAGTTAACTTCATATTTAGTAACATTGTTTCCATTAGCATTATTAAACATTTTAAGCATTATAAATATGGTACTTGTATGTTAACCCCTTTGGTGTTGCTGGAGCTGATTTTTCACTACCAAGTGTTTTATACCTTTTGCAGTAGCACATCCTGAGAAATATTTTTGCTCACAGCTCCAGGGAGTTAGTTCTTTGATGTCTCAAGCTAAAATTAAATAATTTTTGTGTGTTTATATAGAAATGTATACTATTATAAAGTTAGATTGTGAAAGGAATTCTCTTGAGCAATTTCCTGATGGAACATCAGTCTTACAGTAAAAGAAAAAGCAACTTGAGGGTTTTTTTTGTTTAATTATTTGGAAGTGTCCAAAGTCTAGCCTATTGTACAATTTAGTCTTGCTTCATGGAAATGAGATCCCCATGTGCAGACCTCACCATAATGGCTCTTATCTTGTCAAGTTCTGGATCTGCTGTATCCCCATATTTCATTTTTAGATATATAAGCTGAAGAAATGTTACACTTGAATTAAAAATATATCACATTTGGCCTTATGGTGGTGAGAACCTTGCAGGGTCCATTAACTTCAACTTAGCACTCCTGAAAATCAGCTTCATAGTGCATTTAAATTATTTTACTGATTCAGTTAAGGTGTTTTGGGAGGGAAATTTTGAATTTTCAGAACAAATTTAATCAAGATCTTTCATATAATTTATATCAGTGCTTAATTTCTGTTTAATGGTTTATTATGCTTTATGCATTCATAAAATCTTTTATATTTATCATTAATGCAACAAACTTTACAAAAAGCTCTTGTTAAGCAAGGGACAGATAAAAATTAAGAAATACAAACACAAAACTATTAATAAAGATAAGAGAATGAATGTTAGATTTTTTTAAATGTTTGAAATGTGCTTTTGTAAATTAAACTAAGCTCAAAGCTGTTTTGCTAATCAAAAGTGAAGTTTAAATGGTTAATGTTTTGATATCATTTGAAAATGTGCAGCTCTAGAAAATTAGTAGTAGTAGTAGTATTTTATTTCAAAAATTGTTAGTACCTGTGAAGTGGTACCAATTTTTATATCCAGCGGTTTAAATTCAGTAGTGAGCTATGAATTCATAATTTCAATTGATTTTAATGATAGTTGTTTGTGCATTACCAAAGCTAGTGTTTGGCCTGGTGGGGTTTCTTTAAGCAGTAGTGCAGATACCTTTTTTTTTTTTTCCATGATTATTCTTTCAGCACCTTTCTTTCAGCAAAGCCCTTAAGTTCCATTGACTTTAAAGGGGCTTAAGCACATGCTTAAATTTAAGCACATGTTTAAGTGATTTGTTAAATAGGGGTAGACTTGAACATGTGCTTCACTACTTTTCTGAAATGGGGCCTTAGGGACTTAAATTTAAGTTTAAATATAGTAGAGTATGAAGTAATATAAAATTCTTTGAGTGCTTGCTCATGTTGATTCCATTCTAGGTGTGTGTGCTCCCACATGCACAGTTGTTGGAGATTTTTGCCTTAGCAGTATCTGTAGGCTCGACTGTGGCGCCCTCTTGAGTTCCGCACTCATGCATCAGTATATTAGGCGCCGCCTGCCCTAAGTCCTCTCAGGTCCTTCTTACTGCCCATGACAGTCGGTTGGAGCACCTTGTTTTGCATTGCAAGAGCATTAAGAGCTGGTTGTTATTCCCTCTGTATATAGTTCTTAGGTACTCAGTCAATTTAAGTAAGTGTTAGTTGTTGGTTTAGTGGCTAGAGTCACGGCTGAGACATCACCCTGGGCTTCAAGCTGTGTTTGTCATGCAACAGGCCAATGCCTATCAATGACCCCCACAGCAGCTGTTTGAAGTGCTTGGGGGAATCCCATGTAAAGGACAAGTGCAGCATTTGCAAAAACTTTTATCCCAGAACCCAGAAGGAGAGGGACATCTGCCTGAAAGCCCTCCTGATGGAGGCCGTTGCGCCTGGCATCGGAGCCCTCCCAGCTGGACTCTGCTCCCAGCACCTCAGCATGAGTGTGGAGTACCCCACCGGCACTGGGATCCTCCCAGCACTGTTTCCCCTGCTGGTGCCCAAGAAGCAGCAGAAGAAGGCTTCCCCAGCACCATCCACGCAGGGGAAGGGGGACCTGGGCAAAGGACCTAGTTCAGGTCATGTGCCCACCCTGGAGCTAGAGGGGAGTACCGCTATGGTCGGACCCCCGGCCCAGCCAGGAATCTGCATCCAAATCCCAGGAGTGGTAGGGAATCCTGGCTCCAACAGGGATCTTCGTCACCTGAGACGGCCCAGGCAGCCAAAGATCTGGTGGGCCTATTGGCACTGCAGATGCCACACCAGGCAGTGGACGTGGCTATGGCCCTGCATTCCAAGGGCAAGCCAGCTATGGGACCTCCGCAAAGGGCAGGGGAGCGCCATCAATGCCCAGACCACAGGCGTTCGTCCCCATCCCCATGGCCTAGGATCCCGGTCCCACAACCTCAATTGCCGGCTAGAAGGCCCGGGTCCACAGCACTGCGCTCTCCTTCCTGAGGCACAGAATGCCAGAATCGAGGTACTGGTCCCCGCATTCCCAGCACCAGCCAGTCTCCCGCCTAAGATCTCCTTGGTACAGATGTCTATCCCCTAGGCAGTCTCCTAAGCGTCCGTCCCTGCCAGTGCAGGACTGCTCACTATCATGGCACCAATCTCCACTGCCCCAATCTCCACGAGGGAAAGGTGGTGTGGCAGAGCTCCGACCTCGTCCCAGTGGGTCCTGCACTTCCAGGCGGTTTATGCTAGCTTCAGAGGCTCACTGCAACCCTCCACGTAGCCCTTCTCTCTCTAGGGCGAGGGATACAGTCTACTGAGCCCTTTTCATCATAAGCCAGCAATGGAGGTTGGTGAGAGAATTCCCAATGTGTCTGTTGCTCCTACAGCCTCATGCCAAAATAGTTTAGCCTCCTGTCCTGACAGGGGCCTGTTTTCCCCTTCCAGGAGCTGTTTCTGTAGTGGTGGGTTGGGGGGAACCAGGGCCCGCCCTCTACTCCGGGTTCCGGTCCAGGGACCCTAATGGTAGCAGCTGTTGGCAGCCAACCTTTCACTGCCAGAGTTGCTACATTTCCCTGGGCCACTTCCCCACAGCTCTCCTGCTTCTCCCTTCTTTACCCTTACCTTAGGGCTCCCTTACCAATGACTTGAGGGTGTCTTCATTAACCAGCCCTTCAGTCGCACTCCTCTCCTCTGGCTCCCTGGCTTCTCTCTGCCTGACTGGAGTGAGCCCTTTTATATTATCAGAGGGGCCTTAATTTGAGTCAGGTGGTCACATTAGCTTAATGACCTTACCTGACTCTTTGCAGGTTAATTTTAGACTCAGGTGTTCTCATTAGCCTGGAGCAGCCTCTGCTCTGGTCAGTCAGAAAACAGAAAACTGTTAATCCAATGGCCAGTATATCTGCCTTCTGCTACTCTGCTGTACCCAACTGGCCTGGGTCTATTACAGTGGTAATCCCCTCCCTCTAGACATAGGTCTCCAACAAGGGTTAGTTGGCAGACACAGGCCTCCCCAGCCCCACCGTGGTCACTGGAAGGGGACTGGTCCATATCAGAGCCAAGATTCAGCCCATCATCGAAAGGGTACGAATCTCCATCAGCCCACAAGACCAGCGTGGCGGTGGCGTGGCAGCAGGGCCAGTGGCCTGCTCAGTGGCCATGTTGGAATGCTTAGGGAGTACCAATGATGCCGGTTCCATACTCCCACCATTCTGGCCACCTTGGACAAACCCCCGGCACTGCTGGCACCGGGTTCAGAGCACGGTGCAGAGTCCATCACAGGGGCAGCACAACAGGTGCCGCCCATCCCCCTGCGATGTCCTCATAGTCTTCATTGTCGGACGAAGTGGTGGCGTGGGCCTCCCAGACTGGCAGTCCCCCAACGACTTTAAGGCACACCAGGCTCTTCTTAAAAGGGTGGCTGACAACTTAAACCTCAAAATTGAGGCGTTGGCAGAGCAATCAGATGAACTGTTCGACATCATACCATCCTCCACCCTGGCCCGCATCACGCTGCCTGTCTACCCAGGTGTCCAAAAGATTGCTAAAACGCTCTGGCAGACCCAAGCTTCAATTCTGCCCAAAAGGTGGAAAAGAAGTATTACCTCCCAAAAGAGGGTTCAAATATCTCTATACACACCCACCAGCAGGGTCACTGGTTGTGTCCGCAGTTAACGAGAGGCACAGGTAAGTGGCACACTGAAAAATAAAGATGCCGAACAACTAGACCTCTTTGGCAGAAAGAATTATTCTATATCCAGTCTACAATTTCAGGTGTCCAACCACCAAGCCTTGTTGGGCAGGTACAATTTTAATGTATGGGTCTCCTCATGCAAGTTCAGGGGAGGCCCTTCCACAGAACCTGGCCCACTAGTTCACCATGATCCTGGAGGAGTGCAAAGCGGTGGCAAGGGGCACCCTCCAGATGGCCTGGGATCCTAGAGACTCTGCCGCCAGTGTGGTTGCCTGGGCAGTGGCACAGCTCTTGGCTACAATCTTTGGGGTTATCCCAAGAGATGCAGGCCACAATCCAGGACCTCTTGTTTGAGTTCACGGGGCTCTTCTCTGAGCTCATGGACCCAAGGCTGCATGGCCTTAAAGACTCCCAGACCACCCTGCGATCACTGGGCCTCCACACTTTGCAGCAGGCCAGAAAGCAGTTCTGGCCTCCTCTGCCTTCTCCTTCTAGGTCCTGGGGGTCTTCCTGACAGGATGCCTCCAGGAGAAAGGACAAAGACAAAGGATTTAAGCGATGACACCCTTGGTCCTCTCCCTTGCCGGTTCAACCCAGCCCCTCAAAACATCACGGGGGTCAGAGGCAGGCATTTTGAAGGTGCACCTAAGGATGGCACCCCAGTCAATTACCTGGATCCACCTTCCTATTCTTTCCTCAACCTCCTGCACCCCTTCCAGTCAGCATGGTCGCGAGTGACATCGGACCATTGGGTGCTCAACACAATATCCTTAAGCTACAACCTACAGTTCTCAACTGCCCCTCCCTCCCACCTCTCTTCCCCATCCTTCTTCAAGGACCCTTCTCATGAGCAACTCATCACTGGGGAGGTTGAAAAACTCCTAAGGCTGCAGGTGGTAAAGGAGGTCCCTCGGGATAGGAGGGGAAAAGGATTCTACTCTCGATATTTCCTAATCCCAAAAGCAAAAGGGGACCTAGGACCCATCCTGGACCTGCATTGCCTCAACAAAATTTGAGGTTCTGCATGGTCTTCCTGACCTCCATCATCCCCTCCCTGGAATCAGGAGACTGGTACACCACCCTCGACTTGAAGGACACATATTTCCATATCTCCATCTTCTAAGGGCACACACGGTTCCTCCATTTTGTGCTGGGCCACCGCCATTTCCAATTCACGGCACTGCCCTTTGGTCTCTCGTCAGCCTTGAGAGTGTTTACAAAGTGGATGGCTCCAGTGGCCACTTACCTGAGGCATCAGGGCATTCGGATTTACCTGTACCTCGATGACTGCTAATCCAGGGCCAGTTTTGACACCAGGTGCGGCAGCACTGCAATCTAGTCACCGCCTGTCACGATCTAGGACTGTTGATAAATGAGAAGAAATCAACTTTAGTTCCAGTGCAGCGCACAGAGTTCATAAGACCTGTCCTCGACTCTACTCAGGCCAGAGCCTTCCTCCCTGAAGACCAATCCCATGCCATGAAAGACCTAATCTTGCATATGCAAGCCCGCTCTCTCACCACTGCTCACAGGTGCCTCAGGTTGTTGGGCCACACAGCAGCCTGCAGTTACATGGTCTGGCACACATGGCTTCATCTCAGGCCCCTTTAGGCATGGCTGGCGTCGGTCTACGTCCCCAACATACACAACATAGACCAGGTAATCAAGGTTCCAGACCACATACTGTCATCGCTCGCCCGGTGGCTCAACCCTGCATCAGCGACCCTTCGCGGCCCCATCCCCATCGGTTACCCTGGTCTCTGATGCTTCGGATCTGGGGTGGGGAGCCCCTCTAGGCGATCTTGGCATGCAAGGATATTGGTCAGGTCACGATTGCTCCTTAGTCATAAACTTCAGAGAGCTCAGAGTGGTCCGCTTGGCCCGTCAAGCTTTCCTGCCTCAGATAAAAGGCAGGGTGGTTCAAGTCCAGATGGACAATACTGCCGCAATGTTCTATATCAACAAGCAAGGTGGTGCGCGGTCCTCTGCCATTGGCCAAGAAGCTCTTAGGCTCTGGAACTTCTGTGTTCAGCATGCCATTCATTTCGTGGCCGCACACCTCCCCAGGGCCAGAAATGCTTTGGCAGATCGCCTCAGCAGGACTTTCTCGTCTTGCCATGAGTGGTCAGTCCATCCGGAGGTGGTCAGCCTAATCTTCCAGAGGTGGGGGACTCCCTGGGTGGACTTGTTTGCATCCAGACAGAACAGGAAGTGCCACGCTCTCTGTTCGATTTGAGGGATTGACAGAGGCTCCCTGTCGGACACTTTTTTACTTCTGTCGTCAGGACCCCTGATGTATGCCTTCCCTCCAGTGCCATTAATCAACAGAATCCTCGTGAAGATCAAGCAGGACAGAGCGAAGGTAATCCTCATAGCGCTGGCTTGGCCGCACCAGAACTGGTTCGGCACGCTGCTGGACCTCTCAGTGGCCGCCCCATTACAGCTACTGCTCTGGCTGGACCTGTTGTCTCGGAACCATGGCAGACTGCTGCATCCGAACCTGACAGCACTGCACCTGATGGCTTGGCTGCTGCATGGTTGAATGCAGATGAGTGGGAGTGTTCGGCCAGTGTCCAGCACGTCCTGCTAGGCAGCAGAAAACCCTCAACCAGAGCGACCTACCTGGGCAAAAGGAAACGGTTTACATGCTGGACTTTGGATGAAGGTATTCAACCTGAGCAGGTCTTACTGCAGTTAATCCTGGATTATCTCCTGCATCTTAAGATCCAGGGTTTGTCCCTTTCATCTGTTAAGGTCCACTTGGCTGCTATTTTGGCCTTCCGTCCCCTGCGCAAGGGCAGGTCAGTTTTCGCCCAGGACATGACTGCCAGGTTCCTTAAGGCCCTAGAGCACCTCTGCCCTCACGTCAGGGACTCTGTTGCTCCGTGGGACCTGAATCTTGTGCTGTCATGGATCATGGGGGCCCCCCGTTGAGCCTCTGGCTTCGTGCTCCCTTCTCCTCTCCTTGAAGGTCGCTTTCTTGGTTGCAATAACATTTGCCCACAGGGTCTCTGAGATTAGGGCACTTACCTCAAAGCCACCCTACACGGTGTTTTACAAGGACAAGGTCCAACTGCAACGGCACCTGACCTTCCTACCCAAAGTTGTTTCACAGTTTCATGAGCCAGGACATATTCTTACCTGTCTTCTTCCCTAAACCTCATAAGTCAGAGGAGTATCGCAGGTTGCCTTCTCTGGACATCAGAAGGGCATTAGCCTTCCACATAGAGAGGACCAAGCCTTTAGTAAGGCAACACAGTTGTTAGTCGCAGTGGCCAACAGAATGAAAGGTCATCCAGTGTCAACTCAGAGAATCTCATCTTGGATTACTGCCTGTATCCGCTGCTGCTATGACCAGGCCAAGGTGCTTCCTCTGGCGATTGTAATTGCCCATCAACCAGAGCACAAGGACATATGCTAGGCTGCCACCTGGTCATCCGTCCACAGATTTACATCGCGTTATGCGCTTACCCAGCAGGTCCAAGATGATGCTGGCTTTGGTAGAGCAGTATTGCAAGCTGCATGACCGTGAACTCTGAGCCCACCTCCATGGATGCTGCTTTTGAGTCACCTAGAATGGAATTGACATGAGCAAGCATTCGAAGAAGAAGAAAAAACAGTTACCTACCTTTAGTGACTTGTTTTTCAAGATGTGTTGCTCATGTCCATTCCATTACCCACCCTCCTGCCCCTCTGTCAGAATTGCCTGCAAGAAGGAACTTAGAGGGCTCAGGGCCGGCAGCGCCTAATATACTGACGCATGAGCACGGCACTCAAGAGGGAGTCACAACCAACACTACGGATACTGCAAATGCAAAAATCTCCAACAACTGTGCACATGGGTGCGCGCACACCTAGAATGGAATGGACATGAGCAACGTGTATCTCAGAACAACAGTTATGAAAGGTAGGTAACAGGTTTTTTTTAAAAAGGTTGATGGCACATATTAAAATATATTATATTGTAATAAGAGTACATAAAAGGTTGTTATGAAGCACAGCGAACTTCAATAAGAGTTAAATGTGTGTGCAGTCAGAATTAGGATCTGTGAGACGTTGACAACAGTAAAAACATAAGAATGGCCTTGCTGGGTCAGACCAAAGGTCCATCTAGCCCAGTATCCTGTCTTCCAACAGTGGCCAATGCCAGGTGCCACAGAGGGAGTGAACAGAACAGGTAATCATCAAGTGATCCATCCCCTATTGCCCATTTCCAGCTTCTGGCAAACAGAGGCTAAGGACGCCATCCCTGCCCATCCTGCCTAATAGCCACTGATGGCCCTATCCTCCATGATTTTATCTAGTTCTTTTTTTAACCCTATTATAGTCTTGGCCTTCACAACATCCTCTGGCAAAGACAATGTTTATATTGTTTATGGTATGAAGCAAAAAGGATTAAATTTTTTAAAGTAACATTCTAATTTTAGTCCCTAATTCTAATATTTTAGGACTGTGCCATGATTATTTGCATTTTTATTGCTATTGGTATGAGCATACAGAGGAATTGTAAAAATACTACTTTTCTTCTTTTGTTGGGGAACAGAAATGTTTTGTGGATGCAGTGAAAATTAGTCTCCATAGCCTAAACAACCGCATGTCCAGCAGTAAAGTAAAAGTAGCATTTAATAATTGCCAGTCTGGGTAATGTAGTTTGATGTTCATACCTTTACTCAGGTGGAGCCTGAGAAGTTGAAGACACTAACAGAAGGTCTGGAAGCCTACAACCGAGCCAGGAAGAGGAACAGAAAGTAAGCAGATGCTTATTCATTTACAAGTTAATTAAAATCATGAGGTCTTCTTGTCTACCAAGAGACTCTCATTTCACTCCCAGAAGTATCCTTGACATCAGTCGGAATCTTGGCTGTACCAGGATTTGGTTGTTAGTTATTAACCTGCAGCCTATATGGAATGCATGTCTTTCTGATCCTGCAACAGGAGGCTTCTGAAATCCTGTGGCAGCACCTATGACAGTTTAGGCTCAGCTTTCTTATAAGGGAAAGCGTAGACGGTGGTAGCATAAAAACCCAGTGGCAGCTTCTAACTATTACAGTGTGTTTTATATCCAGATAATTTGCCTCTTCATTTTACTGTATGTCTGTCTGTCTGTGTGTCCTGGGGGAAAGAGGAAGAGAGAAAGAAATGATATATACTGAAATACAGTTTTTTGTGAAATCTAATGAACCAAAACTCTGGACTGCACTGACTAATGCACCATTCCTCTGGAGCACCTCAGCTCTGCAGGGCTGAAGCTAGACTCCTGCAAAAGTCCACACAAGAAGGAGCTGCTTTACAATTATTAGGAGGAACAAAGGATCCTAGCTTCAGTCCTGAGGAGCTTAGGAGATCTGCAGAAATGGAGCACCTAGTTTCTGAATTCCTTATTTTATGCAGGTTATGAATTTTACGATTTTATAACTTTGTAATTTGGGGGTTTGTATGTATGCATTTTCTGATACACCAGCAATCTTTGAAAATGCCAGCACACCCATATGAATTTTCAGGTGTAGATTTGAAATTTACACCCAAAATCATTCATTGCATATTAGTAAGTCAAAAGTATTCTGAACAAATACTATATGACTTTGTGACAAGCATTTTTTTTTTCACACAGCACCAAATTGGTATGGAAAGGGTTACTTCAGATAAGTTCAGTATATTTTGTCATTGCTGGCAAGCTTTTCAGAATTCCCTAATCCCAGCTATGTTTAGTGTAACCAGACTGGCTGCCATATGCAAATCTTTTATTATACAATATAACAAATGATGTATATTTGAACTATATTTGGTTTTATCTGGTTTTTTTTTTGGACTTTATTTAAGATTTTACAAAACTAGGCGAGAGATTTTGAGCAATGTGAAATATGAGAAGAGGGAAAAAAATATGGAAGAAAAGAGGAGAAGTAAATTGAGTTTAGAGGAAGAAGACCTAGACAGCTATAAAAAGATACAGAAGTTGACAGGGTTGTAGTGTGCTATTGTTTACTTGTTGTCGCACTGACAAACTGTTGGCTTGTATCTGAACAGGAATTTAAAGTACTATAGGCTTACAATTCATGTCTTCAAAACAATAAGTACAGGCTTAAAGGAATCAAATAATTACAGTAGAGCCCCGTTTATCCGATCTGGCCCTGGTTCCAATTAGATCAGATAATCAAAAATTCGGATAATCAGGAAAGTGGACAAAGAGCTTTCAAAATGTTGTTTTACGATGAAGAATTGCTTTTAAACTAGCTGACCCCTCCCTGAAAAGTTGTCATCTTTATTTACAGCTTACATGAACCGTTACTTCTAGTAAAGAGTACCAGTTTCTAAAAATGCAGAAATGATAAACTTAAGCATTAAAACATAGCCCCCTTCTTTACAGCAAATACAAACCATTATTAATAAACAGTGCCAGTTTTTAAAAATGCAGACATGATCATTTTAAGTTGCAGCAACCCCAATACTCATGTTAACTAACAACAATAACAATATGTAATATGCATAAAGTATTAAATTAACATATAGTATTGTACACAGGACAACGGTAAGTACAGCAACACTCATATTTATAATGGCTGGGAAAAAATTGACAGTTTGCGATACTATGCTTTTTCCAGTGTTCTAATCTTGGGCTGTTTTTTGCCAGTGACTGGCCTTTATTTTATTAATACTCTCTATTTTAGCATCCAATGATAGTACTGCATGATTTCGCTTAGTAGTTGCAGTCATTTTACAAGGCTGAAAAGACAGGATGGTTACAGTAGTGTTGCCAGGGAGGTGACGTCAATTTCCCATACTCCTGTGTGTGCACTAGTTGTTCGGTTAATACGGAGAGCTGGATAATGAAATCGGATAAACAGGTTTCCGCTGTACTTGTCTTTAACGCCTTTTAAGGTGTAAGCTTTTCTTGTTCTCTATCCATGTGGTATTTCCTGAGCAATATTGCTGGTGCCAGTGAGACAGTGCTATCCTTTCAGCACCATCCTGAAACATGTCGGTGGGTTTTTTGTATGAGTGCATGCTGCAAACATAAAAATGCCTTTGACAACATTTCAGTTATTTGCCATTAGTTGTTCCTGAAGCAAAATTTCTAGCACTAGGAAAATGACTCAATGAACAACTTTAAAGATCTTTTGAAAAAATCAGTTAAAAGTAGAGACCTTGCTGAATCTGGCTCAATATTTGTACATATGGAAACAGAGAATTTTAAATGCAAAAATGTGCATTGGTGAAATGCTGTGGTTATACAAATGTCAGGAAATTCAAAGTTACAGTTCCCATAACAACCATGACTCAGCCTACCACCTTTCATGTATGTAGCAGTTTGTATTACTATATGGTGTTATCATTAATACTTAATATGGAACACACAAAAAATCCATGTTAAATGAACACAATTAACATTGCAAAATCAAGCACTCAAAAGTTAGGAAATGCCAGAATTAAGGTTGCCTGTGCATTATTAATTTGGTTCCCTTGTGCATATGCATTATGATACAGTCTATCTATTACATGATCACGTTATTTTTTCCATAGGACTATCTCTTTCAGTGCATGCTTAATAAGTGGTTCTTCAATATTTTGTTTTCTCCTCATTGTTCAATAAGTGGCCCCATGCCTTGTTTACTACACACTATTCAAAGCCTCGTCTGAAGACAGAATTTTTAATTTCTCATTGGCTTTTTTCTGTGATGCTCATCACAGTAGTATCTGATTGGTTCACAAACATTAATTTAAAAAAAGAAAAGGAGTACTTGTGGCACCTTAGAAACTAATGAATTTATTTGAGCATAAGCTTTAGTGAGCTACAGCTCACTTCATCGGATGCATTCAGTGGCTACAAAAGCTTATGCTCAAATAAATTTGTTAGTCTCTAAGGTGCCACAAGTACTCCTTTTCTTTTTGCGAATACAGACTAACACGGCTGCTACTCTGAAACCAAACATTAATTTAGTTTCACAACATTCCTGTGAGATGGTGTATTATTATCCCCCTTTTACAGATGGAAAGCTGAGGCACAGAGAGATTAAGATCAAAAGTGTCCCCTCATTTTGGGTACCCATTCTGAGATGCCTAGAACCAGGTTTTTCAAAGTCCTGGGCATTGTATAGCACTATGTAAGTTAAAAACACAGTCTCATTGTCTTCAGTTGCAGCTGTGAGTGCTTGACACTTCTGCAAATCAGACTCCAGTCTCAAGTCAGGCACCCACAAGATGAAGAACATACAAGTTTGGTTTTAGTGATTAGCCCAGCATCGCATAGGCACTGTGTGTTACAAGTAGGGTTAAAATCTAGTTCCCCAAGGCAGTATTCTACTGCCTTAATTATGAGATCATCCTTTCTCTTCCTATAATCCACTGTCTCATTCACTACATACAATTCCAGCTTTTGCAACAAATGAGGCAGGGTCCTACAGACAACGGTCTCCTTCACTATACAGCCCCAATTCATTCCCAAAGCAGGTCCATACTGTCCACTAAATAAGGCAGGGGTCCTGTGCAGAAAATATTAAGTGGTCTTGTAATTAAAGACTGTATCATAATTCATATATACAAGGCCAAATTAAGTTGCACACGTGCCTTAATTAGGCATTTGTTGCTTTTCAGTGCTTGACTTTAGAACCTTAATGTTCTTTGAATCAAGTTTTTGTGTGTAATTTCCTAGGCTTTTAAAAAACAAATTGAAAAAACAGGAATTCCATCATGTGACATCATATTGACACCCACATGGTTCATCAGCAGGGTTGGAACCTTTAGATCAACCGCACAGACCTCTAGCAATCAATACTAGAGAGGGATGAGATAGTTTGTCCATGGCTTTCACAAATATTTTCTGACAGCAATGGAAGAGTGAGACTCAGGAATCTTGTGTTCCATTGCAGGCCTTGGAGGGGAGTGTACTGTACTGGTCACAAAGCCTTCTGCCATCTCCCCCCTCCAAGCTTGACCCTTTCTGCCCAATCTTCCCCAACATGTCTCCTTGTCACCTCTCATTGCTCACTCCAATTCCAGGCTCCTCAGCGGGCCAGTCCTAGTCTTCCCTTCTGGACTCCCAATCCCAATCTCCTTGCCCAGCCAGTCCCAGTCTCCCCTCAATATCCCAGTTTCCGTCTTCCCTTCCACTGCCAGCCTCCAGTCCCAGTGTTCCAGCCACTCTACACTCCATGTCCCAGTCTACTCTTCTGCTCTCAAAGGTCTTTTTCTTGTCCCCTCTCCATTTGAATCAGTCAGCTCCTTCCTCCTACTGTGAGGGAGACATTTAGAGAACAGGAAAGACAGTCTCCCTGGTTTCAGTTCCGTTGCTGGGACCTGCACCTAGCATGACCCAGAGCAGCAATTTCAGGGAAAGTCTTGCTTGGCCCCAGGCTGGAGCATGCCCAGTGTGGATGAACTCTTCTGAGATTATTACTGTTAAACTAGCATGTGTACACTGCAGTTTTTCAGAGGCTTATAACTTGGCCAAATTTGAGTTGATTTTCACAGGGACAGCAAAAGACATCCCCTGTCAAATTTCTAGTTCCTGCTTCAAAGTATGGGGGCAAGAGAGGTTTTTTTTAAAAAAAAAAAAAAAAAAGATAGCCGGAATTTTTTAACATGGGCAAAACAATGTATTTGTCCCTAGCCTCATTCTTGGCAACACTTGAAGCATGTTGGCTGAAATTGGGCGGGGGGGGGGGGATTTCAGCCTAAAATAGACACCCCAACATAGAAAATTTCAGCTCAGGCAGTTAGTTTAACAAAGTTATAAGTAACTGAAAATAGGGCCTTATAAGGGGAAGTGCCAGACAATGTTAATAGTTAGTGCTACCAGCTCCACCAATAGCATGCGCCGTAAATTTAGCCAATATGGCCAGGTTATAATTGTAGGGAAGACTATAATTTTCAGTTTCTCAATAAGTGCATAAGTTTAAGACTGCAACATCAAAACTGTATGATCAGTAATGAAAATGCCATAATTGTGCGTTAATAAGTATACCAAACTGTTCATTTTTCTTCAGTTTTTCAATGTTCTCTAATAACTAAGTTATGGTGTGATTTGCATTACATGATTGTTGGTTCACTTCTTCAGTAGTGGAAAGGAGAGGGTTTAAATACACCCAAGGCATTCACTAGTAGTCCAGTAACATACCCTATGTTGTAATTAATTTGTAATATTGTCTGTCAAGTTAAGGTAGACCAAAGCTATTGTGGTCTATTACATAGCTTCTCAAATGTGGGCACTTAAATTTACATACCAGAATAACAGGTTTCAGCACTCAAGCACTGATTGAGTCCCCTAAATAAACTATGATGATGATGGTAACATTCATAGGTTGATGCTCAGGTAGGGACTTAGGTGATCCAGCCAATACTAAAGCGCCTAAAATGTGTATTTAGGTGCTTAATTTTTAGGTATCTAATTTTAGGCTCCTAAATTGAGATTGTACCGAGAGTGCCC
This sequence comes from Caretta caretta, assembly GCF_965140235.1. NCBI lineage: Eukaryota > Metazoa > Chordata > Testudines > Cheloniidae > Caretta > Caretta caretta. The sequence continues at coordinate 26,358,405 of NC_134216.1, forward strand.
AGGTACTACCCTGATGGGCATTTTAGAAATAGATATCTATTAATACGTGTGGTCCCTGGTATATGTCTCCCCTTATGCGTCGTTTCACATATCCATTGCTCATCAATAGGAGAATGTGTTCCGATTCACATCGGTCCTGAACTGCATCTCCGTCACATCACCTTTCGTGTGGCTTTTCTTTGGGTGCTTCCCCCAGTGTTCAAGAGGCGCTGGGAGGGAGGGGATCGGGCATGCTCGGAGGAGGGGGCGGAACTGGGTGGGAAGAGGTGGGGCGGGGAGAGGTCAGGAAGAGGCGGAGCGACCAATTATTTCTTATGGGGAAAAATTCCCCCATATCCGTCATTTCAGTATCCGTCGCCCTTTTCAGGAACGCAACCCCAACATATACCAGGAACTCCCTGTAATACATTCAACATTTTGTTTGTCATCAATATTTTCATAGAACAATTCTAGAAGATGTTATCCTCATTGTAATTCAAATAATTGTATTTTTCGTCTTACCTTCTTTCAACTGGCTAGATTGCCTTACAATAATGATTTTGGTCTATTATGATTTTAAAAAAAGGTTGTGGAGCAGTTTTTAAACTAAGGTCTGGGGGAAAGCCGACAGGTGCGGAGGAGCACGTGGTTCGGACAAAGACATCTCTTAAGGGAGGATCTATTAATAGAGATTCTCCATGTCCTAGTAAGTAGGAGAGGATGGAAGATGATAAAATACAGGTGGGATCTGATGAGAAGCAGTCAAATGAAAAAGAAAAAAAAGTCCCATTCAATTACATTAGCAGACAGCTAAAAAGTGACAAGTTTTTAAAGTGCTTATATACCAATGCTAGAAGTCTAAATAATAAGATGAGTGAACTAGAGTGCCTCACATTAAATGAGGATAGCGATATAATAGACATAAAACAGAAACTGGTGGAATGAGGATAATCAATGGGACACAGTAATACCAGGGTACAAAATATATTGGAAAGCCAGAACAGGTCGTGCTGGTGAGGAATGGCACTATATGAGAAAGAAAGCATAAAATCAAATGAAGTAAAAATCTTAAATGAACGAAACTGTACCATAGAGTCTCTATGGATAGTAATTCTATGCTCTAATAATAAGAATATAGCAGTAGAGATATATTACTGATCACCTGACCAGGATGGTGATAGTGACTGTGAAATGCTCAGGGAGATTAGAGAGGCTATTAAAATAAAAAACTCAATAAAAATGGGGGATTTCAACTATCCCCATATTGACTGGGTACATGTCACTTCAGGACGTGCTGCAGAGATAAAGTTTCTTGACACCTTAAATGACTGTTTCTTGGAGCATCTAGTCCTGGAACCCACAAGAGGAGAGGCAATTCCGGATCCTGTGTTCTCCTAAGTGGAACACAAGATCTGGTCTAAGAGGTGAATATAGCTGGACCGTTCGGTAATAGTTACCATAATATAATAAAATGTAACATCTCTGTGGTGGGGAAAAAATCCACATCAGTAGAACACTGTAGCATTTAATTTCAGAAAGGGGAACTACACAAAAATGAGGAGGTTAGTTAAACAGAAATTAGAAGGTACAGCGCCAAAAGTAAAATCCCTGCAAGCTGCATGGAAACTTTTAAAGACACCATAATAGAGGTTCCACTTAAATGTATAACCCAAATTAAAAAACGTAGAGAACGAAAAATGTGCCACCATGGATAAACAAAAGAAACAGTGAGAAGCAAAAAGGCATCCTTTAAAAAGTGGAAGTTAAATCCTAGTGAGGAAAATAGAAAGGAGCATAAAGTCTGGCAAGTGAAGTCTAAAAAATATAATTGGGAAGGTCAAAAAAGAATTTGAAGAACAGCTAGCCAAAGACTCAAAAAATAATATCAAAAACATTTCTAAGTATATCAGAAGCAGACAGCCTGCTAAACAACCAATGGGGCCACTGGATGATCGAGATGCTGAAGGAGCTCTCAAGGACGATAAGGCCATTGCAGAGAAACTAAATGAATTATTTGCATCGGTCTTCACAGCTGAGGGAGATTCCCAAACCTGAGCCATTCTCTTTAGGTGACAAACCTGTGGAACTGTCCCAGATTGAGGTGTCATTAGAGGAGGTTTTGGAACAAATTGATAAATTATACAGTAATAAGTCACCAGGACCAGATGGTATTCACCCAAGAATTCTGAAGGAACTCAAATGTGAAATTGCAGAACTACTAACTGTAGTTTGTAACCTATAATTTAAATCAGCTTCTGTATCAAATGACTGGAGGATAGCTAATCTGATGCCAATTTTTAAAAAGGGCTCCAGAGGTGATCCTGGCAATTACAGGCCTGTAAACCTGACTTCAGTACAGGGCAAACTGTTTGAAACTATAGTAAAGAATAAAATTGTCAGACATGTAGATGAACATAATTTGTTGGGAAATAGTCAACATGGTTTTTGTAAAGGGAAATCATACCTCACCAATCTACTAGAATTCTTTGAGGGGATCAACAAGCATGTGGACAAGGGGGATGCAGTGGAAATAGTGTACTTAGATGTTCAGAAGGCCTTTGACAAGGGCACTCACCAAAGGCTCTTAAGCAAAGTAAGATGTCATGGGATACGAGGGAAGATCCTCTCAGAAATTGGTAATTGGTTAAAAGATAGGAAACAAAGGCTAGGAATAAATGGTCAGTTTCAGAATGGGGAGTGGTAAATAGTGGTGTCCCTGTACTGGGACCAGTCCTATTCAACATATTCATAACTGATCTGGAAAAAGGGGTAAACAGTGAGGTGGCAAAATTTGCAGATGATACAAACTACTCAAGATAGTTAAGTGCCAGGCAGATTGCAAAGAACTACAAAAGGATCTCTCAAAACTGGGTGACTGGGCAACAAAATGGCAGATGAAATTCAATGTTGATAAATGCAAAGTAATGCACATTAGAAAATATAATTCCAACTATACATATAAAATGATGGGGTCTGAAATCTTGGAATCATTGTGGATAGTTCTTTGAAAACATCCACTCAATGTGCAGCGGCAGTCAAAAAAGCGAGCAGAATGTTGAGCATCATTAAGAAAGGGATAGATAATAAGACAGAAAATATATTGCCTCTGTATAAATCCATGGTATGCCCACATCTTGAATGCTGCATGCAGATGTTGTTGCCCCATCTCAAAAAAGATATATTCAAATTGGAAAAGGTTTAGAAAAGGGCATAAAAATTATTAGGGGTATGGAATGGCTTCCGTATGAGGAGAAATTAATAAGACTGGGACTTATCAGCTTGGAAAAGAGACAACTATGGGGGGATATGACTGAGGTCTATAAAATCATGATTGGTATGGAGAAAGTAAATAAGGAAGTGTTATTTACTCTTTGTCATAACACAAGAACTAGGGGGTCACCAAACAAAATTAATAGGCAGCAGATTTAAAACAAACAAAAGGAAGTATTTCTTCATACAGTGCTAAGTTAACCTGTGGAACTCTTTGCCAGAGGATATTATGAAGGCCAAGACTATATAACAGATTAAAAAAAGAACTAGATAAATTCGTGGAGGATAGGTCCATCAATGGCTATTAGCCAGGATGGGCAGGGATGGTGTCCCTAGCCTCTGTTCGCCAGAAGCTGAGAATGAGTTTCAGGGAATGGATCACTTGATGATTACTTGTTCCATTCATTCCCTTTAGGGCACCTTGCATTGGCCACTGTCGGAAGACAGGATACTGGGCTCGGTGGACCTTTGGTCTGACCCAGTCTGGCCGTTCTTACGATTCGAGTTTTTTAATAGTTTGATTTAAAAAATATAAACAGTATATTTAAACAGCAATGGAAAATAGTATCTTGATATTATGTAATCTATTTGTCTTGAACATTTTACATTGCTTGTATTGTTTCTCTTCATAAGAACAACACATGCAATTTGAAATGTTCAAAACAAATAAATTACATAATAGTCTCAAACAGATACTACTTTCATTAAAAGATGAAGTCACTTTGGCTCTCCTAAAATGTTCATGGAGAAAAAATGCATTTTATGGAGGAAGAATTGCAGGTTTTTTTTATTCTGATAAAGTAATCCTGCAAAAGTACTGTTCCATTTTAGAACTGATATTTTAGAGAATTGATTATTTCTGCAATTGTAATCCTATCAAGGCAGTTATACTGTTAATTTCATATATAAATATAAATTCAAAATGAGTGATATTAAAATAAAAGTTCAAACTTATAACTTCAGCACATAATTTTCGAATTTGTAAAATATACTGTATGGCTAGGTTTGTTTGAGGGAGTATTAAAAACATTTGCATCTTGTCTTCATTTTCATGCTGTATACTATAAGGAGTTACAGTGGGGATGAATTTGTCCAATAATGTTTGTAATAAACTGCAGTGAAACTTAATAGTGGACTTTTAAAAATATAAACACTGTAAATGTTAGCAAGTGTTTAGTTTTGGCTGTGCATCCACTGTTTGACTTTAGCCACCTGAAGAAATGGGATTATGTGAATTAGTAGAGAGAATTTAGGAAGAGTTTTATATTCCAGGTCAGATAACTATCTCTTCTTCTTTGACTGATGATCTCTATCTGTATTCCACGGTGGGTAGGTTCACATGCGCTCCATGCACCAGAGACTCTTAAGATTTTTGCTAGCAATATCGGTTGGTCTTCACCTGCACCATTCTCCTCCCCATGCCCTGTTCTAGGGCATAAGGGGCTGTGCAGCCCAACTCCAGTTCCTTTCTACCATTCATGATCTGAGACTGGAACCCTTCAGTGTCTTCTTCAGCATTTTATCTGTAAATAGTCTTTACTTGTTCATTGTAGTTTTAGATAATTTCTTAGTTTTAGCTAACTAAGGGTAAGTTTAGGGTCCTCTCCCCTCACACCCCACGCCCCCCTCAAAGGAATGAGTAATATGTCTGAGAGCCCAGGATCCCAGGAGTCAAGAACTGGGATTCCTGCACCAAGGCAGTCCTCCTGAGCGATGACCACCAAAAGGGCTTCTAATGCCTTGTAGAAGCTTCCATTCCCTCGAAGAGCAGCATTCGCCAATACTTTCCCAGCCAAACCTGTCAAACCTATGAGTACAGGCTTAGAAGATTAGGGGATCAAGCAGCGAGGCCCCACTCTGACCCAGACTAGGTAAGCCTCCATGTGCAGTATGCAGCAGCATTGAGAAGTGTTCCTCCAAGCATGATGACCTCCAGTTCTGGAGCTGAAAGGAGTAGAGCTAAAGACTCCTCTACTCAGGGACATGAGGAAGGTAGGAAACACTCTCAGAAGAACAAGCACAGTGTTTCCCCCTCTTCTTTCCATTCCCAACCTCCCGCTAAGAAACACCTTTTTGGGGGACCTTTGAGAGCTGTGAATCACTCCAGTTACTGCATCCATCTACCCAAGATCCCAGTACCCAAATTGGTGGCTGTCAGGCTCATCTCTCCCCATTCTCTCAAGCCTGGCAGATGAAACACAAATGGGTCCTCAACATAGTTCATACCAACTACACCATAGAGTTCTTCTCCCCTCACCTTCCAAAACCTCTTTCCTCATCCATCTTCAGGGACCACTTTCAAGAGAGAATGCTCATTCAAGAGGTATACTCCCTCTGTCATCAAGAAGCCATAGAGTTGGTACCTCCTCAACACCAGGGAAAGGGTTTTTATTCTAAATATTTCTTTATCCCCAAAAAAGAAGAGAGAATGGAGACCCATCTTGGACGCAGAAAGTTCAATGTGTATCCACAAATTGAGGTTCAGAATGGCTCACCCCAGTATCCCTCACTGAACAATGGCAACTGGTTCACAGCTGTCAATGTGAAAGTTGCCTACATCCGCATAGAAGATTCCTGAGGTTCCCTGTAGGTCTGAACCACTGTCAACAGAGGATGCTCCTTTTTGGCCTGGTTACAGTGCCAAGGGTATTTAGAAAGGTGCTATCAGTTATGGCAGCTCATTTCCATTACCAGGGATCATCAGTTTTTCCCTACTTTGATGACTGGTTATTGATGGGGAGATCTCATCAGGAGGTACTGACAACAACCGCATCTCTGCTCAGTCTTCTTCACTTGCTGGAACTCTGCATAAACACAGAAAAGTCTGTCTTAGTACCTGTGCAGACTGTAGAGTTCATTGGGGCAACACTAGACTCTCTAAGTGCCAAAGCATATCTTCCTCAGGGCAGAGTCCAGTCTACAAAGGACCTTGTCAGTCAATACAGTTGAGCTCCCAGATGTCAGTCTGATCATGTCTCGTCCTTCTAGGTCATATGGGTTCCTGTCCTAGGAGACACCCTTTGAGTCTTCACCTTCATTGTCTACAGGCTTGGTTTCGGTCGTTATACATGCTGAGCAGACACAGTATAGACAAACTAGTCTCACTTCCCCTCAGAGTGCGAGCTTCTCTAGCCTGCAGGATGTGGGTACAGGGAACAAGTGTGTGGGGGAAGAAGTCCTTTCACTACTCCCCACCTGAGGAGACATTGATCATGGATGCCTCTTTACTGGGTTGGGGTGCTCATATAGACAAGCATATAGTGCAGGGAACATGGAGTCCTCGAGTTGTGGGTGAACAAAAACCTCCTAGAACTACAAGATGTTTGTGAGACCTGCAAGTAATTCATATAAATCCTGCATGTTAAAGTGATGTTAGACAACAGTGTTCTACATCAACAAACAAGGAGAAGCAAGGTTGACCCCTTATATATAGGAACTGTCAGTCTTTGGAACTGGTATATTCACCACCAAATCTGTGTTAGCAGTGCACCTCCCAGAGATATAAAACACACTGGCAAACAGCCTCAGCAGACATTTCTCCAAGGACCAAGAATGACAGCTGCATGACTCCATGGTACAGAACATATTTCGGCAGTGCTAGTCTCGGTTTTGTGATCTGCTTGCATCTCAAGAGAAAAGAAAATGCCCAATCTGCTGTTCCAGAGGGCTCAAAGTCAGGACTCCATGGAAGAGACACTTCTAGTTCCTTGATTGGGAAAGCTAACGTACACCTTCCCTCCCATTCCATGCCTAGCTTTTATTCTGAGGAAGATCAAGCAGGATAGAGCAGTGGTCATCCTAATTTCTCCCAGATGGCTCAGAAAATTGTGGTTCCCCAATATTCTTCAGATGTTAGCGTGCCTAACCGTCAGTATTGAATTCTTCCTGGACCTATTGACCCAAGTGAAGTGAAAGGTCAGGATCCGAATATAGCTTCCCTCCATCTGACAGCCAGGTATTTCGATACCTTCTCTTATTAAGCTAAATAGATTGAGCTTTTTGAATATCACTATAAGGCCTGTTTTCTATTCCTTTAATCATTCACATGTTTTTTTTCTCTGAACCCTCTCCAATTTATCAACATCCTTCTTGAACTGTGCATGCCAGAACTGAACACAGTGTTCCAGCAACAGCTGCACCAGTGCCAAGCATAGAGGTAAAATAACCTCTTTACTCCTTCTCGGTTCTTCCGTAGTCTTACATCACAGGATCACATTTGCTCTTTTGGCCGCACCACCACACTGAGAGCGAATAATTATCCACCATGACCCCCAAATCTTTTTTCTGAGAATCGCTGCTTCCCAGGACATCCTGTAAATACAGCCTACAGTCTTTGATCCTAGATGTTTACATTTACCTTTAGCCATGTCAAAATGCATATTGTTTGTTTGCACCCACTTTACCAAACGTTCCAAGAGAATTCTGAATCAACCTGTCCTCTTCATTATATACTACTCTCCCAATTTTTGTGTCATCTGCAAATTTTATTAGTGATGATTACCTGTTTTCTTCCTGGTCATTGATAAAAATGTTAAATAGCATAGGGCTAAGAACCAGTCCCTGTGGGACCCCCTGGGAAACACACCTGCTTGATGACAATTCTCTGTTTACAGTTACATTTTGAGATCTGTCAGTTAGCCAGTTTTTAATCCATTTAATGTATACCTTGTTATTTTTATATCATTCTAGTTTTTTAATCAAAATGTCATGTTATACCAAGTGAAATGCCTTACAAAAGTCTAAGTATATTATATCAACACTATCACCTTTATCAGCCAAAACTAGTAATCCCATTAAAAAAACAGGTTAGTTTGACAGAACCTATTTTCCATAAATCCATTAATTACATTATCCTGCTTTAGTTCATTTTTAATAGAGTCCCATATCTGTCTCCATTATCTTGCTAAGGATTGATGTCAGGCTGACAGGCCTATAATTATGTGGGTCATCACATTTAACCCTTTTAAAAATTGGCATAAAATTAGCTTTCTTCCAGTCTTCTGGATCTTCCCCAGTGCACCAAGACTTAATTAAAATCGACATTAACAGTCCAGCAAGCTCCTCAGACAGCTCTTTAGCTCTTGGATGCAAGTTATTTAGACCTGCCAATTTTCAGCTGTCTGATTTCAGTAACTTCTGTTTAACATCCTGCAGAAATACTAGTGAAATGGACAGAGTGTTATCACCATATGATGAGACTATGTCATCTATTTTCCCCCCAAATACATGACAGAAATATTGATTGAATATTTTTGCCTTTTCTAAATTGTTATTGATAATTGTACCATTTTCATCTAGTAATGGACCAATACTATTGTCAGGATTCTTTTTGTTCCTAATATATTTTAAAAATTCCTTCTTTTTGTCCTTAACCCTGCTAGCCATACACTTCTCTTTGTGTTCCTTTGCTTCCCCTATCCCTTTTCTACAATTCCTAACTTCTGATTTATATTCATTACTATCAACTTCCCCTTCCTTCTATTTGTAATATATTATTTTTTTTAATAGCTGCCTTCACTTCTGCTCTAAACCAGGTCAGTTTTTTAAACAGCACAGCCTTCTTCCTCAATTGTGGGATTATGTTTTTTGGATATTTAGTAAGGTGTTCTTAAATTCTTCCCAATTATCATTCACATTTTCTAATTAAATTAAATTAAATTAAATTAAATTCTCCCTCTCAGCTGATTTGGCTCCTAATTGTTTTCAGCTTTCTGAAATTGTCCCTATTAAAGCACCAAGTATATATTACTGGTCTGGACATTATTCTGCTTGTATATCATAAATCTGAATAAGTCATGATCACTTCTGCCTAAACGACCATTAATTTTTAGTTCAGTGATCAGTTCCTCTTTATCTGGTTAGAACAAGGTCTAATAAAGAATTCCCCTATGTGGGTACAACACTTTTTGTGTTAGGAAATTGTCTTCTATAATATTGAAAATTGCAAGGATGTTTTAGTACTGGTAGCCTGAAACCTCCAGTGTATGTCACTCAAATTGATGTCCCCCATGATCACGCAGGGTCGTTCCCCCCTTCCCCCCCCCCATACTATAGATAGGTGTTTTAGGATGCAGTCATCCTGTTCCTTTATGTGATTTGGAGGTCTGTAGCAAGCACCAACTAATAGCCCATCTTGTGCTTTATCTTTTAGGACACTGATCCAAAAGCATTCAAGATCATGTTCTTCTGAGTTATTACTGACTCGGAAACAGTGGCACTCTCCCTTGCCTTTTGCCCACTCAGTCCTTCCTAAATGCTTCCTCTAAACACACATACAAATTCTGAAGTCGCCATCATTAACAATATCAAAATTAAATGAACTCCCATCCGTAACTCTTTCCCAGAATCTCTACTCTTCCCATAGTCATACTCCCTTCTCAACGAAATGCCTGAGTGAATAAATGAGCTCTGCAGTAAGCCTTGAAGATCAACAGATGTGAGCTCTGAACAGGAGAGGGTGCAAATTCCAGAGTTAAGAACTTTCCATCAAGAACACCCTGCCTTCTTTTCCTAGAGGTACAAATGTAGGAACTGGTAGCAAAAGAGTGATCTGAGCTGCCAAAGTAATACAGATAGAGGTAGGGAGGAATCTCCCTGTAATGAGGACTCAAAATGGTACAAGGCTGTGTAAACACAAATCAACATCTTCAATTGCACCTGGAAGCAGATAGAAAGCCAGTTCTACTTATGGAGAACAGATGTTTTACACTCACACACATATTCCCTACTGTTGTCACCTCTAAGTAAGCAGGCAGAGAAATGGTTGCTATTTGTCGAGCTAAATGAAATTGAAAATATGCTGATGGCTACTGATGACACTTGATGATCCCTGTATTATGAACTTCCTTGATGAAGAAAGGAGTACTGGTATTCTCTCCCAGTGATTCCTACTGCATTACTACCATCATCTCTATCTTGTGTATTAAGCTTCAACAGACTTGCTCTCATCCAGTACAGAGTCTTCCCCCAGGCGTTGAGAAATCAAAGAGAATATATGTAGCTACAGCTAGAGAGAGAGAGTGAGAGCACATGCAAGATTAAGATAACAAGTCTAATTCACAGTTGCTTGAACCTCTTCCACCACGTCCAGAATCTTGGTGAGCAAAACAGACTGAAACATCACTGATAATATAGTGTATTTGTCTCCTATCAGCATAGACCCACTACCAGACCGGTAGCCAGTCCAATCAGAATACAATTTATCTTATCCTTGAACAAAATTGAAAATTTTGTAGTGTTATGCCTTTGTTCTGTTCCATAGTGTGTATCACTAGGGTTTTTTGTAGCAGAAACTGATGAATTAAAAATGATTATTTTGGAAGTCTACAGATTCATTACATTTTATGAGAGTAAATAATTTAGTCAAGCAATAATCATTATTTTAAAAATGTTTCCACATTATAGCCATGTATCTTGCATACTGGCCTGACAGCCATGATTCCTGATCTCTTAAAAATGTTGATGTTAAAAGGCTTTTAGCACATTAGATTGGTTTTATTTATAATTTTAATCTGATTTTAATTATTGTATGTTTTTAGTTTTTTAATCTGGATTTTTTTTGTTTTTGTTTTGTTTTGTTTTTGGAAACACCGAGGATATTTTGTTGATAGATGGTGTTATACATTTAAGTGATTTATTTTTATCATTTTATTTTAAAAAATCCATCATTCCTTGACTCTAGCGAATAAACTTAATTTCTTCTACAATTCTTTTAATCAGCCTCTGATATAGTAGTTAACTAAGACAATGATGTCTCTTTCTCTAAGAAAAAAACTTTTTTTACATTAATATATATTGTCCAAGTCATAAAATCATAGAAATTAGCTGCTGAAAGTGAATAAATCATCTAGTCTGTCCCAAGGTGGCAATGCAAAATTCGCAAAAAGAAAAGGAGTACTTGTGGCACCTTAGAGACTAACCAATTTATTTGAGCATGAGCTTTCGTGAGCTACAGCTCACTTCATCAGATGTATACCGTGGAAACTGCAGCAGTCTGCTGCAGTTTCCATGGTATACATCTGATGAAGTGAGCTGTAGCTCACGAAAGCTCATGCTCAAATAAATTGGTTAGTCTCTAAGGTGCCACAAGTACTCCTTTTCTTTTTGCGAATACAGACTAACACGGCTGTTCCTCTGAAACCAATGCAAAATTCAATGTTATTTGTTTGTTTAACATTTCCAAAGATAACGTCCAGTCTTTTAAGCAGAGGTAGACTGAAAGAAATACAATGAATGCCGGTTGGTAGCTAGCAGGCAAGGATGTACAGTTACCTATTAAACATCTTCCTATGCTAATCTGCCTTCTAGTCAGAAAACATGTTATTACCTCTCCAGGAAGCTCAATAGTTAATGAGTGGTATTCTGGGTAGAAACAGATGCATGTCTAGGAGTCAAGCTATCGATGAGAGACTGCCTTTGAGGGAGTCTGAAACACTTATTTATCTTTGAAATACCTCCATATGCTGATCTACCTTCTGCAGCAGAGAAAACCATTATCTGCTGCAGCTTTGGTCAAATACTGCTTTCCAAGCCAGCTTGAAAGAACATATTATTGGGAAACCTGAGATCTACCATATAGGTAGATTTCCTATTATGAATGCAAGATTGTCAGTGAAAACAAATTCTCGTGCTTTTGACACTCTTTTTTAAAATTATTGCTCTATCAGTTTAATTAAATGCCAAATGATTTAGCTGGCATTCACTGTAAAACCATTAGTCCTATTAAGACATTAATTTAAAGGCTCACAAGGTCTATTTCCCACTTTGGCAGAAGGTGATTGAGAAAGTGATCACAGAGCAACGCCAGAGGTACCTGAACCATCAGAATGTTCCTTTCTCTAAAATGAACAACATGGTCTTGTTTCTTTAACCCTCAGTCTTCCTTCCCCCATTCTCTCCATGCTTGTTTATTGTAAATATTCATTGCATCATGTCATAGAATCATAGAATATCAGGGTTGGAATGGACCTCAGGAGGTCATCTAGTACAACTCCCTGCTCAAAGCAGGACCAATCCCCAACTAAATCCCAGCCAGGGTGTTGTCAAGCCTGACCTTAAAAACCTCAAAGGAAGGAGATTCCACCACCTCCCTATGTAATGCATTCCAGTGCTTCACCACCCTCCTAGTGAAAAAGTTTTTCCTAATAAGCAACCTAAACCTCCCCCACTGCAACTTGAGACCATTACTCCTTGTTCTGTCATCTGCTACCACTGAGAGCAGTCTAGATCCATCCTCTTTGGAACCCTCTTTCAGGTCATTGAAAGCAGTTATCAAATCCCCCCTCATTCTTCTCTTTTGCAGACTAAATAATCCCAGTTCCCTCAGCCTCTCCTTATAAATCATGTGCTCCAACCCCCTAATCATTTTTGTTGCCCTCCGCTGAACTCTTTCCAATTTTTCGACGTCCTTCTTGTAGCGTGGGGCCCAAAACTGGACACAGTACTCTAGATGAGGCCTCACCAATGTCAAATAGAGGGGAACGATCACGTCCCTCGATCTGCTGGCAATGCCCCTACTTATAGAGTCCAAAATGCCATTAGCCTTCTTGGTAACAAGGGCACACTGTTGACTCATAACCAGCTTCTCGTCCACTGTAACCACTAGGTCCTTTTCTGCAGAACTGCTGCCTAGCCATTCAGTCCCTAGTCTGTAGCGGTGCATAGGATTCTTCCGTCCTAAGTGCAGGACTCTGCACTTGTCCTTGTTGAACCTCATCAGATTTCTTTTGGCCCAGTCCTCTAATTTGTCTAGGGCCCTCTGTATCTGATCCCTCCCCTCCAGCATATCTACCACTCGTCCCAGTTTAGTGTCATCTGCAAACTTGCTGAGGGTGCAATCCACACCATCCTCCAGATCATTAATGAAGATATTGAACAAAACTGGCCCCAGGACCGACCCTTGGGGCATTCCGCTTGATACTGGCTGCCAACTGGACATGGAGCCATTGATCAGTACCCGTTGAGCCCGATGATCTAGCCAGCTTTCTGTCCACTTTGTAGTCCATTCATCCAGCCCATACTTCTTTAACTTGCTGGCAAGAATACCGTGGGAGATCGTATCAAAAGATTTGCTGAAGTCAAGGAATAACACGTCCACCGCTTTCCCCTCATCCACAGAGCCAGTTATCTCGTCATAGAAGGCAATTAGATTAGTCAAGCATGACTTGCCCTTGGTGAATCTATGCTGATTGTTCCTGATCACTTTCCTCTCCTCTAACTACTTCAGAATTGATTCCTTGAAGACCTGCTCCATGATTTTTCCATAGACTGAGGTGAGGCTGACTGGCCTGTAGTTCCCCGGATCCTCCTCCTTCCCTTTTTTAAAGATGGGCACTACATTACCCTTTTTCCAGTCGTCTGGGACCTCCCCTGATCGCAGTGAGTTTTCAAAGATAATGGCCAATGGCTCTGCAATCCCATCCACCAACTCCTTTAGCGCTTTCAGATGCAGCGCATCCGGCCCCATGGACTTGTGCTCGTCCAGCTTTTCTAAATAGTCCTGAACCACTTCTTTCTCCACAGAGGGTCGGTCACCTCCTCCCCATCCTGTGCTGCCCAGTGCAGTAGTCTGGGAGCTGATCTTGTTCGTGAAGACAGAGGCAAAAAAAGCACTGAGTACATTAGCTTTTTCCACATCCTATGTCACTAGGTTGCCTCCCTCATTCAGTAAGGGGCCCACACTTTCCTTGACTTTCTTCTTGTTGCTAACATACCTGAAGAAACCCTTCTTGTTACTCTTAACATCTCTTGCTAGCTGCAACTCCAGGTGTGATTTGGCCTTCCTGATTTCACTCCTGCATGCCCGAGCAATATTTTTATACTCCTCTCTGGTCATTTGTCCAATCTTCCACTTCTTGTAAGCTGCTTTTTTGTGTTCAAGATCAGCAAGGATTTCACTGTTAAGCCAAGCTGGTCGCCTGCTGATTTTACTATTCTTTCTACACATCGGGATGGTTTGTTCCTGTAACCTCAATAAGGATTCTTTAAAATACAGCCAGCTCTTCTGGACTCCTTTCCCCCTCATGTTATTCTCCCAGGGGATCCTGCCCATCAGTTCCCTGAGGGAGTCAGTCTGCTTTTCTGACGTCCAGGGTCTGTATTCTGCTGCTCTCCTGTCTTCCCTGTGTCAGGATCCTAAACTCGACCATCTCATGATCACTGCCTCCCAGGTTCCCATCCACTTTTGCTTCCCCTACTAATTCTTCCTGTTTTGTGAGCAGCAGGTCAAGAAGATCTCTGCCCCTAGTTGGTTCCTCCAGCACTTTCACCAGGAAATTGTCCCCGACAGTTTCCAAAAACTTCCTGGATTGTCTTTGCACCGCTGTATTGCTCTCCCAACAGATATCAGGGTGATTGAAGTCTCCCATGAGAACCAAAGCCTGCGATCTAATAACTTCCGTTAGTTGCCGGAAGAAAGCCTCATCCACCTCATCCCCCTGGTCCGGTGGTCTATAGCAGACTCCCACCACGACATCACCCTTGTTGTTCACACTTCTCAACTTAATCCAGAGACTCTCAGTTTATTTTTCTGCAGTTTCATACCGGAGCTCTGAGCAGTCATACTGCTCTCTTACAATGCAACTCCCCCACCTTTTCTGCCCTGCCTGTCCTTCCTGAACAGTTTATATCCATCCATGACATGTGAGTTATTCCACCAAGTCTCTGTTATTCCAGTCACATCATAATTCCTTGACTGTGCCAGGACTTCCAGTTCTCCCTGCTTGTTTCCCAGGCTTCTTGCATAGGCACTTAAGATAACTCGCTGATCGTCCCGCTTTCTCAGTATGAGGCAGGAGCACTCCCCTCTTGCGCTCTCCTTTCGTGCTTCCTCCCGGTATCCCACTTACCTCAGAGCTTTGGTCTCCTTCTCCCGGTGAACCTAGTTTAAAGCCCTCCTCACAAGGTTAGCCAGCCTGCTTGCAAAGATGCTCTTCCCTCTCTTCGTTAGGTGGAGCCCGTCTCTGCCTAGCACTCCTCCTTCTTGGAACACCATCCCATGGTCAAAGAACCCAAAGCCGCCTCTCCGACACCACCTGCATAGCCATTTGTTGACTTCCACGATTTGACGGTCTCTACCCGGGCCTTTTTCTTCCACAAGGAGGATGGACGAGAGCACCACTTGCACCTCAGACTCCTTTATCCTTCTTCCCAGAGCCACATAGTCTGCAGTGATCTGCCTAAGGCCATTCTTGGCAGTATCATTGGTGCCCACGTGGAGAAGCAGGAAGGGGTAGCGATCCGAGGTGGAGAAGCAGGAAGGGGTAGCGATTGATGAGTCTCTGCAGTCTGTCCATCACATCGTGAATCCTAGCTCCTGGCAAGCAGCAGACTTCTCGGTTTTCCCGGTCGGGGTGGCAGATAGATGACTCAGTCCCCCTGAGGAGGGAGTCCCCGACAACCACCACCTGCCTCCTTG
Source organism: Caretta caretta (assembly GCF_965140235.1). Lineage (NCBI taxonomy): Eukaryota > Metazoa > Chordata > Testudines > Cheloniidae > Caretta > Caretta caretta. Next base: position 26,374,069 of record NC_134216.1, read on the forward strand.
TCTTGGGAGTGGTGGTTGTGGAACCCCCATCCCTAGGACAGTGCATCTCATGCCTTCCAATCAGCGGAGTCTCCTTCTGCTCTCTTGCCTCAGATGTATCATCTAGTCCACTCTCTGCATTAGTACCTGTGGAGAGAACATGAAAACGGTTGCTTACCTGTATCTGCATTGCTAGTGCATGGATGCTCCCCTTTCTTCTTCTGGAGTTAACATGCTGCCAAATTTCTTCACCGTCCTTCTGTCCTCACTGCGCAGCCTGCTCTGAATCTTCAGAATTTTGTGTCCATAGAAGCATATCCTGACGTCTGTCCAGGAAATCTTCAGTTTCTCTTATGCACCTCAGGGTCGATACTTGTTTTTCCAGACCTTGAACCTTCTCTTCCAATATGGAGACCAGCTTGCACTTTGTACAGACAAAGTCACTTCTGTCCTGTGAAAGACAAACATGGCACATCCTGTGCAGGTAACAACAGCTGAATGCTCACCATCCATATTACCTTCCTTCTAAGAGCTTCCTCAGGTGTTGTAGTAACTACTCAGAGAAGCCTGCAAGATGAAAGCCTCAGTGGGCTCTCCGCAGGCAAACTCCCTGCGTTTACTGCTCAGCTGATTCGCAGCTGACTGGCTTTTTATAACAGCGAGGCCCACTCAAGGCTTACCTGGAACAAAGCACTCCCAGTTCAGACATGTCTAAGGGCTTGTTTAGAAATAGATTTTACACCAGTTTAAGTTAAACTTGTTTTTTAAAAAAGAAAAGGAGTACTAGTGGCACCTTAGAGACTAACCGATTTATTTGAGCATAAGCTTTCGTGAGCTACAGCAAGTGAGCTGTAGCTCACGAAAGCTTATGCTCAAATAAATCGGTTAGTCTCTAAGGTGCCACTAGTACTCCTTTTCTTTTTGCGAATACAGACTAACACGGCTGCTACTCTGAAACTTGTTTTTTAAAGCAAGTTAGTTAAACCAATTTAAATCCCTGATTTAGTAGTTCGGTTTAAAAGTGGCTTAGTTCAGTTTAGTTTAAATCTGTTCCTAATCAATGTAAGACAGGTTTATATTAGTTTAAGAATCTCCACATAGCTTTTTGCAGTGGTTTAACCAAGTCAATTTTTAAATCAAGCATTTAGTTAACTGGTGCAATTTTGCATGTAGATAAGTCTTAATGAGTCTTTCAGGCAGGAGTCATGTCTTTCTGTCTGTTCTGTAAAGTGCCCAGCATGCTTTTGCATACTGCAGAATAATAAAAATGGATGGAATGTGGGAATTTTTATGCATTCCTTTTGGTCCAAGCCTGGGTATAGTACAGACAAGATGTTAGTATGTGTCATGGAATATTTTCTTTAGGTAATGGATGAGACACAGCTCTCACTGCTCTTTATATGGGATCTAGCAATTGCTTTTGATAGTTACTGAATTCAATATGTGGACTAGCTGGGGTGGATGAAATTACTGTAGAATGGTTTTTTCTTTTTTTTCATGCTGCTGTCAGGACAGTATTCCTTTTGAACCCTTGTCTGTCTTCAGTTGGGGTGGGGCTTCCAGTCATGGCCCAGGTAGCATAATTATCTTTCTTAAAGCAAAAAAAAAGTGATTTTTTTAAAAATGCTGAAATGTAAAAGGGGATTGTTCCATGGATTATGGGCTTGGTCGTGCACTGCTGAAATGAAGAAGGATCATCCCAATGCTTAGGGTACTAGCCAGGGCCTCCAGCTGCATGGGTGCAGTTCCCTGCTCAGCCACAGACTCCCTGTGTGACGTGGAGCAAATCAGTGAGGTCTCTTTGCCCGAGTTCTCCATCTGTAAAATGTGGAAATAATAGCACGTCCCTATCTCATGGGGCTGTTGTGAAGATAAATACATTCAAGACTGTGAGGTGCTCAGATACTACAGTAATGGGGCCATGTAAGTACCAGAGACAGATAAACATTAGATCAAGTGGGCTATCAGTCTGCTACCTTTCAAATTCACTTTATTTTTTTTTTCCAGCTACGAATGCCAAGTGCCGGGTCTAAATTTCAATTTTAATTTATTCCACTGGATACTAAAAATAAAGCCCAGCTGAACATATATGCCTAGGAGCTTAAAAAGTTGTCAACAAATTATGTCTGGTGCAATGCGGGAATGACCCTAATAATGTGTTTGAAATACTGTTTGATAAGTCGGCACTTCTGGGAGTGCCAGTCACAAAAATATGACCCAGAATGCTGCGTGTGGTATTTAAAATGGAAAACTACTTTTAATAAATGTAATGCACATAAACTGAATCCGTGAGTGTAATATTTGGAAGTGAACTGAGCAGCACAGTGATTTGGCTAAAAACAGTGGGCGGCAGTGTGTGTGACTGCCACGATTCAGAGAAACAATGGGACTTCTCTCCTATGACTAACTAAAGAGACACATTCACAATTGAGCTCCAAGTATTTGGGGAAAACGAAAACCTTGCAAAACAGTGTCATTCTCCAGGTGGATGTCAACCTGTATTATTTTTCAACAGCCCTCTTGTGAAGTACTAATGTAGCCTCCAGCTACAGAGTAAATGCGATATGGGAGGCAGATAAAGGCAGGCCAGCATTAAGGGTTAGTCAGTTCTCTGTCATTCTTTGAAGTAGCCCAAAATAACTGAATCTTCAGGGAATGACAGTTCTTTGGCATGCATAATGACTGCTCAGGGTCAAGTTCATGAAAGAGACGCTGTTCTGTAATACCTGTTGCTCTCTTAACAAAAAACAAACTTTAACGCTGACAGCTAAGTCAAATAGCACAACATGCCATATTTTGCATTTAAACACAGAAAATCAATCTAGTGATGATATCATGTGCTTTTGCATTCTGTTTATAGATATCTTTTCTCTTGTGGAGATTATAATTCCTGTTTAATTTATAAAAGTCTTCTCTTTAAAAATAAAATAAATAAAACAAAGGGGTAGCACAAGCCTTTATTTTAAAGGAGAACACATATATGGGCCATAACTTACTCTTATTATTTGCACAAATGGTTCCTTGGCTGTCAATGGGAGATCTATATGCTGAATGAAGTTAGTAGAATATGGGTTATTTATGTATGTATTTTGATTATCTACAGTCTTTGAAAATGGGGTATTTCCATTGAAAACAAATATTAACAGAATTTTTTTTTTCATTCTAGAAGCGGAAAGCTAAATAACCATTTAGAAGCTGCTATACATGAGGCCATGAGTGAGCTGGACAAAATGTCTGGGAATGTAAGTCTCTTTGCTTTCTAGTTACATAGGTTTTTTTCATTTTTGTGGAGTTTTCAAGCTGTCGCAGTTTTTGTAATTATTATGATTTAACAACTTAAAAGTTGAAAAAGATTTATAATTTCAGTTAGATTGTAACTACTCTGCATTATTGCTCTCCACCCACTGTAATTATTGGACATATCTTTCATGTGTGAGGCCGACCAATATTTTGAACAGATCCTCAACTCCCACTAACATGCCTGGAGTTTTGCCTGAATAAGGAGTGCAAGAACTAGACCCAATTGTTTTCAAAGTTTGTATATCAAGATGTTGAAACGACATTAAAAAAATCTTTTGACTGTAACACTCCAGTGAATAATCTTAATCTAACATGAAATGAAAAATATCATAGGAAGTAAATTAAGATGAACAAACTTAACATCAGAACCTGACTGTGCTTGTTTTATTTTTTGTTTCCACTTTTATTTTGTGGCATACAGACAAAAGAAATCTCTGATAATGTAATACACTTTTAAAATACATTTGGAGATTTTTTTTGTACTCTTATTATAACAGAAGTCCATGCAGATGATTAAAAATTAAGTACTATACATTAAAATACTCAAAACTTCTAATTAATATTTTAGTAAGTATTCATGGTTTAGCTTTTAAAATAAAATTGATTTTTTTTCCTGATATTCTAAACCTCAACCCTGAAAAGACTTATGCACATGCTTAATTTTACACAATCAATAAGACTTAAATGGATCTCTTTATGGTGCATAAAATTATGCATATGCAGAAATCTTTTCAGGATTGGCACTTTAGACTTGGTTTTAGTACCATCTGGAAATAATATTAGTGATACTGTCTCTATCTCTTGCTGTCTGTTTTGAATTGTTGATAAAGCTGAACCTTTTGGTTGTTAGTTTTACTAATACAGAATTATGGGTTTTCATCTAACTCAATGGCAATTTTGCAACTGACTGCAGGGGAGGTAAGATCTGATCATAGGTCTCTATAAGACCATCTATCCTACAAATATAACCAAAGCAGGGGATCTGGGTACGATACAGTTGGCCTCTAACCCTATTACATCACAGTTAAAAATGTTTCCCTGGGCAGTTTCTATTGTACCCATGTCATATAGCTTTCATCCAGTTATGCAACCCAAATGAAACAGATACATGCTACAACTCTTAACTACGATGCAAGCTGGGTCAGGGAGAAACTGTGCTGTAATCAGGTTCCCTGACCAGGTTGTTTTTGTTGTGTTGACAAGCCTGATGTAACAAATTTTGTATCCTAAAATAATCTCTCGTGAGCTACTTTGTCACAAATCCTTAATCAAGATGAGGTTTATTTTCATAAATAGTATGATGATTGGGAATAATAGGGTCAGAAAATCATAGGTCACCAAATGTAGTTCTTACACATTTTGAAATAAGCTTTTTTTAATTATCACTGTTCAGGCAGGACTAGTAAATTTTAAATGTAACACATGTACGGTACAATTGACATAGAGCATAACTGATGCTAGCAATAACATCTGTTGACTATATGATAAAATTATTCAAGACAGCTAGAATTTAAGAGATATGATCATGACAAAGAAATTTTTTCATATTGTTCAAGGATTTGTATTTTTTGATTAACTGTTATTTGTAATCTACAGATTGCTTTTTTCCAGAATACACAGCCTCACTTCTACCAACAGATGGTGGTGGTATTCCATATAAAACAGCAGAACATTGTTCTGCGTTCCATTTCTCATAGCTGTGTTATAAATGTGTTTAATAGTTTTATATGATCATGATCTTTTCTCCCAGCTTTGAACTGGGAACTAATAATAGACATTGAATGGAAAATAATTGATTTAAAACATTTTCACATGCTAATTAATCTACTGTTCAACTTGAAGTTGATGATGATGGATGAAAACAGTTTGCTCAAAATAGTTTATCCCTTAAATTCATGTCTCTGGTAGTGCTGTAAGTCTGTCTCTGTTTCCACATTCTGTTTCCCAGTATATCCCTCTTTCTTTCTACTGTTATCCCAGTTTTGTAAACAGTTTCCCCTGGAGCCTAACATTATTACTGCTTTGTGCTTCAGTTCCTTGTATACTATATAGTAATGTGTAAGTGGTATCTGTCTCCTGAGACTTGAGGTATCCACACTGTGACACCTATGTTCAACCCCCTTCAGCTCAGAGCTTGATGTTCTGGAGTTTACTTCTAATTCTGCTTTTAATGTGGAAAATTAAAAGCTGTATCACCAGGGAAGCATAACTTTTCAAACAATACTGTAATTGATTGATCACTAACAGGTTGCTTTATTTAATTTTCTATGCTAACCTTTTCATATACTTATTTTCTAGGTACACCAAATCCCACAGGGAGACAGACAGGTGAAACCTCCAAAACCGAAGAGGAGGAAGATCTCTAGATAACATTGAATGTCTTTGTTACTGGTCCAGTACTTATCAAATTGAACATGCACATAAATCAGTATATAGGTATTGATATAGATATTATATCAATATTTATATCAAGGACAGATAGATACCATCAAAGGGTGCTAAGCGAAATAGGGGTACAATATTTTTGTTGATCATGTGGGATAGTTAATGCTGGATAAACCAATCAGATACCTTGAAAGATTACAGTAAAAATGTCAGATGATTACTGAATTTTTTCTATAATACTAAAATTGTGATTATAAAAATAGTCCAAATGTTTCTGATAAATTTTCATTGTGTATATAGATAATACAGAATTTCATGGTGATATCTGAAATGTAAATATTGTACAATATTGTCATGTACAAGCGTACCTAATGCACACTTTATCTTTTATTGTACAAAAAAATAGTGTACAAAATTCTTTGGTTTCTATTGAGTACACATACAAGAGACTACCAGTGTAAAGTGATAAATAAAAATACAGCCTAAATGCTTTTATATGATAATGTAAAAGATGCTGTTTTTGTATTTAACAGCAGAGAAAAGGCATGATTATGTAATACCTTAATTATGACATACACTTCACACCACTGAGTGTTCATTTATATTGTCTGTTTGGAATGAACCTTGCCTGGAAGTACTGTACTCCATTTCAGGTCTCTGTAGGAGAGTGCAACCTTGCAGATTCCTAAAGGGATGTGGGATCACAGGTCTAATTAAGAATTCAAAAGCTGCAACCACTGGTTGCATTTTATTTACTTAAGTTTTAAAGTAGAATGCTGTAGATTTTTTTATTAAAGTAAAAAGAAAGCTTAGATGGAATATTTTAGTCAGCCATTTCTGTAGTTGAAGTTTCATAGCCACCTTCTAAACTAAGCAATTTATACCACCATTGACTTTGAACTCCCCCCAAACCCTATATTTGTTAACCGAGGTTATTTAGCCTGATTAAACATTCTGTTTACATATATGAAGGAATGGCCCTATTTGAAAATATGAGTGTTAATGTTAATTACAATTTGATTTTGCAATGGAATAAAAGGGCATGCTCCACAGCGTTCCTAAAAAATAATTCTAGTATCCCTCATACAGTATTATTAAATTAGAAGTTAAAGGTGGCTTACAACACTATTAGCAACAGTAATTTTATCAGTATTATGTAACATATCAGATTTATTTTATTTAAAAAGAATTATTTATACCCTTAACAGATTCTTATATATATTAATGTGGCTGAAATGTGCAGGTTAAATCTATTAACGAAATTATTTATGTTATATTAAGTGAATAATGTGAAACATATGTAGAAAGGAAGTAATACACTACAGATAAACAAGCCTAAAGCTGTGAGCCATTGTAAAAATAACAAAAAGTTAATAAGTGTAGCACATTGTCATCATTTTTTTCAATTTTTTCACATTGTGGTGGTGGTACACCCCCCTTCCCAAAGTAAATTCTCATTTTGCCCTGCCTTGTTCCAAGACGGAGTCCTTAAGATGGACCTCTTCATCTGGGAACCACCACCTCTTTAACCTGGAATTCCTTTTTCCCTGGAATGGCATCCTATAGTTAAGACTGTTAGAAATCAGCATCCTCTGAGGCTGATGACCTTGCCACTCTACTGATAACCACCAGTTGGCACTTGTACAGTGAGTAACTATTCCTCTCCCCATTGACTTTCCCCAGAACTCAAACTCAATTATCTGTGTGACATGACTGAGATCCACTGGCCCAGAGAATAAAGAGACCTGAGGACATTTCCAAACTCAGCTTTCTTGTGCCACAGCACATAGCACTACCCCTGGGCTAACCTACTTTTTCATGTCTCATACAGACAGCTCTTATTTCTTTTTCCCCCACCCCAACCTGATGGAATGCAATTAGCTACACTAAGCTACAGTGGCCTGGAGGCAGGAACCCTTCCTTCTACTGGGTAGGTTCATTTGTCTTTTGTGTAATGGCAGGACAGACTGCCATGGTCCTACATGCAAACTCATGTGAAGTGATCTTTTGTGTAGTTTAGTTAACACTTTTTTGTTACAAGTTGATGTGTTTGTTATGTTTAAAGAGTTAATGTTGTCCATTTTTCGTATCAGCCTGCTTTTCTGCTGTTTTGTCTACACAATGTTTTTATTCATAAATACGTGTGTGTGTGTGTGTGTGTGTGCGTGCGCGTGCATTTGTTTATATTTAGTTTGGTTTTTTTACCTTTTGCTTTTCTGTCCTAACACTGAGTTTGTATTGACCAACCCTTCTTTTGGCATTTTAACTAATTAGGTTTGTACTTTCTCACCAATGTATACTTTACATTAGTAGACTATGTAAAGTATTTTTGTGCACTTGATTTCATTGGTTAATAATGGCATTGATGTGGGTGCTAGGAATAGTTTGTTTCAGTCCATACAGATTTTTTTTCTCTTTTAGAGTTTTTATGGTTTCATGTAAGCAGTTAATGTAAATATTGTGAGCATTACAGGTCATGCAGTGTTGTAACATTTTAAAAAATGTTGCACCTACTTTACAATTAAAAAACTGGTCACTCATACTTGAATTTTGCCCATAGAGCCATTTCTTTCTCTTTGCATTAAAGCATAATATAGTTTTTTGATGGAGGCCAAGACCTTCTTTCTACATTATTATTTTTTGTTTAACAAATCTATATTTTTTCTAATAGAAGACTTAAAATGAAAAATTTTAAAAATACTTTTTGCCTAGTTTCTAATTTAAGAGAGTACTCCTATATTTAGAGGGTGACAAAATACCCCATTTTGGAAAGTGGAATAATATTTTAATTGTCATTAATTTGGCACTGTCACGTTACCCTGTGAACCTTAAGTGACTGATGAAAGTGAGCCCACAAGAGGAATTAGTTTTTAATTAGCTTAATTATTTAAAATTTGTATGGTGTTTTGAGGATACAAAGTATCCTCATTATTATTTATTTATTTATTTATTTATTATGCTTTATTTATCAAGTGGGTTGTAGTATGTTGAGTCATTCCAAATGAGATAAAAATCAAAAGTATTATTCCTCTTTCTATCATGGTGCATTTTTAAACACCATTTAAGAAAAAATATTTCCATTCATTTCAATGGACTTCCTTTGTATTCCTGCTTCCGACAAAAAAAATTATTGCTGGAATCAGCTATGAAAATAGCTTTCCCATAGCCCAACAAACAAACAACACATTTTGGATGTGCGAGGTCTATTATACTCAGTCTAAGATTTAAAGTGCTGCTCTTTTTTAAAAAAAAAAAATTCAAATGTTAAGTTATTTACTAAGTCAGTTTTGCAGAAGGTTTAGAAGTAATGCACTACCATCTGAGTCCTGGAGTTTGATGAAATAGAGGGCTTGTGGTGGACTGAATTACCTTAGAAATACTACCTTTCTTAGTTACAGTTTGTATTTTGCTATGTAGGGTTGTAATGTGAGAATTCCAGCAGAGCACTAGCATAAAAATGCTTTTCTATTTAAAAAAAAATCCATTCTAGTCTTACTAAGAATTAGAAAAAAATTAATATCAGTTTTGTAATTTTTGATAAAGTTGTCGATATGATTAAATCACCAAAAAAAGTTACTGTGATGTTCTCTTCGGGGCAGGGACCATGTCTTCCTTTATGTTTATAAAATTCCTAGCACAGTGGGACCCTGATCTTGAATGGGGTCACTGGCTGCTACCATAGTATTAAATATTAGATAATGATGTTACAGTTAAGTAAAATACACAAAACACACAAGAGAATTCACAAATAAGAGTGAAAATCGGATTCCTTATCCTTAGTTTATCTGTTGTACTCAGCTATTACCACACAGATGTAAAATCATCCAGGTAAGTTTAGAAAATAGATGCCTGATCAGCTGTTGATTCTTTTACCCACAAAAAACAGAATATTCTGTCATAAGTCAAAACATAACTGCTGCTTTAACAGAGTTTTTGGTTATTTCCCTTTGCTGTGTTTTTAACAGTACTAACTGAAATCTTCAATTCACATTTCAAAATTCCCTCAGTAAGTATCTTTAACCAATAGGCATTAGCATCTGATGTTGTGTACTGGTAAAACACATATAATAGACACACTGTCAGATTCAGTGCAAATACAGTTCAACTCAGTGGGGTTATTTACACATGTCAAAAACAGACATGAGCAGACCTTGTATGAGGAGTTCTCCAAAAGGATCTCATAATGGAATTTGTCACTGATCATCCAGGGTTTGCCTACACATACCACACAAACCATGGGGGCCCCTCTGCCAATCCTAGAAAATTTCTAGCTCTCTGTGGGAAGCAGCTCCCCCAACTGCTGGATCTGGGCACCCCACCCCTCCCATTCCCTGCCAGCATAGTACTGTACTATCAAGGTCTCCCCCTGGCCTCAGGGGCAGGGTTTCTCTGTGGAAAAGATAAAAAAAATTTATGACAGCCCTCAGCTATAGAGGCTAGCTCCTTTGTTACTTAAATATCCATCAGTCCTGTACTGAAAGGTTGGGTTTATTCAAAAGAGATTATGGGAACTTTGACTGCCCCTAAAGGGTATTGCCCTAATAAACCTTGCCCAGTTACAAGTGCAACAGAAGTTCTGTCTTTGTGGTTTAAAGGCAAAGAGCCTGATTCTCAATGACCTGCACTTTGGGCAGTCATTTACACAAATGTGCAAGGTAGTGTAAACCACTACCCAGTCAGAATGGTAGGTTATTGCACTTGCATTCCACTGGTGTAAATGAGTATACAAGAAGCAGGGCAATGGAGAATCAGGCCCAGCCTCTTTGCTTCTCTCTCTCTTCACCAGGTTTTACTTTATTAGTTCATTTTGAGCAATGAGAACAAAAAAAAAGTGGAAATGTTTGTGGTTTGTTTTTGGTTATTTCCCCTGAGATCACAGCCCGGAGAGGTTTTTCTCCTTTCAGGTCTAATTGCTGTGAACTCAGTGCTTGCCTACACATTGAAGTTATTCTGGATAACGTAGGATGTGAATTTAAAGTGGAATAGTTATTCTGGAATAACTCCAGGTATGGACATTCTTAATTGGAGAGAGGTCCTTTTTCTGTCTTAGCTTAATCCACTTTGGAAAAAGCACTATTATTCCACACATGGAGTTATTAGAATATCTATTCCAGAATAACCCCATGTGTAGGCAAACCTTAGAAAGACAGATTAATGGCCATTTATCAGAATAGATCATCAGTAGATAAAGAAGAGCAAACGCATATTTTGTATTAGCTAATACTTTACAACCTACCAGTAGAAACTCATAGCAAAGGATGTTGGAGTTGAATTTACAGTCTGGGTCCAGATTTAAATAGCATTGATAAGACTTGTAGTAACAAATACAAAGGTCTCCATTCCATCCATTTGCATAGGTCAAGGCCTGTCAATGAGAGACAGGGTTCTTGGATGATGAAAAAATGTGCAGGTAAGTCCTAGTGGTGTAGATTATTTCAGTGAGGGGCTAAAATTATAATTATGTATTTATTTATAAACTGTTTTATCTAGAACCAGTGGTGTCCATAGTGCTGTGCAGACAGGTGAGAATTCAATGTTCCTGTCTTGAGGAAAGTGTTGGGTCAACAAAATTAGAAATGGCAACAGAACTGGCAGCAGAACATGGCTGTGCGACAGCAGAGAGAACACAAAAACATGGAAGAAAGGAAAGCTACTTTGGGCAAAACATGATGATGATGACCTATTATTCAAGGGGTTTCTGTTTCACAGAAGGATCTGGGAGGTAGTTTATAATCTGCATGAGAAAGGGAAGCTCACTCCACCAAAGCTGAGATGTGTGATAGCTAGTCAAAAGAAAGATTTGTGATGACCCAGTGCAAGGAACTGGGTTTAGAGAGGGCATATTAGGTTACTCCTACCAGTTCTAGAAGTTTGCATGCATGCAGTATCTATCAAGCTCTAAACCAATTTGTATTTCTAAAGTAGAAGTATTACTTAATTCCTGTTGGTATAAGGATGGTCCTCCTGTTCAAGGAAAAGAATTTATGGTTCTTCTAGTAGTGTCCATATGCGTGCTCCATTGTAGGTGTATATGCGCCTCTAATCAGCGATTTTAGGTAGCAGAGTCTGTTGGGCCCGCACATGTGCCTTCCCTCCCTCAGGTTGCATCTGGTGCTTCGGAGAAGCACATATTTCACAGAAGTACACCTTCTGCCAACAGCTGAAGGCTAGATCCTGAAAGAACCAGAAACAAAAATTGAAACTATTCCTCATGGACAGTGTTTTTAAACCAGCTTCTGACCCCAGTTCTGAATCCTCTCCAGGACAAAGATTGTCCCCAGAACCTTCAACTTCTAGAGAGAATTGCAGAGGAAGTCAGCTGACTCCCCTCTCAAAACTTCTAGAAAAAGGGCTGCAAGCCCTGAAACCAAGCTCTTGACCAGCCAGAGGGGATCCCCTGTGCATTTGGTCACCTCAGGACCAGTGGCACCGATGGCTCTGAAGCACACAACCCAGAGCTCTACAGTAATAACCTAAGATCCCATAGGATACAGGCTCAGGAGTGATGGCACCACCTTCCAAAGATAAAAATAGAAACCATATCATCCCTACAAAATTGGCACTGACAAAAAGATCCTCAGCACCAAGTGCTTCAAAGCAGCCCCCATTGGAATGTATCTTCCATAAAAAGCCCTTAGTACCGACAATCCCTGGCAGCAACTACCGCAACATTGGTACCATAGGCGTTCCGCTTCTCTGGGGACCCTGCAGTTGTGGAGGAACCAGATTTCCTGGTACTTGGTACTGGGGCTCCAGTATCAAGCACGTCTCAGTCTCAGAACCACCATCAGCATAGGGATATTTGCCTCCAGCACCCCTATCAGCCCCACCTTACACCAGTGGGGACTCAGATAGTGACCAACATGACAACTTACCTCTGGTCTCACATCACAACCCTCCGTTACAGCATCTGGGATGCTCTAATTCCCAATCTTCCTGGTCTGGTCACCCTTGGCAACTGGAATCTGTAGGTAGCCTTGTATCAGGTGTCTAATATCTCCCGCAGAGAGCCCACCAGTCTCTGTATCCAGAGCCCCAGGAAGAAACTTCGTAGGAGTAGGAGGCCAGACTAAAGGTAGAAACTACTCCACCGACGAACCCCTTCTCTTCCTCACCTGATTAGGCGGGGATGCCCCCTCCTCCATCGTTAGCTGATGATTTCAAGCTTTACCTAGATCTTACTAAGAGGGTGGTTGGGGCTCTGCATATTCTTGAAGTGAAAGACTAACACCACAAATTGTTGGGCATACTACATACCTCTTCCTCTTTGAGGCTTGCAGTACCAGTCAACAAGGCACTTTTAGACCCTGTCAAGATCATCTGGCAGACACCAGCCTCTATTGCACCAGCATACAAGATGGAAGTTACAAAGTATTATGTGCTCCACAAGGAGGCAGATTTTCTTTTCGCGCACCCTCAGCCCAACTCTCTCATGGAAGCTGTTAACTCATGAGGAAAGCGACATCACACCAAATCCACCCCCCTGTGATAGAGACTGGAAGTGGCTCAACCCTCTTTGGGAAGAAGGCATATTCACTGGTGACTTTAAAATTCAGGGCTTCAAACTATCAAGCTCTAATTGTCAAATACATCTACGTAAACTATGGAAAACTCAGTGCCTTTATTGACCACTTGCCAGAAGCACAAAAGGAACAAATTTAAAGCCATTGTCCAACAGGGGTAGCAAGAACAGTGCTACAGACAGCACTGGGTGTAAAACGGGTGCATCACTCCACACCTTAAAGGACTCTACAGCCACACTGTGCTCGCTAGCAATCTATACACTGGGACAGAAGAGGAAATTCAGTTCACAACCACCTCACAGATCCCAGCCACCTGAGTTACCCCCCATCACAATGGTATTATGAGCCACAGCAAAAGAGACCTAGGATGCAAAGCAGAGTTTTCACCCTCGCAACCCTCAACCTCTCAACCCTCATCCTCCAAACACCAGTTTTGATGCGTTGATCAAGGCCCTAAGTACTCCTTGCAACAACAGCTATTACATAGACCTTCCACATCCCTTCGGAAGTCGCCTGATTCTCCTCCTCAGGAGTCGGGCGAACATCACCTCTGACAAATGGGTCTTGGAGATTATTTCAAAGGGTTACTCAATCTATTTCATGTCCCTCCCTCACCCACTCCCCCATCTCTCTTCAGGGACCCTTCTCAGAAGAGACTATTACACCAGGAAATAGATCACCTGTTATGCCTAGGGGCCATAGAACCAGTCCCTACTAACCTCAGAGGCAAAGTTTTTTTTATTCCAGATATTTCCTGATCCCCAAGAGAAAGGGAGGTTGGAGACTCATATTAGATCTAAGAGCACTAAACAGATATGTGAAGACACAGAAGTTCAAGATGGTCTGTCAAGGTTCCTCCCCCACTCTGAACTCTAGGGTACAGATGTGGGGACCTGCATGAAAAACCTCCTAAGCTTATCTTTACCAGCTTAGGTCAAAACTTCCCCAAGGTACAAAATATTCCACCCGTTGTCCTTGGACTGGCCGCTACCACCACCAAACTAATACTGGTTACTGGGGAAGAGCTGTTTGGACGCGTCCTTCCCCCCAAAATACTTCCCAAAACCTTGCACCCCACTTCCTGGACAAGGTTTGGTAAAAAGCCTCACCAATTTGCCTAGGTGACTACAGGCCCAGACCCTTGGATCTTAAGAACAATGAAAAAGCATTCAGTTTCTTACAAGAAGACTTTTAATAAAAATAGAAGTAAATAGAAATGAAGAAATCCCCCCTGCAAAATCAGGATGGTAGATGTCTTACAGGGTAATTAGATTCAAAAACATAGAGAACCCCTCTAGGCAAAACCTTAAGTTACAAAAAAGATACACAGACAGAAATAGTTATTCTATTCAGCACAATTCTTTTCTCAGCCATTTAAAGAAATCATAATCTAACACATACCTAGCTAGATTACTTACTAAAAGTTCTAAGACTCCATTCCTGGTCTATCCCCGACAAAGACCAGCATATAGACAGACACAGACCCTTTGTTTCTCTCCCTCCTCCCAGCTTTTGAAAGTATCTTGTCTCCTCATTGGTCATTTTGGTCAGGTGCCAGCGAGGTTACCTTTAGCTTCTTAACCCTTTACAGGTGAGAGGAGCTTTCCCCTGGCCAGGAGGGATTTCAAAGGGGTTTACCCATCCCTTTATATTTATGACATGGTCACACTAGCAGCCATTATTCCATGACTGGAACAAGGAGATTGGTTCTCAGCCCTTGACTTATAAAATCCCTACTTCCACATCTCAAACTGCCTCACAGAGATTCCTTCGATTTACCTTTCAGCAGGACCATTATCAGTACAGAGTGCTCCCATTCAGTCTCCCATCCGCACCCATGGTATACTCCAAGGTCCTCTCTATCGTATGGACATTAGGTACTGTCATTTAACCAGACCTGGACAATTGCCTTCTTGAGGCTCATTCCTTCAAAGATGCCCTGTGAGCCACCAGAGGGCTATGCATATATTTGCACAACTAGAGCTCCAGCTCAATATCCAGAAATCTACCTTGACCCCAGTACAACATCTAGAGTTTTTGGGGGCTGAACTCGATGGAATACAAGAGAGAATGTTCCTCTCGCTGCACAGATCCAGCACCCGATGAGTCTTATAGAGACAGTCCAGGCCAGCCCACAAACTCCAGCCAACTTCTCGGGCAAATGGTGGTATACACATTTGTGACTCCACATGCTTAATTGTACATGAGATGTTTACAAATATGGCACAGATCTGTTTACTCTCCGAACAAGGATGGACTCACCAAACCGTTGTTGATGCCCTCCAGAGTCAAACACTCCCTGGTCTAGTGGAAAGAACGAGCCACCATTCATGCAGGTATTCCGTTCACCCCCCATCAACGCTGATTCTAATAGCAGATGCCTCTCTGATAGGCTGGGGAGACAACCTAAGTGACAGCAAAGTGGCAAGTGGTCTCCCACGAAGTTGTTCTCGGTATCTTTCTTTTGGAACTGGGGGCTGTCAGAAATGGCTGTGCACACTTTCTCCAACTAATCAGGGGTATTCACACGAAAGTCATGACAGACGACAACATGTGCGTGTTTTACATAAATCACCAAGGGGGCACTAGATCATCCTCTATTTGCATTGAAGTACTGACACTTTAGAATTGGTGCATCTGCCACAATGTGCTCATTTCAGCCACTTGCCTGCCAGGGGTACAAAATGTGACAGCTGACAGTCTCAGCTGGAATTTCTCATACAATCACGAATGGGTAATGAACCCAGGAGTGCATCATGGTATATGGGGAACCCCGACAATAGATCTGTTTGCTACTTACTGAAATGAAATGTCTCCATTACAGCTCCAGGATCAGAGTAGGGTAACAGTCTCTAAGGGATGCTCATCTTTCCATGGGGCAGGGAAGTTCTATATGCCTTTCCTCCATTCCTTCTGATATCGAGGGTCCTCTTAAAGATACGGTGAGAGAGAGAGTAAAAGTCATACTGATTGCCCCCTCCTAGCCGAGCCAACTGTGGTATCCATACCTTGCACAGCTGGCAGTAGGTCCTCCAATTCCTCTTTGGCCATTCCCTACCTACTCTCCCAAAATGATGGATGGATCCTTCACCCCAATTTACAGATCCTCTGGCTGCAGGCTTGGCTCCTTCATGGTTCCAATAATTAGAAAGTGAATGCTCTGAGGAGGTGAAAGAGATCCTACTACGCAGTAGGAAATCTATGACTCGTCACACTTACCTGCAAAAGTGTAAATGCTTCTAAAGTTGGTGCAATTCCAAACAAGTGGCTCCCACATCTTCCCCCCCCCACACACCCTTTGATTCCAGATTATATTCTAGATCTCAAGAGGTCAGGTCTCTCTTTTAGCTCACTTAAAATGCATCTAGCGGCAATAACAAAAAAAAATAGATATGTTCATAGAGGGGATAGGTCCATCAATGGCTATTAGCCAGGATGGACAGGGATGCTGTCCCTAGCGTCTGTTTGCCAGAAGCTAGGAATGGGCAACAGGGTGAATCACTCAATGAATACCAGTTCTGTTCATTCCCTCTGAAGCACCTGGCATTGGCCATTGTTCGGAGACAGGAAACTGGGAGAGATGGACCTTTGATCTGGCCCAGTATGGCCATTCTTATAATGGCCTTCCACCATCAGGTGAACAGATACTCAGTATTCACCCATCCAACGACACACAAGAAACCTCTTCCAGCACATCAGACCACCCACTCCAACGTGGGATACCAATTTGGTGCTGAAAATCTGAATTAGATCATCCTTTTGAACCTATGGCCACTTGCTCCCTCTTACGCCTGTCCATGAAGACAGCATTTCTAGTGGCTGCTACCTCGGCAGGACAAATAGGGGAAATAGCATTGTAGGTGGTGCAACCACCGTTCATGGTCTTTTTTTTCTTTTTTTTTTTAAGACAAAGCCACCCTCAGGCCACATCCCAAGTTCCTCCCCAAGGTAACCTCATCCTTCCATATGAGCCAACTAATTAACCCCCCCGCCCCCAACCCTTTTTCCAAAACCACATCGTGACAACAGGGTGGCGATACTTCATATGATGAATATTAGGAGACTGCTAGCATTTTATTTGGACAGGACTAAGGACTTTAGGAAGTCTCCTAAACTCTTCCTTACATTTGCAGAAAGATCCATTGGCTCTACAATATCAGCTCAAAGACTCCAAATGGGTCGCCAATTGCATTAACCACTGTTACCATGCATGTAACCTGCTGTCCCCATCAGGAATCCACATGCACTCCACTAGATCTGTTTCTACCTTGTTAAAGATGTCCCCATCTCCTAAATCTGCAGGGCAGCAACCTGGGCTTCTGCCAATACTTTTGCAGAACACTACACAATTATTCTGATGTCATCTTCAGTTCCACAATACTATCATCAATAACAGCCTCCATTATGAAGCCCCAGCCCTACATGAGGGATACTGCTGTGAAGTCATCTATGGTGGGGCACTCATGGGGACACTACTCAAAGAAGAGGAAGTTACTCACCTTGTACAGTGTAACTATGGTTCTTTGAGATACGTATCCCTATGGGTGCTCCACAACCTGCCCTCCTCCCCTCTATTTCAGAGTTCTCTATAAGGGGCTCTGCAATACAGAAGGAACTGAGGGTGGTTTGCCTGCGCAGTGCTAGATAGCCTCAAGGCAGACCATGTGGGAGGGGGAGCACATGTGGACCAAAGATACATTGCTAACTAAAACCTCCTATTAGAGGCACAGGGGTGCAGATACACCTACAGTGGAGCACCCATAGGGGGACACATCTCGAAGAACCATCATTACTGTACAAGGTAACTTCCTCTCTCATTTCTCTGACTTTTCTCTAGTTAAATAAAAGTCATTGAAATTTAAGAAATATAAAAATAAATAAATAAATTGAAAAGTTTGCCATTATTCACTATCAACTGAGGATAAGCCTACTTCTGAAGAGGAGGATTAAGCTCCTGAAATTCAAAGCAAGCTTTCATACTGTGTGTTTATTTATTTATTTATTTGATGCCCAAAATTGTGCTAAATATGAGAAATGACAGATCCACGTCTCAGAAAACTTAGTCTCCATAAAGCAATTTGTAAAGAGGTAGAGACAAAGGAAGACAATACAAGATGCATTTATTTTGTATTTGACCTCATATCAAAGTCCCAATTTTTCATTGTTTATTGATCTCGTGCCTGACTGTCATTTTTTAACTGTATTCTTTCCTTGCTCAATATCTATTATTTTGAAGCTAGTTACTCATTTAAAAAATATATCTTGCATCTATGACATTATGCCTACCTGATATGTTTTCCTTACCTGCTTTCCACTGAATCTATTGTCAGCTACAAATGTAAATGTTTCTAAAAACCTTAACTGGTCTAATATCTAATTCCAAATCTAATAGTCAGGTCAGGAAAAGGATAAAAAGAATTTGGATATAAAGAAAGGTATTTTTCCAGTAATAGTAAAAAGCCGTGAGCATCTACTCAGTCTCCCCATTGACAGAGAAATAAATTAAACAGAAGTAGCTCAATAATTGATATAGACAAAATAGACAATAAAAGTGTGTTAGATTCACGTAGGGGTTACCATGATCTCGAAAGTTGATGTGTGACAGCTGTAGCCAAGTGCACATTCATTCCATCTGAAGAATTCCCACCCACACACAAAAGATAGTGGGAAATAACATCTTTAAGAAGACAGAGACATGGTTTGAGTACAGGATGGAGGCAGGAACTCATTTATAATCCTAGCTGACACTAGTTCCCTGTGTGCATTCAGGTGGGACTCTAGTTCCCTGTGTGAGAATAAGGTGTGTAGGCAGAAGAAATTCTGAGGTGAGACTGGGGGCCTGAAAAAATAATCATTGATGTCATTGGAAAGGCTCCCACTGACTTCATTGGACATTGGATCAGGTCAGGCCCTGAGTTTTCTCCCAAATTCTGCAGTCAACATGGGCGGTTGCCGGCTCACCCCCTACTCCACTCCATGGAAGTGTTGGGGATTCTGGCCCTTTGATGGGTCTAAGGATATCCAGAGAAGAAGCAGGCAAAACAGGATCTTGAACCCGGGTCTTCCTCCCAGGTAAGGATCCAACCACTAAGCTATTCTGTTGGGGTGGGTCTGCCAACCTTTAAAACCTTCCAACAAACATTTATCAAAACTGATGTGTTTCCTCAAAACAGTGTGGTTTCAACTGAAATGTTCCATCAACATCTTTTTGCCCAGCTGTATTTGAGAGTATGAATTAGTAATTGTAAAGTGCTTTGAAGATAAAAGCTGGCATTTTCAAATGAGCTTAAGAGAGCTGTGCTCAGTTCCCACTGAAATTCAGTGGGAGTTGACCTAGCATCCCTTGAAAAGACCAGCCAAAATTGTTATGTGCTTACTAATACCATTATAAGTCTATCTTTAAGTTTTATTTTATTGTCTTTTAATGTCCACAAATAAATAAAATGGTAACAAATAGTATGGCCCAAGATTTTCAGAAATGGATGCCTGAAGTTAGGCTCCTAAATCCATACATAGGTACCAGACTTTAATTCAATGGGAGCTGCTTGAGTGCTCAGGACTTGTAAAAAGCTTTCCTTATTCAGGTGCCTAAATATGGATTTAGGAACCTAACTGTAGGCACTCATATTTAAAGCTGTTGGCCACAATTTGTTACATGGGAATATGTGTGCCTAAAATGTTATTTAAATATGTTTGATTTTAATTAAGGTAGTTACCTACCAGCTAGATACTAGTTTTAAAAAGTATGACCTCATGTTATTATGTACAACAAAAAATACACTCAAACTTTGCATTCTAAGAATGAAATTATGTTTTTAAGCCTTGGGGAGGCAAGGTGAGTGAGGCAAAATCTTTTATTGGACCAACTTCTGATGGTGAGAGTACATAGTCTTAGCAGGTAGGGGGATACTTATACTATTACAAGGAGAACACATTTTCAAGAACTACATCTTAGAATGAAATCAATAGAACTAAGAAATAGTTGAGGTTTGGAGGAGCATGTTATTTCCTAAATGCCCAACAGTGAGTGTATCCTGAAGAACAGAAGCAAGCTAGGGAGAAAATTGACACTGTTACAAGCAAACTACCATGTTATAAATGTAACAAAAAGAAGGGAGGCAAAGGAAATGAAAAATGTTCCAAGATATTGTTATATTCCTTCTTCCCTTTAATCAGAACGAGAAAATACATATAACTATGTGAATAGAAACAGGAGCTTTAGAAAAGCTCCTGGAATAAAAAAAAGTTTCTCAAATGTCATGCATAATGACTCATCTTTGTTTATAAATGAGCTTAATCCCATGAAGATTCTCAGATGCTGATCCATTCATCACATTTAAAAATCTCATTTTGAGGTTCTCTGCCCTGAGAAATAAAGATTTTTTTTCACCTGGTATGTTGAGTATAACAAGGTCAAGGAGCATTGCGTAGATTCAAAAGAGATAGATTTGTTCCTTCTTCAGAGCAAGACAGGTTATTTCAAGTACTGGGTAGTACTTGAAAAGCATTTTTTAAAAAAGCATTTTTTACTGTCTCAGCAATCTGACTCATTCAACATGGAGACAGTATTCAGAAGATAGGGAGCAATGAAATGATCAATGTTTGGGTCAGGGAGCAGAGGGTAGTAGTCTTCAGAAGCCACAAATTTGAGGAAGATTTTTCTCCTATTTCTAGGGGCAAGAACAATGTTTTCTCTCATTTCTGTGGGTTTCAGAGACCTCTGGGAAAACAGAGGCACTCTGAGATGAAGCAGTCCTGCTTGGAAGATAGGAAAGACCTAGCACCTTCTCAAGAAAACTAGAAAAAACAAAAGAGCTGAAAAACTTCTGAGGTGGGATTTTCAAAACCACTCCGTGTTGGCCTAACTGTTCCCATTGAAGTTAATTGGAGTTTTATCAGTTACTTTAATGGGAGGAGAGGTAGGCAACATGGAGCCATTATATGGTTCAAAAGTGTCAGATTGAGGAAAGAGTCAGTCAGGAAGACTTACCTTTGATCAGGAGAAATGGACTGCTAGTATCGAAGGAAAACTTTAAAAAAAAAAGTCAGAGATCTTTTAATAATCCACTTCATTGCATGTGACTAGCGATTGAGAGTTTGTATTAGAGTTCTAAGTCTGAATTCATTATATGTCTCTAATTTTCTCAAAACTATTATCCACCTTTCTGATGACCAAAAATTGTATTTCTATAGGAAATGAACTGAAAATTAAACTGGGGAATACGGATTAGCGCTGCTATTAAATGTATTCTGGCATTTCAAGTTGAAGATATCTAGTGCTCTAGACAATGTGTCTGCTGATAAGGAAAATGGTCAGACTGAAAAGTCTTTCCATCTATTTGCCTTTGGCTTTATGAAGAAATACCTTCTATCGGCAAGTTATTAAATAATTACCCATTACAGCATTTCTCACACATTCCTCTCAAGCATCAGAAACTGGTCACAATCAGAGACAGAACAACAAACAAGAAGGATCAGTTTTTAAATGTTCATGTTCCTGTTTCCAGGAGACCAACCACCATGATGCCTAAGCATCAGCTGGACACACTTTGCCAAGGTAACAAGAATCCTCAGATTTTCGTGGGGTTATGAATTGATCACACAAGAAATTAATTTAGTCTGTGCAGCATAGATAAGAGCCCTTAAATCTTCAGAAGTCCTTAATTTTGAAAATACTCTTTTATTAAACCTAAATACCTCCACCTCTGGTGTCTAGCTCATCAGCTGAGCTCTTCAAAGTCTAAGCCAGAAGGATATTCTTCCTACATCAAGAGGATGCAGGCTTTGTCCAGTGGTGACTAAAGGTGGGTATTCATTTGAGTGACCAACAGAAAAAAAATTGAACTGCAAAACAGCCCCTCTGTTTGCTCCTACCAGCTCAATACCTAAGGCAAGCAGGGAGACTGTAATCGTGTCTGAGTTTGTACAATCTAATAATATATATATAATATATTTTATTAAATTGGAGAAAGGGTAAAAATACAATTGATAAAGAATCTGGAAAATGCAGTAAGACCCCAGGAATTAAAATGAGATCAAAATTCGTTGCAAGTTTTTAAAATCAGGAAGTTTATAAAAGTAATCATTTCAAGAGGAAGTCTTTAAGAAGTGGCTCTAATCTGAAATGTTACTGCAAAGTGCTGCTGTTCCAAGTTTGTTTCAATGAATTCCATTTCAAATCTGCTCAGTTTGCAATTAACAAGATTTTTCCAAACTGCTATAAATGCAAACTCAACCTGGGATCTGAGAGTCAAACTGGGTTCTTTGCTTCATAAGTATCACCACCAGAAACAAAAATTCTACTGGTTAAATTAAGCTCTCAGTTACACTCTATGTGACTCCATTATTTTCAATTAGTGTGCACAGGGGTCACTGATGGTAATTTAGGTCCAGATTATGAACCTCTTTCTCACATTGATAAGGAGTCCATTAAAATCAGTGGAACCAACACCGACAGATCTGCCTGTCGACAGGCAGGATCACACCTGGGACCTCAGGAGCTAAATGCATGAGCCTCTACTGCATGAGCTAAAAGCCATATGGTTGTTAGCTAGGGTTATAGAGCAGACTCATTAATCACTCTCTCTCTATGTGGTCTCAGGGCCACTAGATGGGACAGAACACCACACCCAGAAGGTGTGTGAGTTCATAATCTGGCCCTTGGTGAACAATTCTGTCCATGATAGTCAAAAGTGAATAGAATCTAGTTCATTCTCCTGTATATGTGTTG
This sequence comes from Caretta caretta, assembly GCF_965140235.1. Taxonomy (NCBI): domain Eukaryota; kingdom Metazoa; phylum Chordata; order Testudines; family Cheloniidae; genus Caretta; species Caretta caretta. Next base: position 26,396,986 of record NC_134216.1, read on the forward strand.
GCTCTGCAGGGTTAACGGGAATAAAAAGCAGTCTTTTTTTTCTCTTTCACTAATGTAAGCACATGTTTTTCACAGCAGAACTGTGCTTGGAAAGGGAGTCAAAGATGAGCACTTCCATAAGTAACCCTTTAGCCACACAAGATCTAAACAGCCTGGCTCATCAAATTGGAAATAGTTCTTCAGGTTCAAATGGAAGATAATTTTATATCAACAGAAGGAAACATTTGATTTGTCAAATTATATAAGAACTGTGCTTCTGGTATAAGAACTATGCTTCTGTGTCCTGTAATGGCCATCTTGACTTGTCTTGGAGACATATTGTTAATGTGATTAGATGATATTCAAGTTTGCTGGTCTTGATATAAGTCTTGATGTCTGTTAGCTAAAGTCCTGGTGATTTGGGGGGGGGGGGGGTGAGAACCTGTTTGAAGCCATAACAAACATCAGTATTTTGTTTTTTAATTATTCAAAAAATTCAGACTTCCAATTTTATAATAAAGGGATGATTTTACAAAAATTTCAACCAGTGTTACAGTCCAAAAGGGTCTCTCAATGGGACATACCTACTGTGATAGTCTCCTTATTAGTTTAGTTGCCAGCATGTCAAGCAGAAACTTGACATGTCCAAATCCCTTAATATTTACCAAAAAGAAAAGGGGTACTTGTGGCACCTTAGAGACTAACCAATTTATTTGAGCATAAGCTTTCATGAGCTACAGCTCACTTCATCGGATGCATACTGTGGAAAATACAAAAGATGTTTTTATACACACAAACTATGAAAAAATGGGTGTTTATCACTACAAAAGGTTTTCTTTCCCCCACCCTACTCTCCTGCTGGTAATAGCTTATCTAAAGTGATCACTCTCCTTACAATGTGTATGATAATCAAGGTGGGCCATTTCCAGCACAAATCCAGGTTTTCTTTCCCCCCCCCCCCCCCCCGCCCACCAAGCCACTCTCCTGTTGGTAATAGCTTATCTAAAGTGATCACACTCCTTACAATGTGTATGATAATCAAGGTCAGCCATTTCCACCAACATTCCACACAAAGATGGACTACAAGCCGTCAAGAACACTATCCCTGATAATGTCATGGCTAACCTGGTGGCTGAACTTTGTGACTTTGTCCTTACCCATAACTATTTTACATTTGGGGACAATGTATACCTTCAAATCAGCGGCACTGCTATGGGTACCCACATGGCCCCACAGTATGCCAACATTTTTATGGCTGACTTAGAACAACGCTTCCTCACCTCTCGTCCCCTAATGCCCCTACTCTACTTGCGCTATATTGATGACATCTTCATCATCTGGACCCATGGAAAAGAAGCCCTTGAGGAATTCCACCATGATTTCAACAATTTCCATCCCACCATCAACCTCAGCCTGGTCCAGTCCACACAAGAGATCCACTTCCTGGACACAACAGTGCTAATAAACGATGGTCACATAAACACCACCCTATACCGGAAACCTACTGACCGCTATTCCTACCTACATGCCTCCAGCTTTCACCCTGACCACACCACACAATCCATTGTCTACAGCCAAGCTCTGCGATACAACCGCATCTGCTCCAACCCTCAGAGAGAGACAAACACCTACAAGATCTCTATCAAGCATTCTTACAACTACAATACCCACTTGCGGAAGTGAAGAAACAGATTGATAGAGCCAGAAGAGTACCCAGAAGTCACCTACTACAGGACAGGCCCAACAAACAAAATAACAGAACGCCACTAGCCGTCACTTTCAGCCCCCAACTAAAACCCCTCCAACGCATTATCAAGGATCTACAACCTATCCTGAAGGATGACCCAACACTCTCATAGATCTTGGAAGACAGGCCAGTCCTTGCCTACAGACAGCCCCCCAACCTGAAGCGAATACTCACCAGCAACCAGAACCACTAACCCAGGAACCTATCCTTGCCACAAAGCCCGTTGCCAACTGTGCCCACATATCTATTCAGGGGACACCATCACAGGGCCTAATAACATCAGCCACACTATCAAAGGCTCGTTCACCTGCACATCCACCAATGTGATATATGCCATCATGTGCCAGCAATGCCCCTCTGCCATGTACATTGGGCAAACTGGACAGTCTCTACGTAAAAGAACAAAATGGACACAAATCAGATGTCAAGAATTATAACATTCATAAACCAGTCGGAGAACACTTCAATCTCTCTGGTCACTCTATTTCTGATCTCAAAGTGACTATCCTTCAACAAAAAAACTTCGAAAACAGAATCCAACGAGAGACTGCTGAATTGGAATTAATTTGCAAATTGGATACAATTAACTTAGGCTTGAATAGAGACTGGGAATGGTTGTCATTATAAAAAGTAACCTATTTCCCCTTGTTTATTATTCTCCCCCCACCCCACCCCACCCCGTTCCTCAGACGTTCTTGTTAAACCCTGGATTTGTGCTGGTCATGGCCCACCTTGATTATCATACACTTTGTAAGGAGAGTGATCACTTTAGATAAGCTATTACCAGCAGAAGAGTAGGGTGGGGGGAGAGAAAACCTTTTGTAGTGATAAACACTCATTTTTTCATGGTTTGTGTGTATAAAAACATCTTCTATATTTTCCACAGTATGCATCCGATGAAGTGAGCTGTAGCTCACGAAAGCTTATGCTCAAATAAATTGGTTAGTCTCTAAGGTGCCACAAGTACTCCTTTTCTTTTTGCGAATACAGACTTACATGGCTGTTACTCTGAAACCTGTTAATATTTACCATTGCCTCTGAGAAAAAATGGATTCAAATTGGGAAAACTCAGTTGTTCTGACTTCAGAAGCCAGTTTAGCATTAAATTGGGGGATTTTGAAAATGTTATGTTAACCCTGCCTTTCACTTATCTCCCTCATATGTTTGGTTTTTTTAGACAGATCAGTGGCGTAGCCAGGTGGAGAAAACAAGGGGAGCGGAGATTAAAAAAAAAAAGGCACCACCCATTAGTACTCACCCGGCACAGTAAGGTGACAGATGCCTCGAAAGGTTCCTCTCTTCCAGGCCATCTTCATCCTGGCTTGAGACTCTTATTATCCAACAGTTTAGGAAAGTACATCTACTAACAAAACCACAGGAGCAAATCTCTGTACAGAGGCATGTTCTCGTCTGATTATGTGTCTTTTACAAAATTGTTTAGAGGTCAGGACTTCTAATGAGACAGTTGAGTTATGTAAATCCTGAACAATTTCCACAAATTCTTCATACAAGATAAGTTATAGAAACTTTACTGAAGGTTTCCAGAATTTAGTATTTATGTCCTACTTCAAATGCTAAAAAGCATTACTAAGCTATTTGTCATTCAGGTTTCAATCTGGTGTGGAGACTTAACCTTTGAAAAATCATGCTTCTGCCTTTAAACTTTTTCCCCATGGAACATCTGATCTGGAATATCCTGTTTTTCAAGGAAGCTGATATTGTTTTAAGTGAGACTGTGTAATTAATTAACAAATAACAGCATATTAAATGTTTTATGTGGAGGCCTGAATGGATAAGCAAGGCATAGTTGGAGGGTGAAATGTTAGCCACTGAAGTCAATGGGAGGTTAGCCATTGACATCAATGGGGCCAGGATTTGAGCCAGAGTCAAAATTTGGAGAGGTAGGAGGGTTCTTAGGTTTTGAATGTTGATCTAGTTTGTATATTGTATAGAGTTATTAATGTTTTGTACTTTTACACCCAGAGCTTTGGCTGAGATCATGTTTAAATATATTGAAATATATATACTGTATTATAAAGGTATGGGAACAACAAAAGTGAATATCTAAGCCCTCAGGAAACAATCCACTTCAGTCACTCACAGAAACAATCGTATTGGTTGAGTATATGAAAAGAGGAAGGGAAGGCTTGGAGCAGGGACCATCTATTTGTTCGGCTGTTATGTGCTACTGTAATTCGAATAATAAAAAGGGACGAGGAACAAGAATCTTCAAGAGAGTGTGGTTCTTCACAAACAATTGCAGTGAATAGTAAACCACAGTGATCTTAGAAGTGAATAGCTGTTTGGAAGGTTTTGGCATTAAGCAAGTCCATCTGACCCCAAATCTGTTGTTTCTCTCCATCTTTGTGGCAGCTAGTATGATTTTTATTTCTACATCAGAAATTTGATAGCTCAGTTTTCCCCAGTCTCTCTTACTTAGTGGTGATTTGATACTCCAGAGTATAGGGATGACTCTTCTGGCAGTAGTTAGTGATCAGCAACCACTCCAAGATAGGTTTAGTTACTATCCAATCGCTGAGTCTTTTATTAAACTGAAAAAATGTACTAAAGCTAGGCTTACACATATTGAATCCCACAAAGGCAGATAGGTTTAAACTAGCTGCTGCTCTTCAGTTCAAGAAGTGCAGAAGTGCTAGTATTTTACTGAATAGCTTCAAAGAAATTGATATTTTTTCATGTGTTACGAGTTAATTGTCTGCTAAATTGGCATCTATGTTGTTATGCTGGCTAGCTTTCGGAGTTTCGTTCCATTAGAATTTCTTACATCTGCACAGGGAAAACTCAGTCTGGATATAAATGTCTGTTAGACTCTAGATACAAAGCTCAAGTTAGTAATACTGCAATATTATTCTCTCTGAATGGAGATAAAGCAATTGAAATAGTCTTTGCTCCTGCATGGACAGGAGCAAGAATGAATTCATTTATTCTTACTAAAGAAAGGTATCTTCTCCATTACCAAAAAGCTTGGCTCTGTTAAGTCCTCTTGACACTACAACTTTTAAATAGTGTTAAGTAACACAGCGATTAGTGTAGTTTACAACCGAACTGTAAAACATTTTACAACTGTATTACCTTTTGGTTCTGATCTGTATTGACTCTGTCCAGACAAGACAATGGCAATTCAATCCAATTTGGTAGATTTTCTTTCTTTCATATTAACAATGACCAAGTTTATATAGAGGACTGAATTACTTATTGGTTGTAATGTGTATCATAGATTAGGGTTGGAAGAAATCTCAGGAGGTCATCTAGTCCAACCCCCTGCTCAAAGCAGGACCAACACCAACTAAATCAAATCCAAATATCCAAGTATCCAAATAATTAAATTCAGACAAAGCCAGTTTTAATATAATACAGAGTCTGGGGACATCCAAGTGAGAACCCAGGCACAAACATTAATATGTCCAATACTCTGCAAATATCTCACTGAATAAGGCCCCACTCCTGCAAAGACTTATGCATGTACTTAACTTCATGCACTAACTTTAGTCAAAGGGTCTATTCATAGTGTATAAAATTAAACATGTGCATAAGTCTTTGCAGGATCAGAGCCTAAGCGCTCATCTCTGTTTTACCTTTGGAAGTGAATGCTGAGCATACTGAGCGTGCTATATGAAGATTCAGGAAGCACAATTAGCACTTTCTGAACATCAAAGAATCTCTGAATATCTTTAATGTGATTTCTTGTGCTTCCTTAGCATGGGCCATAAATTGAGCCGTATCGCACTAATCCTGAAAGACATGAATCTTTCATGCCAAGAAATTAATTTTCAAGTGATGCTGCTGTTAACCATTTGCAGTGATCCTGGCAATAACTATTTGGTGAGTCCAACTTAACTTTCTAGTAAAACGATGGGGCAGACAACAAGAGAAAATAATTTGCATACCTGAAGGATAATGGAACCGGGATAGAAACCTCAACAGGTTTATTTAAACAAAAACCAACATAGCTGATGAACATGGCAACTTTGAAATTCAAATCAAACCAACCTAGTAGGAGATTAAGACCATGCAGTAAGATGTGCTGTGTTTACATGAGTAACTTTCTTATACGTTAAAATAGTTTGAGTAGGAATATTACCAGATTGACTGAAAATTGGTTACAGGAGCGTGGCCAGCGAGGTCTCATGAAGGGAAGGGAATCAAGCTTCAGGGAATGTGCCTGATGGAGGTTGTCACAGAGGCCAGTGTGTAGGGTGCTGATGAGCCCGTATTTAAATATATAATGGTACAGGGTTTAATTTCTGACTCTTCTTACTTGAGGGTTTAGGGGGCAGGGATCTGTAGCCACAAGCAGGAGCTCTCAGAGGAGAGTCATAACAGGTTGGCTGGCGAGGAGGATACATGCCACAGTACAGGGGCAGGACTAGAAGAACTCTGGAGGGACCCTTCCTGCATTTCTATGATTATGTGTTCAAAGGTGCTTCCTTTGTCTGGCCCAGAAAGACACAACTTGTGTAATCTCCAGTGCCTGTTCGTGTATGGGGTATGTATGTGAGCATGGTCCTGTCTACATAGCTAATCGGCCATACTCTTTGGGCTGAGAAACACTGTTATGCATGTTAGCCAGACCATCCACCTAACAGTCAGTAGACTGCTAGATCACCATTCTCCAGGGTTGCTGAGTAGGTGACACAGGTAGTGTGAGGGGGAGAGAGGTCTTCTGCACTGCCTTATCCTACAATCTAGTGTGCCTGAGTAAGCTGGGACTGAATTTTAGCCTATATTACACCATTACATTTCATAGCTGTTCACAGTTTGAGTCCTTTTTGAAAATTACATACCCTCAAGGCACATTGAAGCAATCTGAATGGGAGGTATCCCAGTTCTTTTGTACTCTCATTAACAAAATTAATTCCCATGTGGTCATGATTGTATGTAAAGGTGTAAGCATTGGTGTTGAGAGCGCAGACCTTAGACTCTTAAAGGCCTTTCTTTATTATGTCTGCCTAGCTTTTTCTGGAGTTGTTTTCTTAATGGATATAATGTTTTATGGGAAAGTCGGGGATCTGGGAGCCTCATAAATCAAAGTACCTTATCTGAGATTTCAGCCGAAACAGCTCAGAAATATCCACCAGCCTCATACTGACCAGAAATTAACATTCTAGTCCCTGTTTCCAACTCCAAAGAAGCAGTGAAAAGTTTCAAAGTTCTGAATTTAAAAAAAAATGAAAAACAAATTTGGAAACAACATTACTATTAAAGCCTCTAAAATTGCTATAGTAAAACATTCCAAAACTCACTAATGCCAAGAAAATGAATGTGTGCAGCAATGAATTGAAGATGATAAGGTTTTCAGCACTCATCATCCATAGGAATTGTAGCTTTTAACTACAACTGCATATAATTTGTTTGAAGTTTTGGATTGAGCCTTCATAAAATGCTGTAAATAATCCACATGTATTTAATGTTTCCAGTTATCTATAAAGATTTTTTTCTTTTCATTGGCTTCCAGATATTTGATCCATAGAAATAGGTTAAACAAAAAAAACTATTTAAAGCCGCAGTCTAATCTCCAGTGTACACTGAGTGAAATTTACCCCTGTACAAAGGGCAAGCACAAGGGTCTATGTAACACTTAAGCCCTCAAGATAGTTACATGCCTGTACACCCACATTAGGGTTTAATGGACTTAAATGGCCCATGGGCCTTAGGCTGGCCCTGTGCAGGGGAGTGAATTTTACTTAGTGTGCATTACTTGAAAATTTACTTCAGTGTTAAGTTCCAATGGCCTGATCTTCAGAACTGCTGAGTAAACCCATCTTTCATCGGAGGAGCTGCAAGTGTTCTTCACCATTGAAAATGAGGCCATAAATTTTTTCCCTCGGGTCTGTTATTCTTAGAGTCATTGCACACACAAATCCAGATATATGCTCACACATAGAAAACTCCCAAGTATCATGATGGTGATTCCCTTCCATATTTAGTCTTTAGATGTTGAAACAAATACCCTTTACAAAAAGAAGAAATTAGGTTCTAATGGAACAATATCTTCAGTCCTATGATGAGAACATAGATGCTTACCATGACAGACTGTAACAGAGCACAGCTGGCCCTTCTGGATCCTGCCTCTGCTAGGCTCAGATAAAGTCACTCAGAGACCTTCTGGTTCAGGAATCACTGATGCTTTTATTTACAAGTTTGCGCTCCCACCACGTTCTCACCATATAGCTTATACAGCTCTGGGTTCCTTGTGTCTGAACCCAGGCAGGAAGGGCTTTCTCCCTGGCTGCACTCCCTCGCTGTCCTCCATCCCACCACCCTGGCTTCCTTCTTCTCAGCCTCTTATATAGCCCTGGGCTAATTGGGCTGGCAGCGGGCTTTCATTCCCCAATTAGGGCAGGTTCTTTCCAGCCAGCTCCACTTTATTCACCTAAATGGGGCTGGTGCGACAGGGGGCTGATTCTGCAGTCTTTCTGCTCAGTGCCCTGTCACACAGATCATTAGTGAGAGTTGAACTATCCATTTGTAATATATGTATTAATGGATTTCAAAGAATGAAAATAATTAATGCAAAGATTTTACTGTCATTAGAACATACTGGGTTAAAATTTAATGTTTCTCATTCAATCTGGAGTTGCAACAAAGAGCTATTCTGTCGTCATGTGTGCACAAGTTTTTCACAACAATACAGGAAATTAAAATAATCACTTGGTTGGGAATTGGCTGGCCCATGGCACTCATTCTGGCAGCCTCTGCAGGGATGCAAAAGTCTGAGGACTCAATTCAGGAATGTATCCCTATTCAGTCAAGCACTTCAGCCTATGCTTAAATCCTACTGAAGTCAATGAGACTTAAACACTGAACAAGGACTTATGCATATGCTGAAGGCTTTGACTGAATTAGGGCCTGACTGAGAATGGAAAGTGAGCTACCTTCTTCCCTGTAGGAGGAGTTCCCTCCAGTTCAGGACTGAGCCACAGTGAAGAGGCAGTGTGGGAAGTTGCTGCACCTGTTGTGTAGATAAACAGAGGGCACAGGTCTTCAGCGGGGGTCAGTCTAGAAACTTGAACCTGTTCAGTTGCCCTCAGATAGGCCAAAAACTTTCACCTTTGCAAAGTTTTGAAAGCACTTTTTCTGGAAACTTTGCGGGTGAGATTTGTTTTGTCATGGTGGTATTGTATCCCTTGCTCTTTAAACTGCTGTCATATGTGAAATTTTAAATAGCTGCTTTCCCCCTTTTGGAGTGAGTCATAAAATCTTCCAAACTTGAGACTGCAGCTAGGTTTTAGCAGGCTATAATGCAAAATGTAACCCATTTTGTTGATATTTGCACCAAAATAGTTTGACATTTTTATTTCTCATACTTAGATTGTCCAGTTCTTTGCACAGGGACCTTCTTTTTGTTCTGTGTCTATAGAGCACCCAGCACAATAGGGTCCTGGTCCATGACTAGTCACAGATGAAAAAAACTTTGTTGTAGTTGCTGCTATTAATGTGTCCAACAATAGTAAGGAGTCTAGGAGGACCACGAGGCTGCAGACTGACTTGGCATTCTTGGGGCAGACCCCACCAATGGAAAGCAAGACAATGAGGGGGGTTTTTTTGGCTTCCCCTTTTTTTTTATTTCTTTTTAAGTCTAAGGAGTGATCCCTGATAGTCTTCCCATGGAGGTGTTACTAGGCTTGATGAAAAGAAAAGATGTCCTAAGGTGAGTATGATCCATTAAAATTATTGTAGCATTGCAGCCCGCACTTTTAAATCTACATTTTCGGAAGCACCCAATGACTGCTCAAGAGTTCTGGTTTTTTCCACTGTAACACTTACAGTCTTAAGTGCATCTTTCCAAAAATGAAACCGGTATGGTCTCCAATGTAATGTGAGGTATCTTTTACAACCTTATATTCCAATAAGCCTATAATTCCACAGAAACATGTAGCCATGAAAGAGCTAAAAGAAACAACAAAGCCTTTGGTGACTGGACTCAATTTCAGTTTTTAAGAGTAAAAGATAATTGCAGCATTTGTCATTTTCCCATCTTTTTACAAAATGGTCAAATATCACTAATTTTGTTTTACTTGCAACTTTGAAAAGTTCTACTACTGACACCTTAGTATTTTTGCGCACACCCTTAGGAACACTCACTGATTCCTGCAAATTCAATTTGGCTGTTGCATCTATTTCTCCAATCATCTGCAAAGCATCATAAGTAGGAGTTCCAAATAAAATTATAGTCTTTGTCTTGGGAAGTTAATTGTCATCATAGCCATGACAAGTTATCTTGCACTTTTATTTCAGACAAATCCATGTTCACCCACGTTATCTAAATCAACGATAAAGAGTATACATTGGAAAATGGCCTGTGTGTTGGCAGGACAATGACTCAAATAGTTCAAAGACAGTATTCTTTCTAGATGGCTTTTCTTTTCTTGCTTAGTTGACTCCCTCTTGGAAAATCCAGCTTATTGTTGAAAAATTGGGTTTATATTCTCTAACTTGTCCTCAGATACAGACCTTTGCTTACCCACTGGTGAGTCACAGAGGAACACATTTAGGTTCCCATTCAGCAAGGCACGTGTTTGCTTCAAGCACGTGAGGAATCCCATCCCTATTCAGCAACACACTTAAGTGTGTGTGTAATTTAAGCACACAAGTGCCATTGAAGTAATTGAGCCTTTAGCATGCACTTAAGTACATTGTTGAATACAGATGAGATTATTCAGATGTTTAAAGTTAAACATGTTTTAGTGCTTTACTGAATTGGAGTCTTTTCTCCTGCTTTCCATTGTCTATTTACTACATTTGAGTGGCATAATCTGTGTCATCAGACTTGCGCCACCACTTCCGAATCTGGCCTAATGGCTCTAAACATTATAGGAATGTTGCCTCACTTTCCTGGTCCAGAGACCTCATTGTAAAGCTGAAGAAACAGAAGCAATTTTTCTTGCCCCAACTATGAATATGCCCTGGGGGACCTTGAACCAACAACACCCCATTTTCTTGAACTCTCTCAGCCAGCCCGTGCCTCTGCCTCTCACTCACACCAGTCTGTGTGAATCCTGTTGTTTCTGCTTCCATCGCATTGCACATCTCTTCAGCTGCTATGCCACTTTTACATTTTCCATCAATGGAGCAGATTCTGGAGCTCCATGCAATATTGTCTCTGGTAAAACAATTTATAAGTGATTTCCTTCTGTTATCCTGTTCACCCTCCAAGTGTCCGTGTTTCAGCGAGGACATATTTATATTCCACTGAAGTGTATATAGTATTTTGTCTCAAAAGAGTCAGTGGATTCTTTTGAGCTCTTTCTGGGATACCAAAGAAAGGGTCACATACAAGAACTTCCAAGGTTTATATCAGAAGCTTTTACAAGAAAACCTGCTGAGACAATCTGCCCAAGTCACGGGCCCAGTCTCTACACGAAGATGCCAGACCAGTTTAACTAACAGTACATTTTTTTAAATCAGTGTAGTTAGACTGATGCAAACTGTGGCATGGACATTCTTTTTAAACCAGGGTTAAACTGAATTAAGAGTCTCTGTACAGGAGTTTACCCCAGCTTAACTAAACTGATTTTAAAATCTATTTTAATTAAACTGGTGCAACTTGTACGTGAGGACAAACCCCAGACTCCTCCTCAGTGAACTCTCAAGACTAGGAGAACTTATCTGTTCTGTCAGAACACCTTCAAGTCCTCAACAAGATGAGGTTTATTGCTAGTAAAATGACCCACCCTTTGACACATATTAGATAAACTCCCCTTGCAGTCAAATCCCTCACCTCTTCCCAGTGCTTTCCTTGTCTTGGTGACTAATTCAAACATGAATACAGTTATCCAAATGCAGTCAGAAGAAAAAGACAACATTATAGTCAAATACATATATAAATAGTACCTCTGGCCAAATTCATTCTAGATATATCTCAATTGACTTTAATTGGTTTAATGCAGGCATGAATTTGGCCCTTTAACTGAGAGTAATTACCACAAACAGAATAATAACTACTAGCTGTTTTTTTTTCAATTATAATCTATTGAGTAATGCAGATTAACATGGATAATTTTCAATATGCTAATTTCACCAATAGACTTACCTGGGATGGATAGGGAGTTCTGTTATATAACTGCAGATGCTATTCTGATTAATATAAGAATATCTAATCATTTTGAAATGTATATACCTAGCTTTTTTTCTCCTCAGCAGTTTCCTGAGCCATTGAGTTCCACAGGCCAATGCATATCCTCACTCAAACCAATAAATGTGTGCTGAAATCCTAAATCAACAGCGAGAGGCTTGGCTAGAGCATAGACAAGGCAGTCCAGCTACCCAATTAGCTCACTGAATAAGGGGTGAGTGGTAGGATTAGAAGAATGCTTTGTGGGGTTAGGAAAGCATCAAATGGGATAAAGTAGGAGTCAAAGCCAACACTGGGGAGTTTTGAGCAAAGGGTTTATTTAGTTAGTTTGCAGCTAAGGGTGTTTGTACAATGCTGGGGAGGGCCCTTGAACCCCTTTCTTACCTGTCCCTGGGTTACCAGAGCCCAGGAGCTACTGCTGGGTCAAGTAGAGCTTTGCAGAGGGCCAAGCCTATCCTGATCTCCCTTCCTGTGCTCCCTGCCCAGAAAAGTTCAAAGGATTGCTCCCTATATCACTGAGGTGGGAAGGACACTCCAGGCTATAGCTGGGGGAGTTGGCAACTTGAGGCATGTGGGTTCACCACCCTCCTCACTGCCTGGAAGATGAATTGGAGGAGGCAGTAACAGGACCTGATCCCAGGTTCAAACCCAAAAGTTTTGGGGTGGCAAAGGTTCATGGTGGTGCATAACCCCCTTCTCCCTCCCACTCCCATGTGTATCCAGCTAGTGTGATCTAAAGGAGAATATATATGATTGTTCTGAAACTGCTGTATAGTATTTTATGAAAACTGTATGTTTGGTGATGGAAATGTCTGCTGTAAGAAATGTAACATCATAACAGATGATAATAGATGATCCATCCAGATGAAGGGGAGGACAAGTATGGCAAAGCTACCCTGGAATGCTTGATGAATACTTCCACTCAGTTCTTTTCTTAAAGGGGAGAGATTTGGAGAATGAAGGAGTTATCTGTGTTATTTTTTTATGCACGTTAGTTTACTAGGTTTATATTATTCTACCTAACTGCATGAAATTAAATCAAAGGGGCTGCTAAGTGGAATCAAACAGAAAATTATGACAAAGATAAGGTACCACCAGAAAGAATATCAAAGGACCTTAAGGAAAGAGTGGGGGAGCTATTAATCGGGAAATGTCCACCTGTGTAGCTCCAACCAGGCTACCAGATTAATTTTTCCCAGGCCCAGGACTAGAATCAAAGAGGCACTAAACCATTCAGGGTCCCAGCCTAAAGAGGAAAGGGATATGAGCAGGTAGCAGCTGCTCAGGGGGACAAATATTGTGAGAGAGAGAGAGAGAGAGAGAGGAAAAAAAAAACTATAGCGGAACAGTCTCACTCCCCCAGAGAGGTAGTTGGGCTAAGTGGAAACTACCAAAACTTGCAAGGAGTTTATTAAATATAGGCAAGACCAGCTGCTGCTGTTTTAACCCTTCTCTCTGCTTGCCGTGTACCTGTAGGCAAATAATGTTTCTTTTGAAGAACTGTTTTAGTCAGTTTTATCAACTGCCGGTCACAGTTTCCAGAGGAACATTTCTTACAGGTGCCAAATACAGTTCAACCTGTCATGTTAACACAGTAGACAGCAAGTAGACCACCTGGGATCCAGTCTGAGCATCAGAACTGCTGGGTTACACCTAGAGAGAGGTAAAGATAGCAAAATCTGTCACTTGAGGAGGTACGCACAAGAGGCACTGTAAAGGGGGTCCAAGGGTCCACTCGCCCTGTAATCATGATAGTACCGTGGGAATAGGGGATGTTGTAGCCTGGTGATCCAATCTAAAGTGGATTGTACCGTGGAGTTTCACTCTGGGAAAAGTACAGGTGGAGGCCTGTCACTTGGAAGGAGTGCCCATGGGGCAGAGATCATAGGTGTGATTCACTCCTGAACCATTATAGCTGTACACATTGGTATGTGCATTTGGCATATGTATCTTGGCTGCACCCAAAACTGCACAGGTGTTTTAGCTCACAAAAGTGTTCCTGCACTTTTAAAAATGTAGGCCTAGACCTTACAGAAACAATACCTTCCTCTTAAGAAGATAAATACAAATGATGGGAGATGTGGGAGCCATGCCATTGGATACAACAGTCTGGATTTAATCAGGCATTGTTCATCCAAGGTAAGACGAAATACAACAGAATTGTTTGTAATCATTATAGGAGACCAAGAATATTGCTCTGTGCTGTGATGGTGAAGTTCTGCATTTGGATCTGGTGGGAAGCGTATAATTATATTATTGATTACGCATGTATTTTATTATTGTTGTATTTATAAGATGCCCATGATTGTGGTCTCTGGGTGCACTTGACATACTCGAGGGCCTCAGTCCTGCAAAGTGTTAGCAGGATATAGCCGTTGTGACAGATATTGCAACCCCATTTGGTATCTTTGGGGATCATGGTATTATATTTATGAATGGCTTATGTGTGACTGTGTTTGCTTCCAGGGGGGAAGGTTACCACCGCTCTTCCAGGAATTAAAAACATTGAGGGGTTGTAATGGAGTACAAGCACCAGTTTGTAATGTAAACCTAGCCTGTGAGTGTGCCGACCTAGCAGAGCTGAACTGATCAAACACTATAGAGTTCTTTGCGTAGTCTTCTCTTCAGGAGGAAGGTCACAGAGTGTCTATTCAGTAAGGGTGGAAATCACCCATCACATTAGGGCAATGGAAAGCTCCCAATGTACTGGAACAGCATAGGGGAAAGAGAGCTGAGGAGCAGACACAAAGCACACCATTCCCCCGTACGCAGCAAATTTGGGCTCAGGGGGTGATGGGGATTGGGCTGGGCCAAAGAAGGAGCAGGAATGTGATGGTCAATTTCTTGTGATTACATCAGTTGAGGGCCACAAACCCCCACTCAGTGCAGGCTGTGCTGGGGTTGTGACAGCTATGCCAGGTCAAGGGCTAGAACGCTGGTCACAGAGAGACTGAAAAGCCTAGCACTGGAGAAACTGGAGACTAAAAATGTAAACGATCACAAAAGCTTTTCCATGTCCCAAACAAGAGCAGGCTTTAGGAGCAATTCAATGAGTGGGAAGAATTCACAATTAAAATGTGAAGGTTGAATTTGGTGTAAAAGTTATGTGCAAATTGACTAAAAAAAGCCATTGAATTCATATGTGATGAAATCTGTTTTGCTAGATCCAGTTTATAAGTTATTTTTTGCGTGTTTTGTAATTAACTAGTGTCAGGCCACAACAGGGTGTGGAGATCCTCTAAAATGCCCCCTGCTGCTAACCACACATAGGTGTGGTAATGATAGTTTCTAGTATCACCACATCCTGTGCTCTATTTCTGCTGATGTAAAATGGCCTTTTCCTGGGGGCTTTTGAGGTTGTTTGTTTTTTAGTCCTAGAACAATACTATGGGTTTCACTTTTTTTTTCCTGAAAAATAATCAGCAGATGGCTATTTACATGGATTTTAAAACTTCACCATTCTATCTAGCCACAGAGGAGGAGGAACAGGAGGTATAGCTGAGGTTTTGAAGGGGAAAAAAACAGTGATGTCAGATCATGTAAATGAATCCATTTGTGAAAATAAAGTTTCAGAGCATCTGTGACATCTTGTTAAAGGAAGGCGGAAGAAATTATCATGATTTGTGCATTGAAAAAAGATTTTTCTACATAACAGATGAATTGTACATTTCAAAAGAGGAACAAATTGTAATTAATTTCAAACCAAACCATTTTGTTTATTCAGAGTTATTCCAGTAAACTTAGACCTGTCCATTTTGCCTATGCCAGACAAGAAATTGGCAGAAGTAACTGTTGCAAGAAAGCAAAATCCTTACCTTTTCCACATTTGTGGAATTTATCATTGCTGGTTGGCCAAAAGAAAAATATTTGTATAAGACACAAATTATAGGGTTCTGGATGTATCACGAGGAACTAGCATTTACGAATGATCTGATGTTTAAAGGGGAAAGACTTGTGGTTCCACAGTCAGTGAGATAGAACATTCCAACGATCATTCACTCAGGACACATGGTTTATTTACAGGGCCAGAGATTTGCTATTTTGATCAGACGTGAATACAGAAATGAAGAAGAGATTCTAAAAGCTCCAATTTGTCTTCCGCATAGCAAGTTAAACTCTTTAGCCCACAATCCCTCAAAACATGCCATTTCATCCCAGGAAAAGGTGCCATCAGATCTTTTGACACTGACTAATAAAACTATATGCTTGTAGTGGACTATTACCATTGTTATTCTGAGCTGGAGAGACTGAGAGAAACACAAATTTCCCAGTGATTGGTAAGTTTAAAGGAATCTTTGCCCAACATGGAATAGTTGGAGGAGTTATCAGAAAATGGTCCACAGTACAATTTACAAGAATTGCAACAGTCTGGAAATAGCTATGATTTTTGTCACACAAAATCTAGCCCCCGCTACTCACTATTGAAGGGGCAAATAGAGAATAAGAACAGATCAGACTGTGAAATAGCTGCTAATGAAAAGCGAGCAGCATTGGGAAGGCCAATACCTGGCTGGTTACTCACATGTTATATAGGGTCACCTGCACAATAAATCAAAGGACTCATTGTTTGAGTTTGTCTTCTATGGATTGGCAGTTAAAGGTAAAACCCATCAGTCCAGCTACAGAGCAAGAAAAACCTGTGGCTACAGAGGTCTGTCAGTGCCAGCTTTACCACAGGAACACGAAACCCTAACATTTCTTCTAAGAAAACGTGCATGCATGAAACTCCTGAGGGCCAGTGGCAACCAGGCTTTGGCTTTAGTTAATGGCTTTGTGATTGGTTGACAATGTTTGCATGAAAACTCCAGCCTGTTAACATGTGAAGTTCCTCCTGGAAAATCTGTAACTTCATTCACTGGTTTAGGTCCGCAGCTGGTCAGCAAGATAGAAGGTGTGGCAGTCCAGAGCACCATGGCTTGTGCAGCTAGCTCTGTGTCAATCTTTTAATAGTTAGCTACGGTTAACTCAAAATTTTACTGTCTGCGTCTTTGAACTTGTAACCAAACACAAAATCTAACTGCTTGGGCACAGGGCCATGACTTAGTCTAGTGTTCTGGGTTAGGACTGAGGAGCTCCTCTCCCAACCCATCTTCACCTGAGATGACGCAGGTGAGACTTCTTAATTTGCCTGCTGGTTCTTAATTGGCTAGTGGCTTCATGGCCCTTCTAAGCTCCTGGAAGACAGTTTTGTTCATGCCCATGTTCTCTCTTCCTTTTCCTTTTCACTGCTCCCCAAATCTGGCTTCCTTTCAGTTGAATCTCTCTTTACTTACTGACTATAGTGAAAGAATATTTAAATTAACATAACTGTTTGTTCTTTTTTTTATCTTGCTCCAGTTTGTTAGTGGTGTTCTGGAGAACATAATGGTATAGCACCTATTCGCTCAAACATGGCTGCAGAGTGAAATTCTCCTCAAATGTCACCCATCAGTATTGAAGAAAAATAGACAGAAAATAAAAAGAAATAATCCTAACTGCTCTCCTAATGGCTGTTCATTTGAGAAGAGGGTGTGCAGTTTATTCCAACAGTATATGGAATGTATTGTGCTCATCATACTCTTGTCTGCATGCAACCAGTGTGCATGCATGTAACCAGAGCGTAGGGCTGACATCCTGCTTTAGGTGAAACTTCATACTTTTGTCATCTTTGAGAACAGGTGCAGCAGATATGCTTTCATGACCCAAGATGTTTTGTGAGGAAATATGAGGTATCCCAGAAGATTCACGGTGTGGAGTATTCTTAGATGTGATTGATGTGTAGATAAGAGATCAAACTAGAGCCCTAAATACAGTTATGGGTCAGATAGTAGTTAAGTGGAATGCAATAGTTTCTAGTGAAACAGAGCACATTTTGTTGGCAAGACAAGATACACATATGCTGTTGGGCACTGATGGGCAAAGATATCTATTTGAATAAATCAAGGTCTACCAATCCATGACTGACAATCCTAAAAAGCCAAGTATCTGAATGAAAGAGCAAGGATTAGGGAATATCTGGAGGTTTTAGAATCCTTCAAAAACAAAACAAGAATTATCCTTCTTTTTCTTCCTGTTAGCATTCCTCATAGTCCAGGAGTGAGATTTTACATTTCAGTCACCTTGTAGGAACTATTTGCTTGCCTGGATGTTTTTATTAGGAATATTTTCTATTTCAGATCTTGCTCTTATTTGTATGTCTTTAAAATGATACTCTCAAATTGGTAAAAGAAACATGTAGGTGAAGCCTCACTAAAGAATGAAGAAAGCCTTTGTCAAAAATATACAGACCATAACAAAATTCTGTTTAAGCCTACACAATGTCATATTATAGGAGACTTCAAAGGCCACACTTAGCAGGGGTGCTGTGTATCACAAATGTCACAAGTAGTCGTTACACATACAGTAGAAGAGCTGTTAAAGTTTACAGGATCAGTTTTCCCAAGTAGCCAGGGACAATCATGGAACCCAAAGACTGATTGATTTGATCTTAACTGATTAATCTCATGTTAATAGAATTTCATCTGTTTGGGGCAGGAAAAATTTTGTAGTTCAGGATCTGGATTGCCTTTTGCTGAGCTTATACTATAATAGACGAAAACCACAGCTGTGTCTATCTTTATAGGAGAAAAAATAGGAAACCACTCTGACCGAGGAGAAAACCTCTTGAAACAGATAAAGCCTGGTGGGATGCTTTATATGTTATGGACCTGACTTGCAGATAGCATTGAGCTCTCATCCTCTGAAAATCAAGCTCCCTTAAGGTGTCTCAAGTTGGACATCCCAAAATCAAGACCACCCAAAACACTAAATCACTAGTCATTTTTGAAAAGTGGTAGTATTTGTCCCTATAGAAGGGAAGCTTATTTGCTAGATGGCTGTGGCTGATTTTGCAGTTGTCTTTCTGTGGCACAGAATGCTAAGTAAAGTTGATGTGTATTATGGCTTTAAAACAAGAAAAGAAGAGCTCCTTTATATCAAGGTGCATTTCTGACTAACTGTAACTCCAGAACTAAGGGCTGGCCATCAAGAATAGCTGACCCGTACTTCCTCAAGCTTCACCAGATGAGATATTTCATAGAATCATCCCTTCTAAGTGCATTTGTCATGGTGTGGCAGAGGAGGAAAGATGGTCTCACATTAACCTGGGATCCAGGGCATGTTCCCTACATCCCGCTCCCCTGCCAAGGAGATGGAGCAGCGCTGACCCATTCACACGGCCCACGGAGAGCAGTTTGGAGATGTGGGGCCCACTGTAGCTCATCCTGGCACCATGTGCTCAGATTGTGAATGAGGCCCAGGTGGAGATCCCAGGGGCTGGAAAGAGCTTTGGATGAGCTTTATCCCACCCCATGTTATAAGGTGCTTCTCCTTGCTACACAGGTTTCCTGTACGTAAGTGGAGCACTGGGAGTCATTTTCCAAAGTATGAATTCTGTCTGCATGATTCTGCTACACGTCTCCAGCCAGGATGATTCTTTGTTCTAGCTCCACAGAATGATCAACCAATTTATCCATCATTCTATCCAGCGACTCTTTTAAATTAGCAGGTTTAAAACAAACAAAAGGAAGTATTTCTTCACACAACGCACAGTCAACCTGTGGAACTCTTTGCCAGAGGATGTTGTGAAGGCCAAGACTATAACAGGGTTCAAAAAAGAACTAGATAAATTCATGGAAGATGGGTCCATCAGTGGCTATTAGTCAGGACGGGCAGGGATGGTGTCCCTAGCCTCTTTTTGCCAGAAGTTGGGAATGGGCGACAGGATGGATCACTTGATGATTACCTGTTCTGTTCATTCCCTCTGGGGCACCTGGCATCAGTCACTGTTGGAAGACAGGCTACTGGGCTAGATGGACCTTTGGTCTGATCCAGTAGGGCCATTCTTATGTTCACTATTGCAGAGAGAAATGCAGTTTGTTTCATTCCATTCCATTCACATTCCATTCTTCTACTATATGTGTGGCTATAGTTTCTTTGTCTGATTCTGTTGCATCAATGTCTGTGACCCTGCAGCTACTGAAACCTATTTGTTTAGTCTCAGAAGTGTCCGTTTATTCTTTCTCTTTGTGTTTCTGCTTTTGGACATATCTTAAGCCATGGTACTTTTTTGATTGAAGTAGTTTTAACTACATTGTAATTATCTTGACAATTAAAACCCGGTTGTTTGTAGATGTGTTTTGGTTGGATTTGCGGAGATTGCTCACAGTGAAAGTTGTTGTTTACTAGGCTAGCTTCACATGACCACTTTTGCTGTCTGGTAAAAGAAAGATATTATACATCTTTTTTTAATGGGTTATCCTACATATAAACTTAAGGGCAAAAATCTTTTAAACACTCACAAAAAATATCTTTCTTGTTAAAATCCAAGGAAAGCTGGAAAAAGAATTCCTTAAACTAACAATCACCATGAGTTGGGGGAGAGTTTGAAGAAAATAGATGAATTCAGATCCTTGAAAAGCCAAGCATCATAAAGAAATCTTTTGAATTTGGAGACTATTGTAAATTTACTGATTATTTCATTATTCCAAGCAATTTACTTACGTATAACATGAAAGTATTTTCCCTTTCTATATCAAATTCAATTTCAGATGGTGACTCAGTAGGGATATTATCCATTCAATGAGTCCCCAAGACATTATGAAGTCCATTGGCTTTTGCTCTCTCTATTGTCAGCAGTTGAACATGGGAGCATATCCAGTGATCATTTCAAGTGTGAAGCACCTGGAGATTGTAATCACACTTATATTTAGTGGCATGGAATCTCTTAGGCCTTACCTACACTTCAGGATTCATGCCTGGAACATACCTGATGTTCACACACAAAAGTGCTTGCAAGAGTGCATAAGTGTTGCCATTCCCTTTATAATTGCACTTGCTTTGAGCAAAGCTCATCATCATTGTATCTTGCATTTGGTTAACATGCATCATTCAATGCTAATGTACACAGCAGGTGAAAAAATGTTGTACCTACATTGTTGCAATTTGTTGTCCCACAGTCCAACAATGCTCTTGGAATCGCTCTGTGAAGGGTGCCCTGTCTCATGTATGCTTAATTACTTTTGAGCTATTGCAGCTTGTGTAATGTTCTGCATTGAGTTTTCTGTTCTGTGGGTTGCAATGTATGCAACCCTAAGGCTTCTCTTGGTTCAAAAAAGAGAATATTTTAATGCATTACTGACACCACTGATTTTTTTTTCAAACGCTGCATGTACGTTGAAAAATAGTAATTTGTATGGTTTTATTAAAAAAAAAAAAAAAGATACAGCATCTCTTCAATTGGTAATGACACCTCCCCAAAATTCTCATACCTGGGACCTGTGGGATAGGTATGCACAATGTCCTGCACTACAATGGTTAGAGAGCATGCAGTGCACTGGTGCACCTGAAACAGGGTGGCTACTGTAGATGTTATACACTATGTTACAAGTTACACTATTTCAGTTGAATGATTTGCAGCAGGGCAGTTGTTTAACACAGAGATAAGACTATAGCTATATTTGCTGCCCTGTCATGCTTCTTAGGGCGGCTGTGTAACTGCTTTTCAGCATTATCAAGAAGACTAACATTCTGAATCATGTTGTATCTATGTACTAAAATAGGATATTCTGGGCAATTACCTGTGTAATTCTAAATCTCCTTAATGATTTTATCTTCTGTGTGTCTACGAAAAAACTTTTTTAAAATCAGATGATTAATATTAAGACTGTACTGTCTGTGGCCCAGTAGTTTGAATCTCAGAATTTCTGTCTTTATTTCTCTGTATGTCTTCATTTAATATTTGTTGATCTATAACTAAAGTTAATACACAGCAGTCAGATTGAAATTCTGAGATGGGAGGTGACCTTTAAACTCAAATAAATGACTTCACCATTACACACTTGGACATTCTAAAGCATTTTATTACATGTAATTAAATGAGATAATTCCCTTAAAATAAGTTTTGACGGCTGCTCAAATTATGTCCGTTAAAGTCTAGACATCCGTAAATCTAGAGTGATGTTTGCGCAGACTCCTTAGCAGGAACGATAGCCACCGAGGAACACAAATGTTGGTCATTTGTTTATTTTTAACTAGCTGTATCAGAAAACAAAAAAAAAGCTACAGCAGATAATGAAGTAAACATTCCTATTTAAATCTTCAGGAAAAAACTGACCTGTTTCACGAAAGAGTTTTCTTATTATTGATGATAATGCGTTGACATGATCATTTGGTTTGCTGATGATCATGGATTTGCTGAACTGGTAGTTATCTGCCATTTTGTTGGTAACAGAAGAAAGCCAGGTCAACAAAGTGGCAAAGTGCAGATGCAGTTTTGCTGGTGTAACTGCATCTACACTAGTGACTTTTGCTGGCACAGCTGTGTCAGAGATTGCACCACTTAACAACATTGCTATGCCGACAAAAGTTTGTAATGTAGACCTGGCCAAAGAGCCATTATGCAGTTCCTATGTCTGCAAGAGAATTCTTTGATTAATGGGGAAAAGAATAGGGATTTGAGCTTATGTTGCTGGGCAGACAACCCTTGCTCCCTGTAAATAAGTGACTCCTGTCCTGTTGCTGAAGTAATGCACTGTAGCACTAGCAAAGGTGTGGATTTCCTCAGTTCATCTTCATAGAACATTAACTTCAAATATCTATATTCTCCTCTCTATTAACCCCTTTAATACAGACTTGTGTTGATAGATGTTATCTGTTTATTGTGGGGCAATATTCTGGACTAGTCTGGAGACCAACAAATATTAGCTCTGCACTGGCCTCCAATAGGATAGATGAGATCAAGGATTTTGCAGACCACTTTGTCAGGAAAAAGATCTGCCTACAGATCACAAGTTGATGCATAGTTTTCAAAATGTTTCATCCACTGGTGTTCCAGAGATTGTAGTTTGAAAACCATTTGACCAGTTGGTCTAATACCGTGGGTTTCAACCATTTTTCATTTGCAGACCCCTAAAAATTTTGAATGGAGGTGAGGACCCCTTTGGAAATGTTAGGCAAAGGCTGCGGACCCCCACGGGTCGGCGGACCAGAGATTGAAAACCATTGGTTTAATAAGACCCAATTATGCGGCTCACATTGAGTTCAATGGGATTACCTATGTTAAGTACTACTCAGTGTCAGTAACAATTGTACAACTGGGCCCACAGCAATAGAAAAGACTTCACTTCCATAGGTTAGTTTCTATTTCTGGTTCCACTGGTGTAAATACAGAACAAGTTCAGTTGACTGACTTTGGGTTTACACTGGTCTAAGTGAGAGCAGAATCCACCTGTAAATCTACTCAAGTTAAGGACTAACAGTTAAAAGTTTGTCTAGAAGATATTTAAGCTCACAGTTGAACTTATGAAATGTTTATGCTCTTAACCACTGCTTAAATACAAATACTTTTAATCACAAAGGGCCAGATTCTGTCACCCCGTGCTGCTCCAAGCCCCCCCCCCCCCCCCCCATCACCACCACTCAGCCAGCATTTCCACCCTCTTCCTTGCCTCTAGATGCCGCTGGCAAACACAAAGGTGGTGGGACTGTCTTGTACTGTCAGCACTTGAGGGCCTGTGCCATGCACTGAGCATGCCTGTTCTCAGCTCCTCACGCTGCTCTCAGCACTTAGTGCTTGGTGTGTGCTTCAAGCAGGCCCATTCTCAACTCGCACCTACAATCTCAAAGGTATGTTCTGGGCCATGCATCGAATATGGGGATTCCTAGCTCCCCGCCCTAGTATCAGCACAATGTGGCTGTGCCAGGGACCAAGCATGTCTGTTCTCAGCTCCCCATCTCATCTCAGTACATGTGGGGCTCAGCTATGCACCAAACACGCCTGTTCCCAGCTGTGTGCTTAGTGCATATGCTGAGCATGACCCTTTTCAACTCCCCTCCCCAGTCTCAGTAGTATATGACTATGCCATGCACCAAGCATACCTGTTCCTAGGCCCAGCACAGACCTGTTTTGGCATACCAGTTTTCAAGACAGTATCCCTATGGATGTGCATTTCAGAGCAATTTGATTATTCTTAGCTCCTTAATGAGGTATTGGATCTGAGGGAACCCTTTGATGCCAAATTGCACCACTAACTCTACCCTAATGTGGCACCCCAATATTATAAAAAGAAAAGGAGTACTAGTGGCACCTTAGAGACTAACCAATTTATTTGAGCATAAGCTTTCCTGAGCAACAGCTCACTTCACACGGCTGCTACTCTGAAACCTAGCAATATTATAGTGGGGCAGTAGGAGCACCACAGTTCAGGTTGCAGCAGGATTTTAACAGGAGTTAAAAAGTCTCCAGAAATTCTGTCTTCTGGGTTAGAGAATCATTTAAAAATGTTTATTGTAGTGTGTGCACTGCTTGAGTTTTCTCTAGCAGCTTGGGGTGGGAGGAAATATCCTAGGAGATTTGCTACGATCGTTTTAGAAAGGTCCATGCTACTAAACTTCTGATAGTGTCAGCCGTGCCTTTCAAACACCTTTCTCTAAAGAACTACCGCAGTTTTAGGGAGGAAATCGATCGGTGTGAACTGTGTAGATTGGGTGAATTATTATAGAAAGTTGACGTGTTTTCTGTGTTTATTTTTCATGGTGAACATAAGTTACTTTTTGGTTTGAGAAGAGTATCCTGCCACACCAACTTTACAGTGGTCCTTAGACTAGGGCTCTCTAATATGTATTTGTTTCCTGATGCCCAGTGGCCCTTGTGATCATGCTGACAATTGACAAGTCACAGCTACTTGCTTGCTTTGTTCCCACTTGGTCCCATTGTTCAGCAAATGGGTGAGGAGCATGTGTCATGGTCACACTGCCATAATGTTGCTTATTAGTGTCTTCCTGCTTCCCTCTGTGTAATACTATTTTCTACAACAATACTTCTAAAATAAAAATAAACCAGGAGCTTTGCTCTCAGGACAAAACTTCCAGAAGGACACCCTGCAGCATGCAGACAGAGAGCAGCTAAAGCACACAAATCACTTGTGCAGAAAGATGCCAATGGCAGGTCTTGAACTCACAGTACATGAGTAATGCTCAGGGTTACTGGCCACAACGGGTTACCTTGAGTATCAGTTACTCTAACATCAGGCTGTCCAGAAGCACTCCAGCTTACGATGGAACCACAGTTCTGCTGTTCATGCGCAATGACTTTCTCTGGCTTGTCAGCTTGGCATGAGCCACGCTGTGGTTCCAAATTTTACTCTGAATAACTCTTTAAATATTGACAGGTTTCAGAGTAGTCTCCCCAGAGGTGCAGTGGGTGCTGGGTAGTAGTTAGATCCTGTAAAGGATCAGAGCCAGGTTTGAGCTCCAGGTGTGCGCAAAAAAATAAGAACTGTAAACTGTTGATGTTGTGACTTTTAAAGGGACTGTATCTGAGGACCCTCTTGCCCAAACAACCCCAAATTTGGACCAATAACCTAAGCCAGGACTCAGAGGAGTCACAAGATAATTCGAGTAAGCATGTGGATTTTAGATAACTTATACAAATAGTTACAGTTAAACAATAAGTCCATTTTCACCTTAACTAGAGTAATGCTAACACCCCACTATATCATTTCAGATGTCTCGTGGTTTGTATTTTCACAAATATACCTGTCAACTCATTTGTAGAAAGCACCTGGCAACCACACTAATCTTAAAGTTCAGCAGAACTCTGCAGGTTTGGGGAGAGGAGAGAGAGCACCTTTTCAGGTGGTGGCAGAATTTCTCACAGATTCCATTTCTAATTAGAGACATACCCTCTGGGATCTGAATGTGATGAGTACTTTGAACACACCACAAAGACACACCACTTTAAACACCCTGTAGCGCTTACAGTGTTGGCAACTCTTGTGATATTATCTTGAGTCTCATGATATTTTTTTAAAGTCCCAGCTCCTGGGGACATGTTATTTAATGAGAATCTCAGCTTTCATTTAAAAAAAAAAATTCTAGCACAGAAAAGCTTGAAAAAGTGACCCAAGTGTATCCTCAAGACTCAAAAAAAACCAGAAGACAAATAAAAAGGACCCAACTTTTTTTTTTTAAAACCCTCCTAATTGTTAAGCCAGTTTCATGATTTTTGGGGCCTGACTCATGAATTTTGAATGCTTAGAGTTTGAAATATTGCACCTATGCTGTGGGCAGATTCCATCAAGATCCCTCTTACAGATTATTCATAACACCTCATTCTTGTCCTCACATTATTTACAGACAATTACCAAGAGCTTTCAGAGTGCCTGAATGAACAGCAGTACTTCAGATAGCTTGATTTTGACAGCTTGATCTTAAATCCTAAAACTGGGAATATAAGCCTATAATTACTTCTGTGCATTGATCTTGCTTTCACTAGTTCCACTTTCAAATAATGCATATGCTCAACTTTATTATTGCAGAGGGATTACCCAAACAATTATGCCCCCTCAGAGTCCATAAAGATCTGTGGTGTCAAAGGCCTAAGTAGGGATAAGTGGAAAGACATAAAAATAGTCAGTGTCTAAGGTTTTATATATATTATTTTTCTCTATGTACTTGTTCTTGAATGGATTATGCATTTAGTTTGTGCAGGACTGTTTTTTCATACCACATTTTTCATGGTTTCTTTGAAAGTTTGTCACAGACTGCCTGTATAACTTGGAATTTTCTTATGTTTTTATCTCAGTAGTACTAATAGTTCACACTTCGCACATTACCTTCAAAGTGCTTTACAAACATAAATATATATCCTGAAAACTCATGGATTCAGTCTAGAGCCAGGATTAAAACTCAGAGTTTCTCACTACCACTACTCTCTCTAGTTTCAACCACTCTGCCTCCTGTGTGTGTGATGCACTTTTTAAAAGATGATGATTTTTTATTTAGGAATCGATCATGGGCAGAAATAATTGAAATCCATGGAAGTCCTCCAGGTGAAATACTTTAAGTCCTTTAATTTGTAAATTAGGTAGTTAGCAGTTCTCTACAGCCAGAACAATTCACCTCAAAACACCTCAAAACAGGATAACTCTCATAATTTAATTTGATTTTAGTTGACCAGCAGAGTTTCTGGTTTCTGGTTTTGATTGATCATTTTCTTTGGATCCTAGTTTTTGAGGAATGTTGTGACTGTGTGCAAGCAAGGAGTGCAGATCCATAGAAAAGGAAAAGTGCTGACTTCTGCCTACATACAAGTGAGCAGGATTTAAGACACCATCCAGTACTGGAGACTACTTCCTGAGCACTTATAACTAGTATACAATAGGAGATATAATTTTATTAGACTGTATTGCCACATGCTTCATTAATAAGGTCAGTTAACTCAACACTAATATGCTCATTTGGTTCCTGCCCCTCCTGTAATGGTTAATTATAGGGAAGCAGATGAATTGGAGAATTGTTACTAAAGGGTTCTATCTAGTAACTCACTTTTTCCACAGTTCCCATATACTCTATTTCACTTACCTCTAAAATAGAATACTATTCAAATAAACAATCTGCCCAGATTTAATTAACTTTATTAAATATGTAAAAATCCTTTCTCTGTAACAATGAATATAATTAATAGTAACATATAATTAAAATATACTTTGCAATCAGAGCCTTACCCTGCAAGGGAGCCAAGGGCACTCTGCATCCTGCCTCCAAGAACCTCAGTTCCCAGGTAGCTCCACCTGGTCAGCCTGAGTGGAACTGATGCCCCAAGATAAGCTATTACCAGCAGGACAGTGGGGTGGGAGGAGGTATTGTTTCATATTCTCTGTGTGTATATAAAGTCTGCTGCAGATTCCACGGTAAACATCTGATGAAGTGAGCTGTAGCTCACGAAAGCTCATGCTCAAATAAATTGGTTAGTCTCTAAGGTGCCACAAGTACTCCTTTTCTTTTTGCGAATACAGACTAACACGGCTGTTCCTCTGAAACCCAAGTACAATGGTTGCCACTTAGCTCTGATCGTGGTGATTAGCTTTTCCTCTGCAAGTCAATTAATTGTAACAGTTACCCTTTTTTTCTTTGTGGAGCTAAGCATGTTAAATTGTGATACTTATCTGAGTTGTGCATCCCTCATGGTAGAAAAAGCTCCAGTGTGACTCATAATGGCGGGGAAGAGAGTAATGTAGCCCAGGAAGTGTGATCGCACAACTCGAGTACACCAAGGGTTGTGGGTGGGTTGGTTCGTTTGGTTAGTCGGCTTTTAAAAAAGCAAAAGACAAAATCTAGTCTGGGGTTTAACCACAGAGAGAGGGGGGCAATTTAGGGATCTAAAATGTAATACTTGGTATAGATATAACAATGTGTCCCTACTTAATGACACAGAAAAAGCCACTGCTTATACTCTGTTGGACAATCCTTCAAACATACATGTAACTGATCCATCCACTCGACTTCAGTTAGACTGTAAAGTTACTCACATGGTCGTGAGACTGGGCCATGTGATGCATCCCTGCAGTCTCCTAGCAAGTTATACATAAGAAACCACAAAAGGTCCAGCAGAGTCACCAAATCCTAGAACCACCATCTAACATTATGCTCCGTAACAGATCCAAAATATTCTTGACTTAACTTTAATTTTGCAATGTTTACAGCTGTTGGTTGGCTTATGCCCTGAAGCATGGAGTTTTATGTATAGTCCTAATTTTAATCATATTTAAAGTGAATATTCTATGAATATACTCATTATTGCATATCATATGGGAGGAAGGAAGAGTCCTTTAAAACCTTGCCTGGT
The DNA here is from genome assembly GCF_965140235.1 of Caretta caretta. Classification (NCBI taxonomy): domain Eukaryota; kingdom Metazoa; phylum Chordata; order Testudines; family Cheloniidae; genus Caretta; species Caretta caretta. The sequence goes on from NC_134216.1 coordinate 26,425,453, forward strand.
TCCAGATACATCATCACCAGGTCGTATTTTATACTCCCTTATATGTTACAAATACAATTCAACTCAACTTCCTTATGCATGCGTGCTGAATTCTTTAAAACACCTAATATTTTTGCTTTATTTTCCACATACCATATTGATAAATAGATTCACTCCCAGATTGTGACGAATAAATTTCAGCCTGTAAGCTCGAAGTCTGACAATGTTATAAGCATCTGAAAATGCTCCTTTCAAAATGAAAAAGGTTTTGCAACCTTAACCACAGATGTTGCTGAGCTCTCCATTTACTTTATATATGGTATGCAAAAAAGGCCACTGAAGGGAACAGGTTGCAGTAGTTTTATTCCATGCAGACACACTTTTATGTTAGTATAAGGAAAAGACAAACTCACCCCTGAGTTATAATTGTACTACTGTTGGTTTGGTTTTAGAGTGGTATAATATAACTGTAGTAGGGTAAGCTTGCCGGTTGATGACGACCCCATACACGTGTAGAGGGAAAACAGTTGTACCTACATCATTCAGTGGGATTGGGAACCCCTATGAATAACACCTTGGATTTTGGTTCACACTCAAAAAGCTTATTTCCTCTTTTAATTTAAAAAGTAATTCTTGAAATACATGGTTTGGTGTAAAATTACTGAATATTGCTTATTTTTCATCATATGATCTTCATGCTCTAATTTTGGTATTGGATATTTCCACAGTTACTTCATAGATTTATGGATTTATGTTGTGCCTATTGCCATTGGGTTCAGCATTTAACTTAGAAGTTTTCAGCCTAGAGGGCTTTCTGTTTTTTCATTATTGGTTTAAATCTGATAAGCTACATATAAACTACTCCGTGGTAGATTTCTGATGGTTTCTGGCTAACTTTCAAAAACAGGGGCTTAATTCAAAAGAGGAAAATGTGCAGAGAGTTAGTTACCTAAACTCTTTGCATAATTGAAATAGAAATGGTTTGGAACAGCGGATATATTTAACTCTGAACATTAGACACTAAGCATGCTTAGTATCTACTTTGATCAAGCTTTTTTTCCCCTGACAAAACCCCCATTGAAATGCATAGGACAGAGGTTCCATTCACTTCAATGAGAGTTTTCAGACAGAGGGAGAAAGAGGGACTTCATAGGCTTTAAAAAGACTCCAAGTCCATTCATTGATCCCCTAGAATGCTCAGCACTTGTCCTTGTGCTGAAGATACTGCGCTTGTTTTGTGTCTACGCTTCTGTTACCTTCCAGCGAAGCGCCACTTCAAACGTACGATCAAAAAACTGTAACATGAGTAGCTTTCTACCCCCACTAAGAGAGGCCCCCTGAATATATGACATATATCTGTGAATCTGGAGATTGTTTTATGAACAAACAACCATCATCACACCCTCATAATCACGTTTTTTCACCTACTTGAGCAGCGTTTGCTTAGCATGTGAGAAATATATGTTATTCCAATGTGGGAGATCCAGGTTTAAAGCTGATTCTTACTAGCTTCTTGTCTCTTTATATTGTTTTCTGTGAGCTCCTATCATAATTAAATTATTAGCATCCTTAACATCCATTTAACCTCTATTTGAATATGATACAATTGAATTATGTAAACACACCTAAAAAAATGAATTGCAGCATACCTTGTTCAGAGGACGTTTAGGATTCTTTCAACGATGTCCCTATGAATTTCTTTATAGTGTTCATGCATTTTTTTTATATTTCAAACCAACGTCTATTTACAAGATCACAAACATGCAGATAAAAATGTAAAATAAGAGAATACTAAATGTTCACAGTTGGGTCATGATGGAATATTGTACACTGAGGTAATTCTCCATGTACATATTTGAAAAATTTGCATCAATGTCTTGCTTAGAAGTCTAGGGTTAGGGTGATGAGGTGGAAGATGTTAGTGCTAATTAAAGGCTGGATCAGAACCTGTTGGTGTGCTTGCTTGGTGGGTTTTCTGTAATGTGTTTTTTTTTTTTCTATTTCTGGTAAGAATGTCATTTAACTCAAATAATGTTTAAATAACATCAAGGATTAGACACCAAAAGAAGGACATTCTGAGTTAAAGCCGATAAGCATCCCAAACGATATCTATCTAGGCATTGCTGCATGCCTTTCCCTAGCATCCATAACTACATCCTTTAAGTTCCCCTGCCTTTTATAAATTAACTCAATCTTCCAGAACGTTAACTATATAAATGATAAAATGGGTGGGTTTGGTCATGTGGACTAAATGGTGTCAGAAACAGAAATTAGAAAAATAAATCCTATTGAGAGGAAAACATGAATATCCATAGACGTACTGTGAGCCATATCCTGAGGTCCTCACTCAGTGTTCACTCCATTCTTACTCAAGCAAATCTTGATTGATATAAGGACTGAGTGAAACCTAAGTAAGTACTTTAGGATTTGCCCCATATGTAGTTATGTATACTTATCACATCAATTACAAAGTAACATGTAAGGACAATTCAACTATTGAACAAATATTTTTGCCGGAGACATTATTTCTTTGATTTTGCCTTTCAGAAGTCAGTTCTTTTTTCTGAGGGTCAAGTACAAACAGTTTGTACTTGATCGTCTGGGTTCTATCAAAATCTGTAACATTTCAGAGAGAGATGAATAAATAATAAAATAATTTAAGGATTTGGCTTCAAGTTATAAAAGCAAGAATAAGTTCTAAATTAGAGTTGAAACTTTCTTCAGCTCACAGCTTCTGCCTGTGCACAGCAGCTCTCAGAGTACATAAAATAACCCAGTATCGTAAAGGGCCCTTGGTTTTTAAAAAAAGGCATTACATGCAATATATAGGCACAGTGCGATGAATTTAGGACCCAGAGCCATGTTGAAGTGTGAATATACTACTCTAATTTTGCTTGTTTTTCTAAGTTTAAGCAGTGAAAAAAAGGGAAAACACATACAAAGGGAATAAGGTTATCAACATCTCTCATTTCATTTGTGTTAACTAAAGACAAAGAATGTCATGGAAATGTATGAGATGTCTATTTCTTGATAGAAAGGAAGCAGGGAAAGACAGAAAAATCACTGTTCTCATTTTACCTCATTGGAGGCATTCAGATACTATGATGATTGCCAAGGCCCTCTGACTACTATCCCATGCTGCTCATCTATGTGAGTCCTAATGATACTGCAGGGTATAAAATCAGAAGTGACTACAGGGATCTGGGAGTGTGGGGTGAGGGAGCTGGAGTCTCAGGCAGCAGTCTGATTGATCCTTCTGGTCAAGGGTAGGGGCCAATTGGAGACAGACACATCCTGGAAGTGAACATATGGCGGCATGGATAGAGTTGCCAGGAGAGCGTTGGCTTCTTTGATCTTGGCATGCTGTTCTGAGAAGAGATGCAGTCCACCTATCAAAGAAGGAACAGAGTATCTTTGAATACAGCGTGGCTAAGCTAGAGAGATGGACTTTAAGATTCCATGGGGGCAGGAGATAAAAGCCCACACATAAGTCCAGAACATGGGTGAAGGGTCACAATCTGGAGGCAACATGGGCAATCATAGCAGGGACAAAGGAGAGACAAGAAGGAATTTGGGGGGGAATCTAATGAACATCTTAGATATCTGTATACTGATGCAAGATGTATTGGAAATAAACAGGAAGAACTAGAAATATTAGTGAATAATCAAAATTATGACATAATTGGCATCCAGAGACCAGGTGAGATAATTCATATGACTAGAATATTGGTATGGAAGGGTATAGCTTGATCAAGAAGGACAGGACGGGAAAAAAGGAGGAGCTGTTGTCTTGTATATCAAAGATGTATAAACTTGCACTGAAGTTGAGATAGAAGTGGCAGACGGACTTGCTGAAAGTCTCTGTGGGTAAGGATTAAAGGGGTAAAAAATAAGGGTGGTGTCATGGTCAAGTCCACTATAGACCACCTAACAAGGAAGAAGAAGTGGATGAGGACTTTGGTGATGATAGAGGACTTCAACTACCCAGACAACTGTTGGGACAATAAGATAACATGGCACAGATTATTCAACAAGTACTTAGAATGCATTGGAGACAACTTTTTTTATTACAGAAGGAGAAAGTGACTAGGGAAGAGGTTGTTTTCATTTAGGTAGAAACTGTTTGTGAATTTGAAGATGGAAGGCAGCTTGGATGAAAGTGATCATGAAATGATAGACTTCATGATTCTAAGGAATGGTAGGAGCATAATAAAGACAATGCACTTCAAGAAGGCAGACTTGAGCAAACTCAGAAAACTGGTAGGTAAGTTTCTGTGGGAAGCAAGTCTAAGGGAAAAAAGAGTTCAGGAGAGTTAGACATTATTAAGAGCACAAGAGCAAACTATCCCAATCCATAGGAAAGATGGGAAGAAAGGAAAGAGAACACCCTGGCTTACACAGGAGGCTTCAATGATTTGAAACTCAAAAAAGAGTCCTACAAAAAGTGGAAACTAGGTCACATTATAATGGATTAATATAAAAAACCCCACAAGCATGTAGAGACAAAATTAGAAAGGCCAAGGCAAAAATAAGATTTAACTAGCTAGGGACATAAAAGATAACAAGAAAACATCTTACATATACATTAGGTGCAAGAGGAAGACCAAGTATAAAGTAGGCCCATTACTCAATGAGGAGGGAAAGACAATAACAGAAAATGAAGCAATGGGCAAAGTGTTAAATGCTTTTTTTATTTGTTGGACAACTAACATAGTGAACATGAGTGTAAATAGGGTAGGATCTGAGGCTAAAATAGGGAAAGGACAAGTTAGATGACTTCAACTCAGCAGGACCTGACAAAATACATCGTAGAATACTTAAGGAACTGGCTGAAGAGATCTCTGAGCCATTAGCAATTATCTTTGAGAACTCACCAAGTATGGGAGAGATCTCAGAGAACTAAAAAAGGGCAAATATAGTACCTAGCTATAAAATGGGGAATAAGGGTAACCCAGGGAATTAAGGACAAGTCATCTTAACTTCAGTACCCAGAAAGATAATGGAGCAAATGATCAGTTCGTAAACACCTAGAAGATAATAAGGTGATAAGTAACATCATCATGGATTTGTCATGAATAAATCATGTCAAACCAACCTAATATCCTCCTTTAACAGGATAACAAGCCTTTGGATGGGGGAAAGCAATAGATGTGATATATTTCAACTTCAGTAAGACTTTTTCTACTGTTTCAAGTTATTTTCTCATAATCACACTAGGGAAAAATAGCCCAGATGAACCTACGATAAGATGGATACACAACTGGTTGGAAAAGTGTACTCAGAATAGTTATCAAAGGTTCACAGTCAAGCTGGAAGGTAATATCAAGTGGGGTCCCTCAGGGATCTGTCCTGGGGCCGGTTCTATTCTGCATCTTCATAAATGATTTGGATAATGGCATAGAAAGTACACTTATAAAACCTGCAGACAATACCAAAGCTGGGAGGGGTTGCAAATGCTTTGGAGGACAGGATTAGAATTCAAAATGATCTTGACAAACTGGAGAACTGGTCTGAAATAAATAGGATGAAATTTAATAAGGACAAATGCATAATATTACACTTAGGAAGGAATAATCAGTTGCACAAATACAAGCTGGGAATGACTGCCTAGAAGGAGGGCTGCAGAAACGGATCACAAACTAAATGAGTCAACAATGTAATACTGTTGCAAAATAAGTGAACATCATTCTGGGACTGTATTAGCAGGAGTGTTGTAAGCAAGACACGAGAGGTAATTCTTTTACTCTGCTCAACACTGATAAGGCCTCAGCTGGAGTGTTGTGTCCAGTTCTGGACACCACACTTTGTGAAACATATGTACAACTTGGAGAAAGCCCAGAGGAATGCAACAAAAAATTATTAAAGGTCTAGAAAACATCACCTCTGAGGAAAGTTTGAAAAAACTGGGTTTGTTTAATCTAGAGAAGACTGAGGGGGTACATGATAACTATCTTCAAGTACACAAAAGGTGGTTATTCTCCTTAGCCAGTGAGGACATGACAAAAAGTAATGTGCTTAAATTGCAGCCAGGAAGATTTAGGTTAGACATTGGGAAAGACTTCCAAATTGTAAGGGCAATTAAGCACTGGAACAAATTACCTTGAGAGATTTAAGAACAGGTTAGACAAAAACCTATCAGGTGCTATAATAGTGGGAGCGGGTCCTGTGGGACCTGCAGGATCCCAGTCCCACATCAGAGCTCTGATGTAAATCAGGAGCAACTCCACTAGTCATTGGCATTACACTAACCAAAATCAGGTCATCAAGTCCTGTCTACACTAGGAATTTGACCGATTGTTGACAAAGCTTGTCAGCAATGGTTTCCCTTGTACTGGAACTGAAAATAGTTTAATGTATAGCATAGAGAAGATAATTCCGTTTTCAGCAGCATTAGTTTCTAGAATGCATTCTGTAACGGTGCTGAAAATGGTTTTATCTCATCTACACTAGCCATTAAACCAGGGGTGGCCAACCTGTGGCTCCGGAGCTGCATGCGGCTCTTCAGAGGTTAATATGCAGCTCCTTACTTAGGCACTGATTCCGGGGTTGGAGCTATAGATGCTAACTTTCCAATGTGCTGGGGGGGTGCTCAGTGCTCAACCTCCTGCTCTGCCCCCACTCCACTCCTTACCCTGAGCCTTTCATGCCCTCGCTCCTTCCCCTTTCCCCCCATAGTCTCCACTGTGGTGGGAGGGGGGAATAGGCACTGATTGGTGCGGTCTGCCAGCAGGCAGGGCTAGCCTTACCATGAGGCAAACTGAGGCGGCTGCCTCAGGTGCCAGACTGGGTGGGGTGGGACGCCACTAGGACCCAGAATGTAGAAAATTGTGTCTGCTGCTGGTGCATATGTATTCTCTCTGCTCTAGATGCACAGAGATGGTGGAATGCTGTGTTGGAGGAAGGAGGGCACAAGAGACATAACAGGCAGACAGGAGAAAAGGTGAGATGGAATAACAAAAACCAGCAGGAGCTGCAGGGAGAGAGAGAAGGAGGAGCCTCTTATGTATCTCTCTAGCACCCCCCAGGAGCCTGGACTGATTAACACCTGCTTCTCAGGGAGCTTCCTGTTTCCTGCTGTTTCCCTGAACCCACTTGAGGAGAACAGGCAGTCAACTGAAGTAGTAGGAGCCAGTTAGGCCCTTAAGACGCTGATATCTTCCCTCATTCAGGCCCTGCTACCAGCCTGCTTATTTGTCTCCTTCAATTGAGTGTTGAGAGCCACTATAGCTGGCACAGAACAGGAGTCATGAGTGAAAGAAGAAAACACCCCTCTGGGGCAGCATTCAGAAAAAGAAAGAAAGCAAAGGAAGCTTTTCTATCTAAGCAGGAAGGAGCTCTCCTGAGATACATAGACACAAATGTTCACGGTGAGCCTTCCGGCCCCAGTGAGGATGTGAGTGGTGAGGAGATGCCTGATCTTCCAGTTAGTCAGAGTGCAGGTGACCTGGCAGCTACTGCAGCACCCATATCTCCATCTCAAATGGATGTAACCAGGCACATTCCTGAAGAAAAGTGTAGATCAGAGAAGAGTTTGGTGGAGGTGCAAGAAACAGCCGCTGCTGAGTTTAGTTTCTTAAGTCTAGATGATCCAGGACTGTGGACCCACTTGATCAGTAGCCTAAGGGACTTCATTGTACTGCATGGGCCACAGAAAGTGAAAAATTTCATGTTCCCCAAAGACAATGAAAATAGAAGTTTCCATCCAACACATTACTGGCATGAAATCCCTAATGGTGACAAAGTGGAGAGACCATGGCTTATGTACTCAAAAACCCAGAATGCAGCATACTGTTTTTGTTGCAAACCCTTCCAGTCTAATGTTCCAGCCACATTGGGTTCTACAGGAAGAAAAGGACTAGAAAAATCTGGCTAGAAATCTGGTATGCCATGAGAAGGCAGCAAATCACCAGAGAGCATTCCATAAGTGGAAAGAGCTTGAGATGAGACTAAGGTTAAAGGCCACCATAGATTGCATCAGAGTCTCTTTACTGGAAAATGTTCTGAAAAGGCTCATTGCCATTGTGAGAATGCTTACTACCCAAAACCTTAGTACTGTATGGCACTTCAGATCAGCTGTATATGCCAAACAATGGAAACTTCCTTAAAATTGTGAAGCTGATGGCTGAGTTTGATGCTGTACTCCAGGAGCATCTAAGAAGAGTCACCACCCAAGAAATGTACACACACCACTACCTTGGAAAAACCATTCAAAATGAGATCATACACTTACTGGCAACAAAAGTCAAACAGAAGATTGCGGCAGATCTGAAGTCAGCAAGATATTACTCTGTTATTCTGGACTGCACACCTGACATCAGCCATATGGAACAAATGACTTTACTGGTGCATTTTGTAACAACAACAGAACCTAGTGAAAATGTCCCTGCAATGGTGACTGTCGGAGAGCATTTTCTAGAATTTATTGACACTGATGATACTACAGGAGCTGGTATGACAAATGTGCTTCTTAAAAAGCTGAAAGATATGGGAATTGCGATAGCTGACATGAGAGGTCAGGGTTACGATAATGGTGCCAACATGAGAGGAAAGAACAAAGGAGCGCAGACACGGATCCGAGAGTTAAACCCTCAAGCTTTTTTTGTCCCATGCAGTTCTCATTCATTGAACTTGGTGGTCAGTGATGCAGCATCAGCTTCTAGTGAGGCTGCTGAATTTTTTAATGTAATTCAAAGCATCTATGTATTTTTCTCTTCATCAATGGCAAATTTTGAAGCAACATGTGGGAACATCATCTCTGACACTGAAACCACTGAGTGCCACACGATGGCAAAGTCAAGTGGAGGCGATAAAGCCTATCAAATACCAAACTGGGAAGATAGATGATCCCATAGTTACCATTATGGAGGACAATGCTATGACAGGAACTGTTCGTGGGAGAACAGTGGCAGAGGGAAATGGAATCACCAGAAACATACATAACTTCAAATTTCTGTGTGGCTTCATGTTGTGGCATGACATACTGTTTGAAATAAATGTTGTAAGCCAGAGATTCCAAGGTGTTGGCCTTGATACATCTGGAGCAATGGAACAACTGGACAAAGCAAAGTCATACTTACAGTCTGACCGGTCATATGAGGGATTTCAAAACCTTCTGAAAAGTGCACAGAAGTTGGCAGAGGAACTTCACACTGAAGCTATTTTCCCATCCATTTAAGAATACAAGAGTCACCGAAGAAGATGACAGTTTGATTACGAGGCACGGGATAATCCCAAAAGAGACCCCAAACAACAATTCAAAGTTGAATTCTTTAACCAGGTGCTAGATTGTGCAATACAGTCAGTTGAAGAAAGTTTCATGCAGCTCAAGGAACACAGCAGTATATTTGGGATGTTGTATGATATTCCAAAACTCCTCACTATTCCTGAAGAAGACCTCCACCAGCAATGCAGGGCACTAGAGACAGTGTTGACATATGATGACATGCATGATATTGATGTGAGTGATTTAAGTGATGAACTGAAAGCCCCTTCAAGATACATTTCAGCAGGATCAACTCCAAAGGCTGTTCTGGAACATATGTACACAAATAAGATGACCACCCTCTTTCCAAATGCTATTGTTGCTCTGCACATACTTCTAACACTTCCTGTAACAGCTGCCAGAGGAGAACACAGCTTCTCCAAGCTGAAGTTAATAAAAACACATCTACTCTCCACAATGACACAGGAGAAGCTGGTCAGCCTTGCAGCCATCTCAATAGAGCATGAGCTGGCCCATACTGTGGACCTTCAGCAGGAAGCAGTTCAAATCTTTGTAACCAAGAAGGCATGGAAAGCACTACTTTGATTATTCAAACAGATAAAAATGCCAGTGTTTACTATGCTGACAAGAAAAGTTACATTTGCTGTTCAGGCATTTGAAAGTTAAGTGTTACTTAAAATTTTTGAACAAGGCATTTTAAGTTGTTAGTTCTCCTTTATTGGGGTAGCAGAGCAGTACCATGAGAGGAGTAGAACAGGAAGAAGGCAGAATTGAGACCTGTCAAAGTTTTGGCCCAAGCGAGGGGGCATGGGGGCATCATTTGAGCTCCCCGCCTCAGGTGCCAAAATGTTGTGGGCCGCCCCTGGACCAATGGTCCATCTAGCCAAGTATCCTGTCTTGCGACAGTGACCAATCCCAGGTGCTTCAGAGGGAATGAACAAAACAAGGTGATCCATCTCCTGTTTTCTAGGCCCAGCTTCTGACAGTCAGAGATTTAAGGACACCCAGAGCCTAGGATTCTATCCCTGACCGTCTTGGTTAATAGCCATTGATGGACCTGTCCTCCATGATCTTATCTAATTCTTTTTTGAACCTACAAATAGTTTTGTCCTTCACAACATCCCCTGGCAATGAGTTCCACAGCTTGACTGTGCATTGCATGAAGAAGTACTTCATTTTTTTGTTTTAAATCTGCTGCCTATTAATTTCAGGTTCTTGTGCTATGCGAAGGGGTACATAATATTTCCTTAATCATTTTCTTCACATCATTCATGATTTTATAGACCTCTATCATAGTCCCCCTTAGCCATCTCTTTTCTAAAATGAACAATCCCAGTCTTTTTAATCTCTCCTTGTATGGAAGCTTTTCCATACCCCTAATCATTTTTGTTGCCTTTCTACTATTTCCAATTCTAATATATCTTTTCTGAAATGGGGCAACCAGAACTGCATATAGTATTCAAGGTATGGGCATGCCATGGATTTAAATAGTGGCATTATGATGTTTTCTGTCTTATTATCTATTCCTTAATGATTCCTAATATTCTGTTAGTTTTTTTGACTGCTGCTGCATATTGAGCAGATGTTTTCAAAGAACTAGCCATGATGATGCCAAGATCTGTTTCTTGAGTGGCAACAGCTAATTTAGACCCCATCATTTTGTATGTACAGTTGGGATTATGTTTTCCAGCGTGCATTACTTTGCACTTATCAACATTGAATTTCTCTTTGTTTTGATTTAGTTTTGTTGTGAGTTTATTCTGTGTTATGTTTACATGTTTTGTTTTGGTTGTTAATTTTTGGCTGTTCTGAATGTTTAATATGCTATTTATTAAATGTAGACTGGTGACAGCCACTATGGCAGTACAATTTTAAAAAATAAATTAAAAAATGAAATGGAATCCCCTATCATAATAGGCACTGTAAAAATTGGTAACATAAATAAAATGAAAGGATATTTTCATATAATAGATGATCCAAGGGAAACATTACATTACATGTGTGTATTATACATACATACCTCTGTGTGTGTGTTGTATATATTTATACACACCATGTGTGGGCATATGTAATAAATACGTCAAACAAGGTTGGCCCCATGCAGGTAGAAATTGGTTTTAAATGATTCTGTAAATAAAACACCTTGTTCCTATGGCAGTAAGTGCAAGAAATGTGTAATCGCAATTGTAAAGACTTTTAAAATGCCTATTATTTACCTGGTAGATTATTCTATTGGACCTATGTTATTAATGTATATCTGTGGGAATATTTCTGTGTTTGAGCACATGCAAAAAATTCTCCTTGTGTGTGTGTGTGTGTGTGTGTGTCACACACAAGAATGTAACGGTTTTCATGGAGTGGTCTATCAGATAATACAATCTCCATTTAAAAAGTCCCTAAGTATGCATTTAATTTTACAGTGACTGTTGCCATAGTAAGGAGGTGCTTTACTTACAATTCTAAAATACAAAATCGAAAGAAACATACCAACCTCTGGGCCTAATGCTGCAATCCCTACTCAGTCAAAACTTTTTGAAGTTTGCAGGAATCTTGCATGAGTAAGATCACAGAATTTGAACCTTAGCAATAGTGTGAATGTGTGTAATATACAGAACAAAGCACTGGAGAATATACTGCGAGAAACAGTCCACCACTAGCTTCAGGGGCTGGAATAGATGTGATTTAATAGATATTTCCCCGCCAATTTTGAACTTGTATGATATCCAGCTATGGTGGATTTTTCTAATAAAGATGATCAACAGTCAAATAGTTAACAAGCTTAATATTTATATGGTCATCAACAGAGCTGGCATACCACTGAGATAAATGAAAGCAGTTTACACTTCTGTTGTAGCACAGAAATAAAACTTCTTACAACAGCTATGGTTTTAGGCATTTTTCCAGTGGCCTCTAAGAAGGCAAAAATGTGGGTTTTTACAGTGGATAAAATTTACTTTTCACTCTGCTATAATAATAAAAAAAGCTCCCTTTCCTAAACAACTAACTGGGGAAGGTACTGAAAACAGATAATTTCAGCTAAAAAGGCAAACATTTCAAAAAGTTCTGTGCATATGAAAACAGGAAGTTATAATGGAAAAAGTACAGAATTTTACCTATAGGGGTTGCTACTAGTGCCTACTGAAATGTATAGACTCCAAAACTTATTTATCCTATTTTGTGTATATGTACCTTTGTGTTGGCAGCTGTATTGTGCATCCTATTTTTAAATCTATTTGTTTTTAAAAGGTGAATTTACTCACAAAATGAGGATGTGATAGCTAGTTTTAAAAATACATTAATTCACACACACAGTGCAAGTTTCCACACTTGGCAATGGTAACATTACCATTTTTACCAGTTAATATCCATGTTTTTGCTATTCCAATCCCGTACCTCTCCTGAGGAAAGGTTGACACTTGTTTCTTTTCTGTTTTTTCCCCCCCTTGTGATGCAGTATGTGAAAAGTGTCTGTCTCTATGCAGATTGAATGGTATTGGTTCTAAATTCTGTTTGGATCTGTGTATGATTTAAATGATTTCACAATGGAAGTTGAGGAGACCAAATCCACCTATTGACCTTTAAGGTGATGACCCAGCATTTATTTTCTATAAACCCATTCCTTTTCATCCTGGGAAGCCTCCATAATCTTTAATTTAATCTTAAGTGATACTATAATCAATAATATGAACTTTTAAAAAAATATTCCATCTTCTCCTGGGTATCACATTGAAACCATTCAATCCCTGTCTGCCTCTCTTCCCTAAAATATCAGGAGAGACCTTCTTTCTGGTTGTCCTAAAACCCATTTGTACCTAGATCACCAGAGGAGAAAAGCTAGTGTAATAATCTGCTGTTACCCCTATTTTTGAGGCGGTCTTAATATAGGGCAGATCTACACTACAGCCTAAGTTGATATAACTTATGTCGCTCAGAGGTGTGAAAAAGGTCCCCTCCCCGAGTGATGCAAGTTTTGTGCTGTCCACACAAGCGCTATATCGGCGGGAGGGTGCTCTTCTGTCAGCATACAGTGGCGCAGCTGCACCGATATAGCGCTGGAGTGTAGGCTTGCCCTAATGTAGGCTATTTAGAATCATACTGCGATGACATAAAAAACACAAGTTCTCAGTAAGAATGGCAATGGAAAAAAAAATCCTCAATGGATTACATGTGTCTAGCCATTTATGTTTCTAAAATATACTGGAGTTTACCCTGGTTTTAATAAAGGAGTTATCTTAACCAGCACATAGCACATTTGACTGTCTATCCTACAAGTTTGCACGGGTGAACCTATATCATTGGCTGGCCAGCCTGCAGTGCAGACAAGCCATTAATTTAACTTTGCAGCTACCTACATAAATAAAACTGCTTTGGGGGAACTACAGTCAAATACAGCCTATGCCACTGGTGAGTGGTATATCCTCTCTTCATCTGTGACACTAATACAAATAGAGTCTGCCATGGAAATCACAGGCACCTAAAACAGATTTGGGAGTAGTTTTCATGTACAGTATTAAGGATATTTCTACACTAAAAACACTACAGCTGTGCTGCTGCAGTAACATGTAAGTGTAGACACTACCTACACTGACAGGAGGAATTCTTCTTTCAGCATAGGTAATGCACCTCTTTGAGAGGCGGTAACCCTAATCCTTCCATCAACCTAGCACTATACTGTGGGTTAGGTCAGCTTAAATACACCGCTCAGGGGTCTGGATCTTTCACACCCCTGAGCGACATAATTAAGCTGATTTAATTTTCTAGTGTAGACCAGGCCTAATTGGGTCTCATGAAAGGTCTAATCCATGTTACTAAATTCTACCATGCTGGGAGGCCTGGTAATAACACATGCCTGATGGCTTTAAAACACGCTTCAGTCGTGACAGCGTAAATAGAACTGCAAAACTGTGTTTTAACTATGCTCCTATATTATGCTTACTTCTTGATCTTGCAAGGTTAAAGCACTATTTGATAACACTGTAATTAGTGTGGTAACTAACTAAATCAATATTTGCCATTCTTAAACCCATTGAACAGTGTTCTTATAAGGCTGTTGAAATGAAAATAGTTAGATAGAAGATAGATGAAGACAGTGCAATTGCTGTGGGGAGACCAAAGCTTAAATTTTGTAGAAAATTTCTTGCAAATTTTATAATTCTTATTGTGAATTTTGCTTGTCCTTAGCTAAAGAAAAGCTTTTCCATTAACATGTGGCATCACATACAAATGTATGGTTTTAAAAAGTCCCCTCAAAATTGGGGAAAATCCTCTCTGAATTGGGAGCATTGGGATGCCATTTTCTGCAAATATAATTGTCTCACTACCACAATTTTCTCCACTCCCTGTTTATTGCATACTGATTATTATTTGAATTACAGTGGTGCCTACGTGCCTCAGCAGAGATCAGTGATTCATTGTGCTAGATACTGTACAAATAGAAGAGTTTATAATCCAAACAGACTAGATAGACAAAAGATTGGAGAAAAAGTATTTTATCCTCATTTCAAAGTTGGGAAATTGAGAGAGAGACTGTGATTTTTCCAGTGTTACACAAGGTGTCTGTGCACCGGCGCAGGAGTTTAAATCTGACCATTTTTGGAGGGGCATGTTAAACACATGATGTTATGAGAAAACACAGGACACCCTCGCTATATCGAACCCCTGGGGCTCCAAGCCATTTGGCCTTTATAGCCAGGAGTTTGTTATAGCAAAGGGTGTGTGTGTGTGTGCGTGTGTGTGCAGAGCTCTGCCAGCATTGGCCTCAAGATTGCAGTGGGGGCACAGAGCTCCTCTGGCCCTAGGGGTGCCAGAGCTAGAGGAGCTCAGTGACCCTGCCAATGTGTTGGGGGTCGCATGGAGCCCCAGGGCCGGAGGAGCTCTGTGGTCCCACAGATTATTGGGGAGGCCCAGGCCCTGGGTCATCCCCACCTTCTGTACGCCCCTGAGTCTGTGACAGAGCTGGGAATTGATCTCCTGAGTCCCAGTCCCCAGTGCCTTAACTAGAAGATTATTCCTTTTATTAGGAGTGACTGACTTGTACTGTTTTTATTCTTCATCATATCTAAATGTAACAGCATTTTCTGTGTTAGTGAACATATTCTGTTTTAGGAATTTAGATGTTCTTCCATTGGTGGGTAGGATGACAGTGTGCATCACACACTATTTAATTTGTATCCACATTTCAGACAGCTAGCTAGTCCCCTGCGTTATATTATCAACTACTGTAGGAGAAACATGGAATCCTGAACTCAGGTATTTGACAGATACATGTACAGGACCTACAGCAGTCAATGAGAGTTTTGCCTAAGTGCTACATGATTAGAGGCTATGATGAACCTCCTACTCCAAAGCTCACTGGAGTCCATGGAAAGATTTCAATTGATTTTAGTGGGCGCTGGATCAGTCAAAATATGGCCAGATCTCAGTTGAGAATCTGGCCCAACAGCTTTCAGATGAGATCTATAATACAGGCTCTGACTGCTGTTGGTCAGTAAAGATCCCATTCATTTTCATAATTGTATGTATTTTAACTCAGGTGACCTAGTTAAATTCCTAAAAAAGTAATTTGCAGTGGTGTACCTGTGTCAGTCCCAGGATATTAGAGACACAAGGTGGGTGAGGTAATATCTTTTCTTGGACTAACTTCTGTTGGTGAAAGAAACAAGCTTTTGAGCTACACAGAGTCTTCCTTCAGGTCTGGGAAAGGTACTCAATGTCACAGCTAAATACAAGGTGAACAGATTTTTTAGCGTAAACAATTAACACATTGTAAAACTGGCATTGTCAGTCCCAGAATATTAGAGAGACAACGTGGGAGAGGTTATATCTTTTGTTGGATCAACTTTTGTCTCTCTCACGAACAGAATGTTGAGATGGCATATCAGAGAAGTAGTCTCTAAAGTAGTAAAGACCTTTTATAGAGGGCTTTATAGATCAAAATCAATGCCTTGAACTGGACCAGGAAGCAAACAGGTAGCTAGAACAATAGATGCATCAGGGCTTGTCTATACAGGGAATTATTCAGAAGCAACTATTCTGGAACAACCCCATGTGTGGACAGTGTTATTCTGGAATAAGGGTGCCTTGTTCCTGTTTATCTTCGCTTAAAGCACTTTCAAAGTGGGTTAAGTAGAACCAGGCACTCTTACTGCAGTATAAGTCTGTCCACACATGGGGTTGTTCAAGAATAGCTGTTCGTGAAAGACTCCATATGTAGATAAACTCTTTATAGAAAATGTTGCACGTGAGAAGCACCACCAAAAAACAAAGCAGCTGCATTCTGCATTAGATGGTGCTCCTGGCTGGTGTAGACACCTTTCTGGCAATCCACTCTGGAGGTAAAAGAGCAAATGGATAACTGTTTGTTTGTGCCTTGTTTTTATTGCATCATTAGCTTGACTTAAATTTGCATTGCCCTTAACCTTAACTTCTGACCTGTGCACACACAAAAGTCTCTATCTTGCGTTAAGTGCTGCTGACACTCAGGCTGTAATACAGTGAGGACCGAGCTACTCTATGATGCTAATACAACTATTCTGTGCAATTTGAGTGGTGGGGTGGGGTGCAGTGAGACTGCTCTCACTGGAGGTAGGCTACCACAAGGAGTTACCTCACGTGTAGGTAACTCTAGCTAACCCTGAACTACTTTGGGAACCATGGTTGAAATTCTTGTCTCTTCGAAGCTGTCATAAATATAAAGGAAAGGGTAACCATCTTTCTGTTTACAGTGCTATAAAATCCCTCCTGGCCAGAGGCAACATCTTGTTACCTGTAAAGGGTTAAGAAGCTCAGCTAACCTGGCTGGCACCTGACCCAAAGGACCAATAAGGGGGCAAGATGTTTTCAAATCTTGGGGGGGGGGGGGAAGGCTTTTGTTTGTGCTCTATGTTTACGTGGTTGTTCTCTCTTGGGACTGAGAGAGGCCAGACAGAAATCCACCTTCTCCAAACCATCCTAATCCAAGTCTCCAATATTTCAACCAGTATAGGTAAGCCAGGTAAAGCGCATTAGTTTATCTTTTGTTTGATGTGAATTTTCCCTGTGTTAAGAGGGAGGTTTATTCCTGTTTTCTGTAACTTTAAGGTTTTGCCCAGAGGGGGATCCTCTGTGTTTTGAATCTGAATACCCTGTAAAGTATTTTCCATCCTGATTTTACAGAGATGATTTTTACCTTTCTTTTTTTTAAATAAAATCCTTCTTTTACGAACCTGACTGATTTTTCCATTGTTCCAAGATCCAGGGGTTTGGGTCTTTGATGATTTTGTAACCAATCGGTTAGGATATTATTCTCAAGCCTCCCCAGGAAAGGGGGTGTGTAGGGCTTGGGGGATATTTTGGGGGGAAGACGTCTCCAAGTGGTCTCTTTCCCTGTTCTTTGTTTAAAACGCTTGGTGGTGGCACCATACTGTTCAAGGACAAGGCAAAGTTTGTACCTTGGGGAAGTTTTTAACCTAAACTGGTAAGAATAAGCCTGGGGGTCTTTCATGTGGGTCCCCACATCTGTACCCTAGAGTTTAGAGTGGGGAAGGAACCTTGACAGAAGCTTATGGCCAAAACTCCCATTTGGTTCAATTACATCATGTGTATACTGACCTTCACTTTGGAAAGTATTCCTTCATTTTAATTATATTAATAATGCATTAAATGACCATATTTAAAGAACACATTGCTATAAAATGCCACCTTATCTATACTGTGTATGTAGATCTGTATATTTGATTTGTGTATGATCTGCACCTGCATGGGCGTAAAGTTGTAGCTGGGAACTGTGCAGCTACACATCTACATATTTCATGGCGGTGGATAGCTAGTTCCTTGTCTGTTGTGGGTGGTGTTTTGTAGCGTGTACAGGCGCGAAGGGGCATTTGTGCATCTGGGTGTACCTATCCCCAACTCCTCTACATTAACTGCAGCAATACGCAGGTGTGTACAGCGGTGTGTGCGCTGGGGGGGTGCGTGCAGTGGTGCAGCTGTCCATGTGCGATGGGGTATTTGCGCACGTGAGCCCAGGTGTGTCTGCAGACACAAGCTGATGCCTGGTTCAGGTGCTTAGGGTTCGGGTGAACGCATCTGTCTGGCCCCGGGCACGAACTCCCCCCTCCCAGCCGCTAGACTGGATGTGGCCGTGTCGCGGCGCCGCGGGCCAGACTCCCCGGCCGCCTGCCCGGCCCTCTCGCCCCATAGCCACGGTCGCGCTGCCTGCGCCTCGCTCGCTCTCCCTGTCCCCACGGCCTGGTTGCGCGCGCAGCCCGGCGCCCCCCTCACTCCCTCTCCATCCCCCCCCCGCTCTCGCGTTGGCTGCCGGGATCGCTGGCCGCTTTGGTTAATGTCCGCCATGTTTGCTATGGCGCAGGGAGCGGATCGAGCGAGCCCGGCGCGGAACTAGGGCTGCGGGGCGTGCGCGGCGAGCTGCGGGCGGCTCTGCGGGGAGCTGTGCCGGGGCGGCGGGGCCCTCCATGGTGTTGCGGGCCGGGTGCGGGAGCGGCTGGGAGGCGGCGGCGCGGCCGCAGTGAGGGGCCCCCCGCCCGCCCGGCCCCGGGGTGTTATTGTGAGGGGGAGACAATGAGCAAACTCTCCTTCCGAGCCCGGGCGCTAGACGCCGCCAAACCGCTGCCTATCTACCGCGGCAAGGACATGCCCGATCTCAACGACTGCGTCTCCATCAACCGGGCCGTGCCGCAGATGCCCACGGGCATGGAGAAGGAGGAGGAATCGGTAAGGAAGTCGCGCAGGGGGGGCACCATTGTTTATCAGACACCCCCCTCCCCTCCCGGGAAATAGGCCATTGGTATTCACTAAGCGCGCTACGCACGCTCCACGCCGCAGCCTTGCATGTTCCTTATGGGTCGTGCGCAAGTAGCGCAGCGTAAACTTCCCTCCGACGCCGTAAGCGGGCCCTGCTCCGCCATCTTCTTTGCGTCCCGACTCGCGAGTGTTTTGATTAGCTAGGGGAGGCTCTTACGCTAGCGTAAGAGAGATGTAGGCGCAAGAGGCATCTTTGAATGGGGGAGTGTGCGTGCCGGACGCTCTTGGCGTAGCGTGCCGATGCTGCTGCACTCTTTACTGTTGTGTATGTGGGACTCCAAGGCAGCAGGGGACTGGAGGGGGCTGTGTGGGCTGTGCTCCTTCCGTGCAATTAGGAAGGCTTTGCATTGTGAAATAGGAACGTCCTGCTTTTATATTGTCCTACCATGATGGGTAATGGGACTGACACTAAAGGAGAGTGAAATAGCGGGGGGGGACCCCCATTCCTTTTTTGACAGCTGGATATATACAGACAGACTGCGCTTATGTTCTGAGTTTGGTTGTTAACTGTTGCATCCGAAGTCGTTAACTGTTGCATCCGAAGTCGGGAGCATGCCTGGCATGTAATATCTTTCAGCTGTCCATTGCTGCGGTGCTGTAGCTGACGATACTGCTGTGTGCATCATACCGGAAAGCTTTTGTGCTTTGTAGCTCAAGATTCTTAAATAACATGTTGGGAGCTGCGTTATCTGTTCATTGCTGAAACTGGAGTGATATTGCAACCTGCAAAACATATACACATTCTGGTGTAGGCTGCATTACTACACTCTTGAGGAAGGGCTTTGTAAAGGTTGCAAGTAGAATACCAGCTGTCTGCAGATCTCATAGTTGGAAATATAACTGCTATAAGAATGCTTTGTACTTGAATGTTTAAGAAACACAGTAACTAGATGTTGTTCAGTTGTCTATGTAAAATACCTACTGTTATTGCATGGCTGTAGCTGGCTCTATAACTACTCCCAGATTTTGCAGTGTACACCATGCTGTTTAGTGTTAAGATGATTTTAAGTAAGCTAGTCAGTGTTAGGAAACATGTATTGCCTGTAGAATGCTTGCTGTCCATTTTTGCAATACTGTAGATAGATATACATTACTCTCTGTATCTTTACTAGAAAGTAATTTTAAGATGAGTCTTGTGAGCATTAGGACAGCACTGTGAATACTTGCTGTCCGTGATTGCAGTGCTGCTTGTCTGAACTTGTCACTGTCCTTCTTAAAGACTGACACTTAACACTTAGATTTGCATCTGGCTCACTGCAGGCACACAGGATGTCCCCTCGTGTGACTGTACTTGTATGCAGAGTTGAGAGTAAATGCACCCATAAGAATTTCTTCAATGAATCTCTGTCTCCGCCTTGTAGCCAGCCCACTATGTTTGTGGATTGGCTTTTCAGAGGTTCTGGCTGTCAAAAGGAGGCTCCAACTCTCTCTGATTGGCTTTCTCATTTAACTATTAATATTGAAAGAAATCTTTTGTGTCTTCCATTGGTTACTCATAGTTCTGACCTCACTGTATTGCCCTTGTATGACAAATTATAATGTATAGTGCTCAACACTTACGAATCTCTACTGTATTTTGATGTTAGAGCCCTGGAATGTGTGTGTGTAATTTTAAATAAACAGCAATATAACATTAATGTTAACAAAGCAAACGTGGAGGTGATACGTCTTTCTTTTCCTTTGCAGTAAAATGTAATGTAAAAGACCCGCTAGTAGACCGTGTGACATATTGTTTGTTGAGTATGGGAGTTCTTAAAATTGCAAACATGATTCCTGATTTATATCTTTAAAAAAATATATGTGGCAGTCTCTTTTTAAAAAAATATTACTCTTAAAATATTTTAACTTTCAGAGTGTGATTTGTTAAATTACACTTTAAGTAAATAACAGTCAGATATAATTTTTCTGAATTCTATAGTCTATGCTTGAGGGGAAAAGAAGTAAATTGCCTGTGTTCCAGTAAAATCAGTGAGGGGGGAAGTATTGGGCTAATTTATGCATTGTAAAATCCCTTTTTATGTGTAAATGATCTGCTAAATAATCTACTAAAATAATAATCTCTATTTTATGAACAGAATTTTTCTCAATAATAATAATAATAATCTCTATTTTATGAACAGAATTTGTGTCCCCACTGCACTAAAAATGTTGTGGCTGGATTTGGTTTACTTTTCAATTCTCAGGTCATTCCATACTAGAATTGTTATGGCTTAATATATAAGCATAAATGCTTGCCACTTCAGACATCAAATTGGTTGAATTCAAACATCAATTCTGGTTGAATTCCAAGGTCTAATGTTAAATTAAGATTATTGTTGTCACTACATTTGCAACAGTTTTTTACTACAGAGAGATCTACTTCATGCAGCTTTTTTTTTTTCTTTTCTTTTCTTTTTGGGGATATGGTTTGGGCTTTTTTTTTTTTTGACTTGCAATTAAGCATGTTAGTCACTCTGTGTTTAATTACTTAGAGATTATAGAGAGGTGGGTGAGGTGATATCTTTTATTGGACCAATTTTTCTTGGTGAGAGAGGCAAGTTTTCAAGCTACACAGAGTTCTTCAGGTTTGGGAATGGTACTAAGCTACCCCTACAAAGAAATACACTGAAAAGAGCACAAGTAAGACCGCTTGATAGTTTAAATTCACTGTATAAGCAAGCAAACTGAGATGTTTCTCTGGCCCCATTCCTGCATGTAAACAGCCTTCCCTTGTATGAAGCCTTGGTGAAGTTAGTGGGACCCATGTGCATGCAGGGGTCCTCTTGTGTGCAATAAGCTGTGTAGTTTTGGCTCATAAGAAGCCACTGAACTTCTCTGAACCTTAATTTGCACCAAAAATACGTTGTTTCATAGCATTTCAATTTTCTTATACTATTATCATAACAAAAGCTGAGTTTCAAATTAAACTGTTACCTGTAATGAATAAAGGTTTGTGGGTATTTTTCTACATACATTCTGGGTATGTGTTTTATTCTGATAATTTTGAAGTATTAGATTCTTCTCACATAATGAACACTATATTGTGATTACAATGGGAGGTTTAAATTTTTTATTAAAATTTTATCATTCATTTCTACTACTCTTACATTATATTATAATGTCATACTACTACATTTAGTCCAGATGTGATGCTGTTTACGTTGAAAAATACTTTACACCAAAAGCAATCCTATTGAATTCAGTGGGAAAAATTTGTGCAGTAAGTTACTGCTCAGTGTGAGTAAAAGTATCACAATCTTACCATTTTAGTATTAATATTACCATTTTACTAGTGAATCTTCAAATAAATTCTGGAAATATCTTGCCATTTTCAGTATTTTACCTTGTCAGTTACCTATGCTGATATGACATTCTACAAACTGGAGGTCCAATGTTGTGTTCCCACGTTTCTGTAATTTTCATGGGAGCTCTGTGTGTGCAGGGAGTGTAGGATTGTACTCCAAGATCTGAATCTACTGCAGTTCACAATTTTAACCCTGAATTGAGCTATTTGGCCACATCCTGCTCTCAGTTAAAATTGCATAAATCTTGAGAAACTATTTTGATTTAAATGGAACTAATCTGGATTTATGATGTAAGTGATAAAAGAACTTCTCACTCTTTTTTGTGTGTTTAGTATTAGAAGGTGCAGAGAAGGGGAGCATTGTCAAATTCCTCGGATGCTATATTGAAAATCTACTTACTAATGTTAATTCAGAAAACAGGAGGGAAAAAAAAAGTGCAGTGCACTAGTCCTTGACCTATTTCCTAACGCTTATCTACCAAATCTGAATTAAAATACATATTATCGGAGGCTATTGTGTTATACCTTTTAGGTACAAATTAATTTTTAATAACAATATGAGCAAAAAACAAGAGTAACTGAAGGTTTTAAGAGGTGGATTTGACTTTCTTTGTGTAGCTACACACAAATACATCACAATAATTGATAGTTGTGACTGGGCAGTTGAAGTGCTGTTAGAGATTTAACTCAGAAATTTAGATTTGAGCATTCATTCATTTATAACTAGGCATGACTTCATATTTAAAGTCAAAGGTTATACAGAGTAGAAACCCAAGAGCAGCAAGGTAAGGCTATTGTCAGACGATGCTAAAATGCAGGATATTTTTAATGTACGAATGGGGAAAAATATCATAAAATTGAAATGGGTACATTTCATTTTTAAGTCTTTGACTCAGGCATTTGAGATACTCATTTAAACCATCATGTAATTTTGAGTGTTGGCAGAGTAAATTGAATTCCCTTGGTCTCTGTATTATGTCTTTTTTTTCTTTTCTTTTTTTGTTGTTGTCTTTCTCCATTCTCTACTTCCATTGCAATGTTGGAAACCTGATTTCAGTTCATCATCTTACTTCCGAGCTGCCTGGAGCTGGTCGTACTTCCAAAGCAGCACACTTGTTCCCCAGCTGAGGCAATTGGTCTAGAGCAGAGGTTCTCAAACTTTTTTTCTGGAGACCCAGTTGAAGAAAATTGTTGATGCTTGAGACCCAGTAGATGAGGATGAGGGGTTTGGGGTGTGGGAGGGGCTCAGAACTGGGGCAGAGGGTTGAGGTACGGGGGTGAGGGCTGCAGGGTGGGGCTGGGGGACGGGGTTGGGATGTGGGAGGAGGTCAGGGCTCTGGTGTGGGGCTGGGGATGAGGGGTTTGGGATGCAGGAGGGGCTCCGGGTTTAGGGGGGTCAGGGCTGGGGCAAGGGGTTGGAGTGCGGACTTACCTCTGGCGGCTCCTGATCAGCGGTGCAGCTGGGGTGCAGAGGCAGGCTTCCCACTTGTCATGGCACTGTAGACCATGCTGCACCTGAAGCGGCCAGCAGCAGGTCTGGCTGCTAGGCAGAGGCGTGCAGGCAGCTCTGCACAGCTCTTGCCAACAGGCACCCCCCTTCCCCCCCAGTTCTTGGCCAGTTGGAGTGTGGAGCCGGTGCTCAGGGCGGGGGCAGCGCGTGGTGCCCCATGGACCCCCAGTCTAGAAGCCGGACCCGCTGCTGGCTGCTTCCGGCACAGCACAGTATCGGAACAGATAGGCACTAGCCTGCCTTTGCTACGCAGCACCACCGACTAGACTTTTAACTTCCCGGTCGACGGTGCTGACCAAAGTGACCCAGTGCCTTACATGCTGTGACCCAGTACTGAGTCGCAACCCGAACTTTGAAAAACGCTGGTCTAGAGTGCTTTCATTTTGCACAAATTACAATTCTTTCTTAATTCTGAACATTTGTTATTTCAAGCCACAGTGAAGACTACTATATCCAAAAAAGATGTAGAAAAATATTTTTCCTCTTGTTTGTCTTTGGTATTTGACACTACTCCCTATATAGACATTTCCACTCGTCTCCTCATCTTTTAATTTTTTTATACACACCTCTACCCCAATATAACATGGTACTCGGGAGCCAGAAAATCTTACTGTCTTAAAGGTGAGACTGTGTTATATCGGGGTAGGGAGAGGAACTGCTCTCCGCCCCAGCTCACCTCTGCTCTTCCTGATTGGCGCGCCAAGCCTGGGAGGGAGGAGAAGCGGAGCTGCGGTGCGCTCGTGGGAGGAGGCGGAGTGGAGGTGAGCTGGGGTGGGGTGCAGAGGAACCGCTTGTGGTAACACGAATTCAGCTATAATGAAGTAAAGCAGCCCCCTCCCCAGAGTGCTGCTTTACCGTGTTATATCGGACTGCATGATATTGGGGTAGAGGTGTGGTTAGGTCCCAATCCAAGACATATATTGCTCACGCATAAGGGTCCACCTGAGGTAGAGTTCCACTGAAGTGAGTGTAGTTCTCTGTAGATCCAGTTGCAGGATCAGAGCCAGTAGTAATTTTTCCCCTTTTGTTTGTGTGGGTTTTTCATACTGTGGTGGTGAAAGCATAAAACCACCATCATTTGTGGGAGGGTCAAGGGCAGCATTAAACTACTTTTTAACTCACGTTTTTAATTTGACCAGATTTCCATTGGACAGCAGTGCTTTAATGACTGGCATTGATGGGTTCTAAAGATAGTTGTACCTGTTCCTTTTGGGAATGTTTTCCAAACTTTTGAAAACTGAAACCAGTCATGCCCCTCTCCCTTTAACCCCTGCATATGTTGTTAAAGTCCTTGTTGTCAGGTTAATTTATACATGATACCTGCTTCTTCTTCACAACCCTTCACCCCACTTTGGGAAATAGCAGTGTTAATCTCCATAATATGATATCATTTTATTTTCTTTTGTGCTTTGGTCAGTGAAATACTTTAAGTATCAGCATTGTTGACTATCATCACTGGCACCTCAGAGCTAATTTTCATGCACTCTGCAAATTCAAGCAAATATTTCTGTATCTAGTATGCTCACTTCTCATTTTGAAGTTTTATTTAGGTTTTTTGTACCCATAATAGGTATAGGGCCTTTTTTTTTTTTCCTTTTTACAGTAAAGCTGAAACTCTGGAGGTACAGCTCCCCAAGGTGTCCTTTGGTACATTTCCAGGAGTGCGTGTTCCACATTTAGGGAAACACTGCTTTATGGGATTCAAGGGTAGTGACCATGACACAAGGCCTTCAAGGCTGAGATTCCATCTTTACACTGTGGAAAAACTAGCTGAGTGCTACACTGTATTTTGGTAAATGCCTTCAAAACTTATGAGCATCATGTGTGAATAAAACTGGGTTACAACTGTGTGATCACTTCATAAGAACGGCCAAACTGGGTCAGCCCAAAGGTCCATCTAACCCAATATCTTGTCTTCCAACAGTGGCCAATGCCAGGGGCCCCAGAGGGAATGAACAGAACAAGTAATTATCCAGTGATCCATCTCCTGTTGCCCATTCCCAGCTTCTGGCAAATAGAGGCTAGGGACACCATCCCTGCCCATCCTGGCTAATAGCCATCAATGGATCTATCGTCCATAAACGTATCTAGTTCTTTTTTGAACCCTGTTTTGGCCTTCACAACATCCTCTGGCAAGGAGTTCCACAGGTTGACTGTGCATTGTGTGGAAAAAATACTTCCTTTGGTTGTGTGTTTTTAAACCTGCTGCCTATTAATTTCATTTGATGACCCCTAGTTTTTGTGTTATTAGAAGGAGTAAATAACCCTTGTTTACTTTCTCCACACCAGTCATGATTTTATAGACCTCTATCATATTCTCTCTCTCAGCATTAAACTACTTTTTAACTCACGTTTTTAAATTGACCAGATTTCCATTGGACAGCAGTGGTTTAATGAATGCCCCCTTCTCCCCCCCCCGCCCTTAGTCCCCAAGTTCCATATTTGTTTGGGACTGTGTTGACTTGTATGATTTGGGGAAAGTCGCTTAATGCCTCTTTTCCTCCATTTCTGCATTTGTAAAATGGCCATGCTGATACTTAACAGCTGTGTTGTGAGGCTAAATTAATGTTTAGAAAACACTTTGATATTTTTGTATGAAAGTTGCTATATAAGTGTAAATTATGTAATATCTTTACAACAACAAAACTATATCTTATCAAGAGTTGCTTCTTGTATACAAAAGTTGGCACTCATACTTGAACATAATGTTTATGTACTTTTTTGGCTATATGAAATTATGATTTCCTAACCATATATAGGATCTCTGCTCCCCCCCCCCATATTGAACTGAAGGAAACATTTCATAGGTGTTCAGCTTATATCATATATAGTGTTCAGTCTTCTGTTGGATTTTAATAAGGAGTGCTTAATATTACACTTACAACTTGAACTTTTTTTCAGGAAGTAAGGTGATAAGCAGCTTCTTTTAGTCATTCCTCAACTAACTAGGATATGTGCCAGGTGCTGCACACCAATGATGTCTTTTATATTGTTTAAGTGCCTGTTGTCCTTTCTATAAATATGCCTCTCCCCCAGTAAAGTAAGTGTGTGTGTGTAGGAGAGAGAGATTAGTTTTACCAAGTGCATGTGATCTCAGGAATCAGTAAAACAAAATTTCTTTTCAAAAGTATACATTATTGGCTTAATGTAGATACTGATATATTCTATCTAATTGTGTTTTTTCTGCAGAGCTTGAATTATGTGACAAATAAACTGCCTCGACTTTATTAATTTTTTATTTGTATGGGAATTAAGTGTTAAATGAGATACTATACAAATCTAACTCATATTCTTCATAGTATCGGCTACTAATTAATATAAAAGGTGTAATTACTGTGAGCAGGTTTTCGTCTACTGCTCCTTGTAAGATGAAGATTTATTGAAAATATATATGCAATAGATTGTTATGGTAATTTTTTTTTAAGTGTTGCGTGGGGCAATTTGAGAGTATTGGGGGCAGAGAGTAATCAAATCAGTCAGTGCCCTTATAGCTGTAGGCCTGTATAAATAAGAGAATTTTTTTCCCCGTAAGGACCTACTGTTCCAGAGAGATTGTTTTAAGTTGAAAGTTTCATGTGTTGGGAATACACTGATGAAATGCAGCTGAATCCACCAAAGTAAGTGTCACGGGAGTGACTTAAGAAGAGTAGACCGAAAAGAAGCAAGGGTACAAATGGTCAAACCAGGGGCTGTAAAGTCCGTATAATAATGGTTTGAGCCATGGAAAATTCTGAAAAAGAAAAGGAGTACTTGTGGCACCTTAGAGACTAACCAATTTATTTGAGCATAAGCTTTCGTGAGCTACACTTCATTGGATGCATACTGTGGAAAGTACAGAAGATGTTTTTATACACACAAACCATGAAAAAATGGGTGATTATCACTACAAAAGGTTTTCTCTCCCCCCACCCCACTCTCCTGCTGGTAATAGCTTATGTAAAGTGATCACTCTCCTTACAATAAGAAAAGGAGTACTTGTGGCACCTTCGAGACTAACCAATTTCTTTGACCATAAGCTTTCGTGAGCTACAGCTCACTTCATCAGATGCTGCATCCGATGAAGTGAGCTGTAGCTCACGAAAGCTTATGGTCAAAGAAATTGGTTAGTCTCGAAGGTGCCCCAAGTACTCCTTTTCTTTTTGCGAATACAGACTAACATGGCTGTTACTCTAAAACCTCTCCTTACAATGTATTCTGTAGGTTAGAACTTGGGAACAAGTGATTCTAGGTCTGGTATCTCAAGAGTGGAGTTTGTGCAAAGGTATAGTTAGGCTTGGGAGAATTCTGTTTTTATTTTTTATTTTGCTGGATAATATTGATGATTTTAAGCGTTTTTTAATTTTTTTTATTTAAATTTTCATAGTTGCAGGAAATATGTGGGCACTGTCAGACAATAATAATTTAATCACAGGGGACCAATAAGCATTGAGATTCAAAAAGTTAAAGCTTTTATAACCTTTAAAACACAAGTTGGCAACATCACATGTTACAATATAGAACATAAATATCCTTAAAACAAACTCTAAAGCAACATTTTTATTATGTTGCCTATCTGTAAATTTTGTTTATTATTGATGGACATTTTTTTTTGTCTTTTGTGTATGGTTTACCAGTGAAACCTAATCTTTCTAAGCATAGGTACAGTCAAGACAGGATTTCTTTCCTTAGGGGAGAAACGTGTTAGAAGCTGAAGAAAGCATCTCTGCATAGAAGTTTACTTTTGGCAGTCTGCTTTCTAGATTTTGATTATTTATATATGTATTATAGCAGAGCAACTCCTCTGCTATAGGTTTCAGAGTAGCAGCCATGTTAGTCTGTATCCGCAAACAGGAAAGGAGTACTTGTGGCACCTTAGAGACTAACGAATTTATTTGAGCATAAGCTTTCATGAGCTACAGCTCAGTTCATGGGATGCATTCAGTGGAAAATACAGTGGGGAGATTTCTATACACAGAGAACATGAAACAATGTGTGTTACCATACACACTGTAATGAGAGTGATCAGGTATGGTGAGCTATTATCAGCAGGAGAGCAGGGTGGGGGGGGTAACCTTTTCTAGTGATGATCAAGGTGGGCCATTGAGCTTAAATTGAACGAAAAACTTTCTAACTGTCAGGGTGATTAAGCACTGGAATAAAATTGCCTAGGGAGTTTGTGAAATCTCCACCATTGGTGATTTTTAAGAGCAGGTTAGACAAACACCTGTCAGGGATGGTCTAGTTTTTATGTAGTGTTGCCATGAGTGCAGGAGGCTGGATTAGATGATCTGTTGACATCCAGTCATACGATTTTATGATTGTGTGACTGTTTCCTGGAGGTCACAGATTGCTGTGAGTCCGAGTGAGAACCAATTTTTGTTTGCATTCATGAAGCAGATGCAGATGTGGAGCACCACTTCTGGGCCTGAGAAACAAGCACTGACTGGTTGGATCGCATTTTAATGCAGGCTTGGGAAGATGAGCAGTGTCTGCAGAACTTTCAGATGTTCAAGGCCACATTCCTGTATCTGTGTGCCATGCTTGCCTTAGCCTTCCAGCACAGGGACACCCAACTGAGAGTCGCACTTGTAGGGGAGAAGCGAGTGGTGATCGTACTGCAGAGCTTCCACCACCAGATTGCTACTGGTCAGTGGGAAATCATTTTGGAGTTGTCGTGCAAAGATGTAGGACCATTAATCGTCTCCTCTTCTTTGGGACTGTGACTCTTGGCAATGTGCAGGACATAATGGATGTATTTGCATCAGTGACGTTTCTGAACTGCGATGGAGTAAGAGATGGTAAGCATATACGCCTGTTTTGGCACAAGACCACCTTGCCACAGAGTACATCAACAGAAATGGCTATTTTTCTATGGTTATGCAAGCACTGGTGGATCACTGGGGACATTTCACCATCATCAATGTGGGCTGGTCAGGGAAGGTGCATGACACTTGAATCTTTAAGAACACAGGACTATTCAAAAAGATACAAATAGGGACTTTCTTTCCTGATCGGCAGATTTCCATTGGTGATGTTGAAATGCCAATAGTGATTGTGGGGGACCCAGCCTGTCTCTTATTTCCCTGGCTTGTGAAACTGGTCACCTTGACGGCACCAAGGAAAGATTCAGCTACTGGCTCAGCAGGTGCAGAAAGACAGTTGTATGTACGTTTGGTAGATTGGAGGGGAACTGGTGTTGTTTACTCACCAGACTGGATCTCGGTGAGAAAAATATCCCAAATGGTTTTAGCTGCTTGCTGTGTCCTGCATAAGATCTGTGAAGCAAAGGGGGAAAAATTGCTGCTGTGATTGCAGACGGAGGTTTAGCAACTGTCTTCTCAGTTTGAACAGCCAGATATAAGGGCTATCGGAGGAGCTCAGTGAAATGCTGTTGGTTCAGGGATGGTTTGAAAGAGCACTCTAACAGCGAGCCACAGTAATGCATTGTGGCGTACTGTGCCCTGGCCATACAGTTTGGGGGCTTGTTAGGAATTGCGTGCACATCTATGAATGTAACATTGACATTGCATCTGTTCATTTTATAGTCCTTGCTGTAAATCTTCGATTATTACAGTGTGTTAGTCAATGATCTTAAGAGTTGTGTCAAAGTGTACACTAACAAGTAAGTGGGTGCTTTCAATATCGGCAGGCATTCTACGGTATATGTTGGGAACTAATAAAGATGGATTATTTTCCAAACAATAGAGTTTGTTTGCTTAACAAAGACATTTCAAAAAATTCTGTGCAAATTAAAAGCAAATACATGAAATCCTTAACATATTTATGGAATGGAGCTTAAAGAACATTCATGTCCATTTTAGCTGCACATACAGTGACCTGTGAGAGCCATTGTTGATGTATGTGAAGCTGTGGTTTTCCTTAATGTTCCCTGAGGTATAATGGTCGCGGAGGGATGTGGCCCCTGATGCCATGTGGAATGTTGAGGGCGGTTATGTAGGGAGGGCTCTACTGGAGTTCTCCATGAACTGCAAGATAGGCAAGCTGAGGATTGTTGAACTTGTAGGTCCACAAGCGTCTGCAGCATAGGTGTTTGCTGCCGGAGAAGCCCCATTATATCTGGTGCATCTCCCTCTTTGTCTGCATTTTCCTTTTCCATACAGTCTGCAGTATTTATCCTCAAAGCCCTCTGATTCAGCACTGTCTTGCAGGACCTCGCTGAATATATCATCCGGAGTTCTTTTCTTTCTCCTTCTCATCTGGCTCAGGTGTTCTGTGAGTGTGGAGGGGGAACCCCTCAAGGCTGCAATGGCAGTAGTGAAGGATAAAACACAGAGGTTACCTTGTCAGTATATCACAACGGAAAGCAAAAATAAAGATTCAGAACTCCCTTTGCTTGCTCCCATAAAGTTTTAAACAAGACAGGTTTATTGACTTTCCTGCTTTGGAGGCATGGTGCCATTCATAGCTCCAGCCAGGTGAGTATGGCCCACCAGGGGTGAGGGAAATGAGGAGAGAATTGCTTAGTTGCATGAAGCCATGAGTACAGGGCAGTGGCACTGAATACTGGCACAATTTTCCACAGGCAGTGGTGACATCTTATTTCTGCGGCTAACAAAAAGGCACAGAGAACACAGCAGCTGCTGGTGTCCCAAAGCTGTCCGGGCCTATATGTTTGCTAGCTTGTCTACTGCAGGGGTGCCTGCCGAAGTTATCGCTGACTGGCATGGGAAGGCTTCCTACCTAAAAGGAAGAAATAAGGAACTTATTCCTAGAAACTTTCAGGAGAGGATTGCAGAGTACTTCCAGAAAAATTTTATCAAGATCTCTCAGGATGATTCAAGGGACAAACTGCTCTGCATCCCTGCCCTCCGCCCTATTTTACAGGGGAATGAAAAGCAGATAACATTACCTCTCTTTGTTATAATGATTCCTCTTCTGGTACGAGTAAATGAATGCAAAATCAATATCTGTGACTTGCAAAGTTGGGGGCACCATCACTGTAATGGGAAATAAATGTGCACACTTACTTGAAGTTCCTTCCCCTGCTATGCTGGGACTGACTGGATTGCGGTGGAGTCTAAAACAGATCCTGACGTGATTGCGTTGAAATGTGGTGCCCCTCTTGGGGACACAGAGTATAGTCAGTGATCCAAATTAGTGGGCCTTTTGAGCAAGGAGTTCCTAAGAAATAGCCCGAGGTGGAAAATCCCCCAACATTTCATTGTTCACAGATTCTAGCAACGTTAAAGTTTGAAACTCACCCTGGCTGAAATCTGAGAATGAACTGTCTCTGTCAAGTGTGCGTGTGTGTGTTGCAGAATATCTGGAAGGTGCTGAAACAGTTTTTGAAAAGAAAATAAATTATACATGCAAATGTTAACTGGAAGTGGGGAGAGATGATTAGGGATGCAAGAGTAGGTGGGCTTACACTTTATTAATATTGGAATTATTAATATAATATTGGAAGAGGGGCTTGGGTCTGCAGTGAGCGAAGGGGATATTGTGAGGAGGGGATAAATGGGAATGTTTGGTAGGGGAGAGAATAGGGTTTGGAGGGGCTCAGGTAAGATGGGAGTGGTCGGGGAGAAGACAGGAGGGGTTGGGGATATGGGGGTAGGAGAGGAAGTTGGGGTTTTAGGGGTGTGGGGGTCAGTCAGCCCTGAAATCTGTGTGTGTGTTGGGAGCCCTACTCCTCTGCAGGGGTCTGAGCCCCTTTCCCTATTCGCTATATTTTCTGGAATCTGGGGGTCCCTGTTCTTGCGATGTCTGAACCCCTCTTTTGCCCCTCCAAGTGAGCTTGGATCTGGGTTGGGTAGACTGAAGGCAATGTAGATTTAAACATCTGAAATCCAGACAATAAATGGTTAAGATACACGTCACCCCTGTGTGAGATGTGGGAGTGTGCCAGAGTGGGTAGGGGAGGGATGGACTCAGTGGATAGACTGGGTAAACCTGACTGCAGCAGCAGCGTTCCCAGCTGGAGGTGGGAATGAGGGGCTAGCTCAGTGAACAGTAAGGGCTACATAACCAAGGTATTATGTAACCTAGTAAGCTGCTGCCTGTGATATATGAACACAGCAGCATAGGGTAGGAGACAGCAAGGACTAACTTCTTAGATTTAGTGTTTCTCTGTGGTGCCAACTAATGGCTTAATGGGAAGGGGAGGGAGAGCTGGAAATGTTGTCAGGAGGGGCTTTATGTTATAGGGAATAGTGGAGTGGGGGGTAGAGAAGGAAAGAGAGACAGCAATCTTCTCTCATATGATTAAAGTTACTGTAACATCCATTTAATAAAACTGTCATGGTTTTGGGACATAGACGATAGATTTCTCTCACTGGCCTTGTTAGCAGCTACCCATTTCAAAGCATGACTATTATCTGCATACTGCTATAACAAAATGTATTGGAGGGGTAGGAGCACTGAGGAATCACATAGATGCCAGGAAAGACCACTGATCTGGGACTATTCTTAGCTCTACCATGGCCTACTTGTTGACCCTAGGCAAGTCACTTCACTTCTCAGTGCCTCAGTTTTTCATCTGTAAAATGGGGACAGTGATGTAAAGTTCATTTGAGATCTACTGATCTTAAAAAACAAAACAAAAAAAGCCCTAGATCTTTTGATTATTGCTGCAAACCTAGGTGAGAACTACAGCTGCCTGAATGACCACTAACTCCTACCCACAAAGGTTTCTGTTTAAAAAAACTAGCAAATTAAATGCCCCCCAAAATTAGTTAAAGCAGAGTTAAGATTGCACTGTGATAGTTTGTACTCATCCACAACATCCAGTTCAGCAAGACTCAAACTTTTGAAAACCAGGAAATACAGAGTTAAGATAAACATCCATGCAGTCTTAATTGTACCCTCTTTGAGCGATGCTCCACGGTGCCCATAACACAGATGCTCGCACTCTCCCTTTTCACTGTAGTGGACAGGTGCTACTTGCACTTGCCCTACTCTCAAACACTGAAGCTGCTCCCCCAACAGACTACCATAGTTGTAAAATTTAACAACCACTTCATACCCTTGTACAGCCCCTTCACGCTTGCACACAGAATACTATCTAAACCTATACTTTTCCCTACCCATTATTAAATTCACAGATTGTTCTCATATCCCTCCACGCTCCTGACAGAACCCATGGCAAGAGGACCCCAGTGCCCTTCTACTAACATGATTTACACAATTTTGTATTGAAATGATGCAGACTGGAACCTCCAGGTACTGCTGTACCTCTTTCCCTTATGAGACAAGGCAGGTGAAGTAATATCTTCTGTTGGATTAACTTCCTTTGGTAACAAGCATTGAGAGGGCTCAGACCTGGATCACCTCATATCATAATCACAGCTCTTCTAAGCTGCTCTTACTTATTCCTCCACCATTCAGTACAGCTACACCTAACACAGTGAATGCGGCTGGAGTGCATGCAGATAATTCCCAGTGGCTATTCACAGCTGCAGGGGGGCAGAATTAAGGTTGTGTGGGTGTTTACCTTAACACTGTATTTCCTGGTTTTCAGAAGTTTTGAGTTTTGCAGAACTCTCTGTGGAAGGGCATGAGATCTCACTGGGCAACCGTAACTTTGTATTAACAATTTCTTTGCCATTTAATTTGTATATACAGTATTCTGACATTGCTTGTGTTGCTGAAGCTTGGCAAACACTAGACAGCATAACACTGCTTTGTACATGGACTTCTAAAATTTATTTGGTAATGAGAACCGCCCCCCTCCATACACTCATAAGGAGGGAGGTTTTATTTCACTGTATCTTTTTCTCCTTCCAAGCACATAGCGTTTATCCCCTTTTCCCAGACCTCAATCCTGTTATCAACAGCCATTCTCTTGTCTTCCAGTGGTTTCAGTCTTCCACCTGCAGAGCATCTTCATAGCAGAAGAAATGACCATTCAGTTCTCTTGTGCATTATGATTCCCTGTAGGTACTTGCATTGTAGGCTTAAAACTGAATAGATAGAATCACACAAACCTAACTGCTGGTATTGTCAAGAAAGTTCTGTTGAACGAGAACAGTACCGCAACCACCCATACAATAACCTTGCAACCCCTCCACAACTCCTTTTTGGGTCAGGACCCCTGTGATTACAACCCTGTGAAATTTCAGATTTAACTCAAGCCTTAACTCAAGCTGAGGGTTAATTTAAGAAACTATTTGAAAATCTGATTCTCTGTGTCCAGTTTAAATCCTTATCTCAATTCACTGGAGCTTCCCAAATATATCTACTAAAGCTTCCTTGTCTTTAATCTTAATGAAACTATGGAAAGAGATTCCTCAGACAAGTTGACTTTTAAGGGAGAAGGGGGATCGTATAGTGCCAAATCTCATGCTCCTTGTGCTTCACAAAATGTAAAAGGGTATTCAGTGTACATATATTTTAATTATTTAATTTGTAAAAAACATAATATATTGTTACTGAGGGATGTAATAAAAAATACGGTACTCCTATTCAGCAGCTTTGCTATAAGTTGAGTACAAAGTCAGCAATTCCAGGCTAAAAATCTTGAGTTAAATTCTTCCCTCACTTACACAGGTGCAAGTCCCATTGAAATCTATGGGAATATGTAATGAATGCATATACACTCACAGGATGCCTAGCCATGTAAAATAAAAAGAGAGACAACTTCATTATATCTGCCCTTTTCCTATATCTGCTTTTGCCAGAAGTAAGCTGACAAGAGAGCTGGCAGAGAGTGAAAGAGCTTTAGGCTTCTGGAGCATAAACAGTTCTCTGTTTAAAACTGCCTGTCTAAAATATAATAAAGGTGGATATAATAGGTCAGCTGATAGAGTCATCTGCTCTTAAAGAAATCCAAAAATTGAAGAGGAAAGAGGACTATCTTCCACCAGTTAACAAAAGTTGCATCTCTGTGAGAGCAGAATTGTGCTGCTTGTGATTAAGGAACTAACTGTTCTTTTGGCTCAACTTTGGCATACTTTATAAAACGTCCAGTCCATCTTTCTACTACTATGGAATTTTCCCCAGCAGTGCATTTTCTAGTGTTTTATCACTGTTGACAAGCATTAGGATTTCTACCTTTAGAGGCTATTTTCCAGTTTGCTAAATATAGTTCTTGAAAGTTTTTCATGATGAACAGCAAATTTTTCCTCCCTTAACTTTATCTCATTATGCCCATCTAAATATTCATAGTTATGTTGGTCAAATATTAATTATATTCGCTTGCTCCCTCCTGCTCTAATCATGCCATGAGCATATATGTCCTACTCTCTTCATTTTTCCTTATAATTCAGTTCCTTCAGCTTCTGATCAGTTTTACTTCTTCTCTTTGAAGTCCCTCCAATTTATCTTTGTGGCTATTTGATTCCTGAAATTCAGCACACTACTCCAGATGTGGTTGTACCAAAGCCACAAAGAGATGGATTACTGTCTCTCTGCTTTGTAAATGCCTCTGTATGATGAATTTGCTGTTGCATTGTTTTGCAGACTCATATTTTTAATTTGGTGTCCATTATCGCTAGGGCCCTACCAAATTCACGGCCATGAAAAACACATCATGGACCGTGAAATCTGGTGTCTGTTGTGTCATGTTCTCTCCCCCATCCCCCCCACTCCTGGTGAAATCTGGTCTTTTGTGTGGTTTTACCCTATACTATACAGATTTTATGAGGGAGACCAGCATTTCTCAATTTGGGGTTCTGACCCAAAAGGGAGTTGCAGGGGAGTCACAAGGTTATTTTAGGGGGGTTGCAGTATTGCCACCCTTACTTCTATGCTGCCTTCAGAGGTGGGTGGCAGGAGAGAAGTGGCTGTTGGCTGGGTACCCATCTTTAAAGGCAGCACCACCGCCAGCAGCAGTGTAGAAGTGAGGGTAACAGTACCGCAACCACCCATACAATAACCTTGCAACCCCCCCACAACTCCTTTTTGGGTCAGGACCCCTATGATTGCAACCCTGTGAAATTTCAGATTTAAATAGCTGAAATCATGAAATTTATGATTTTTAAAATCCTGTGACCATGAAATTGTCCAGAATGGACCATGACTTTAGTAGGGCCCTAATTATTGCTCCTGTGGCTTCCTCACATTTGGCCACTGAAAATACAGATTTTTCTTCATTCTGCTGGATTTCCGTTTTGGATAGTTATTCCCTGGTGGCAGATCCTCAGCTGGTGTAAATTGTCACAGCTGTGTTGAAGCTGATGGCCCTAAGGCCATGTCTACACTAGCACTTTTGTCGGTATAACTTACATGGCTCGGGGGTGTGGGAAAAAACACCTCTGTCTCTGAGCGACATAAATTATACTGACAGATAGCACCAGTGCTATCCCACCGATATAGCTACCGCCACTTGTTGGGGGTGGTTTAATTATGGCAACGGGAGAGCTCTCTCCCATTGGCAAAGAGTGTCTGCATGAGCAGTCTTACGGCAGCACAGCTGCATTGATACAGTTGTGCCACTGTAAGTTCACTAGTGTGGACATGTTCTTAGTCAATTTATATCAGTTGAGGATCTGCCCCAGATGTATTATTTTTGCATCTTTATAAGTTTAATTTTTGCAAAATTTGATTTAGATCATTTTACTTTTTTTAAGTTTCAGAGTAACAGCCGTGTTAGTCTGTATCCGCAAAAAGAAAAGGAGTACTTGTGGCACCTTAGAGACTAAGGTGCCACAAGTACTCCTTTTCTTTTTACCTTTTTAAAGTAATCAAAGGCTGGTTTAGAACGGGGAGGGTCCCAGAGCATCTACATCACCATTTTACAGCCCTGTAGTCTGAGCTCCCTGAGCCTGAGTCAGCTGACACAGATCAGCCATGGGTGTTGAATTGCAATTTAGATATACCCCAAGAGTTGGAATCCTGTGTGTTTTGGTACCTGTGAAGAAGGGGGAAACTGCTTTATAAAGTATGATCCTCTGAAAAATTCATCCTTCCTTTTGCCTGAATTTGGGGATTTGAATCAGGGTACTCAGTTACTGAAAAAAGAAAATGAGGACTTGTGGCATCTTAGAGACTGACAAATTTATTTGAGCATAAGCTTTCGTGAGCTACAGCTCACTTCATCCGATGAAGTGAGCTGTAGCTCACGAAAGCTTATGCTCAAATAAATTTTTTAGTCTCTAAGGTGCCACAAGTCCTCCTTTTCTTTCTGTGGATACAGACTAACATGGCTGCTACTCTGAAACCTGTCAGTTACTGAAGTAGATTTTCTTATAAGGTCCACTTTGTAGATACAAATCTTACTTAAGTTTGGATGGGGACAGATGCTTTTTACATAGGTACAGTTGAGGTTGTTTCAGTGGAGCATTTGCTTATGCGTGGGATGGATGACACAAATGTGTTGAACGGGGCTAGCTGAAGATTTTGCTTTCTGTAAATTCTTGTTTATTGGTTGCTGCGATAACTTAATTGGGTTTCTTTGATTTTTATTATTTGGGTTGGTGGTACTTGTGTTGAAATTTTGTTAGTATTTATAGTTAAATGTAATTATAGCTTTTGCTGGTACTTAAAGTTTTAGAGGTAAGGTTGCCTCTACCCACCTTATGATCCTCTGTATTGAAGTGCTCATAACTTTGTGAAAAATGTTCCTGTTCAGCTGAAACTTTCCATGATTGGTCTCAGCTCATAAGTGAATTTCTAATAACAACAACAGTAATAATATTTAATTTGAGGCAAAATCCATTCAGGTATTTTTTTTTAAAATTTGGCAAGATGAAAAAATAGCTCTCTTGTTTTATAAAATTCTGAACTCATGTTTTAAGTCACTGGTCTAGCAAAAAATGGCTGACATTTGAAACACTACATGTAAATAGTTAGATAGATGCTATGTTGGTCGGTTTAGGGGACAGTTGTATGGGTTTTTTTAAAACTTAAATATTATTTAACTCTAATATTTGAAGAGTTATTCAGTGGTATTTATCCAGGTTATAAATACTGTAATCTTCTAATTATTCAGAGTATCCCTCCCCCTCCCCCCCCCCCCCCCGAAAAAGGCAGATTGATTACTGTTAGGATTAATCATTGTAGCTGTGAGTATGTTTCTTCTCTTCTGTCCCCACCTCCTCTCTCACCCCTGCCCCTCCCCCCAAAACAGCAGACATGGGAGCATAGATTATTGTGCTTGGCTGATACATTTTCCCAAGGAATCTTGCAATTTTGAATGAAGTATAACACATTGGGCAGATACCCTTGGTGCCCAAGGTTTTTCTAAATCTTTACCCTCTATTAGTAGCATTCAGCTCCTTGCCTGCTCCTGCAGTGAATAACTGAACAGCCACTAGCTTTGTTATATACAGTGAGTGGATTGGAGATTCCTCCTTCAGTTTGTCTGATACTCCTTCGGCTCCCCTTTCTGAGTCCCATCATGTCTCCATTCAAGTCAGTCTTCTGGTTTGCTGGCAAACTATTACCTTAAGGACCTCAGCTCTGAGCAGTTTCTGAACCAGTACTGAGAGTCTCGCCTCCAACAGAACCTTCATAATGCCACAGAATGTACAAGCAAGTTCAGGTGAGGGCAGGAAAACTTTTAGTGAAGTTCCTGTGCAGAAGACCACTGTGAATGTGTCATTTTGTTCCAGAGACTTCAGAGAGGGTATTAACACCAGGGCTCATTTTCCCCTTCATATCCTTCAACCTTAGAAGCCAGTTACACTCATGGTACATATGCTTCATTTGCTGGATTGGATTAGATTGGCAGAGAGAAGGGGAGAGGAATTTAATGGCACTTACCACGCTCTCAGTAGACTCTTTCCCATGAGATGTATAGGTCCCTCACAGACTTGAATGCCCTTAGGCACAAAGTGGCTTGTAAAGGAGACAGGGCTAGTGAAAACTTTCTTTTCTAGCCCTTCTTTTTTCCCATCTCCTGCTTGGGAGAAACAGAACAGGGGAGAGAATGAGGGAAAGGGGCTGGGGTGGAGGGGAAGTCCAGTTCCTCCACCTCACTCATGAAATGATTATTGGAGTGAATTAAATAGCAAAATAATATGATTTAACTCTCCATTACAGGGCCCTTTGTGAATCTCTAGGGTGGTATAGCTTATTCTAACACTCCTCTGCCACCTTACTGTCGATGTTCTGCTGAGTTATGCAACAGAATGGCATAGCTCATGTTGCTGTTGACAAAATATTTCTTTCCTTTAGCCATGCTCTAGCAGTAAAAATAGGACTGAAGGGGGAAAAAAACAGTTGGCCCAAATGCCCAGCTCTTTTGATTTTCCTGAGATTTGGTGGTTCTTCTGTATAGCCAAGACCCTCTTTCCGATGCCCTCTAGATAGTCATGGTCCACATGAACAGTCAGTAGCAGTAGAAATGGTTGAGTTTTCCCTCCTAAGGCTTTCTGAAATGGTCTAATTGTACTTGAACAATATGGTGGGTCCAAAAGTGAAATTGAGGACTATTTCTACCAGTCCTTTTTCACCCCTGAGACAGGAACCATGGCCATTGCCACCAGTTTTTCTCTGGCTTCTACCAGTAGGAGTCAGAAATCTCCTAGAGACATCCAGATCAGAGTTTTGAATCCAATCTAATCCCTTCATGAAGGAGGATCTTGGATATTTGCAACACTCTATCCAAATTGAGTTGCAATCTTTTAAATGCATTTCTTGTTGTTTGGACTATCCTCCATGTAACTGCATATCTGAGGGTTTGTCTACACTTGCAGCTGTAGAGTGCTTTGGGTTAAACCAGCCTTCGGAGAGCGCACTAGGGAAAGTGCTCCAGTCTGTCCATACTGAGAGCTGAAAGCGCACTATGGCGTGGCCACCTTTGCAGCACGCTGCAGCTGTATTGGGAGCAGTGCATTATGGGCAGCTATCCCAGCGTTCAAGTAGCTGCAACGTGCTTTTCAGATGGGGAGGGTGGGATGTGTTGTGTGTATGTGGCGGGGGAGAGAGAGTGGGTTTTTGGGGCGCTAAGAGCGTGAGCACGCTGTCTTGTAAGTTCAGACCTCCCTCATTCCCCCGCGCCTCTCTCACTCACTCAAAGCAAACGTTAGCTGTTCGGTTTTTTTCTCAGACCAGATAAGCAGCCAGCACTCTGAAACAGAGCTTTGAAAGGGCCACTTGCGCATTCCTCCCGAGTTCACAACAAAGCAAGAGAGGCCACTTCAGTTAATGGGTCGTTTCCGGAGGTCAGTGCTGTAACGTAACTCCTCGTTTACGCTGGAGCTGCAGCGTCTCATCCAGCCGTTAATCCTCTCGTGGAGGTGGAGTACCAGGAGCGCTCCAGCCAGGGAGTTAGAGCACTCTACATGCCTTGCAAGTGTGGACGGGGAGTAAGGTAGAGTGCTCTAGGAGGCTTTATTGCGGTAAAACATGCAAGTGTAGCCAAGCCCTAATTTCACCTTTTAAAGGACCAAATATCAAGAAGGGACCTCAATCCCTTAAAATCCTTGGGGAAAGTTTTTTCCTAGGTCTCTTGAAAAACATTAGTTATATTTATGATATTTTAATGCACTAAAACACTTGTCTTTCAAAAAGCAAACAAAGCCATTAAACTTGAAGATGATCACCTTCCTCCCCTCCCTCCAAAGGTGTTCAGCTATTGAGAGAGCACCTTCAAGCATGCTTTCTGTCCTATATCTGACTTCCTTATTTCAGTCAGTTCGCTCTGCTGGAGTTCCAAGGGAGGCCAAATTTCTTGGGGTGGAGAATCCTAGCTAATAGTTCACTTTGGCCAGTGCAGAGGCTCTGTATGGTGCTGATGGAAGTACTATAGTTATGCTCTTTCCACACAAAGAGAATTCTGACAGGTCTTCTATAAAACATGAAGTCATAGATACTTTTAGGGTGGGAAAAGAATGCAGGCACGGGAAGTATGTTCTTTCCAAAAGAGACAATGCATCTGCATAAATCAGGGGAGCACAAAACAAGGCCTTGCTAAGAGAAACTCATATCCTGTTGGACAGAGAGGAATCCAGTCTCCATTGTAGACTTCCATATTGTAAAAAAAGATCAACAAAATAGCAGACTGGCTGAGCAGATGAATGTAGTCACAAGGCCACTATTCAGTGCAATTACAGAATAGATGGACTAACCACAGGAGAAAACAAAAGGTGTCCCTTTTCTGTTTTTTTCGAAGACCAGAAATGCGATTTACTAAAATTGCCTTTTGTACAATTTCTAATAGATTCATGTTTGCATCTTGGAAATCTGTAAGAAAGCAAATTGGCCTAGCCCTGAAAAGGTTAAAGATCACTTGACCAGGGTTGTCATCAGATTCCATAACTATTAGGGATCTTGTCAGTGTTGTGCAAAGGTGTTAATGCAGCATCCTACACACTTTCTTTAAAATCTGTATTTGAGATTTTCAGAGTTGACAAAGGAAGATTCACAACTCCAATTTTAATGGGAGTTATGTCAAATAAGTCCCCAAATCAGGTTTGAAAATCTCAACCTATAACTTTAATGTCCTAAATTCAGTAGATGTAGTGTTCACACAATCGGACATCCAAGCTTTAGTGTAGTAACCTTTTTACGGTTTCCCTCTTTCTCCTTCCCTTAATTTTGTTTTGGTTTGGAAATAGAGCAGGCCGCTGCTTACTTCTGGGTGGGCCTGGAAGAGATTTAATCTGATAAGAGAAATCTGTCTAAGAATTTTCCGTAGAGTTTTGGGGAAGCACAGTGGTGACATCTGCCACTTTACAGTTCTGCAACTTCCTTGCTATGGGGTGTGAAAAAACATCATCCCCCCGAGCGCTGCAAGTTTCAGCTCTGTAAAGTGGCAGTGTAGTCAAGACCTTTCAGCGCTGGTAGCTACTCCCCTCTTGGGGGTGAGTTTTTTTTTTTTTTTTACAGCACTGGGAGAGCTCTTTCCCAGCGCTGGTGCCACGACTACACAGCCACGTTAAAGTGCTGCTGTGTCAGCACTTTTTAACTTTGCTAGTGAAGACATACCCTGAGTTACAAAAAAACTAATTTCTTACCTGCTAAAATTTCTTGGGTTTGTAAAACTTCCTTTAGGATAATTTCAACATTCCTATAATATTTTTTACCTTTAATTTACTGATATGTACTTAACTCCTATTTAACAGTTTTTATACGCAAATTAATTATTTATAGGATGAATAGATAACAGAATATTCTTTTTTAACCCGTTTTCACTTTTTGATGATAATTGTTAAATCATTGTTCTTAACTACCTTTCCTCTCAATGTGAAGATTATATCAAATTAGATCTTACTCTTCCATTGCAATTTATTTTTTAGAAAAGTCTGCTCTGCGAGTGTACCATGGATATTTCTATTTTAGTAACTAAAGTGAATGACCCT
Source organism: Caretta caretta (assembly GCF_965140235.1). NCBI lineage: Eukaryota > Metazoa > Chordata > Testudines > Cheloniidae > Caretta > Caretta caretta. Next base: position 26,468,433 of record NC_134216.1, read on the forward strand.
AAGCTATATCATTTGTAATCTTTCATCAGTGTTGTGACTGTATTTTAATGCTATGAATTAAATCTACACTCATTGCTTAATTGAATGTTTACATATATATTTAACTCTCTCTTAGGAAAATTGTGATTCATTTGAATATTACAAACTATGCTTAAACTGCAAGAATAATTCATATTAAACTTAGCTATTTTTTATTTGAATGTTCAGTTTTTGTTTTTAGCATTAAAGTGATATATCAGTTTAAATCACATTTGTCTGACTTTTTGAGACATTAGAAATGGGAAAAAAGTTTCTCTACCTTTTAGTTTCTTTCTTTGTTCATTTGGCAGCACTTGCATTTTCAGTTTCACTGTTTTGTCTTTATAGTAATTCAGTTAGTTGTTTGTATGGGCCTTTCATTCACCAGCAGGGGAGATTAAAACCACAAAAAATGGCAGAAATCTTAGGCAATATACTGAAGAGTACTTCGTCTTAGTATGTCCAACACTTCTTTTAACTCCTCTTGAAAACTGATTATATTTCAAGTTTGCTGTATCCCTTTTAGTAGATCTAGTCTAATATGAAAGTCTTTAATACAGCAAACAGGATTTCAATTGTAGGAATTGACATTTAGCTTGTATAGATTTTTTTTTTTTCATGAAGTTTTGACTCTTTAGAAGATTTTGATAGGATTTTGCAATTGCAAAATTTTGTTGGTTAGTCTGTGACCCTTGAGATAAAGGACAGTTGTTTCAGAAAATCATAGTATGTTTCAGTACTGTGTTTTTATTTATAGTTGAGAATTCATGTTTGTTTGTTTTTTCATTAAGACAGAGTAATCCTTAATTACCTCTCAGTTTTTGTAAACTTTCTTTGTATACTTTTTTTTCTTATTTGTGGTATTTTTTAAAGATTTTTAAGAAAATGTGAATTTTTTATTTCCATTATTAAATAAAATATAGAAATATTTCCAGAGCAAAAAAAGGTTTCCTGAATCTCAATTGTTATATGCCTTCCCTTTCAAACAGGTAAACTTTCTCTGTCCCTTCATCAATCAGTACATTTTTATTCCTTACTTTCTATACAAATTGGGTTACTTTATCTTATTTTCAAAAAGTTTGTTTTTAAAATGCAAGTGATTTAACCCCGGTATGGCATTTCTAAGGTAGCTTGAGGCTTGTTGCCTTCAACGATTTCAGAGCACTTTATTCAGCGTCTATTTTACGGTCCTTTTAATAGAAATTTATGGTTACTTTGGATAAAATGTCAAATTGAAAAAGGAACAGGAATTCTGTTGCATGACAAAGTTTGACCGTGGATGCCTTGCACATTTATATTGCACAGATTGAGTAAGTCTTTGACACCGTGCAGTATGTTCACTAATAAAAGGTGCAAGAGAATTTAACTAAATGTATTAGAATAAAATCTCAGAGGAAAACTTGCTAAATCTAATTAATTATATGACTTCTGAAAGTATGAAATGTCAGCACGGGAAGTTAAGTGCAGGAGGGAAAAGCAAGTGCCTTGGGAATGACTAGAAATCCAATTAAGGTCTGAATAGGAGAAATTTACATGTTAGTCAAACAAGTGGTTTCTGGAAGCAGTACAAGGCCATAAAATGGGATGGTGCCATTACCACCTTGCAATAAGGTTACTTCGCAGTGCAGGAGAGATAGTAGTGGCTGCATTGATGGTGTTAGTAAGTACATCAATAACGTTTGTAATGTTGGATTACAGATGAAGTGGTGTCAATCGGAATTAGATCAGTGCATGGAATCCTTGAAAACTAGGGATTCTCAAGGTGAATGCTATTATAATTTAAACCGTGAATCTGACTCTGTGTGGTCATCCTGTCATCCCAGGCCTACTTCAAAGTTGTGTCTGCAATAAAAAACTCCAAGGTCACAGATTCTCCATAAAGAGAAATTTAATACCCTTGCCACTTCATCAAACACTTGGGATTAGGCACCAGGTTACATACGGTGTTCATCTGGGAGGAGAACTAGACAGTTTACTATCCCATCTTCTACTTCCCAAACTTCAGTGAAATTTTTCATGTAGTTTGACAGTGATGGTCTCCTGTATTGATCTTCTCACTTGTTGCAGATTTTATGTTGATGCAGGTTGCAATCCATATAAATTAAAACAAAAGGTCCTCTCTAAGTATGTTTAGGGAAACAGGAGTTACAACAGCCAGGTAAGGGGACAGGTATGTTCTTCAGGGTGTGCTGACAATGAAAATAGTGGTCTGGACGAAGAAGATTTTGAAGAAGTAAAATAAGGGCATGTCCTACAGACTCGGGAAAGATCAGGGATACTAGAAATTTATGTTTTTAGAATAAAATGCAGGAATCGTAGTTTCAGTGGCCTATCTGAGGAAAAGGAATGGCAGGAAAAAACTGTTGGTATTTTCCCACCTCAGTTGTAGATCCGTCTTCTGGTCCGCTTGATGTGTTGTATTGATAACAATTAGTGTCACTGCTTGGTGAAAGTATGAGCACAAGAGACGGACATTGGAGTTATTTGTGGGAGGGAAGACCATCCAAAACCCAAGATGCTGGGAAGGGAAGAGAGTAATGGGGGCTTTTTTCTATTCACCCCTTCTTCCAACAGCCAGGAATGTGAAGGAATAGGTAGAATAGAGAATCTGAACCCCTTACAGCAAGGCAGTGGTGGAGTCAGAGAGATTAAAAATTCCCTTACGGCAGCAAGAGAGAATTTGGCTTCAAGTTTGTCATAATCCTGTTAGCATGATATGAAAGATGAAGCCCCCAAGAAGGTTCCATGGAAGGACCGTAATATGTCATCCTCTCCATTCCCAGCAGCTGCAAATCTGGTGTGTGGGTACTGTTCATCTGGCATTTTCTCTGGGTCTTCCTAGTTCACCACTTACCTTTTCATGTCCATTTTATTGCTAGGAGGTTTAGTCTCTGATTAGTAGGTTTCATACATTTTCCCAGCCTTGTTTGCATAAACCATTGTTTATGCAAAGTTACACTGCAAATATAATTGTATATTATGTTTTCTAGCATCTTTCTTTCTTTGTTTCATGGATTATAATGTGAACGTTTTACAAAATCAATTGAAGGAGAAAAATCACAATTATCCTATGCTAATCCACATGTGTAGTTGGATTTGCACCAAAATAACTAGTAAGAGATATATGGATGCTAAAGAATTCTGATAACCTAATAAAGGGATAGTGTAATTCATACTTCCTGTGACTTGGGTTTGGTTATTCTGTCTCCAGTAGGGTAAGAGTACAAAGTATAAAGCTGGGGTTGGCAACCTGCAGCATGCGTGCTAAAGGCAGCACGTGAGCTGATGTTTTTACTGGCCCATTCCTGCCAGCCGGCATCCTGGCCGCCGCCCCTGCTCAGCCCGCTGCCAGCCTGGGTGAATGGAACCCCAAGCCTGCAGCGGGCTGAGTGGGGCTGGTGGCCAGGTCCCCGGCTGGCAGGAGCTGCTGGTCTGGGGTTCTGTCTGCCGCTGTAGTGTATTAAATTTCTCCCTGTAGGAATGTGCTACTTGCCGAGCACCAGGACTGGCAGCCGTAAGTAGTACACCGTAAGTAGCACATTCCTATGGGAAAAATTTAATACACTACACCAGGGTAGAGAAGGCTGTGCCTCCCCGAACAGCTGGCCTACTTCCCGCCTCCTGACTGCCCCCCTCATAACCCCTGACCCATCCAACCCCTCCCTCCCCCCCACACACTCCTTGTCCCCTGACCACCCCCTCCCGGGACACCCTGTCCCCCTCAGAACCCTACACCCATCCAGCCCACCCTGCTCCTTGTTCTCCTGACTGCCCTCTCCCAGGACCCCCCCCATCGGCCCCACCATCCAAGCCCCCCTGCTCCCTGTCCCCTGACTGCCCCGACATCTATCCACACCCCCAACCCTTAACAGGCCCCCCTAGACTCCCACGCCTATCGAACCAGCAGCCATAAGCAGGACATCGTAAGTAGTACATTCCTGTGGGGAGCAATTTAATACACTACACCCAGCCCTGCAGAGCCTGCTGACGGTCTGGAGTTCTTAAAATATGTTCTCTCACCCCTTTTTCAAAAATTACACTACAATTAGCTTAAAAACTAGAAAATTTAAAAACTTTGTATAGTACAGTAATCCTTAAAATTATAATAATAAATACATAGGCTTGATGAAACAAAGTAGTTGTACTTACGTGCCTGTGCTTAATTTGTGTTTTCGATGATTTACCTTCTAAAAAAACTCGCATGTGTCTCACCCCCAGAAAGGGCATCTCGCACCCCTAGGGGGTGCATGCACCCCAGGTTAAGAACCACTGCACTAAATTGATAAGATCTGAATTTTAATTTAATTTTAAATGAAGCTTCTTAAACATTTTAAAAACCTTGTTTACTTTACATACAACAATAGTTTAGTTACATAATATAGACTTATAGAGAAAGACCTTCTAAGAACGTTAAAATGTATTACTGGCACGCAAAACCTTAAATCAGAGTGAATAAATGAAGACTCAGCACACCACTTCTGAAAGGTTGCTGACCCTTGGTATAAAGGAACACTGTTGAATATTTGAGTAATTGGAGTTCCACAAATATTCTCTGTGTTCTTCTGTGGGGAAATATGTGCCTGTTACTTTTGCCGATTATAGTATTCTTAAAAAAAAACAAAACACAAAATGGAAGCAGGTAACAAATGAACATAAGAATGGCCATACTGGGTCAGACCAATGGTCCATCTAGCCCAGTAACCTGTCTTCCAACAGTGGCCAATGCCAGATGCTTCAAAGCGAATGAACAGAGCAGGGCAATTATCAAATTATCCATCCCCCTGTCGTCTAGTCCCAGTATCTAGCAGTCAGAGTCTTAGGGACAGCAAGAGCATGGGATTGGATCCCTGACTGGCTAATAACCATTGATGGACCTACTCCATGAACTTATCTAATTCTTTTTAGAACCCACTTATAGTTTTGGCCTTCACAAACTCCCCTGGCAACGTTCCACAGGTTAACTGTGTGTTGTGTGAAGAAGTACTCCCTTCTGTTTGTTTTAAACCTGCTGCCTATTAATTTCATTAGGTGACCCCTAGTTCTTGTGTTATGAGAAAGGAAGTGTTATTTACCCTTATTCACTTTCTCCATACCATTCATGAGTTTATAGACATGTCATATATCCACTTAGTCCTGTCTTTTCCAAGCGTAATGGTCCCAGTCTTTTAAATCTTTCCTTATATGGAAGCTGTTCCATACCCTTAATCATTTTTTGTTGTCTTCTTTCCATTCTGAAAACTGGCTGGTGGAACAATGTTCAATAAAAACATGGTATTTTTTTGCGTTTGGGAGTGGATCAAGTTAGTTCAGGATCTTGATTTGAACCGTGGGCTTCCCATTCTATAAGGAATTAATGTGCATACATTGCTAATTTTGAGCCATGACACTTTCTATACCCCTTTTATTTTGTTTAACTTGCAACACCTGCTGTCTGTTTTTCTCATTTTAAAAAAAGGGTGGTGAGTATGCTTAGAAGATGTTTTCCTCTCTCTAGAGTCCCCCATATCATTTATGGAAGCTCGAGATATTTTTCCTTATTTGGAACCTGTCAACAGCTGAATTTGCCTATGACTTGGTGGTAAATGCAGAGGACTCTTTCTCTCCCATTACTGTACCCTGCTGGCCTGGAAGCAAAAAACAAAACCCCAACAACAATTTTACAAGGATCTTCTCCATGACACTGAAGAACACTACTGCTAGGAAAATGGGCTAACTTTATCCTTTTTTTATATTTTAAAAAAATAAATGCTGTCATCTAAATAAATTCTAAACTTTTCCTCTTTCAGGAACACCATTTACAACGAGCTATTTCGGCACAGCAAGTCTTTAGAGAAAAGAAAGAGAGCATGGTTATCCCAGTTCCTGAGGCAGAGAGCAATGTCAACTATTACAATCGCCTGTACAAAGGAGAGTTTAAACAACCAAAGCAGTTCATTCACATTCAGCGTAAGTTCATGGATATGTTGTTCTGTCTTCCTTTAAGTTAACTTGGGAATGTTCTTAATGATTGCAGAGGCAAAATTATAAAAGTATTTGTAGGGTAGGTGGAAGGATCCCCAAAAAACCTGGTAAGAGTTAAAGTAGCTAAGTCCTTGTTTCTCCTTTGAAGTAGCCTGGAGGATTTGGGGATTGAGGGAGAGAGGAAGGTATTATTTGCATGGCTGGCTTGTGGATTCCCATATTGACTTTTTGTATGTGATTAAGATAGCCAGTAACCAGAGGACAAATCCTACTAGTTATCTGTTTTGTTGATCACACCATCATAGAATCCATTTGATTTCCTAACTCTGAGGTGGAATAACTGAAGGAGCCATACTAAAAGTTGTCTGTGATGATTGTTTTTTGTCATCAGTTTTTGATGCTCTGGTTCCTGAGTGCCTGTTATCTGTACTCGCAGATCACTTTAGCATGAAGACAGATTAAATAGGAGAATATCTATAGTAGAAATCACTGTATCTGGTCAAAAGAACGGGCTCTTCACTGTAGTGTATGTGAAGTTCCAACTTGCAGAAATATTCTGGGCTACAGGTAATTTTGGTGAATTTGTGTAGGTTTTGCAAAAATGTAGAATTGCATATTTATTATTGCAAAGACTTTTCAATTTGTCATACCTGAGACTTCCCTGATTTGGATGGGATTGACTACCTGTGTGGTAATAGGTGCATTTTAGGGGGAGACAAACATAAGGTCACTGTTTGCTTTGTTTTTGAATAGTCATGTTCTCTGAGGTATTTAGGTTGACAGCTTGTAGACTGGACTCGTCCTACTTGTCTGATTATTGTAAACTCTTTGGGCATAGACCATCTTTAGGTTCTGTGTTTGTACCACACTTAGTACAGTGGGGTGCTAGTCTGTGACTGGGGCTCCTTTTCACTACCACAGTACAAATAAATCAAAATAATAATAAAACTTTGTGGTAAGACACTGGGTCTAGTTATTGGTGGAATTTATCAATGTTTTTCTGGGAAGGCGTGAAACCAAGCACTTTTCAAATGGTTGATTGTTAAGCCCATACTCAAGAAATCCTCTCTTACCGCTGACCTCCTTGCTGGTTGTCAGCCTGACCCTCTTTATTTTATTTTTTAAATTTTTTGTAAGGATTATTGGCAAAGTTACGTTGAAGTGTCTTGGATAATACAGAAGTCCTCTGATCCCCTTGACTTCTTTTGTTAGGTTTGTTTATGATACATACTATGTTGATTTTATTGTTCTGCATCCTGTGCCAGATATAGATCCTCTATTGATTCTCTGTGTTCTTTGAAGATGTTTCAACATCCATGAATCTATTATTTAAAAGGTGCCATTGAGCTGTCTATGAATATAGATGGAGATAGACTTATTTGAATGTGTCTGGTTTTTTTTCTCATGGGGAGAACCCAAAGAGTACTATTAGTTAGTTTTTGAATTGTCATCTGCATGCTGCTGATGCTGTCCTCTATTTCTGTTTCATTGCACCTGGGTGGTGTATTTTCTTGTCTTTTCTAGTATATTTCCAAAATTGGGAGTTGTATGAAGATGAGTTGGCTGAAGCCCCCTTTTGGATAAGACAGAGATGATGCTAATAGTGTGAGGAAGCAGCCAAAGGAAATAGTATCAATAAAACTCTTTTGGTTTAAATGAAAATAAAAAATTCACATGCCTAACCAAAATAGTTACATTGGTACAAAAACTGTTCATAGACCATCCTTAGTTGCCAAGGGGCTGCTGCTCAGTTCCATATGGTTTACACTGTCAGCAAGCAGTTCACAGAAAAATGAACTTTGATTCTCTTTTGTGATTTGTTACATGTACCGACATTAACCAATTAATCTTTTTATTTTAAGTAGATATCCATTCATATTACAGTTGCTCTTATGATAGTGAATTGTGGTTTCATAAATCTTGGGCTGTGACTTAGTTTGGAAAGGATGAACAAACTAAGGTCATGTCTATGCTGTAGGCACCGTAGCTACACCTCTTTTTGTAATCCTGTAGTGTCGATGCAGACTACAGCATGAAAGGTTTTTTTTTTTTTGTTGCTGTTGGAACTCTACCTCCCTGAGCAACAGCAGCTTATCGACAGAAGCATTCTTCTGTTGACCTAGCTGCATCTATAGTGGAGGTTAAGTCGACGTAGCTATATAGTTCAATGGTGTGGATTTTTCACACCCCTGAGTGCTATAGTTATGTCGGTTGACTCAAGTTTTAAGTGTACACCAGGCCTAAAAGTAAAAGAGAATCAGTGGTAAAAAACTACGTTAATGCAGAGTTCATGTTGTTTGGTAGTATGTTGTCTCCTTGCAGAATGCTGAGTTGAGCAAAACTCAAACTTTTGAAAGCTAGGCAGTGCACCAAGATGCCCTGTTAATACAGTTTTATTCTGCCAATGCCCCAGCTGCTGTAATGTGCCACTTCCTTTTACAAAGTATTCTCTGTCACCTGCTGGATTCCACATAACACTATTAAAGCACAAACAGGAGAAGAAGGAGGGGGAAAAAAAGATTGCCAATGCCACTTTTCCTTTGCTCCTTTTGGAGCTTGCAGTAGCCAGTGGGAATTATGTGCATATGCTACAGGTGCAGTCAGTGTGTTAGGTTTACCAGCATTAAATGGGAGAGGTAGCAATTGGGCCTGCTTGCTAAAGGTGTGTTTGTGAGATGAGGACATGTGTGGATTGCTTTGAGGTGTATAGGATTATAATATGAAGAGATCTAGGTTTCCTTTTGTGTGTGAGCAAAGGGAACAGCTGCATGTGTACCTTCAGGATCCAGCATGCATCATTTCAGTGCAGAGTTATGCACATTTATATAATTAGTAGGGCACAGGGGTTTTATTACAAAGGGTTTTGTCCATCGTGAGCTGGGGTATGAGAGCAGCCTGAGCATTTATTATCTGCAAGCACTTCAGGTAAAATGAGTGTGGTCAGTAACAGGTGGTGTTGACCTGAATGGTGCTGACAGTAGTTAGCTCTAATTGGTAGAGGTGTGTTTGCGAGATCTGTGGATTACTTTGAGGTGTGTGACAGAGCTGTGGTTGAGATATGAGGAGTTCTACGTTTTGTACCGTCTCATGTATGAGGAAAGGAAATAGGTGTATTTCAGTATGCAGTATTCATAATTTCTGTACAGCACTGTGGAGATTGCCAGTGGTGGGGCTTTTTTTACAAAGGATTATTGTCGGTAGTGAGGTGAAATATGAAAGAATTCTAATGCTTTAATGATGGTTAAGTGAACATGTAGGTTGAGATGGTATCCTGTGAGTAACAGGACATCTACCTTTGAGGTAAGAGGTGTTATTCCTAGATTGCAGAGAGAGACGCACGCACGCTTTCCTTGAGCTAGTATGCTAAAAATATCAGTATAGCACTGGAGTAGCATGAGTGGTGGCTTGTGCTAGTTGCCAGAGTACAAACACCCTGGACTCCATGGGGTGTATACTTGGGAGGATAGCTCAAATCACTGCCTGTGCTGCCCTAGCTACGCTGCTGTTTTTTAGCATGCTAGCTCGAGCAGAGCGAGCATGGGTACATCTCTGTTAGCTGGGAGTCACACCTCCCAGCCCAAATGTAGATGTATCCTCAGGGTAAAGGAGTTGTAAAAGGTTGCAAGGTGACTCTTAAAATACCATATGTATAAACTTTCTGTGCATTTTTGGCTAGTATGTGAGTGTATGCCAGGATCCAAATCTTGTAGTGAGAAAGGCTAATGTGAGTATGTACACATTGAATGAAGTGTTGCTCAAGGAGGATAAAGAGAAGGTGGGTGGGAAACCTTTCTTTTTCATTTTTGTCCTCTAATAGTGTTAGATGGAATCTTGTGGGTGAGAGTGAGTAGGTTGTAGAAGGAGGTGAAGAGATGGTACATTTCAGCAACTTGGGGGTTGGCAGAGTAAAGGGTATGTGTTAATGAGGCATATTGGAACATTGCTGAAAGAAGACAGTTAAGGCAACCGTAACTTTCCATTTCCTGATTTTTCAGAAGTTTGAGCTTTGTGCAACTCCGCCTTCTGCAGTGGGAAGATGTACCACCAAGCAATCTTAACCTTGCACTAACATACTTTTTTGCCATTGAATTTATTATTTTTTTTAGATATGTTGTTTTTCGGAGTTAGTAATCATTTAGGCAGATGTACATATAATGTCTTGCAATTAGCAAACTCAGCCAGTGCCACCCCTCTCTCCCCCTTGCGCACAAGCCCCCCACTCACTTTGCTTTCACACCTCCCCAGACATGCCACTGACCTATTCACCTTGTTCTTCCTCCAATCTGGCCTCATCTCCACTACTGTACTCACACCTCCCCCCAACAAGTAGGGGACAAATCTTAAAATCTTCACTCCCTGGTATACAAACGTTTCTGTTGCCATTTTTCTCTTATACCTCCCCTCCTGTAACCAACTCACGTATAGTACCTGGAGTGAAAGACAACTGTATTACAGAGGAGTAGTGTTCCTGGTTTTGTTTCACAGTGGTTGGAGGGTGGAGTTTGTTGCAGGGTTGGCATGGGTTTCCATTCCAAAGTACTGACAGTTAGACCCCTGTCTAATAGATGTATCCCATCTCCGAGAAACACTGAGGTTTCAGAGCTTGTAATGTTTCTGTGCCATACAGTACATCGTTTCCAGTCAGCCATGAACCCTACCATTTTCCAATTAATGTTCTTCCAATACTTACTAATAGCTTTCATGCAGTGTTGGGGTGCACTGGCAGAGCTGTGAGGTGCAGGGGGGTTCGGTGCACCGGCAAGGCTGAGGGTGCCATGCCTCCCTCACCTGAGCCCTACCCTCCATCTCCATTAACCACCCTCTTTTTTGCTGCAGCCCCAAACTCCTTTCCTCTAGTTCCCCTAATATCTCTCCCTTCCCAAGAATATTTTCCCCACAAATACTTAGATTATTTTCCTCCCAAAATGAAATTGCCACCCCAGACTCTCTTTTAGGCTTGGACTATACTAGAAAATTAAGCCTGCTTAATTATGTTGCTCAGGGGTTTGAAAAATCCACATCCCTGAGTGACATAGTTAAGTTGACCTAACCCCAGTGTAGACAGTGCTAGGTTGACAGAAGAATTATTCCATCAACCTAGCTACTGTCTCTCTCTAGGAGGTGGATTGCCTACTTGTTGGTGATGGGGGACTTCAACTATCCTGACATCTGTTGGGAAAACTATACAGCAGGGCACAGATTATCCAAAAAGTTCTTGGAACATATTGGAGACATCTTTTTATTACAGAAGGTGACTAGGGGAGAGGCTTTTCTGGATTTGATTCTGACAACAGGGAGGAACTAGAATCATAGAATATCAGAGTTGGAAGGGACCTCAGGAGGTCATCTAGTCCAACCCCCTGCTCAAAGCAGGACCAGTCCCCAATTTTTGCCCCAGATCCCTAAATGGCCCCCTCAAGGTTTGAACTCACAACCCTGGGTTTAGCAGGCCAAGGCTCAAACCACTGAGCTATCCCTCCCCCCCACAACTAGTTGAGAATCTGAAGGTAGAAGGCGCTTGGATGAAAGTGATCATGCAATGATAGCGTTCATGACTCTAAGGAATGATAGGAGAGAAAATACCAGAATAAAGAAAATGGACTTCAAGAAGGCAGACTTGAACAAAGTCGGAGAACTGGTAGGTAAGATCCCGTGGGAAGTAAATTTAAGGGAAAAAAGAGTTCAGGAGAGTTGGTAGTTTTTTAAAAGAGACATTATTAGGGGCACAGGAGCAAACTATCCCAGTTTGTAGGAAAGATAGGAAAAATGATAAGAGACCACCCTGGCTTAATCAGGAGATCTTCAATTACCTGAAACTCAAAGAAGAGTCATACAAAAAGTGGAAACTAGGTCAAAATATGAAGGATGAATATAAAAAACCAACACAAGCATGTAGGGTTAAAATTAGAAAGGCCAAGGCACAAAACGACATTAAACTAGCTAGGAATATAAAAGGTAACAAGAAAGCATTTTACAAATATGTGAGAAGCAAGAGGAAGACCAAGGAGAGCTTAGGCCCATTACTCAACGAGGAGGGAAAGACAGTAACAGAAAACACCATAATGGCTAAAGTGTCATGAAAAAAGGTAGCAGTCATTGGATGACTACATAGTGAACATCATTGTTAATAGGATAGGATCTGAGGCTGAAATGGGGAAAGAATAAGTTAGATGCCTTCAGGTCAGCAGACCATGAAGAAATACATCCTAGAATACTTAAGGAACTGGCTGAAGCGATCCTTGAACCATTAGAAATAATTTTGAGAAGGGGAGGGATCCCGAAGGATTGGAAAAGGGCAAATATAGTACTTATCTATAAAAAGGGGAATAAGGACAACCTAGGTAATTATAGACCAGTCAGCTTAACTTTGGTACCTGGAAAGATAATGGATCAAACAATTAATTTGTAAGCACTTACAAGAAAATAAGGTAATTAACAGTCAACATGGATTTGTCAAGAACAAATCATGTCAAACCAAGCTAATATCCTTCTTTGACAGGGTAATGAGCATTGTGGATGGGGGGAAGCAGTGGATGTGATGTATCTTGAATTTAGTGAGGCTTTTGACACTGTCTCTCACATGACCTTGTCATTTAAAAAAAAAAAAAAAACACTAGAGAAATATAGCTTCGATGAACCTACTGTAAGGTAGGTGCACAACTGGCTGGAAAAGAGTAGTCAGAGTAGTTCTAAATAATTCACAATTGAGCAGGAAAGGTATATCAAGTTGGGGTCCTGCATGGATCTGTCAGGGGTCCGTATCTTTGTAAATGATTTGGATAATGGCATAGAGAGTACGCTTATAAAGTTGGTGGACAAATCCAAGCTGGGAGGGGTTGCAGGCACGCTGGAGGACAGGATTAGAATTTCAAAATGATCTTGACAAACTGGAGAAAAAGTCTGAATAAAATAGGATGAAGTTCAATAAGGACAAAGCAAAGTACTACACTTGGGAAGGAATAATCAGTTGCACAAATACACGTTGGGAAATGATTGCCTACGAAAGAAAACTGCAGAAAGGGATCTGGGGGTTGTAGTGGATCACAAACTAAATGAATCAACAATCTAATACTGTTGCAAAAAAAGTGAACATCATCCTGCATGTATTAGCAAGAGTGTAAGAATGCACAAGAAGTGCTTTTTTCGCTCTACTTCACGCTGATAAGGCCTCAACTGGAGTATTGTGTCCAGTTCTGGGCACCACACTTTCGGAAAGATGTGAACAAATTGGAGAAAGTCTAGAGAAGAGCAACAAAAATGATTAAAGATCAAGAAAACATGACCTGCAAGGAAAGACTGAAAAAACTGGGTTTGTTTAGTCTGGAGAAGAGAAGACTGAGTTGGGGGCATAAGTCTTCAAGTACATAAAAGGATGTTATAAAGAGGAGGGTGATAAATTGTTCTCCTTAACCACTGAGGTCAGGACAAAAAGTAATGGGCTTAAGTTGCAGCAAGGGAGATTTAGGTTAGACATTAGGAAAGACTTCCTAACTGTAAGGGTAGTTGAGCACTGGAACAAATTACCTAGGGAAGTTGTGGAATCTTTGTCATTGGAGGTTTTTAAGAACAATTTAGACAAACACCTGTCAGTGAAGGTCTAGATAATACTTAACTCTGCCTTGGTGCTGGAGACTGGACTAGATGACAAATTGAGTTTCCTTCCAGTTCTATATTTCTCTGATTCTATGAACAACCTTGAATAAAACGCAACAGATTGACACCTATTTGACTCATATCACATCACATAGTTTGATCTCTCCTTGGCGAGGGAGGGAGGTGGCCCCTAGAAACTTTTTTTAAAATGGCAGGTGATGGTGGGGTTCATCTCTCCGGAACCCCTAGCACCAATGATTGTTTCCCTGCACCCTTCTGAGGCATACCAGATTTCAAAGAAATCTGACTAAGCATGTTGATGTTAGAGGATTTAGAAAGATTAAACTTTAAAAGATGATATGATGTAATCTTAACTGTTGTGGCACTCTTGCACCACTATTATGTCTTTGTTTAGATATTAATGTTTTGAACAGTAAAGATGTAGAAAGGAACACAGTCTTAATAGAATTCTTTGGTTTGGAATCAATATTCTAAAAAAAGTGGATAATCTAATTTGTATATTATGTAAAACATTAATCTATTAAAATTAAAAGGCAAGGGTTTTTACTAAATTTCAGCCCCTGTGGCTTACTGTATTAAGTATAATCCATTACTTACAGTACAATAAAAGTAAGTTCCCTTTTGTTAATTTCTGAATTGTTGGTGTGAGAAAAGGTAGTAGTATCCTGGTACAGTAGGATTTCTTTCCCAGCAACCCTTGTTTATTTTTAAAATAAAATAAAGGCATTTCAAAATTAGATTCTAACTGAACCCACAAAATTTTAAATCCATTGCAATTAATCTATTACAAAAAACCCTATTAATGTGATTAAGACCATGTTAAGGCATATTTTTAGATCCCCCTCATTGAGTGTAGTGAATAAATCAGTATTTTCTTCTTTCTTGCAAGTACAGTACTCCTTCCCCAAATTTAAAAATAAATGAAACATTTAGACTAGGGCTGTCAAGTGATTAAAAAATTAATTGAACTGTTAAAGAATAATAGAATATAATTTATTTAAATATTTTTGGATGTTTTCTACATTTTCAAATATATTGATTTCAGTAACCACACAGAATACAAAGTGTACAGTGCTCATTTTATATTATTTTTATTACAAATATTTGCACAGTAAAAAACAAAAGAAATAGTTTTTCAATTAATCTAATACAAGCACTCTAGAGCAGTCTCTTTATCATGAAAGTTGAACTTACAAATGTAGAATTATGTACAAAAACATAATTGTACTCAAAAATAAAACAGTGTAAAACTTTAGAGCCTACAAGTCCATTCAGTCCTACTTGTTCATCCAATCACTCAAAGAAGTTTGCAAGAGATAATGTTGCCTGCTTCTTGTTTACAATGTCACCTGAAAGTGATAACAGGTGTAGCCCTACTGTAGCCAGCGTTGCAAGATATTTAAGTGCCAGATGCGCTAAAGATTCGTATGTGCCTTACATGCTTCAACCACCCTTCCAGAGGACATGTGTCCATGCCTATGATGGCTTCTGCTCGATAATGATCCAAAGCAGTGTGAACCAATGGATATTCATTTTCATCATCTGAGTAAGATGCCATTAGCAGAAGATAGATTTTCTTTTCTAGTGATCCAGTTCTGTAGGTTCCGCATCGGAGAGTTGCTCTTTTAAGACTTCTGAAAGCGTGCTCCACACGTCGTCCCACTCAAATTTTGGAAGGCACTTCAGATTCTTAAACACTGGGTTGAGTGCTGTAGCTATCTTTAGAAATCTCACATTGATATCTTCTTCGTGTTTTGTGAAATCTGCAGTGAAAGTGTTCTTAAAACGAACATGTGCTTGGTCATCATCCAAGATTGCTATAACATGAAATATATGGCAGAATGTGGGTAAAACAGAGCAGGAGACATACAATTCTCCCCCAAGGAGTTCAGTCACAAATGTAACGAACACATTTTTTTTTAAACGAGCATCGTCAGCATGGAATCATGTCCTCTGGAATGGTGGCCAAAGCATGAATGGGCATACGAATGTTTATACCTTTTAATGTCCGCTACAAAAGTGCCATGCAAACGCCTGTTCTCACTTTCAGGTGACACTGCATATAAGAAGGGGGCAGCATTATGTTCTGTAAATGTAAACAAACTTGTTTGTCTTAGCGATTGGTTGCACAAGAAGTAGGACTGAATGGACTTGTAGGCTATAAAGTTTTACATTATGTTTTTTGAGTGCAGTTATGTAATCTACGTTTGTAAGTTGCACTTCCACGATAGAGACTGCATTTCAGTACTTATATGTAGTGAACTGAAGAATGGTCTTTGTTTATCATTTTTACAGTGCAGATATTTGTAATAATAAAGTGAGCACTGTGTTGTAATAGAAATCAATATATTTGAAAATGTAGAAAAAAATCCAAAATATTTAATAAATTTCAATTGGTATTTTATTGTTTACAATGTGATTAAAAGTGCGCTTAATCATGATTAATTTTTTAATCTTGATTAATTTTTTGAGTTAATCACGTGAGTTGACTGCGATTAATCGCAGTCCTAATTTAGACCTGAGCATTATCAGCCCCAACCATTCAAAATGTATGCATCAGGCTCCTACTCCCCCCCCCCCCCAAGAAATTGGGTCTTAAAAATCATAAGGTTATAAAATTTTTATTCTTTTTCTTTGCTTTCTGATGTCTGAACCATTAGGGTTTGTGTTTTAAGGCTTTTTCTGAATCCATGAGGGCTACACACTTCTTTAATGAGAGTTGAGTCTCATGTAAACATGAGTCTCCAGCGGTTAGGTATTTAAGGGAAAACGTAAAATAACGCAGCACTCATGATAAAATTTCTGGAGTTGGCAACACTGAAAACATGGCGTTTTTTTCCTCCAACAACTCTAGACCCAGCTAATTCACAGTAAAAATTTCCTACACATCTTTTACAATTTCTTCAAAAACTGTAATACATATTTAAAATAATGAAATCTTGGTAACATGAAGTCTCACTACTGCAACGCTAAACAGGGGAAAGACTGCTGGCTTTTTATTTAAACTGTTTTTATTTTGGTGTGGATGAACGAAGGTGCAAGTTTGCAAGATTTTATAAATACAATTTTCCACAATATTTTACAAATTCATGGTTCAGTTTTCATCTTTTCAATCTATGGACTTTAATTGAGAAGCTAGGACCCAGTGTTGTGAACTGTAACATCCTCACAAGTCTTTTTTTCTAAGTAATAAATTGTATTGATTATCAGATTTCCGTTTAAATAAAATCTTACGTAAACTTTTGACACACACTGTGGAGCTATTTTTAATACAGTTTCAGTGATTCAGTACTTGATAATGTTTATTAGCTATGTATTTATAGCACAGCACCTATATTCAATTCTGAATTAAATACTAAAGTTTTTGTTGCCCTAAGGTAAATAAATAAAACATCTTCACTGGTTCTACTGCAGTAATCATGAAAATTAAATGATTTGGGGGGGTTGAAAGACTCCTTATGCCATTTTCAACTTTTTAGGTTCCTAGCTTGAAACATTCACTAATTGAATGTTAGCACTAATTGGAAGTTCTTGCCATTGTTAGGACTTCAGTAATCTATCTGAAATGAATTGGCATTGCTGCATTATCTACCTGATACTTGTCCTGTCCAGATTACATTTTAACTGACAGAGACAAAGATTTAATATTCGTGGAAGCTGAAGTTATGCTCTAAATTCTAGAGAAACAATTTCCAGGTCAAAGCTGGGGCATGTCATCAGGGCAGTATGGTTGGGGACGGAAGGGGAAAAGAGACTTGGCCGCTTTTTCATTCTTCCTGTGCTGTACCTGTTTTGGGCATTAATAGTGCCTTAATTTCCATTGGTGTTGATCGAGCACTTTTATAAACACAATACAAATTAAAAAAAAAAATTAAAAACCCACAATATATTACATATGCTAATGATCTAAGTTATCTCAATTTAGCTGCCACTTTAAATTTTTTTGTTTTTGTGGGTTGGAGGGAGAGAAGTTAAGTTGGCCTGGGTAAAATGTTAACCCTGATTTTTAGTGAGAATTTTAAATTAGATTTTTTTTTAAACTAAATCTTACGGTGACTGATATATAAAGTGACTCAATCTCTTTATAATTCAGCATCTGATATTAATATAACTTGGCTCTGACCTTTACCCCTTTGCTGAATACATACTAAAGAAAAGTAGGTTTTAATTTAAATTAAATATATCCGAATATTGGAAAACATTACCATGAACGGATGTGAAACTTACAAATTTAAGACATAACAGAGGTCATCTAGTTTGAAAGGTGTTAATTTGCAGCTAAAAATGGTGCTTTGTTTTGTTTTTCTGAAACGTTACTGTAATACCTTAATTTGGAATCCTTAACATAAATAAGTGACTTCTGTAACTAAAAGCAGCTTTTATATATGTTTCTGTTTCAGCCTTCAATCTGGACAATGAACAACCAGATTACGATATGGACTCTGAAGATGAGACATTATTAAACAGACTCAATCGGAAGATGGAAATCAAGCCGCTGCAGTTTGAAATTATGATTGACAGGCTTGAAAAAGCTAGTTCTAATCAGGTATTTCACTCTTTTTAAAGAAATAATTCTCTCTTGTTTTACTGATAATCATTCTCATCAATGTTTTGATTTTGTTTCACTTCTATTTAATCTTTTACATATTTTTCTTAACCCTTGAGTATCATTACTTTGCATCCCACTAATTATTTGAAAAACACAACCCCAGATGCATTGTGTGGTTTCATAAAACCACTGTACTCCTCTTTATCTTATTAGTCAGTCAGAGTCACTAAATGTTTAATTACCTAGAATGAAAATGGTAAGTGAAATAGTGTTTTTGTTTTTTTTATTGTCCTCGTTGAACTCTAAAATTTAGTGCAATAGAAGAGGACGGCTATCATCCTGTTTTGTCAATATCAGTGTTAAAGAGATATCAACTTTAGTAGGCGGACAGTTTTTTGCATGAACATCCTGATTTTCCTTAGCTTTCCATTTCTTTGGTCCAGTTTCGGATTTAGCGTGCGGGTGGTGTTGGTGGCCAGTGATACACAGGAGGTCAGACCTAAAGCTTCTGGTGGTCCCTTTTGTCTTTAAATTCTATAACTTTGGGGAAAAAATCTGACATTTTTAATTTGTATTGTAATTTAAAAAGAAAACCAAAAAGCCCGAAACAAGCTAAACTCAGGATTTTTCTTTGTTGTGACAGGCTGATCTTTAGTAGCTTTAGTTTACTTTCCAAACTTAGTTCCTGTTCCTGCGAATTGGGTAACACTCTGTTTCCATTGACTTCAGTGGAAATCCTAGAACTTCATTTGGAGTTGAGTGCTCAGTAACTTGGTGGTGCACATCCCTCTTGCAGAACCAGCTCTTAGTTTGGATTCTGATTTGAGCTGTGTCTTTTATAAAAATCCCTTAATGATTTACTATTTTAATGTTTTACCCTAAATATGCAAAAAGTGTATTAGAAATTTCTTAAATAGTTTCTCTATATTACGCTACAATTATGAAAGGTAATTCTGAGGGCACTGTTAACCTCTTTTGGTTCAAATTTAGCAATAATAAACTATAATCTGATGGGGAGTGTCAAGTAAATAAACTAATCTGTTACTAAGATACATCTTTCTCTTTCTTTTTTTTTTTTTTTTTTAAATCTCACATCTTGCAGGTTGTAGACACAGATTACTTTTCTTTTTGTAGGGAGTGTAAGATGATGTGAAGACTCACTAATCAGGAAAGGAAAAATAAAAATCCCAGTGACTGGTCACTTCACTTTCCTTTTTTCAGGCATGCTTCTTTTCAAAAAATAAAACTCAAGAACAAATCAACTCAAACTACTGGGTAATAACCACCTGTGACCTTTTACATTTCAACCAGTTGTGTGGGGAAGGACATGCATTTCCTCTTGATTCCCGCTTTTGCACCAGCTTCTGCTTTTGTTTTATAACTCTGACTAGATCAGGGGTCTCAAACTCGAATCACCAGGAGGGCCACATGAGGACTCGTACGTTGGCCCGAGGGCCGCATCGCTCCCCCGCTGTCTCTGCCCCCCACTCTACCCCCTCCTCTGCCCCGTAGGGTGCAGCGGGGGCTCAGGGCAGGGAGTTGGGGTGCAGAAGGTAGTGCGGGGTGCAGCAGGGGGCTCAGGGTAGGGAGTTGGGGTGCAGGAGGGAGTGCGGGGTGTGGCAGGGAGTTGGGGAGTGGCAGGGGGCTCAGGGCAGGGCGTTGGGGTACAGGAGGGAGTGCAGTGTGTGGCAGGGGATTGGGATGCAGGCAGGGGGCTCAAGGCAGGGAGTTGGGGTATAGGAGGGGTTCAGGTTCTGGCCCGGCGCCTCTTACCTTGAGCGGCTCCGGGGTGGCAGGGGCGTGCACCAGGGGCATGGTAGGCTCCCTGCCTGCCCTGGCTCTGGCCTGTGCCGCTGCGCTCCGGGAAGCGGTGGGCACCCTGTCCCTGAGGCCCCGGGGGGAGGAGGAGCAGAGAACTCTGTGAACTGTTCTTCCCTGTGGGTACCTCCCCCGAAGCTCCCATTGGCCACGATTCCCCGTTCTAGCCAATGGGAGCTTCAGGGGAGGTAACCACAGGCTCACTGAGTTCTCTGCTCCCCCTCCCTCTGGGGCCGCAGGGAAGCAGTGCCCGCCACTTCCCGGAGCGGCGCAGGGCCCTCAGCACCACAGTGTTGGCAAATCCATGGGCCGGATCGAAAGCCCTGAGGGGCCAGATCCGGCCTGGGGCTGTAGTTTGCCCACCCCTGGCCTGGAGGTAGGCTGGGGTGCGGCGCGCTGTGGCAAGGGTGCTTGGAGGGGATGCTTGGTGGGCCGCAGGGAAGAACCCGGTTGGCTGCCCACGGCCCGTGTGTTTGAGACTCCTGGACTAGATCATCACCCCTCTCATGCCAAAGTGCTTTTACACCTTGTCACAGGGGGCTCCGGCAAACTGGAAGTTGGGTTGCTCTTCCTTTTTTTGCTTCGTTGGGTAGCTCCAGCAAAGGACTGAAGGAAAATTTTGGTTCCTTTTTCTCTTCAGTTAGCAGCTTGTCTTCATTAACCAGTCTCTTTTCTACATTTGCCATGGATAAGATGCTTCAATGAACCCCTTAGCTGGTTAAAGATGGATGACTCTCAGAAAAGGAGACTCAAGAGGTGCTCGTTGTGTGGAGTCGACTGTGTGTACGCTTTCCAGGGAGCAGAATGGTCTACAGTGGTCACATAACCTTTTCCCACCCTTGGGTAGACAGTGGTTAGGATCTCTAGCTAGTGCTGTATCTTGCTGGGAAGCTGAGGCCAGCCACAGTGAGAAACATGGTAGGGAAAGGGCTGAGGAGCCTCTGTATATGTCACAGCTGGATCTGAATACTGTACAGTTCATTCCAACTCAGTAAATTATACGTCTGGGGGCTCTCTTTAGTGCTGCTATTAAGAGACCCTCCCCTTTGCAGGAGAGTGAAAAAGTAAGGAAGTCCAGGGAGAAATTTTCCATAAGTTGAACAAGTATTGAGTTATGATTTTGTTCACAGAACTGGTGCGATGGAAGCAGTCTTGTCATCTCCTAAGTGCTTTCCTGACTCTCGGGGGGCTCAATTAGGAGAGCTTCATGCGTCTGTTCTTGGCAACGTGATCAGACAAATTTCTGCCTGTGGAAATTCCCAGAGAATTTTACTGAAAGCCCTTCCAGTGCAGGAGCCCCACAGGACAGTCATCACCAGCAACACCAGTTTCTGGAATTGGGAAAAAGCCCAGGAGACATGGCATAAGCAAGAAAGGGATGCATGTGTCAGTCTCCTTGAGCTCAGAGCCGTGAGACTAGCATTAATGTTGTTCTAAAAGACCATCTCCAAGCTAGTCAGTTCTTCATTTCAACAAAACTGTGGTGGTCTTGTTTATTATGTGCCAGATGCTCACTAGGAATAGAACTTGAGTCAGAGAAGAATGTTCTCTTAGAATAAATGGGGAAGAATCTCCGAGCCTTAAAAATAAGTGTCCTGGAGCCCTCAATTTGCAGGCGATTAATGGAGTTGTAAAGCCTTCAGTCTTGATGATTTTGATTGGAGGGAAAAGAAATGAATCCCCCAAGGACTGTGTTAAAAGTAAAGGGAGATGAAGGAATGTTGATTCTTGTGTCTCTTGCCTGGCCTTACAATTCAAGCTAGTTAACTGATGATCTAATCAACAAGGGCCCACTCTTTTTGGATTTGATGTCTCCAGGGCCATTTCATTTTACTGCCGAAGGAAAACTACATTGAAAGGATTGGTGTGTGAGAAGCAAACCTTGAAACATCTGGGGCTGTCTCTCAAAGTGAGGCAGACACTTAGATGAGATTAAGAAAGTTGTCTGCCTCCAGGGTCCACAGCTCCACTTGGAATACTCTTTTGGTTTGCACCAATGCTAGAAGGTAAAAGGCCAAAGTGGTGCTCTGTTCCCTATGTTCTTGGAGTTTCTTTAACTGGATAAAGGTCTTTCTCTCAGTATGTTGAGAAATAGGGTTTAGTAGTGAGAGAGCTGTGGAGACACACTGAGTGGGTTCGCATCCCTTAGTAGCCAGATTTTTTTCAGAGCAGTTGGAACACGTTTTGGCTAAACAAATAATTGTTACTCCTTGGCCAGTGTAGTGCTTCAAACGAGTATTTATCTCTTGTAAAACACTGGCATTGGTTACTCTTATTTTGGCTCTCAATTAAAATGACCTTTCTGGTGACCCTAATTAGGATGAACTTGAAGTCCTCTCGTGGTGATTCCTCTTTCTGTTTTTCCACAGTGTTAAAGTAACAAATCTCTTGGTTCTCAGCTTTACGTTGAAGTTGAATGCTGAGTTGCACAGGAATCTAGAGATTATGCTCCTTCCCTTTAGGCTTCTGATAATGAAAGAGCTTGGCATTTCCTAGATGCCATTGGGGTCCTGAAATCTTACCTACACAAAGTCAAAGAAGTCAGTGGTTCAAACTCCTTGTTATTCTTGTGTTCTGGCAAAGAAAGAGCAATTCATTTTTCTGTTGGTCCTTGCTAAATGGATTTGAGTATGGATTAAGGAAGCATATATATCAAAGGGCTTTGTGTGTCCTATGGAGGCATTAGGAATTGCTGATTATAATGTGACTGCTTCATGGGGAGTGTCTGAGTTGAGGAAATGTGTCACGCAGCTTTTTGGTGCTCTGCATAACTTCATGGACCATTTTGTGGATGCTGGCGCTTCTGCTGATACTTTGGGGTATAGGATTCAGAGTACTGAATCTGAGTGTTAGGAACCACTAGGCAAAAAAATTTTTTTTAGATTGTTGGATCCCTACAAGCAGAAACAAGTTGGATCCCACCTGTAAATTGTTTTTCTATATGGGCTCCCAAAACTCTGGAATCCACCTAAGAATCTTATTTTATACATAGTTTGTATTGTCGTTTTATTTGGAATGTGGGTCCTGCTGATGAAGTTAAAAGCTGTTCAGTGAGGTTCAGTTGCTAGCTGAAGAGAAGAAAAATGCCAAATGATCCTGTCAGTCAATTTGAGGCGCTATCTGAGAAAGCAAAAGGACAACCCCCCACCACCACCTGTGTCCATATTAATGGAGCCCCTTGTGGAAATATAATTAGCAGGTAGGGCTGGCCAAAAGTCAACTTTCCTGTTACAGTAGAGAGAACAAAATTAAATAACGAATCCTGTTCCCAATGCAGAACTGATATTTTTAAAATATTAATTCATAAAGAAAACCGAAGAAGGAAAAACTGAGTATTTTAGAATTTCTAAAATGGACAGAGTGGCTTTTTGAAAGTTTAATATATATTTGTACATAGATGAAGTACATATACTTTTCTCTGTAGATATTGTATGGGCATGTGAGCAGGTGCGTGTGGCCACTAAGGCTAATATTCATTCGAGGCAGAATGGATGTAAAACTGCTATATTGGTGTTGTGGGAATAATAGTAGTGTAAGGACGGAGTTCCTGACTTCCCTTCTTCTTTTTTTGCCATTGCTCTCCTTGCACTGCTATAGATTATATAGCTAGTACTCGTACCAGTCAGAATAGACAAAACGACTGTGTTAGTGCTAAGTGGCAGTGGTTATTGTCAAGATATCACTTATTTTATAACGTCAAAAAAATTCCACTGCTGATGTTTATCATGTCCTTTTACTTTAGGATGGATGGTAGGCTTAATACTACTCACATGCCACTGCCACAGAACTCCTTTTGAGGTTGAGTAATCACCTTCATGTTACAGTGCAAATCAAGCCTTTCAATACAAGAGAATTGTTAGCTTTATCTAGAAGCTTTAGAAAGAAGGATGAATGAAGATTGTAAATGACTTTCTCCTTGCTGTTCTTACTGAACTACATCTTTGTGTTTTCTTTCAGCTTGTAACACTTCAGGAAGCTAAATTGCTGCTAAATGAGGATGATTACCTTATTAAAGCTGTCTATGACTACTGGGTGAGAAAACGTAAGAACTGCAGGGGGCCATCCCTTATCCCTCAAATCAAACAAGAAAAAAGAGATGGCTCCACCAACAATGACCCTTATGTTGCCTTTCGGAGGAGAACTGAGAAAATGCAGACTCGAAAGGTAATTTGTGAATATAGGACTGGATCCTGCAGCATGCTAATCACTCTGGTCTCAATCCAGCAAAGTCCAGAGTGCTCAGCACTTTGTAGGATAACCCCATAATATGCCTAAAATTAGTTATCTATCAACTAGTCTTTTTGTACTGCATTCATCGTTGTAGTATCTAACTAATGTCCTGAATAAATTTGAACCTTGTTAAACTGACACAATGAATTTGTAATCTAGCCTGTTTTCTAATAATAAAAGTAGCTAAAGGTCATACTCTCCTGCTTTTGTGGTTTTACAGTCCGTTTCCTGTGTAGTACCTGATCATTTTAGTAGAAACGTGTATTTAGCATGCTTATCCATTGTTGTTGGACGCAGCGGTAGAGGATTATGATGGAACTGGTAACTGAGGTGAAGAAATGAGTATTAAGTCTGCACCTTGTCCTGGTCACAAGTGGGAGGGAAAGGGGTGATGCATCCTCTCAACTGCTTCTTGGATGTGTGTTAGGGTGCGACTCACTGTTGCGGCACTTCCTCCTGGCTGTCCTGGGAATTAGCTCTGCGCCCTCTTCTGATAGTGTCTCACCCACCATCACCTCTGCTCCTGGACCCACATCACTCCCAGGACCGTGGCGTCCTCTTCATGACATTGCCCTCTGACTGTGCCACACTCCGTGTTCTCTCCTTCCAGAGGACCTGCAATCTCCATCCAGCCACTTCCCTCAACTGCAGTCCATTGTCCCAGGGTCGCTTCCCATGCAGCTCCAGCACCCTCTTCTGCCCTTACCTCAGGGCCTCAGCAGCCAGCCAGGAGCTCTCTCTAGCTCCCCAGTCCCTGCTTGCAGCACTGAATTGTCCCAGGTGCTGGGGCTTCTTCCCCCTGCTAGGAGCCCAGTCTTCTCCCCTCAAGTTCCAGTCAGCTACTCAACTCTGCTCTGCCCTGCAGCCCTTTTTATATGGGCCTGCTAGGCCAAGATTGGCTGCTCCTTGCAGCCCCCCTCTAATTGGCTGCCTCCAGTGCAGCCTCCGTAGGCAGCCGTTTTCTGCCAGTGCGGGGCAGCTGTCCCATCACAGGGTGCCAAACAGCCCAAACAGTATCCTATTCGTTCTTGGATGCCAAAGGCTCCAACTGTTCCGAAACATCCGTCTTCCATCAAATTCCATCTTCCTCCAGACAACTTCAGCAATGTAGCTAAGCGTTTTCAATACAAAAATTTATCATGCCTTGAAAATTTAAGGGGCAGTATAAAATAAATTGTGTAAAATGTAATATTAGAGTAGGATACTGTACAGATTGTAACATTTATTTTCTTAAATTTAATTTAAAAAAAAAAAACCCTCCATTTAAAAAAAAAAAAAAAATTACTCATAGCTGCCACAGAATTACACCTTAAAATGCCTCAGAAAGCAGGATGATTTTATTTCGGTTTTTACCAAAAAAGTTGGTGGTTATTGGATATCTAATATGCTGGTGAATGCCAATAAAAATGAGGCAGGATCAGAGGCTAAAATAGGGAAAGAACAAGTTAAAAATTACTTAGGCCATGTCTACACTGTCCCTTACAGTGGTGAAACTTTCTTCACTTGGGTGTGAAAAAACACACCCCTGAGCGATGCACGTTTCAGTGCTGTAAAGTGGCAGCGTAGATAGCGCTGGCAGATATTCCCCTCGCAGAGGTGGTTTTATTACAGCTCCAGGAGACCCCTCTCCCAGCGCTGGAGCCGCAGCTACACAGCCATATTAAAGCCCTGCCGCGGAAGCACTTTAAAGTCAGCTGTATAGACATACCCTTAGACAAGTTCAGTATCTTCAGGTCACCAGGGCCTGTTGAAATACATCCTAGAATACTCAAGGGGCTGTCTGAGGAAATATCTGAGCTATTAGCGATTTATATTTGAAAAGTCATGGAAGATGAGAGCGATTCCAGAGGACTGGATAGGGCAAATGTAGTACCAAAAGGGAAATGAGAACAACCCAGGGAATTACAGACCAGTCAGCTTAACTTCAGTACCTGGAAAGAAAATGGAGCAAATAATTAAGCAATCAATTTGCAAACACTAGAAGATAATAAGGTGATAAGTAGCAGTCATCATGGATTTGTCAAGACTAAATTGTGTCAATCCAACCTAGTAATGACTTTATATCTGATTTGTACCACAATTGACTTGAACCTGTTTGTGGGAGACAGAGGAACAACACAATACAGATCAGCTGTTCGAGTTGCTAATCACTAGCTTAGGTTGGTTATAGCTGGAACTATAAAGTCCTCAGTTTTCCATATTTTGATATCAACCTTAAATATAGTAAAACTCATGACTTGCAGAATCTAGGTAAGCAAAATATTTTTGGGCCAAATCCTCAGCTCTTTTATATAAATTTCCATTGACTTCATTGGAGCTTTATGGAAGAAAAAATTAGCTTAGGATTTGACTTTACAGAGATATTGCTCTTCCTTTCTTGTAATCATACTTTACGGTTTGGTGCACTGAATAGTTTATTCTTGTGAAAGGTTTATACTAGGATTCACATGGTCAGATTCTGCTTTCTGACCACAGGCCTACAATGTATAATATTTTGCTAAACCGACACAATTTACATCTTCCAGATTTTGCTTTTGATTTATACTCTTATTAACATTCCATCTGTTTTCAATAGAATCGAAAGAATGATGAAGCCTCTTATGAGAAAATGTTGAAATTAAGAAGAGAGTTTAGCAGAGCCATAACGATTTTGGAGATGATTAAGAGAAGAGAGAAAACAAAACGGGAGTTGTTGCATTTAACATTAGAAGTTGTGGAAAAAAGGTAAAGTTACCATCCAACATTAACTATGAGAGCCCCACTTTGAATATGTATAAAATACTGCATTAAATAAAGGGGTTTTGTTCTATCTCAAATGCATAGTAACACATTTTGTAAATTAAGCTACTGCTCCTGTATGTATACATGACTTTTGAACTTTTTTGATTAGTTGAAGGCTTAAATCTCACTGTAAACTTCATAAAACTGAAAATTGTATTTGTTGTACAGTTTATTTTTTTTTTTATAATGTTCCCATTAATATGTATAAAGATCCCCTTTTATAACTTTCAGGTACCACTTGGGTGATTATGGAGGTGAAATCCTTAATGAAGTCAAGCTTAATAGACCTGACAAAGAGATGAGCACCACTCCAGCAAATCTTCATAATGGAAACCACCACAAAGTTCAAGAATGTAAAGTTAAGGTAAACTTGTTTTTGTCCACATTGAGACATCTTGTTGCTTTGAACAGCTCTTATAGTTGGGTTGGCTAGTCAATCTAATGTGCAGAATAGGTGCTGGCATTGGGAAAGAGAGTAAAAGACTGTCCCTAGCCTGAAAAGTTTATAGTCTAATGTGGTTCAGATGTCTAGGTATCAGTGACACCTGACATCACAGTTTTTTCTTTAAATAAGAATAATATAGTATTCTTCGTTCCTATCTTTCTCACTACACTCTCTTTTAGTTGTAAGGAGATACATATGTAAACACTTAAATGTGAATTTAAGGGCCTATATCACATACTGAGACATACAGTGAACTACTTTTCTCTTGCGTTCCTTTGGGGAGTAGAGCTTTGAACATTTTTCAGCAGCACAGATACCGATAGCTGTGGACAAAATCATTCCACAACACAAAGATGAGAATATTAGGGAAATGTAGGGTGTCAGTAAAAGGCAATGAAAGAGCTACAGAATTCTAGGGGTTGACATAAACTAGGGATTATGCATCAGAGATCAAGGCCTATTAACATTTCCAGGCAGATAGCTAGCTCAAGAATACAAGCTTTACTATTTATTTTGTATAATGTCAATGCTTAGTAAAAACTGAGCAACCAACATTTTCTGGAAATTCTTTGGGTTGTGTGTCAGTAGTCTGACATTATTGAGAGCTGTGCACTATTGATATCAACTAGCAGTGATTCTGATTTCCTCCCTCTGTTGACAGTGTAATAGTATCAGAAACTGTGTGCTGTTAGTGGAAAACAATGCAGACAAGGTGTGAGCCTTTTAATTCTACGTAGGCACCACAGACTACTAGGAGGGAGAGACCTGGAAGACTTAATGCTATTCTGTTTGTCATGTGCACGTTAATTATTTTGACAGGCTGAGATTGGGAGAGCTGTGGGCTGCCAAATTTTGTGAAGTGTTATCCTTCGCGGAAGAGTGTTGTTCCTTAACTTCCTTCTGTCTATGCTGAACCACAGTTGGTCTAGTTTTATTTTTATACCTACTGACCTTGGGAGTGTTTGTAACATCGGAAAAGTAGGGTTAAAAGAATCATCCATAGCTAGAAATTTTGGACACCTTCAAACTAGTCACACTGCGCAGTTTTTTGTAAACTCAAGCACTGGATGATAAAATTCTGGAGACTTCTCTATTTAAATCATCAGTGGGAGACGCTCCACCAAAGAAATGCTCTCTAACAAATAAACATTTGAAAACTCCTGGTCCAGATACATCAGAAGAGAAGAAACATATCAAGAGTTCAGGTGTAATCTAGCCAGAACATCAAATCAGAATTCCCTACGATGTAGTGGAATTAGATCCACACATCCATCCTCCATTGATCATTTTTTTTTACCTAGTGCTTACCTTTATCCTTCCCTTTTTCTTAGTGCTTCCTGAAAAACACATTCTCGGAGCTCAAAAAACAAGGAAAAAAAATCCTGTAGAGAGATCTTGCTCTCCATTGTATTGGACTGCTCAAAATAGATGGATAAAAATTAGGTATTCAGAACCCCCCAAAAGATTGTAGCATAATTATTTGAATATTCCATTAGAGGATAGTTTTGACCTTTTGTGCAAAATAAAGTAAAATACTTAGTACTGAAGGACTTAAAGTAAACAGTTCCTCAGGGCTACACCATGAATAGAATGAGAGATTCAGGTATTCCTGCACAATGTTGTCTTACTACTTCAAGAAAAGAGCGCTATCCTTGTTTCCAGATGAGAAAAAAATTAAGTTTTTTTTTTTTTCTCCTTGTCTTGTGTCAAATGCTGATTGGTGCTGAGCATCTATAACTCGAACTTAAATTGAAATGGCAATTAGGTCAGTATGCTCAATAGTATGTACTGTAGGTTTTGAATGGTTTGTCTAGTCTAGTTTTAAACTTACTATGTGATGGGACTTCCACCATTGGGAGTCTGTTCCAAAACCTAATGGATCTCATCAAGAGGTGAAACAATTCCTAAATAATTTGTCCCTTCTTGATGCTCACAACCTTCAAATAATTGTATATGGTTATGTCTTTACCTCTTCCCACTTAACCAAGCTATACAATTCTCAGTTCTCTTGGGAACCGTCCTTGCATGAAGCACACCATTGTAATGCAGGAGAGGATGAGGCTGTTAATATTTCCTGGTAATCCAGAAGTCCTTCTGGTCCAAAATCACTGTTAATGATTGTGAAGCACAGAATTAAATACAGTGAAGTATAAAGATCAGTATAAAAAAGCAGGGAAGACAATGAGGAGTTCTATTGCCTATGTGCCTGATTTAAAAAAAACAAACAAACAAAAAAAACAATCATTGTAACAGGAGCAACTCTGAATTTCTGAAACTGTGGTTGGCCTCTATGAGGAGCCTTGGTCAAAGCCGGGGAAAGAAAAGAGGTAAAACGGAGGAAGGAAATGGGAATTCCTTTTTGCTTTATTGTTTCCACTTGGGACAAAGCAGAATCAGAACTGTGCACTGAATGTTATTTGGACAGATGGTTCTCCTTTTGCTGAGCTCTGAGAGGAAATGACACATCAAAAAGAAAAAAATTTAAGCAGTGGCAGACATCAGAATCTACACATTTAAAATATAGTAGAATACAACATCTGTTTTCAGGGTTTTTTTAAGTGCGGAGAGGAGACTAATGGGAGTGGATTGCTGCCACCATTTAACTGTTTTTTCTGTTAAAGAAATGTCTGTCAGAGAGATCCTGCTTTTTTAAAAGTATATAGGTCATGGGCACACTTCAGTTTTATTGTAATGAAACAGCATTTAAAAATTGAATTGACAAAAGTCTATTGCAGGAACTTATTATAAGATATTCCTAAGTTGTTTGCCCTTTTGCTTTCTAGAATCATTCCAGAATATGATTTTATAGCTATGACTGTATTATGACTATGAATTACAGTTTTTATTTAACACTAGTGACACCTACTGGTTAGTTAAGTTAATTTCAGGCAGTTACCTTTATTCTGTTGCAAGAACTTACTTGCCTTGTACTCTGTGTGTGTTTTTTTTTTTTTTTAATTAAGGCAAAGATACAATAAAACATAAATATAGTACATATCTTACTTGCGTAGGATCAGGTTATATTATTCAAAGATCCTGGCTAAAGATTCTGTCTTTCTAGCTGGGGAGCCCTCCTCTTCTGAGCATTCTAGAAAGGGTGACCAAATTTCTAAATACCTATCCATTGTACTGTGTATTATCAGTTATTAAAATGAGTTCAATTGCTTGCATTAGCTACAATCCAACATTGGTGCTGACAAGTTAAATTCTTAGAAAAACTTGTTGTTTCCTCAGCAGCCAAACTGTGTCTTTCTTATAACAGAAAAGGAGAGATTGAAGATAAGCATCCTTTAAAGTATCTTGAGAGTTCTGAAGTTTAACTGTTGCTGATGAGTATTTATTCTTGAGTAAAGTTTGTGATTTAATTCTGATCAAGCTTTATACTGTAGATTAATCTTGCTGAAGTAAGCTACTAGGATGAAATAGTAATAACCATTAGCATTGGAGTCTAAACAAAATGAAAAGTGATGAAATAAGAAATAAATGGAATAAACCCAGATCATTGTTCTTCGTTCCATATCCCAAGCAAATTTAAAACATTTAAGAGAATTGCACGTCTTGTGGCTTAGGAAACCTGAGTTTTGGAAAATAACCAGAATGGGATTTTCAGCTACAGGATATTGAATTGATTGGTCCAAAAACCCACAACTCCCTTCTGTAGTCTAAAAAAGATATTTGTTCACTATAAAAGATATTTCATTGGTCCTTTTGTTTAACTCTGAGATTGCAAACAATAATGCCTTCCCAAATGTATGTTTCAGGAAAAGAGGAGAGTAGTTTTAATGAATTAAGGAATATTATGTTTTCTTTCTCCTGTCCAAAAAACCCTTCTATACAAACAGCATCCTCACCACCCATCTCTAAAGGAAGACGTGTCAGATGTTGTCCGTCAAAAGAAGAAGTATCCAAAGAAGCCTAAAATAGAGAGTGTAATAACTCCTCAGCAGCCCAATACTGAGACATTGCCTGTTATCAGTAAGAGTGACATTAAACAGTATGACTTCCACAGTTCAGATGAAGATGAATTCCCACAGGTAATTTTTAACTAAAATAAAATACAAGTAGTTACTTTAGCTGGGGGGGGGCAAAATCAAAATTGACTTGAGTTTAAGTGATCTAACCTCAAAAGTGGGTATATGGTTCTCCTGATCAGAGATTGTGAATAGTTGGGTTTAGACAAATGCTTATATAGCATAATCATGTAAAATAATTGAGATTCGTTCTGTTATTTTGACAAAGATAGAGGGGCCTAGCAATTAGAGGAGGGAGGGGCCTGGGAGGTAGATAGACTTAGTTATATTCCTGACGCTGTTGTAAAATGGGTTAATAATACTTACCCAACTTTCTAAAGAGCTCTGAGATCCACTGAAAAAAAGCTGTATAAATGCCAAGTGTGAGAATTCCTTATGTGGCCATCAAGTTTTTATCTCAAATACCCTTCATTTTTGTGAACTCTATGTAGGTGTTTGTACACCTGTATTTTAGAGAACCCTCTTCCACCATCTGTTTCTCTGACAAATGCTGCTACCAAGATAGTGTATTATAAATTATGTTGGAAATGCTTTCTCATCAGTTCTAGATTTTTTTCCTGATATTTCTGGTATGATTTTCTCAGTTTTAAGCATTTAAATAGATAACTTGGGTGGCAGTTTCGGCAGCTGTGGTTCAGTGGATGAAGCACAAGACTGGGAGTCAGGACATCTGGTTTTATTGCTGATTCTCCCACTGATTTATTGTATGACCCTGGGGATGTTACTTTACCTTTCTGTGCTTCATTTCCCTCTCCCCCACAAAAAAAGTTACCTGTTTTTAATCCATCTTTTGTAAGCTATTTGAAAATCTCCGAATACAAAGCACTACATAAACTTAGAGTAGCATTACTCAATATACAGTCAAAAATAGTTAATTGCTTATGACCTATATTTAATTATTGGTGGCTTTAAAGAGGCCGTGAAGTATCTCTAAATTGTGGATAGTACGATTATAGAGAATGAATTTGCTTGTGCTTTAGGTACCCTCACCAGTATCAGAACCTGAAGAAGAAAATGATCCCGATGGACCTTGTGCTTTCAGAAGGAGAGCGGGATGCCAGTATTATGCTGTAAGAATTTTTGTTGCTGTTTTTTAATAACGTACTGGCAGCATGCTAATATTAAGAGGAGTGTCTCTATCTGAGCCAAGGAATTAGACAGGCTGTTTGGTCAATCCAAAAAAAATCTTCACAATAACCTTTCATTTTGGGCTTATCTTTCTTCCATATCTTTCTTTCTCTTTTCTTACTGTAGATTCAGTGAGTGCGTCAAGATCATCTAGAGCACTTGCAGCTAGTCAAATCAACCATCACTGCTAAGAAACAGGGCGTACTGCTTTCTAGTTCTCCCAGTTCCTTTTCCCCCTCAGCCTTAATGTTCTGACACAAATATCAAGGGTTCTGAGGTGGCACATAAACCTGGATATGCCATATTATAGCACATTTAATTAAGTGTTTGTCTACACAAACAAGGTGGGATGTGAATCTGTCTTCCAGTAGCTTGCTGTGTTCTAACTGTCCATATGGACCCTACTGATGTGCACTGATAGTTAATGTGCTTTGGTCCAGACCTGTTTCAAATGTCAAGTAAATGTTTGTGTAGACAAGCCCCAAGAAACAGCGGTTTAGATCTGTTAATATTTAGGACAACTAAAGAGATTTAAACTGAAACCATGTAGAGTCATCTAAGTGTAAGTCACTTAGTCATCTCATAAGTCATCTAATGCAGAAGTTATAATAAATATCAACATTCTTTTTAGTAACTGCTATATAAATATACTTCTTGAGTCAAAGAACTTCCACTGCATGCATCAGATGAAGTGGGTTTTAGCCCACGAAAGCTTATGCCCAAATAAATTTGTTGGTCTCTAAGGTGCCACAAGTACTCCTCTTCTTTTTTTTTAAAGAACTTGGGGTTAATAGAGATTTATTTTTTATATCAAGATGCTGTTTAAATAGATTACAGTGAGTACTTAAAATAGAGTACTTTGCCTTTATACCAGAGGTCTGTCTTGAACGCTAATCTAAAATCTGTATGTGCAGTTTCATTAATTATGCTTTTTTTTTGCTTGAAATAATTGAATTTTAAAATACAGAAGATAACTAGACTACCTTTGAAAGGTATTTGATGTAGCATTCTAAATGGAAATATCATAAACTTCTTGTAAAAGATCTCTTAACTGTTTAGAAATAAACAGTGTGAAAATTGGCTCAGTTCAGGCACGAGATAATTTACTTAGAGGAAGATTACTGTGCTTCAAATTCTTGATCACCCAGAATAATCCAGTAACTGGGCAAGCTTAAATGACCGTCTTTCTCTTCCCATCCTTGAGGGGCCCACAGCAAATGAGCTGCAAGAGGACTACTTAAAAAAAATTAAGTGAAATTCATCAGAAAAATTATCATCCCAAGAAAGACATGTATTCATTTTTATATGTTTATAAAAATGCTGTTTTGCATTCTCGTATTACACCAAAATGTATTAATACTTAGTGAAAGTGAATATCCTTTGAGATCATCCAGATTCTTAAAGAAGAGTACAAAATTCTTTGAAAGTGTAGTATAACCTCCCAGACATGGGTGGTGCTTCAGCCTTCAAACTTGAAACAGTTTAGCAAAATGTCCAACCATAAGTGTTTCCATACCACCTCAGCGGTGTAGGGACGGGAGAGGACGAAAATAGTGACATGATTAGAATTTAAAATACTCATCTACACAAACTAAAGAAGCGTCTGCTAAAATATATTTTATTTTTCAGCTCCTGAAATTCTTTTTTGCCTTCAGAAATTGACTTGTTTTGTATAGCATATGTTTTATCAAAGCATACTTCTGTGATTTTCTAGATAGTCTGGATTTTAGTAAGGACATTAGTAAGATAATACAATTCTGTTATTTTATTGTTTTGAAATATCGAGAAAAGAAAAACCTGAGTCTTAACATATGAAAGCATTTATTTTATATAAGCTCTGTATGCTTTTGTCAATCTTAAGAAGTAAGCTTTACTCTGAAATTTTTTGCGCTTTTCTTCCTGCTCTGTACACACAGGCTGCTGCATCACAGAGGGAAAATGTGAGGCCAGTGTGATTTGGAAACTGGCTGACTCAATCCTCAGAGCTTGAAACAGATGTCTTGGTTTTGAAACTGTGGCAGTGGGGGAGATCTTTAGTCCTCTAAGTATACCTGACACTTATAGGTTCATTGGTCATAAGTGTTGATCACCTAAAACTCCTTTTTGAAATCAGTGGTAGCTGTAGATGCTTAACACTGTCAAAATCAGCCTGAATGCATATAGCGGAACAGGATTGAGACTAATCCTGTAGTACCATATCTTCTTAGCTCCAGAGGCATTGAGATCACTCACCAAACAGCTGCTCAGACATTGGTGAAGTGTCTACTGCAGAGGACCCCATAAGCAAGCTGCCACCATACCTACAGAGTGATCCAATCTCTTTGCTTGCGCTACTGAGACATAAGAGGCTGGGTAGTGACACACAATCCTTTTTGTAAACTTAATCTTAAAATACAAGTATTTAAAAGACATACTATTTAATTTAAAAACATCATATTTAATTACATTAACTTCCCTGTAATGAACTAGGTTGGTTGGTGAAGAGGACAAAAAAGTTTTTATACAATACCCAGAATGTAGAATGTGTACTCCCTAAAAGTCTACAGGAGGATCTTAGGTCTCGACTAAGCAGGTCAGATGTGTTCAAGTATCAGGGGGTAGCCGTGTTAGTCTGAATCCGCAAAAACAACAAGGAGTCCGGTGGCACCTTAGAAACTAATATTTATTTGGGCATAAGCTTTCGTGGGTAAAAAACCACTTCAGTTATCTCCGCAGTCTCCCAAGTGACTTGATTCCTTCTTTGGACACTGTGGGTCATGAAGCTCTCTGTATTTGTTCCTCTTTTTCTCCCATAGGTTTTCTTGAGTGCATCTCATGGTTCTGTAGCCTCAGGCGTATCTTAGTGATTTCCAGGTTCCTACGGGTTATCAGATGTTATTACTCTAGTGCTCTTCTACTTTGCAGATACTTACGATTGATCAGGCTGTTGGCTTGTACATTTACATCCAGCTCCGGTTCCCTAGTGACTAGCTGGCTCGTTTGTTCTTCAGTTTTGCTGAATTTTCTGAGTGCTGGCAGCAAGTGCCATCCCTGGTTGGCCACTAATTTAGTCATTAAATCTACTCAGCTGTAGAGGTTTGGCTGTAGCTTCCTCCTCCTCAGCTCTTCCAGCAGCAAAATGAATGATTTTTGAGTGCACTTTTTTTTCTGGTACAATCAAGAAAGGAGATCCGTTGTGGCACTCCCCTCCTCCCCCCCAAACCCACAAAATTCCCACCTCTTTGTCGCACAGGCATACTTTTTTCCCCTGCAGAAAGAGTTGTCTGACCCCTTAGTTTTGTGATCTAAACTTTTGCTAGTTTGAAAACATAAGAGTTGACAAAGTGGGTCAGACCATGGTTTATCTTACCCAGTATCCTGTCTCTGACAGTGACCCATACTAGAGCTTCAGGAGGAATGTACTGAACAAGGCAATTACGAAATGATCCAGCCCTGTCTTCCATTCCCAGCTTCTGGTAGAGGTTTAAGGTCGCCCCGAGTATGGGTTTGCATTCCTGACCATCTTGGCTAATAGCAATTGATGGACCTATCTTCCATGAACTTACCTAGTTCTTTTTTGAACTCAGTTATACTGAGAGCATTCCTCCATGTTTCAGTCATAGGTAATGTTGTAAGATACTTTTAAGAAATGGTATTATACATTCATAGTTTTCTTGACCCAAACATATGCCATAAATTTGTACAAAATGTAATTTTCTTCTCCTCTCCAGCCTCGTTTGGACCAAACTAATTATTCATGTGAGGATTCGGAATTGGCAGAATTTGACAAGCTGAGGTATAGGCATTGCCTCACAACCCTTACGGTTCCAAGAAGATGCATAGGATTTGCAAGAAGGCGAATTGGGAGGGGAGGAAGGTAGAGTGGCATTGCTTTGATTCTTTTGGCCCTTTTAACCCTCCCATCTCTTAAAAAGAGATCACATAACTAATGTCTATTAAATTGTGTTTTTTTTTCTTTTTAAATCA
Organism: Caretta caretta; assembly: GCF_965140235.1. Classification (NCBI taxonomy): domain Eukaryota; kingdom Metazoa; phylum Chordata; order Testudines; family Cheloniidae; genus Caretta; species Caretta caretta. The sequence continues at coordinate 26,504,974 of NC_134216.1, forward strand.
GGGTTATAATGGACCGAATATCTACAGAACACGATCCTGTCCTGAAACAGATAGACCCCGAAATGCTAAATAGTTTTTCAAGCTCTTCCCAAACTGTAGACTTTTCTTCTAATTTCTCACGGACCAATGCTTCCAATAAACATTGTGAAAACAGACTGTCCCTTTCTGAAATATTAAGCAATATCCGATCATGTCGACTGCAGTGTTTCCAGCCAAGGCTACTAAATTTACAGGACAGTGATAGTGAAGAATGTACCTCAAGGAAACCAGGGCAGACTGTGACTAATAAAAGAGTTTCTGCAGCATCTGTAGCTTTATTGAACACCAGCAAGAATGGCATATCAGGTAGGCAAGGATTTGAATTGTTGTGGAACTTGACATTTACATCTCCTATGTTATCCCTGGGATTGGGCTGACAACGCCATCAGTGGGGATACGTGACCAAACAAGTACAGGTAAAAACTAGTGATTTTGAAGGTTTGAGATGCACAAAATCTTCACAAAAAACAACTTTAAGTTTCTGTAAAAAAATTTGGGTAAAAGGCCAGATAATGTGTTAGATAATGCAGATTTGGGTATTCATGGATCAAAAAGTCAGGAATTACCTGTGTTTCAGTGCTGCTGCTCTGCACCTCCAGTTGCTGAGATTGAGAGTTTTGAACATATCTTGTTAGCTGAACCACTGTGTGAGGAAGGAAAAATGCTCCTTGTAAGTGCAAAACAGCATTTATTTTAAAGGGCTTATTCATTTGGCTTTCATATCCTGCTGAAGCAGAGAGAAAGGAGCAAGAATATGTTTATATAAAGCACTGGTGTTGTAATAGCAGTGCAATAACTATTTTTATGTGTGTGTATTGACTCCATTAATGTGTATGTGTAGTGGGAAGTTTCTGTCTGAGGGAATACCAGTTCTTGAAGTATAATATATCTACATGTACCACAGTCTGACTGTCACTCATTAGCTTCAGGAGAAGAGTTGTCAGTTGTATCTTGATGAAAGTCGTGAGTAACAGATGCATTATTTTCATCCCATGAAATGACAGTTTGTTTATGGCTTTTGTGGAAGGTCATAATTTTGTATAACTAATTTTGGTGAAGTAGTCTTTGATGGGACTTTTTGTGTGCAATTATTGACTATTTAGGAATTCTTTCTTCTGTTCTAAATCCATCCCCTGCCCCCAAACTTTAACATGTATAAATGGCATCCAGTACCTAGATATAACTTTTATTTTTTTGAGCTGTCATTCGGATCCTTCTTTGTAGTGCTTGGAGTAATTTGAATAGCAGAGTCTGTCAGAGCTGCGCAAGTGTCTTGTGCCTCCTTGTGCTACCTTACAAGGTCAGCATAAAGAGTGGAGCAGCTTTGACCCTCCCTCAGTTCTGTCTTGTTGCCTGTGGCAGCAAGATAGAACATGATGAGCGTCTGACCCACTAGTTTTTAACTTGGGCTAAATTATCTTAAATTCTTCAAAAAAATCTTCAGTACTCTTCTGATTCACTTACATATGACCACCATGAATAATACTTACCCATCTCTGCTGACTATTGATGCACACACTCTCCTATACCTGGCTCCTCTATATGACAGATTTGAAAACTGTGGGATTCAAGCCTTGCTTGTCTTATGATTGACTGATTTCCATTGAAAGATAGACACCCATAGGTATGCCTTTTGTTAAGGAGAATCCCGTGTGTTGGTGTGCCTACTATTTTCTGCAAGAACATGTAAGTTATGAGACACCCAATTGAAATTTCATCTTCTGGAGCAACATATAGGGGTCTCTTCAAACTGAGAGGAGATAACAAGCTAGCATCATCCAACACACTGTCTAGCAGATAGGTGATGTCAAAGACGAGTGGAGAAGATGAAGCCAAGCAGGGACGCGGCATCACGGAGAAAAATCTGCCTCATCACAACTTTGAGTGGCAAATTGCCAGGCCCTACTGTCCAGATATGACTTTTTGACCTGGGATAGAGCAACCCCCCCTCTCTCAAAACTCCCATGTGACAACTGGGAGAAGATCAGAAATATTCAGGGAAGGCCAGTTGCTGATCAAGATGGCCATACGGGCTCCAGCGGATGCCGCCGACACCACATGCAGATATATGGTCGCAACAATGACGATGAGCAGAGAGTCCTGGCTCAAAGCATTGGGCAACCCTAGAGAGGTTCAGGTCACAATCCAGGACTTATATGGAACTATTTAGTGAGTGAATGGATAGTGCTTTGCACCCTTTCAGAGATTCAAAGGGCATCCTGCACTACCTGGGTTTTACATCCCATCCCTGTACCATAAGCTGTATCACCCTCAACCCCCATCAAGACAACAGGTGCCAACCTGTCATTCTAGGCAACTTGAGTACCATGCCTTCCTCCTACTTGGCAATGCATCGTGCTTCTACAGAATTTCAGCAAATTTGACAGGATGGTTAGGAGCCACATCACATCTAGTCCAGAGAGCATGAACTTCAGCAACCACCTTACCCCATGTGTGTGGCCTGCCGTAAGCTTGGACAGATGGATGTTAGAGATCATTGCCCATGGGTACCCCATCCAATTCTACTTTTTAACCCGTATCCACCTCCTTTTCCTATCAGGGACCCTTTGCACAAGAGCCTGTAAAAAGCAGAGGTGACGTTGCTTTGCATTGGAAGCCATGGAGGAGGTGCACCAGAATTCAGGGGAAGAGGCCTGTACTCCTGGCGTTCCTTAATCCTGAAGAAGAAAAAGGGGGTCTTTGTACTGTCCTAGAGCTGAGAAGGCTTAGCAAGTACTTACGCCATCTTAGGTTCAAGGTGGTAATGCTTGCCTCCCATCTTTCCATGTCTTCGAGCTTAAGATTTGGTTTGTGGTTCTCAATTTGCGCAGCACAGATTTTGACAGACAATGCATTAACAGTGTATTATATAAACAAGATAGGCACTAATAGTGCTCGGCCATAACCCCTCTATCAGGAGGTCATCAGGCTATGGACCTGGTGTCACTGGATAACCCCTCTGGATCTACACTTTCCTGGAACTGGTTACAGTCTGGTGGATTTCTTAAGCAGGCATGCAGTAACCAACTATGAATGGTCAGTACAGACGTCTATCATATTGCACCAATGGGGAACTCCCCAATAGATCTGTTCATCGCAGTGGGCAATGCCAAATGTCCAGACTTCCACTCCAGGGAGGGTATTAGCTTAGACTCCTTTCTGAACACCTTCCTGCTACAGTGGTCTGCAGATCTTCCCTCCTCTCCACCCCAGTGTTCCTGATCCTGAGGGTGATCTCAAAAATCAGCCTGGACAAAGCCGTCTTGATCCTAATAGCTCCCTACTGGCAGAGGAAATTTTGGGTGTCTGAATTCCTGTACGTGTTTGTTCCATCTCCTGTTTTTTCCCCCATCTGTCCAGACATGAAATAGAGCCAGTTTAAAGCCAGAAGGGACCATCAAATCATCTAGTCTGATCCCCAGCACATGCACACTAAACTCAGCAACCACAATTAGTCCACAGGAGACTAGACTAGACTAATAATCTGCCACAGGCTGAGAATAGAAAGGACAGAGGTATATTAGTGCCCAAGCCCCATGCAGTGGCAGGGAGATGACTGAGAGAGATACACACACAATCATCTTGGCAAGTGACCTGCATCCTTATGGTGCTGAGGAAGGTGAAGGTGTCAGACTAGCAGGAAGTCACTGCTAGTTTGACATGAGGGAAAGTTCCGTCCACGTCCACATATGGCGACCAGTGAGACCCTGAGCAAGAAACAGCTACCTGAGAGAGAGAATTCTAGCTGCCACCTCAGAGCCCTATCCCATCTCCCATTTCCATCACTGATGCTTCAGAGGAAGGAGATTTTAAAACAACAAAAACCAGAATAAGTGTCTCTTTCTGACCCCTCCAGGTGGCCATCTAAAACCATGAAGCAAGAGCTTTTATTACTAAAAGATGTAAGCTGGAAGTTAGCCCCAGAATAGCTGAGGCCACCTTCTACCATCACAAGCAACCCAGTTATATAGACACACTCATACGTTTGTCTAGCTCACTCTTAAAACTAATTAAGTTTGTTTGCCTTCACAACTCCTACAACCCCCTGATGGTTAGAAACCACCTTCTAGTTTCTAGTCTGAATATGTTCATGGCCAGTTTATATCCATTTGTTCTTGTGCCAACATTGTCCTTTTGCTTCAGTCACTTTTCACCATCCCTGGTATTACCCCTTTAATGTATTTATAGAGAGGAGTCATATCCCCTCTCTTCTTTTTTGCTAGACTAAACCAGCCAAGTTTTTCGTGTCCTCCATTCCCTTAATCATCCTAGTAGCTGTTCTCTGCACTGGTTCCTGGCTGAATTAATCTTTCTGGAACCTGGGGAACCAGAATTGTACACAGTATTCCAAATGAGGTTTTATCAGTGTCTTGTAGAATGGCATTAACACTTCTCTGTCTCCACTAGAAATGCCGGACCTGATCCTAACATCACATTTGCCTTTTTCACAGCTGCATCACACGGATGGCTCAGTGTCATCCTGTGATTGACCCACATACCCAAGTCTCTCTCCTCCTCTGTTGTGTCTGTCTTATGACCCCGCAGCTTCTAGCAGAAATTCTTATTAGACCCTGAGTGCATGACCTTGTACTTTATATTATTGAATTTCATCCCATTACTGTCACTCCAGCCTTCAAGGTAAATTAGATTTTCTTGTATAATGTTCCAATCCTCCTCTGTATTGACGCTGCCTTCCAGGTTTGTATCAGTAAACTTCATTAGCATGCTTCTACTTTCTGTGCCAAGGTAATTAATAAAAATATTAAATAAGATTCGTCCCAAGAGTAACTCCACTAGTGACCTCCTTCCAGTCTGAGAGATCACCTTTCAGCACATCTCATTGCCTTCTCTCCTTTAGCCAGTTCCTTATCCACCTTATAATTCTTGTACTGATCTCCCCCAATTCAATTAATAATTTCCCATGAGCTACCAGGTCAATTGCTTTACTGAAGTCCAAGTATATTAGCACTACTACACTTCCCTTATCTAGAAAAAGTTATTTCCTTAAAGAAGAAAATAAGGGTAGCCTGGCATGATCTGTCTTTGGTAAATCCATGTTGCATTACATCTTTTCTGTTTACTGCCATGAATTTAATATTCTTTCTATCACAATTTGTTTTAAGTTTGTGTATACTACTGAGATCAAATTAACCAATTTGTAATTGCCTGGATCTGTTTTTTTCCTTTAAGTATAGATATGACGTTCGTTATCCTTCAGGCATGTGGTGCCACCATCAAGTAGATAGAGGTATTAAAAATCCTTGCTACTGGACTAGCAATCTCATGTGCCAGATATCTGAGAACCACTATCAAATATTGCACCCAGCCCTGCAGTTGTTGCACCTGGCAGCTTGGAAGTAGGCTGGTTGAGCTCTATTGGCAGAGACTGTTTTTGACAGGTTCAATAAAACCTCATAGAAAGCCTGGAAATCGTCTACCAGAAAGATCTACCCCTCCAAATGAAAATGGTTCTACTATGGGGAATCCAGCATAAATTAATTCCAGTTAATACCAGAAATCTACATGCCACACTTTAACTACATGCCACACTTTAAATAGGCTGGATTGACTCTTAGTGCTCGCAAAATCCACCTTGCAGCATTATCAACATGTCACACTTTGATGCAGTCATACTTAGTCTTCACTCATCCAACAATATCCAGATCCTTCAAGGACCTCCTGCATACATACCCATGTGTTAGAGACCTGACTCCTGCATGAGATCTTAACACCATCCTCCTGAAACTCATGGAACCTCCGTTCAAGCTATCATCAGATAGCTGCATCATCACCTTGCCCTTAAGATGTGCTTTCTGGGAGCTATTAACTCAGCATGGAGGGTCAGCGAGCTCTAAACTCTTATGTCTGGATCTCCTTGTATCTCATTTCATAGGGACAGAGTGGTTCTGAGACTGCACCCTAAACTCATCCCTAAGGTAATCTTAGAGTTTCACTTCAATCAACCTGCCAGTCTTCTTCCTGATACTACCCTCTATGGGAGAGAAGAAGCTACTTACTTTGGATGGTTCCAGAGCCTTGCTTTATTACCTTTCAGACAGTCTCCCTGCCTCTTTGTGGTTGTATCAGGCTTGCTGAAAAGCCAAGCCATCTTATCTAACTGAATCATTCACTGTATCTCCACCTGCTGTCAATTAGCTGGTGAACCTCTATTTCCAAACATCAAGGCATACTCCACCAAGACACTGGCAGCATCTTCTGTCTTTTTCAGAAATGTGTCAATATCTGAGATCTATAAAGTAACAACATAGAGCAACCCACTGACTGTAATTAAACAGTCTAGAGTGGCCCCCTTAGCATCATCTGCGACTCTGCATTGGGAAGCTTTGCACAGAGCAGAGGACCCTTCCCAGATGGCAAGGACTTGGCCGCAGGGCCAGGAGAAAACCTTTGTAATCTTGTCCATCTGCCACTCATCTGCGGCTGTCATCAAATGCCTTTTCTGCATTAAAACATCCTTCTCCTTCTCACTTAATCCTCCCTTTCCCTCACTGGCTCCATCGTCCCTTCCTGATTTACCCTCACCTCTCTATAGTTCAGCTAACTCTGCCTGCTACTTTTTCTTCCCCTCTTGATCCCAATCTCCCCCATTTCCCACCAGCTGAAATCCAGGTCCCACATCCTCCTCACTTCTGGTGACATTTATCCTAATTCTGGCCCTCCCTCCATGCCCACTCTCTCCACATCCTACACACACTTCTGTCATCACCTCTGCCCCTTTTATGTCACCATTCCTAACTTCACACCCATCCCTTTTTTCCCCCATCCCTTCTTCCCTTTTCTTGCTGACTTTGGAACCACTTCATCTTTATTAAGATCACAATGTATTCACATCTCACTCCTTCCAGCTCACAGTTCTTACAGAGACCTGGATCCCTTTAGCTGAAGCTGCGTCTGAAGCTGCCCTTTCTTATGAGCCTCTCATCTCATGCTCTCCGCATTGGATCAGACTGGGGTGAGGGTGTTGGGCTGCTTCCAACATTTCCCTCTTCCCATTCTTTCTCCTTGTTCAAATAGCTCTGCATCTGACTGTCATCTCTCTTCCCCTTCCAAGTTGCTGACAACTATCATTCACCTAACTCTTCCCCAGCAGTCTTTCTCTCTCATTTTGACTTTTGGCTCTCTCCACAATCTCCCACATATCTCCTCATATTCAGCTTCTACGTTCATGACCCATCTGACATCTTAGCTGCATATTTCCTCGCCCTCAACTCTTCATTTGATCTGCACCTCTTGCCAGTTGTCCCACTCATTAAAGGGCCATTGACTATGCTGCTCTCCTTGCGTCACTGTACTCCACTTTTAACTCTCATTACAAGATCAGCCATGACTCATCCCCATCATCCACTTCATCAGTTTCTTCTTGCCTTGCCTTCCTTTTCCCCCCTACAACTCTTCTCCTTATCCACTGTCACAGATGCAGAAGTTTCTCATCTGCTGTCCTCCTCTAACCCCTCCACTTGCCCCAGAGACTCCATGCCACGTCCTGATCTCCCTTGCACCCACTCTCATCCTCTCATTTGCTAGTCACATCCTCCACTCTCTTCTGGCTTTTCCCCCTCACAATACAAGTATGCTTTAGTCTGTTCCATCTTTTTTAAAAAAACAACAACAAGCAAAACAAACAAAAAACCCCACCTGTGACCTTACGTGCCTCTCCAGTGAATGCTTTATCTCTAAGCTCATTGAATGCACTGTCTGTAATTGCTTTCTGGAGTTCCTCTCCTCCAAATCTATCCTAGACCCTTTCCAGTCTGGCTTCTATCCCCTGCACTCCACTGAAACTGCTCATGCCAAAGTCTTCCTAGTCAACCTTAGAAACAGTACTCTGTCTGCGTTCTCGACCTTTCAACAGCCTTCGACACCAACTATGCTCAATCTTGTCCAACCTTATCCATGAGTGTCCTTTCCTAGTTCTGCTTCTTCCTCTGTAATCACTTCTTCAGCATGCCCCCTTTCAACTTTCTGAGAGGGTTCCAAAGGGCTTAGTCCTTGGTCTCCTTCTCTTCTGTGTCTCTGAGTAATCTCATCTGCAAACAGAAATTCAACGACTATTTCTACATTGTTGACTCATTGATCTACCTCTTTTCTCTAAACCGGTTTCCTTCTATCTAAACTAAAATCTTGGCCCCACTCTGACATTTTTTCCTGGGTGTCTAGCTGTCAGCTCGTGTTCAATGTGGCTAAAACACAGCACTTGACCTTTCCCTCTCTTCCTCTTTTGATCATTGTGGGCAACACCACTGGGCCTGAATGTCATCTTCAACTCTGATGTCTCTGTAGGTCGTCACATCCAGACTAAGGCCATGTCTATATTAGTGATCTTACAGCTGTAAGATCACTTGTATAGCCTCTCTGTGCTGACTGGAGAGAGTTCTTCCATCAACATAATACAACCACCTTAACAAGCGATGGTAGCTATGTCCACAGGAGAAGCTCTCTCACCAACACAGCCCTATGCACACTACTACTTAGGTTTTTTCACACCCCTGAGTGACATAAGTTTTGCCGACATAAGTGGTCATGTAGACATAGTTTAAGTCTTGCAGATTCTTTCTGCATAACCTCTCTAAGTTGTGACCATTCCTAGCCATCCACACAGTCAGAATTCCTGTTCAGGCTCTCATCTCAATTGCTGCAACATCCTTTTCTCTGACCTTGACAAATGCAATCCTGCTTGTTCATGTCCATTCAGAATGCTGCTGCAGAGATTGTTCTCTGAGCCCATTGCTTTAACGATGTCACCTCTTTTGAGTTCCTCAACTACCCCACCTCTTTTATTTGCTCAAAGAAAAGCTGCTTGTCTTCTTTCACAGCTCTTCATGGCTTAACCCCACCCTACCTCCTGTTCAGTATCAAAATGTTGACTCTCTCGCCTCCAGTCTGCCAATGATTTCAGTCTCCATTTGTTAAATTTTCAAATAAGCACTTTCATGCTTTCTCCCATGTTGCCCCTCATGCTTGGGAGGAGTTCTCCATAAACATTTGCAAAGCTATTTCATTATCCTCCTTCAGATCCCTACTTAAAACTTTCCTTTGCCATGATGTTTACACAAATCTTGATGTTAGGCTGCTGGTGTTCTGAAACCGCTGCCTGTCATGCTGAGCAGCATTGGCTAGTTGTTTCCTTGTACTCCCCTAGTATCTGTCTGTATCTGTTGTTGTCTTATATGTAAATTATAGCAACTTCAGAATTCAGGACTTAATCTCCCATTTGTGCATATAATAACTAAACTGAAGGATTTCTTTATTTTAAGACAGTTTTTAATATTTGCCAAATACTTATTAAACAAATTATTTTCTCTAAAGATGAAAATGATGAGAATTCTTGTGTACTTGCAATTTTAAGATTTATTGTTAATTTATTAAATGTTCTAAATTTCATATTTAATGTTTTATAGTTGTAATACAAGATTGTACACACAGCATTACCTGTGACAGTGTTTTTAGATCTAAATTCCATTTTATTTATCACTTAAAGTGTACAAAAATTGGTTATATTTTTGTAAAATGTTCTATTCCTTATGCAGCTATGAAATAACCTTTAATAATGGAAGCTTAGGATAAACCACAAAGCTTTTTGCTTTTGCTGTCTTTAGAGACCATACATAAGTACAATGCAACCCAGTTAAAGTTGCTGTAGGAACCTTAACTTGTACATTTTCTGACTTCATAAATTTAACATTGCAACTTTAACATTGTACTAATACAGCTTTTTGGTATATATTGATAGTGTCACAGGTTTTCCTGGCATGTGAGACTTTTTAAACCAGATAGTCCTGGTCTGAATAATTTTTAAAATATAAGAACCCAGTTCTGCAATTCCTTACTACTAAGTGTAGAACACAATGCCCATGGGACAACTCAAGGTATTAAGTGCTTCCTCACCAGCAAGGATGTGTAGGATTGGGCCCTAAATTTGATAGATAACAGAAGAATGATTGACTGCTAATGAGGAGGAGACAATACAGTGTAACAGAAAAAGAAACAGCTATTGCAAGTTGCTTGTTGCACCGGAGCATTGTGTCTACACAACGGGTTTGCACCAGTACATTTATGCTGATGTGAAAAACCCAAGTGTAGACAAGGACGAAGACTGCTTGCGCTTGTTGTTAAAAATGAAACATCAGCTTGTGATATGTAAAAAAAATTTTTAACCTCTCAGTTGTGTCACTTGCCAAACAACATTTGCTGAATTTGCAATGTAGCACATCTGGAATCTAATTTTTAAAAATATTTGACCTAATATGTTTCTGATGGTATTTTTAATTGTGCAGTGCATAAACCACAGAAGTAGGCACTTGATTTATTTATTTTAGATCTATAAAATGACAAGAATTAATAATGTATGAATTTGAAAAATAAAACCACATACTTACGATCAGTATTGTGTACAGGGACGACATAGTTCGTGGTTCCATTCAGGAGATAATTGTCAGCCCGTGGTGTGACAGCATGAGTTTAACTTGCAAAAAACCACCACAAATCTAACTTTAAAGAGCTTACAATGAAGAACCAGGAAAGATCCATTTTTGGAAAGGTTATTGTCTTAACTGAAAATAAGTCTTACGGTTACCTGCTGTGATCTTCAGTGCATAAGAAATATGTAAAACAACTCCTGCCTTGTACTCACAATTTTATTTATTAATATTATTGCCTTGCTTTGTTTGTATTACAATGATGCCCAAAATGTTCTAGCTACTTTACAAATATGTGAAGAGGGGTGTCTGTTCCTAAGCACTTGATTTTAAGAGAATAAATGTGTGAATCTAGTGCTCATAGATGGTGCCAGATCAGCATATGAATAAAGAACAGTTGGTTCAAACTAAATTTTTCTTTCTTTCTCGTGTTACATCAGTTGGAAAGGGGGAAGTGGTTTGAAGAATTAGCATAGACACTGGAGTAGTGTGGCCTTTCAGATCAAAGTGGTGCAAACTTTCATGGCCCTTTTCATGGATCTATTGCTAAGCCTAGACAATTAGGTTACACTGCTGGTAAAAATAACTTCAAGTTTCAAATACCTCAAGTTTGCTAGGAAATGTGACCACTTCCAGCAGTTTCCATTATCATTTATGATCACTGTAGCATCCAGAGGTCTGGTTGTACTCAGTGCTGTGCAGGCCTATGTTGAAAGACCACCTTTTCCCTGAAGAACTTTCAGGCAAGGTACAACAGTGTTAGTGTACAGACAACTGGAAGAAATGTTTGAATGAGGGAAACAGAAATAGGCATGTGTAGCTAGATACTATGAGGCAACTATCCAGCCTAGGGATGATAAATGAATGTTGAACTGCAACTTCTTTGTGAGGCTGAAGGTGGAAGCCATGTGATGGCTTTAGTTTATGCATATTATAGCAGTCCACCTCTTGAGCAGGACAGAGCAGGTTGCTCTTGGCTCCCAGTCCACTTTCATTACTAGTTCAAGTTCTTTGGGCCTGATCTTTAAAATTACAAGTGGGTCAGGGCTCAGTGAACATCAGTAACTACACTGCAATCCATCAGCTCTTCTCCCCCCGCGCCAGTTGTTTCTCTGGGACAATGATTCTAATGAAGGATGTAAGAGTCATAGATAAGCACACTTGTATGAGTGATTTGGCCATGGAATGAAGCAGTTAGACTAATGAAAAGTCTACCCATCTTTAGGGCAATATGAAAAATCCTCGTATTAGATAATAAGCTTTCTCACCATAGCAGGAATGATATATACCATTCTCTGATGCAGAGATTATTATTACTGAGGAAGGGAGAAGAGCAGAAGACTCCATTAATTTCACTGTGGACCTTGCGCTGCACATTTAATTTATATGTGCACTCAAATGCTACCGTGATGGCAGCCCTAGAAAATCCGAAAATAGATATCAACACTACAGATTAAAATCCTCAAACAATGGAATCTTTACAACTTTGCAAACTTCCACATCCCCTTAATTTGCTTTAATCACGATGCGGAGAGTGACAATGCAGGATCATTCAGTTCTTGGGCTCTAAGATTGACAAGGATATTAAAGGTGATTTTCAGATTCAGACCACCAGCTAATTTCAGATTGACCACTAAAAAGTCATTAGGTGATAGATACTGATGTTGCTAGGATTCATACCAGTGACATAGGTAAGAATGTTTGTCATTACTAAAGTCCTAGGTTCTGTAGTCTCCTACATACATTGAAATATTTCATATTTGTAACGTGTTAAAGGTAATTAAAAAATCTATCTGGAAATATTTGTGCAACTGATATATGGGTCAACACTTAACTAATTTGTGAGCTCTCTGGGACAGGGACTTTCTTTTACAACATGTATGTACAGTGTCTAGCAAGCTGCAGCTCTGATTCTTGATTGGAGCCTGAGTTACTGCAATACAGATAATAAAAATAAATTATAATTAAGTAGATATTATAAATGACTATGCATCATTTAGGTTTATTTTTTAAAGAATCAGGCAATAACAAACATACCCTACCAAATTTTAAGAACAAAACTATAGGTTTATCTTCCCAGTTCCTTACTGGGCCTTACTGTCCTCATTTTTGCTAATTTTAAAAGACTTTTGTGAGGTGATTGATTCTCACACAAAGTTTTGTTCACTGACTGAACCTGTTGTGCATACCTTTTCAACAGTAATTCAGTCAAGGTATGGAATTTAGGAAATTAAAGAGAAAAGAAACTAGGCAGAAATAAAAACAAACTACCACTGTACAATTTTTTTAAACCACGTTGGAAAGGCTGGTAAAGTACCAAAAAGCTAACTGCAATGCCTATGGATGTAAAACTGAATTAATTTGCTTTATTAATGTGTTTTAAGAGTGTATGTGTGGATGTAAACTAATAGGGACACTTTTACAAATAGAAACATAAACATAAAAGTGTATACCTGAGTCAGATTTCATTATAGAAGGTGGCATAGCTCAATAAAGTGTGTGCCTATAAATTAATCAGGAGCTTTTTTATTTTTTAACCACACACACACACGACACGTAGTTTGAAAAGGATTTTGCTGTGAAGTGAGTAATATTATGTGTGGCAAATTTAACAAGATTTAATTGTGAACATCACTAGTCATCATATTTGAACTACAGGTATCTTATTTCATTCTAGGGAAAAGGGAAGAACAAATAAGCTGACTAAAGATTTATTTTGCTTGCTTATTCAGATTAGCCCCATTAGGCATAAATGTAAAGAAAATCTTGGTTTAAAAAAAAAAGTCTACAAGTCTGATGATTCAACATCTGTGTTTTGAGAGTGGGAGGTGAGAAAGATCAGTCAGAATGAACTATTCTGCTCTTGTGTCTAGTCCTGTTTCAGCTATTTCCTGCAGCATCCCTCTAAACAATAAATAAAGAATTACTATTGCAGTAGTACCTGACTCAAAAAGTTGGTTTTCCTGGGATGTTGGGAAGCCCACTTAATTATAGAGCGCTATGAGAAAATATTTGCATACTGGTTTCTGAGTATGATCTGACTTGACTGTAACTTTGCTTACTTAAAATGGGATTTTCATAAAGCTGGGTGTATTGTAAGTAGCAGATGAACTAGAGCAAACACTGAAAGTGTAGAATGGTTAATATTTTAATTGTTAGCATGGTGTTTTTTTATTCAGAAGATACTATTCCTGTAGATTCTAGATATAATTTGGGGTTGCAATACCATTGAGCATATGTAATTATAGTTGAGAATGAGATGCTGCAAGGTTTAATGAACTGGAACTTTGGCTATCAAATCCGCTCTTTGTCAGCACCTAAAAGAACTTAATTCTATGACTGAATAAAATCCAGGTAGCATTAAGATGTTGACAATATTTTAAATTAATTTGCTTGAGGAAATAAGGATTCTGGCTAAATTAGATACGGGAAACAATAGATAAGGGTAACACAGTTGGTGGTTGGTATATTTGTCATAACTATGAACCAGTAAATGACCAAGAATAAGCAGTCTTACATTGTTTTGCTTTGTTATCATAGGGATACCTAGTATTCTACATGCACCTCACACAGTGTTAATTCTGATGTGGTTATTACTGCAATCATAGCTTAGATTCTGGCCTCTGACTTCTTTTGAATGATCTTCAGTTTATATGTGTGTTTTGCACAGGAAGGGGAAATAGGGGAGAGTTCATTCTGCTCTATTTCTTTCCCTTTCCCACCCATATCTATAATCCTCTATTGACCTTTCAGTTCTGCTTTAAGCAGCAGTGTTTCCTAAATCTTTTAGCTTTCAGTATGCTTTGTTTTCCTTCAAATTGTTGAATTCTGGTTTGAAGAAAAATATCTTGGCATTGAAACACTATTCCAGACATATGTAATTTTATATATATCTATATCTATATCTATCTATCTATCTATCTATATAATGCATCCGATGAAGTGAGCTGTAGCTCATGAAAGCTTATGCTCAAATAAATTTGTTAGTCTCTAAGGTGCCACAAATTCTCCTTTTCTTATTCCAGACTAAATGCTTAACAAAACTTTCAGTTCAGAACAGATTTACAGTAAAAGCTTTGTTATCCTGCATGTTCGGGGAATAGGGGGTGCTGTTTAATCAAAAATTCCAATTAACTAAGAGTTATGCTTACCAACGGAATACCAATTTTCAAAGAATTAGAATACAATAAAATTAATGAAGTATAAAATAGTATACAGGTACTCACAAATCCAGCAGTAGTACTGCACTGCAGAGTAGTTGGTTTCTTGAAGCACTTAAGTGTATATAGGTAAAGTTTTCTATACAGTAGGTTATCTTATGACACTACATATCACTATGGGCAGTGCATGGTGTACACCCAGATCACTAAAAATACACTTAACACTAAAACTATACTGAACATAATTTAATCTTTGATGATTCAGAAGGCACTTCAGGATCTTGCAGTGCCTTAGGGTCGTCGTCATAAATTATCATTGTAGCTGTAGAAGGTGTAGGAGATTGGGCTGAATCTGTAATGACCCAATGACACACCGTGGAAGTTGCTTTTTTGAATAAATCTCTGATATCAGTTTGCTTACTTGTCTTCTGTCTCTTTTGCATAAAAGTCGAGTGCAGAATGTGTAATTGCATAACCTCCTGGTCAGTATACTAGTCCTGGTTACTAGATTGAAGATTTGTATTGGGAGCGATCAGAAATGCCGGTTAATAGAGTTTTCCAGATGATAAAGTGCCAGATAACAGCTTTTACTGTGTATTGCAGCTGTTTACGTGAGTCTTCAGAGAATAAAGTATCCAATAGTTGTCACCATAGGATCATATACAGTAATTGGATATGGGAAAGAATTAAAGTCCATTCCTTTACAAGTGTAAAATATGGTCCCTCAACAGACTTAGAGGTTTTTTCTCCTAGTGAAAAGCTGGTATGATGAAAAAACAGGCTATTCATTATGGTCATTTCAATTCATTTTTTATAACATAGGGATACTGATATTTTCATTATGATAACCTACAAAAAAAAAAACTGATGACATTCCTCTTCAGTCTTGCACTTCACTAAACGTAATCCTGTGCTAAAATTTGACTTTCAGGTTTGGAGTTCATTAAATTGGGAATTGATGACATTTTTTTGTATTGTGCTGAGGCTGGCCAGTGCAGGTGGTGTCTGTCTTGTGGGACATATCCTTTCCCACCATGGGAACAACATAAGGAATGTCATCTTTATTTGCTTTTGTGGCTGAATGAGTACACAGGTAGCAGTTCTCATAGCAGCCAGTGGGGAAAGTAAATCAGTGGGGTGGTGATGGCCTTTATAACTGTTTTCTCTTCCTGGATGAAACTGATCACTGGGTTAGTTATTATTCCTATGGCTGCATTAAAATCTCAGGAATAGTGACAGCCTGCACCTTGCCTTTATTCAACAGCATGCAGCAACTTGTAGCTATTTTTCTAGCAGTTTTCACCCACTCATCTCAAAGCACTTTATAAAAAGAAGATAGCCACCATCATCCCCATTTTGTAGATATGGAAATTGAGGCACACAGCACTTCCCTTCCTAATGCCCTGTGAGAAGGTGATATCCTTCAGGTTTGCCTCAATGTGTTTCTTACTAGTCAGCGAACTTTTTAATCTCCCTTGACATCTGACCCCCCACCCCCCGCCATTAATGAGGCCTTGATGTAATACCATCTAGTTGCAGAAAATGCTGCTCAAGTCCTCCTTCAACACACTTTTAAAAAATAATAAGGGGGAGATGAAATAACAGGAGCAGTTCAAAAATCACAGGATAGAAATGGCTTATTAACCTTAAACACTGACTGTGATCCTTTATGAAATTATTGGAGCCATATGCTAGATTTTAGACCTGGGGAGCCAGTTTTTCTCATCTTACTCCAGTTCCTTGGTCTTCAAGTTTTTGGTGCACCTCTGAACCTGCTGCTCAAGGGTACTGAATGTTGCTCCACTCACATTGCCTAATACATATCGGTAGAGTGGAGATCTGATCATATAGCACAAACGCTGGTGGTGCTGGAACTACCAGGTGCTCTTCTTCTGAACACGTCCCCAGATCTCAGAGGGAAGAAAGGTAGAAGGAGGCTACTGTAGGGGGTAATAAAGAAAAGTGAACCATTCCTCTTCCCCAGCCATGAAATGGGAGACCTTCCTCATTTCCTAGAAGCCAGGAGAAAAATTTCTTTATGGTTCCTTTATGGTTGGGAAATGATGTAGCTTCATAAAGGATGTCATTTAGTGGGTGTGGCTCTGATGTAGTCTCAGTTTAACTTGCCTGCCAAAAAGTTGCCTACCTAATACAATAGCCATAGCTACAAAGAAGGAACACACTGAAGGCACTTTTCAGTGCTAGTAAGAAGCTGTTGTTTCTGAACTATCAGACCCTTATCATGGATGACTTCATACTCAAAGGGAATTGGCCAGTGGTACGCATTTAAACTGGTGGTTTGCCCTTCACAAACATAGATATATTGTGGTCTGTGCAAGTGTTCAGTACCCTCCTTTCATGTGTCTTGCTTTCACATTTCATTGTCCCATGTCAGTTTGCTTTGTACTTCATTTTTGTTCTAGAAAATTTCGTTTTCTTCAAGTACATTAAACTCTGGGTTCATTTTTCTCTTCCACAGTAACGGGGGGTATCACAGAGGAGCAGTTTCAGACACATCAACAGCAATTAGTTCAAATGCAAAGACAGCAACTTGCTCAGCTTCAGCAGAAGCAGCAGTCTCAGCATTCCTCACAACAGACGCATCCAAAAGCACAGGTAATACTCCTTTATAATCTTTTTGATGTGCCACGATAGTCTTCCACAGTAGGTTCTCCCTCCTGCTTGCTCACTTTTTGTTAAGTCTTTGTCACAAGTTAAAGATAACCTTTTGTTAATGTACTAATTGTGTGAAATGCATTTAAATTATTCTGATCAAAATCCTTTTAAATTTCTTTGTGTGGCTTTGGAAAACTCAGTATCTCTCTAGCTACCATAACTTTTTTGCTTTTATTTTTTCTTGTAATTCAGAATGTGGTATTTCTTATAAACTTTGAAGGGACACTGCTAAATGAGTGTGTATTTTGGAAGTATGAATGTTCTTACTTACGTTGCAAATGGTTTGTTTTAAAAATATAGTTTCACTATTTTTACATTTGTTTTACTTTTAACACTTAGGCAACGGAAACAGAATAGCCAGTTTCACTTCGTTTTGTCAGTTTGCCAGTTTCACTCAGGGTTTCATGCACAATGCTGAACTGTTTGGATTGCAAACATTGCTGGGGATTTTTTAGTAGATAAAAATATTGTTACACTGTCTCTCAAAAGCATTTCTGTTGGTCTTGGCTTTTGTCTTACTTTCTTTTGAAAGAAAAAAAACCCAGAACCCAACAAAACTAGATTTTAAAGCAAATTTGCTTAACAAGCGTTCCTGTAAGAGAATATGAAAAGAGACTACAAATCTTTGATGTCTTACTGCCTGCACAATTATCTGTTCTCTTTTTTATATTTACATTTCTTAGAAATTAAATACACTTTGTTTAGGGATAGAATATGCCACTTGTACTGTCATTGAGTCGTACCTTACTGTGTGAGTAGTCTAGTTGAAATCAGTGTGACTAATTTTGGAGTAGGGTAGTGTGAGTAAGAGTGGCACAACTTAGCCCTTTGGTAGTTATTGAGTTAAAACAAGCTTTTAAATGTGTTATGTTCTGAATTTCTTTGTGAGGAAATTAATTTTTCCAATGTCATATCTACTGTGGACAAAGGATGCACTTACTGTCAGGCTTACATAGCTAGTATTTTGCAAATTAAAAAGAAAAATATATGTATAAAATCAAAAATATTGTTAAGCATTACTAGAAAAACCTTTTCCCTATATTATTATGAGAAGTGTATACATGAACACCAGTGTTCCTTTCTCCCCCCCAACCATTTTCTGTATTTATTCATCATAATCTTCCTGTATATATTATTGGTTGCAAAGTGGGTTTTTTTGTCTATTTACATAACATATGGAATGGTGCTTCTAACTAGGAGGAGGAAATGATATTTGATGGTTTAGATATTGAAAAGTTAGTGTATTAAATATGCAGCCATTACCAGTGGTTCTCAACTAGGGGTCCGGGGTCCCCTAGGGGTTGCAAGCAGGTTTTAGGGGGTTCGCCAAGCAGGGCGAGCATTTAGACTTCCTGGGGCCCAGGGCAGAAAGCTGAAGTCCAGGGCCCCGAGGCCTGCCACCTATGGCTGAAGCTGAAGCCTGAGCCACTTAACTTTGTGGGGCCTCCTATGGCCTGGGGCTCCAGGCAGTTACCCTGCTTGCTACCCCCTAATGCCAGTCCTGGTTTTACATGCAGAAAAATGGTTGTGGCACAGGTGGGCCGTGGCTTTTTTGTAGCATGGTGGGTGTGTGTGTGGGGGGAAGCAGGCTTCAGAAAGAAAAAGGTTGAAAACCTCTGCCATATACAGCCAATAGGATACTGTATCAAAGGGAAGATGGCAAGTGCTGAAAAAATGAATATTAGTACTTATGTTTTCAAGGTGGCTGGATTAGTAGAAGAAGTATCTTTCCAAAGCTCAGTACGCGAGATCCCTATGAGGCAAATTAATCCCTGACAGAATAACGTTTTGGACCTTGCATAGACACAAGTGTATATAAGTAAAATAAACAAAAAAAAAAAACCTTCAGGATTTCAAAAAGCCTCCCAAAGACTGATACAAAAGACTTGTCAAACACACTATGAATTTGATGTGTCAGTCTAATGAGACCTTTTGCAGTTGAAGATTTAAGAAGCTTCCTTATGCAGCCTGTCAACTTTCTACATAGTTGTCTAGATTGACCATTGTTGGGAGGGATGCATAAAACTAGATTCATGACCTTTAAATATTTCATGTTATAATTTTGGTTCAAAAGATGCTTCCCCTTAATTCACTAGTAGCTATGTGCTGTTGTTATCAGTCTTAATGTGTTTTGTCAGCTTGTACTGGCAGAATTGTAAACACTATTTGGTTAATTCCATAGGGCTCAAGCACCTCTGACTGTATGTCCAAAACACTTGACTCAGCCAGTGCCCACTTTGCTGCATCTGCAGTGGTCAGTGCACCTGCTCCCAGTCGCAGTGAGGTAACAAAGGAACAGAACACCAGCCACAACAATATTAATGGTGTTGTCCAGCCTTCAGGTGATGATTTCTTAATGTTAGCTGTCTAATGGAGAGTTTAGAGTCTTTGAACAAAGGACTTCTAATTTCTAAAAATATATTTGAGTTGAATAAATATACTAACAGTGCAGATTTTAATTATTACTCTTTTAATTATACAGTTTTGTACAAAATGCTCTGGCCTTATCTAATGTTGATATGTTAGTAAAGTACAAACTATATTTGGATAATGTTGAAGATCTAATAGTGTCTTCAGAACAAAAATTTCCTATCTTTAAATCATGAACAGTAATTCAGTAACTTTTCCATTTTCTTTTCAAATAATAAAAACTCTTGGTAAAGTATGGATTGGTTATGATTGGTGCAGTCTGACTCTATTTACACAGTTTTTTAAAAATGCCATTATTCAGTGTCCCGTGATCTTGTGGATGGTTTTATGGGGAGGGAGTTGGTGTTTAAAACTTTCAAATCCATATTGGTTCTACAGTCTAAGAAACTTCATTCTTTAATTAGTACTATAGCCCCAAATGAGCATAGAACATATATGCTTATCTTTATCCTGTTGACATCATTGATTTAAGTATGTGCTTAAATTCTTTTCTGAATAGGTCCTAAATGTACGACTGGCACATACTAGAGCAGTTTTTCCAGAGACCACGAACCTAGCTGCAAAGCCCTAATGTAATTGCAATTTTTCTGTGAGACTCCACTTATCAGAAACCAATCATGCCAAATTAGACAGGTTGGATTATTGCCTTACTGGAGGAGACAAAAGTTCATTGGGATTTGACTTGAATAATAAATCAGAGGGGCTTTATGGTGGTTTTTTGTTTAACAGCTAATGGTGTAATGGGGTTTATAGAACCTGTTCACTGGTGGGGAGGAAGAGAGTTAATATATGGTAAATCATAATGCTGGAATTGATCCAGGAGAGAACTGTAGCTCAGCCCAGTTGTGGTAAATCAGGTCATTCCTCAACACATTATGCAAGAGAAAGGGCAATGCTCTGAGGAGTGTACACTAATTGGGACTTGGAGGCAAACGTTTTTTCCTCTTAATTGAACAGAAAAGACTGTAAAAGTTGTGACTGCAAATAAACTTTAGTAATTTTGTTCCCAAACTGTAACTTTGGCATTGGGATTATGGGATAATTATTGCCATTGATAATTGCAGCCTTATACTTAAGCTTATGTTTAAACTTCTGTTTTGTGACTAAACAATTACATGTGTTTTATTTGTGTAATTTTTACTGAAAATGTTTTGTTTCTAACAGGAACCTCTAAAACTCTGTACTCCACCAACATGGCTTTATCATCCAGCCCAGGGATTTCAGCGGTACAACTTGTAAGGACAGTTGGCCACAGCACCACAAACCACTTAATTCCAGCTTTGTGCACAAGCAGCCCTCAAACACTTCCCATGAACAATTCTTGCCTGACTAATGCAGTGCATCTAAACAATGTCAGTGTCGTTTCTCCAGTCAATGTACATATCAATGCAAGGACTTCAGCACCATCGCCAACAGCCTTAAAACTTGCCACAGTTGCTGCCAGTATGGACAGAGTGCCAAAGGTTACTCCCAGCAGTGCCATCAGCAGTATAGCAAGGTGTGTATATAGTATATTGGGACAGAATTTCTTAAATTCCGGTATTATTATTATAATATGAATAGTTCCATAAATTTACCAGGCTCAGTAGAGTGTTAAGTAAGACATAGTCCCTTGGTCGAAGATCTCACAGTCTATGACTTTGGCCCTACAAAGGGATCCCCACCTGCACAGTATAGCCTTTACTTCAATAGGCGCCTGAGCAGTCATACAAGTTCGTGTCTAGATAATCCTTTTGCAGAATTGAGGTCTAAGATAATACAGATATATAATTGAACACATATAAGTATACTTTTATTTTTACATGGTAACTGTGTAAAATGAGTTGTTCAGGTAATCATTTTGATTTGATTAATCTAATGCAGCTAGCCACTTCCAGGCTTCCCAGACCCTGCTTTCCCCAAAAGGAATTATGCTTATGCCCTTCCCCAAACTCCCATGGGTGCATCTTAGAGTCACAGTCTGGGACTCTGACCTCACTTCTACCATGAAATTCCCTCAGAGCATAATTTGGTTCCCTGTACCAGTTGTAGAATTGCAGTTTTAGTATATGTAAATAAAGATTACTATGTATGGAGGAAGGGTGATCTTGAACAAGTATCTGGAAATTTCTTTTAAAAAAAGCTTAAATTTTCCTTTTGTTAAACTTGTCTGCTGGACTGTATAATCTATGAATTAATTATATCTATTGTTTATAAAGTACAGGAATACAGAATGGGCACTAACGGGTTATGGTTCACTTTGCAATTTCATTCATAACTACATTTTTTTGTGTGAAGGTTTTTTTTTTTTTTTTTAAATAAATAAATACTGGATATAAGTCCAAGTATGTCTAGACTAGAGGAAAGGTACTTTAACCAAACAAACAACAACCCCCAACAACCTAGAAACACCCTTTTGAATGTTTAGCACGCTCAGCTCTGGCTACACTAGATGCAAAGGGCTGTTTCAAGTTGTTAGCTAACTGTTAAAAAGCACCTTTATTCCTACTCTAGACAAGCCTTAGGGTTCTAACAGGTGCAAAATCCCGAAGAGCATTATATAAAGACTGATACAAAATTAAAAATTCTTCATGCTAGTGCTGAAAAGTTTTTTTAACTAAACTGATAAAAAAGATGGGCTACGTTAGAACAGTAATTTATGCACCAGCATGCGCGGAACAGTTGTGCTTTCCGCAGCTCCTATTGGCCGGGAATGGCGAACTGCTGCCACTGGGAGCTGCAGGGGGCTGTGCCCGCAGACGGTCAACATCCTCAAAATGTCTCACGGCTCGCAATCAGCTTACTGTGATGGGCTGCAGGTTACCCACCCCAGCTTCAGTACTATCTTATAGGAAATCATCAATAGGTTTTTCAGCTTCAGCAAAGTTAGCTGTTAGTACTTTATTAATGCGGCAGCGCATGAATAGGATCATGGTATTGGTGGACTAAAGCGAACGTTTGGTTTTTAAGCAGCAAGTTCAAGCAGAACTTTCCCTGTTCCTGCCTATTTGTTTGAGTTTAATGGTCTTTCCATTCCCTGAATAAGAGATCTGTGCAGAAACACTTATATCAAGAAAAATACTGTGAAATTGTATATAGAAATATTAATGTTCTACTTGTAACTATTCCATATTCCATTTTATTACAGAGAGAACCACGAACCAGAACGACTGGGTTTAAATGGCATAGCAGAGACAACAGTAGCAATGGAAGTGACATAACCTCAAACCAGTGGCTTAACCTGTGCTGATGGTGTAGTCATTTATATTCCAACTGAATGCAAAATACAACACTCTGTGGATCACAGGGAACTGAAACGGACCTAAATGGACTATCATTATATCGTATATTAAGTCGATATATAATGTACATTTTGTAAAATAGGGAAAATCACTACCTTGTAAAATAGTTTATTTGTATCATCAATATTATTTCTGTTACTTGAATAGTAGATATTCATCATCATGCTTTTGCACTTGAATTTGCAACTGAATGGATTTAAAAAATAATTCTTTAATGGGATCATGAGCATGAAATGAGATCCTGCATCACTTGTTTTAACTATTTATTTTGCCATGTTTACATTTTGTATCTTGTACAAATAAATCCAACTTTGTGTCTAAAAAAAAAAAGTTAAAAGATTCATAGCTAGGAAATGAAATTCTTGTAATTTTTTTCTAAAGGAAATGTAAAGTTTTCACTTGGTTCATTTTGTTTCACAATTTGATTAGATGGACTTTTTGGTAAATACTTTAGTGGCATTTCACTGTCAAATATGAAGTTCAAGGCAAAATAGTATTTTCTATTACTGTGCAGGGGAAAGGGATGGATCGATACATGCAAATTTAATGTAGTAACTCACTTTTCCATATATTTTGAATGTATATTTCTATTTATAATACCAGTTTATAAAAGATAATTACACAGAAAAAACTGACTAGGAAAAATTATGCCTCTAGCACACATTAAACTGTGCAGATATGAAAAATTTTCAACTGATTACATTTTATCTGAAGACTGCATATTTTAACTGGCTTTAAAACTGTAACACACCACATAAAGGATATTTTACCAGGTATGTATTGCATTATATATCATTGCAATAATTATTGGATGTCTAGATATCGAGCCATCCCAGGTGGTGGGAGGGGGGAGGGTTGTGGCAAGATTGTCTTTTCAATTTTGGAGAGTTTTCCTGTGGCTACAAGGCAAGTAACGGGTTGGAAAAAGTCTGACTGTAAGCGTTGGACACCTTCGTAGTGTAGTGTTTTAGTGACTTTTTTTATATGGTTCTTGTAAATTAGATACGTGTAGTGGTGTTTCAGAATGTTTGTTTATGCACTAGTTCAGACAACTTTCCCTGTTACTTGTTCTTGATAAGTGAAAACTGCAGGGAAATAAAAATACATATCAAAACATGGACATGTTGCATATGTGTTTATTTCACAATGTGAAAACAATTTGTATGTTAAGGTGGTACTGGTAGTCTTCTGAGATGTTTTTAATCCAAGTATATTCACTAAAACTGCCACTTCTGTGAGAAAGTGATTGTTTCCTGCCTTTAATGTATTTGTAGTATAACAGGAGAGAAACAGTAGACCAGTGGTTGGAACTTGAGAGACCCAGGTTCAGTCCATTGGGTTTCCACCACAGAACTTAGTGTGTGACCTTGGGCAAGTCACTTATTTTTTGTGCCTCAGTTCTCCATCTGTAAAATGGGGATAACAGCACTTCACTATCTAACAGAGGTGGTAATAGTAGGAGAATTAAAGTAAACATTGTCAAGTGCTGTTATGTTGGAGTAATGGGAACCATATACAGTAGAGCCTCAGAATTACAAACATCAGAGTTACAAACTGCCCAGTCAACCACATATCTCATTTGGAACCAGAAGTACACAAGCAGGCAGCAGAGACCCAAAAAAAGAGCAATACTGTATTAAACATAAATTACTAAAAAAATAAAAGGTAAGTTTGAGGGGGAGATTTGACAAGGTAAGGAAATTGTTTCTGTGCTTGTTTCATTTAAATTAAGATGTTAAAAGCCTTATTTTTCTTCTGCATAGTAAAGTTTCAAAGCTATATTAAGTCAATGTTCAGTTATAAATTTTTGAAAAGACAACCATAACATTTTGTTCAGAGTTACAAACAACCTCCATTCCCGAGGTGTTTGTAACTCTTGGGTTCTGCTGTACGTACCTTAGATAGACTTGAGTATATTAGAAATCACAGAAATAATTCCCATCTAATGCGTTGCAAGAGTTGCTTCATACAAGACCTATTTGTGTAAAACCATTTTACTAGAAATTTGCTACAATTTACTACTCCATCAGGTGAGTGATTGGGTAACATCCACAGTTAAACCCTGCAATTAAATCCTGGTTTATTCTGAGTTCATGCATGTTTTATAACTATCTCACTGAAACTGAAGTGTATTGTAGAGCAGCTGGTAAAATGAGAACTTAGACTTCTGACTTGCTCTGGGGGTTGATTTTAATTAGTTCTTCAGTTCATATTGCAGGTTTTGCACAGAAACACACAAAAAAGAATAAATAGTGCTTTCTCCTTCAAGGTCTATATGTTGTTGTTTTTCCTGGGTGCCAAGATATCAATTTATGCCTTTTTTTAGCTGTTTCAGAAAGATATATTGTTTGTCTTCTTCAAAGACACTTTTCCCTCCCATTAGCTGTTTTATTCTGTTACAAGGTAATTCAGTAGATATTGTTTTGAAGTATTTTCCAGCTCTTATCTATCAGAGAGCTACCCAGCAGCCTGAGATGCTGTAGGCGGTCCAGAAGTATTCCCTATTGTTACTGATAACTAGTACCATTTTTCTCTTTAAAAAAGTTATTAAAAGGCCATAAGAAGAGAAAGGTGAGGTGTGTGTGTGTGTGGGTGGCAGTTCAACGAGCATTTCCTGCATATTTCTCCACAGACCTTGGAAGCCCTGTACCACTGGAAATGGTAATGGGTAAAGGATGAGTGTGGGATTTGGGTAGGCAATGCATGGGATATTCAGCCCAGATCTGCTACAGTGCCTTGCATGATTGATAAATTGTTCTTTACATACACATACCTTTTGACAATTCTTTTTGGATTTTGTGTAGAACTAGTGTTACTTTTGTAAATAGCTAGACAGGTTATGTGGTCTGAAGTACAAATGCTAAATTTCTCACTTGAGTTATTGGTCAGATTATTAGAAAGCGTATTGCAGAACCATTTGTCTTCTGTTTTGTACATAGCTAACAGAGAATTCTGTCATTTCTACTTCTACGTCTAGTCTAGAAAGATAGCCCCAGAGGCCTTCTTTTGTTCATAAAAATGTCAGGGCATTGTGAGTACACGAACGCCAACCTGCTGAAGGTTGAAAGTATTGTATTTAGCTGATTGCAACTAAGATATAGTTCAAACTATTTTAATGACTAATTTAGACTATTTTCATGGTAAATTAGACTGAGAATGCGTTGGTTACCTAGCAGTCACCTTTTGTGGCTTTCTGGAGCAGAGTTGGTCTTTAGTTACTTGAAAAACCTCTGGCTGGAGCTTTAACTAGAATGCATTATGACCAAATGTGGTGGTGGTGGTGGAGAGGGCATCTTTATATTCTCCAAAGGCTATTTGATAAGCATGCCTGGGCAATATTACACACTTCAGAGTGAGTTCCATGTAAAGGATTACATTAATGTAATGTATTTTTATTGTAAAATAGAACTGATCACACTATTTTTGTTAACAGTTTGCAGTGAATAATTATTTTAACTGTCTGACTCAGATGTCACTCTTGCTATACAGTCTATTAGGGCTTATAAGGGCTATAGCCTGAGCTTTGTTAAAAATGAAATTTTCTTTCAATTTGCTGTGAGGTCAGCTGTACACTTATAGATTCATAGATACTTAGGTCAGAAGGGACCATTATGATCACCTAGTCTGACCTCCTGCACAACGCAGGCCACAGAATTTCACCCACCACTCCTGCAAAAAACCTCACACCTATATCTGTGCTATTTAACTGGGAATTGGGATGATTTAACTGGGAATTGGTCCTGCTTTGAGCAGGGGGTTGGACTAGATGACCTTCTGGGGTCCCTTCCAACCCTGATATTCTATGATTCTATTGAAGTCCTCAAATCGTAGTTTAAAGACTTCAAGGAGCAGAGAATCCTCCAGCAAGTGACCCGTGCCCCATGCTACAGAGGAAGGCGAAAAACCTCCAGGGCCTCTTCCAATCTGCCCTGGAGGAAAATTCCTTCCTGACCCCAAATATGGCGATCAGCTAAACCCTGAGCATATGGGCAAGATTTATCAGCCAGATGCTACAGAAAATTCTTTCCTGGGTAACTCGGATCCCACCCCATCTAATATCCCATCACAGGCCATTGGGCCTATTTACCATGCATATTTAATTACCAAAACCATGTTATCCCATCATACCATCTCCTCCATAAACTTATCGAGTTTAATCTTAAAGCCAGATAGATCTTTTGCCCCCACTGCTTCCCTTGGAAGGCTATTCCAAAACTTCACTCCTCTGATGGTTAGAAACCTTCGTCTAATTTCTAGTCTAAATTTCCTGGTGGCCAGTTTATATCCATTTGTTCTTGTGTCCACATTGGTACTGAGCTTAAATAATTCCTCTCCCTCTCTGGTATTTATCCCTCTGATATATCTATAGAGAGCAATCATATCTTCCCTCAACCTTCTTTTAGTTAGGCTAAACAAGCCAACCTCCTTGAGTCTCCTTTCATAAGACAAAAAGAAAAGGAGTACTTGTGGCACCTTAGAGACTAACCAATTTATTTGAGCATGAGCTTTCGTGAGCTACAGCTCACCTCAAATAAATTGGTTAGTCTCTAAGGTGCCACAAGTACTCCTTTTCTTTTTGCGAATACAGACTAACACGGCTGTTCCTCTGAAACCTTTCATAAGACAAGTTTTCCATTTCTCAGATCATCCTAGTAGCCCTTCTCTGTACCTGTTCCAGTTTGAATTCATCCTTCTTAAACATGGGAGACCAGAACTGCACACAGTATTCCAGGTGAGGTCTCACCAGTGCCTTGTATAACGGTACTAAAACCTCCTTATCCGTACTGGAAATACCTCTCCTGATGCATCCCAAGACCGCATTAGCTTTTTTCAAGGTCATATCACATTGGCAGCTCATAGTCATCCTATGATCAACCAATACTCCAAGGTCCTTTTCCTCCTCCGTTACTTCTAATTGATGTGTCCCTAGCTTATAACTAAAATTCTTGTTATTAATCCCTAAATGCATAACCTTACACTTCTCACTATTAAATTTCATCCTATTACTATTACTCCAGTTTACAAGGTCATCCAGATCCTCCTGTAGGATATACCTGTCCTTCTCTAAATTGGCAATACCTCCCAGCTTTGTATCATCTGCAAACTTTATTAGCACACTCCCACTTTTTGTGCCAAGGTCAGTAATAAAAAGATTAAGTAAGATTGGTCCCAAACCCGATCCTTGAGGAACTCCACTGGTAACCTCCCGCCAGCCTGACAGTTCACTTCTTAGAGGTCCCACAAATACATTTATCTTTGGTTTAGCACCCAACAGTGAAAGAGAAGCCTACCAAAAATAGCCTGTTCATTGACTGCTCATAAATTGCTGTGGCATTAAATGCCAAACAGCATTCAGTATCTTCCAGTCCCATATGGAACTGCTGTCAATTTTACTGAAAGTCCTCATCCTTGTGCCTTTGTTCAGACATTTGAGAGAACCATTTCCATGGTATCATGGGTGTTTAACTTGACCCAGAGGCCAAATATCTACTACTGTACTTGACAAAGTACAGACAAGGTTAAAGTCATATTTTGACATGCTTCTAGATTTTTCAGGAACAACGTAACTTCTTAAAAGCATGCAGTGGAACTAATGGAGTTAATAGCCACTTTGTCCATTGTAAAGTAACCAGAAAATGTCTACTGTCCTCTGGATGTCAGTTTAATTAGTATTCAGCTAATTGACCATGTAGATAACTGTACAGCAGGTAGGCATATTACTTTTTAAATATATGCAAAAAGAAAAGGAGTACTTGTGGCACCTTAGAGACTAACCAATTTATTTGAGCATGAGCTTTCGTGAGCTACAGCTCACTTCATCGGATGCATACCGTGGAAACTGCAGCAGACTTTATATACACACAGAGAATATGAAACAATACCTCCTCCCACCCTACTGTCCTGCTGGTAATAGCTTAATACAGACTAACACGGCTGTTACTCTGAAACCTTTTTAAATATATGTCTAAATACTGTAATATCTTCCAGTATGAGCACATGTAGCCAACAAACTATCCAAGAATTATGAAATTGATTGCTC
Source organism: Caretta caretta (assembly GCF_965140235.1). Taxonomy (NCBI): domain Eukaryota; kingdom Metazoa; phylum Chordata; order Testudines; family Cheloniidae; genus Caretta; species Caretta caretta. The sequence continues at coordinate 26,534,036 of NC_134216.1, forward strand.
CATTCATAATCCATATGTAGTATGCATATTAATTGTTTAAAACCATATTGAGGAATCTTAGGGGGTCTCAGGTTAATTTTCATCAATTTCATTGCCTTTTAAATAGTATTAGAAAAAGAAAAGAAGTGACACATAATTCTGAATTCCAGCATGAATCTACAAAAAAATTAAATCAGAACTCTAGTGAGAAACTATTCTTAATGTCTCTTTATGCCTGAATGGAGCAGGGAATACCAACGAGTGGGTTATATTTCTGTGATGGCAATCTGGTGTGTGTTAATGATACAATATCTGTCTTACCTCTGACTTTTATTGTGAACATAGACTTATACTCAGCATAATTTAAACTCTGTTTTGTGCTTTAATGGTTATTAATTATTAAGGAAGATGTGGTCTGGCAACAAAAAATAGTTCAAGTGTAATTCAACTTCAGTTTTTTCCTTTGGGTTTTTAACACAATCTAAAGATTCATCCATGTATGTTAAGTACTGTAGGACTGAGTGATTGCTTGACATATTAGTTTGATACATTTTAATGTTAATTTCTTTCAAATTACTACCTGTGCACCACAACAAAATTATATTCCCTAAAAGTTGCACCAAATACTGATTTTTGAAAATTGGGTTCAAGGTGATCAAAAATTGACCCTGCAAACTGCGTTATGAGATTTGTCAAATAATTGAGTCTAATAGTGGGGCAAGCAATTAAATTATAAATATTGACTTGTACAAAATCAGTCGTGTGTTCATTCTGACGGGAGGGGGAGGTGGTCAGGGAGCACATCAGCAAAAAATGTCAACTGTAGTGTCTGGGAGTTTGAGGAATACCACCTAAACATAATGGGCTAAATTCCACCCTCAGTTACATGCTAGTTTAACTGGAGCTGCCTCTGTTCAACTTAGGGCAATGTTCCACCCATTGTTCCTGCTTTTGTAGTGTTTCAAAGATTCTGTTTTGCATCCTCCACTTTATATTTGAGAATTAAAAATAAATAAATAAAATCAGATCAAAACAGACACAGACAATAACAGTGAAAACAAACATGGGATCCTGACCTGTTCTGTCGGATGTTTGCATAAGGTTGAGATGTATTGTGAACCTCTCTCACATGTATAAACAAAGTGCATTGGTCATGACTTTCCTCCTGATCTTTCGTTTCACAGTGGATAAGTATCCCATTGTGAGAAACAGATTATAGCTACCACAAACCAAATGCTGATTCATGAACAAAACCTAACAAATCAGAATCCCAGTATAATCAGTTTAATAATAGATCATGAAGACAATTGTCCTAATATTGCTGTTTTTAGAACAGAAATTTCAGAATCCCAACTGTTTAATAATATAAACTAAACTAGAAATTTACTAGCTAAGTGGGCATTTGACTTCAATATTCCAAGGTTGGGAAGCCAGTGGAAATTCCCTTTTTTTTTTTTTTTTTGGAAAAGGAGCCAATGCATATCAAGAAAGGTTTGGCAGCCAGCCTTTCTCATAACCCTTCCCAGACATTGCTACCCAGATTTTCCTGCTTCCTTGAGACCATTTTCCTTTGCTTCAGATGGTCACTAAGTTTTTATGGAGCAGCAGCAGAAGAAACCAGGAAGACGCTCTTCCTCTCCTGATTCAACCCACTTCAGCTACCTGATGTGGGTCCTGTTTACACTGAGAGCCCTCAACAGCCAGCTGGCAGTGGAAGTACTTCTGGGTTGAAAGGTGATCACACTGCATGTCCCTGCAAAGCTGTGCAGAAAGGCCAGGAATAGACCCTTGATCAGTGGAGCCAGACAAGAGATTCTCCTGGACTGATGGCAAGCTGAAACAGTTTAAGAGATTTCCATTCTTTCTTTGGGCCCCCTCCCCCACCTCAGTTGGACAAGGCTATGCAACCTTATTTCTTTCTCCTGGTGTAGACATTTTCTCTTCCTGCCAATCCAAAAAATTTAACCAGTGCCCTCTTCCTCAATCCTTTTTTTTTGTTTTGGTTTGTTCCTTCCTTCCTTTGCAGGAGAGAAGACCATCTTCCTTGCAGCCTTCCTCCTGCTCTGCCCTTGCCTATGGACACTTTGGAAGGCGAAGAGGACTCTGACTCTGAGCCTTCTACTCTGGTTGTCCCTTCCCCTGCCATCTGTGATATGGTTAGTAGAGAACATCAGGAGTGTCTCCTATCTCAGTCTCCAAGATGACTTCCTGCATTGGCTCTCAGTTTGCTGGAAATATCTGCCAACTAGATGCTGCTTTCCCAGAGTTGTGATGTGCCTACTCCAACGTGGTCTAACCAGTGGCCTCCCATTCAAAACCATCTGGCCTCCTAGATTCCAATATTATTCAGAAGAACTCAGCCCCGGGGTGGAAGGTGCTATAAGGAGGATCTTCGACCAAGGAAATGTTCCAATAGCTACAGAAAACTACAGATTCTATTTATCCAGAGCAGCCATATCTCCAACTCTCTGGGTTCAGCCTTGGAGGGGAGGCATGTCTTCAAAATGTAGACTTCTGCTTCTTCCATTCATAGGCCCAAGATTGTTTGGAGATATCCTTAGCTCCACTCTCAAAGTTATGAAGGAAAATACATCTCTTCCTATTTCACAAGCCCTCATGAATAAAAGCAAGCCTGCTCCTTCCTTTTCCTTCTTTCCTAGATAGCAATTAACAGTAAAAACAAATTCGTGTCTAAGTGGGAAAGGAAACACATGCAGCAGATCTGGCAATATAGCTGACAAGCTGTTACGACCCAACTGGTCTTTAAAATGTAGGACACAGACACAAGCAGGGATACCATACAAAATAATAGGAGATGGCATTCTTTTCTTTAGCATATCAAATTATCTAGGTATTTATACGGCACCCAGTAAATGCACTTAATGACTCAACATTTCTCATGTGAGCCAATGATGGTATACATGTAAATAGTAGCTTTGGGATGAAGGTTAATTTGGGTTTAAGATGTTAATTAAAAAGTTGCATGTGTATACTGAAACTATGGTTAAAACCATGTAACCAAGCAGGATAAGTAACAAGAGAGGGGTTAGAGCAGGGGGAGTGGACTCAGGGTCTTCCATGTAGGTTCCCTTTGTAGCCACTGGACTACAAAGTCTCTCTCTCTCTCTCCCTTCCCCAATAACAGTTTCACTGTGGATAAATACTTAGTCACAAGCACTAGTGCTTGATTCCCACCGTCATTATCCATAATAGAATGAATATTCCTGAATTCACAGTCTTTTCACTGAAAAAGTTGCTTTCAGCGTAAAGTGCCTTTTAAACACACATCATCCCACGCACTTGCATGACTAATATGTGACTAGGTGAGACAGCTTTGTAAATGACACCAGAAGATGGCACCATAAACCTGCAGTGGTATTTCACTCTTTGTAGACGTTACTCCGAAAGAATTTTGCTTTGCTTTTTAAAAGCAACAAGAGTGTTACTTGGCCATACAGTAAAACTCAGAGGATTTTGCATAATCATTGAAAATGTTTGGTATAGTTTAGAAAGAAAATTAAAGGAGGCAGCCTTCTTATGTACCTCCCAGGTCAGTGGTTCTCAACCAGGGGTACATGTAGCCCAGGATTACACAGATGTCTTCCAGGGGGTACATCAGCTTTTCTAGATATTTGCCTAGTTTTGCAACAGGCTACATAAAAAGCACGAGCAACGTCGGAACACACTATAATTTCATATAATGACATTTATATGCGCTATATAATATACACTGAAATGCAAGTACAATATTTATATTCCAATTTATTTATTTTATAATTTATATGGGGAAAATGGGAAAAAGCAAGTTTTCAGTAATAGTGTGCTGCAACGCTTGTTTTTTTATGTCTGATTTTGTAAGCAGGTAGTTTTTAAGTGAGGTGAAACTTGGGGGTACGCAAGAAAAATCAGACTGCTGAAAGAGGTACAGTAGTCTGGAAATGTTGAGAGCCACTGTTCTAAATCTTCTATAAAAGAAAATTGTATTTGGGATGCTTATAAAATTACTTACATTTGTACTTTTATCCTAAAATGATTATTAATAGTAGTAAAATTAAACTAACTCAATTGTGTTTAATAAGCACAGTCACATTTGCAGATGAAACATAACCAAACCTCACTTCAGCAAAACTCATATGGCCATGTTTGATTTTAAAGACATGGCTAATCCCATTGAATTCAATATGACTTATGCACATAGTTAAGTGCTTTGCTTATGGGTTTACTCAAACTTGAAGTTAAGCACAGGCTTGCATTTTTTTTTTTCTGAATCACGGCCAAAAGTGGCTTTTCTTAATATGCTTCTTAGTAGAACTGGTCAAAAATTTTCCCTCTGAATATTTTTCCATTGGAAAATTCCATTTTGTTGAAATCTAAACTTTGACTTTTTATAGATTTCAATGACATTTTGTTATTTAAAAAATTGAAGTGAAGCATTTGGGAACAGAATATTTTTTATTTTTTGTTTTGAAACTTTCCATTTTTTATTTTATATACTATAATATAGTAAAGTCAAAATTTGAAGTAAATATTTCAATTTTATTGAAGTGGGATGTTTCAGTGGACCCAAACTGAACCTTTTACTGTGTGTGTGTGCGCGTGCAAATTTTGTTTTTCAGGAAATTTTGAATGTTTTTGGTTGTATTCCAATTTGGAGCAAAAACAAGTGTAAAAATCATTGGCATGTCCTGCCAAACAGAGGTTCTGGTTCTTGCACAGCTCTATGCCTTCCATGGAATTACAGTTTTAAACATAACTGAAGTATTTTGTATTAGCCAAATCAAAATGCCCTGTGATTCGGATATAGGTTAGAATTTATCTCTATCACCCTTCTTTCAGAAACAAAAAAGTAAACAATGCAGCAACACCTTATGTGGTTAGGCAGAAATTTTTCCTGTGAGCAGGTTATTTCACAACTACTTACTGCTGTGTTAACTCACATGTTCCTCTCAAAGCACTTGCCATTGTCAGAGGCAAGATACTGGAGTAAAAGGTCCACTGTTTTGATCTAGTATGGTAAGTTTAGAGTTCAAGATCCAGGCATGGTTTCTTCTTGTTAACTTGCAGGACCTAGGATTGTATGTGCTCTGCCCTGGGGGATGGAGCACCTTTTGTTCACTGTGTGTCTAATGCTAACTTTAGACTGTAGGTGCCTCAGGGCAAGGGCTTTTTTCTTTGTTAAATGCCACATATGCTTATGGGGTTCTGTAAATAATAAACACATCTAACAATGTTCTCAGGCTTCAGAAAGAGCAGCATGCAGCCCTCCTCCATGGAAAGGCAGCTTTATGGAGTCTGCAAGGGAGGCTGGGGAGTAAGCAGTTTATCCCTAAAAATCAGTATTGCTCCCAGGACTGGCATTACGTTAACATAACTACTGCCTAGCTTAAACTGATATAATCCAGGAAATTAGGAGTAATGGCTAAAATTGTGTCATTAACTCACTCTACTGTGTACAACTATTGCAGATCACAGGCTATGGCAGCTCTCCCATTTCTTGGGAGCCTCTGTTAGTGATCAACTTTATAGTGAGCAGGAACAATGGAGTGAGTTAGGGACAGAGCTTCTGCCTTAACTCTGAAGGAAGCATACAAAACGGGTAGGAATTTTCAAAATGCGTGTTCTTTATCTAACATCTAGCCCATAAAGATGTCTTAAGAGAATGTTTATTAATGTTAATTAATAATTTAATACAAACCCTGACTTTATCCCCACCTCTAATAATTTGGTTTATTGTATATTTCTCTTTTGAAACAAGCCATTGTTCTGCTTTCAAACACCATCCTGAGAAAAGCTGAGCATCCTCCAGTCCCAGTGAAATAAGCCCTGGTCTACACTAGGACTTTAGGTCGAATTTAGCAGCGTTAAATCGATTTAAACCTGCACCCGTCCACACAATGAAGCCCTTTATTTCGACTTAAAGGGCTCTTAAAATCGATTTCCTTACTCCACCCCTGACAAGTGGATTAGCGCTTAAATCGACCTTGCCGGCTCGAATTTGGGGTACTGTGGACACAATTTGATGGTATTGGCCTCCGGGAGCTATCCCAGAGTGCTCCATTCTGACCGCTCTGGACAGCGCTCTCAACTCAGATGCACTGGCCAGGTAGACAGGAAAAGAACCGCGAACTTTTGAATCTCATTTCCTGTTTGGCCAGCGTGGCAAGCTGCAGGTGACCATGCAGAGCTCATCAGCACAGGTGACCATGATGGAGTCCCAGAATCGCAAAAGAGCTCCAGCATGGACCGAACGGGAGGTACGGGATCTGATCGCTGTTTGGGGAGAGGAATCCGTGCTATCAGAACTCCGTTCCAGTTTTCGAAATGCCAAAACCTTTGTGAAAATCTCCCAGGGCATGAAGGACAGAGGCCATAACAGGGACCCGAAGCAGTGCCGCGTGAAACTGAAGGAGCTGAGGCAAGCCTACCAGAAAACCAGAGAGGCGAACAGCCGCTCTGGGTCAGAGCCCCAAACATACCGCTTCTATGATGAGCTGCATGCCATTTTAGGGGGTTCAGCCACCACTACCCCAGCCGTGTTGTTTGACTCCTTCAATGGAGATGGAGGCAATACGGAAGTAGGTTTTGGGGACGAAGAAGATGATGATGAGGAGGTTGCAGATAGCTCACAGCAAGCAAGCGGAGAAACCGGTTTTCCCGACAGCCAGGAACTGTTTCTCACCCTAGACCTGGAGCCAGTACCCCCCGAACCCACCCAAGGCTGCCTCCTGGACTCAGCAGGCGGAGAAGGGACCTCTGGTGAGTGTACCTTTTAAAATGCTATACATGGTTTAAAAGCAAGCATGTGAAAGGATTACTTTGCCCTGGCATTTGCGGTTCTGCCTTTGCAAAAGGTTTCTGGGGAGGGCAGCCTTATTTCGTCCTTCATGGTAGGACACTTTACCACTCCAGGCCAGTAACACGTACTCGGGAATCACTGTAGAACAAAGCATTGCAAGTGTATGTTTGCTGGCATTCAACCAAAATCCGTTCACGCGGTGGGAGGAGGCAAAATGCGACCTTGTAAAGAAAGCATATGTGCTATGTATGTAATGTTAACAGCAAGGTTTACCCTGAAAGAGTGTAGCGACTGTTTTATAAAATGTGTCTTTTTAAATACCGCTGTCCCTTTTTTTTTCTCCACCAGCTGCATGTGTTTCAATGATCACAGGATCTTCTCCTTCCCAGAGGCTAGTGAAGCTTAGAAAGAAAAAAAAACGCACTCGCGATGAAATGTTCTCCGAGCTCATGCTGTCCTCCCACACTGACAGAGCACAGACGAATGCATGGAGGCAAATAATGTCAGAGTGCAGGAAAGCACAAAATGACCGGGAGGAGAGGTGGAGGTCTGAAGAGAGTAAGTGGCGGGCTGAAGACAGGGCTGAAGCTCAAATGTGGCGGCAGCGTGATGAGAGGAGGCAGGATTCAATGCTGAGGCTGCTGCAGGACCAAACCAGTATGCTCCAGTGTATGGTTGAGCTGCAGCAAAGGCAGCTGGAGCACAGACTGCCACTGCAGCCCCTCTGTAACCAACCGCCCTCCTCCCCAAGTTCCATAGCCTCCACACCCAGATGCCCAAGAACGCGGTGGGGGGGCCTCCGGCCAACCAGCCACTCCACCACAGAGGATTGCCCAAAAAAAAGAAGGCTGTCATTCAATAAATTTTAAAGTTGTAAACTTTTAAAGTGCTGTGCTTAAAGTGCTGTGTGGCATTTTCCTTCCCTCCTCCACCACCCCTCCTGGGATACCTTGGTAGTCATCCCCCTATTTGTGTGATGAATGAATAACGAATGCATGAATGTGAAGCAACAATGACTTTATTGGCTCTGCAAATGGTGATCGAAGGGAGGAGGGGAGGGTGGTTAGCTTTCAGGGAAGTAGAGTGAACCAAGGGGCGGGGGGGTTCATCAAGGAGAAACAAACAGAACTTTCACACCGTAGCCTGGCCAGTCATGAAACTGTTTTTCAAAGCTTCTCTGATGCGTACCGCGCCCTCCTGTGCTCTTCTAACCGCCCTGGTGTCTGGCTGCGCGTAACCAGCAGCCAGGCGATTTGCCTCAACCTCCCACCCCGCCATAAACGTCTCCCCCTTACTCTCACAGATATTGTGGAGCACACAGCAAGCAGTAATAACAGTGGGAATATTGGTTTCGCTGAGGTCTAAGCGAGTCAGTAAACTGCGCCAGCGCGCCTTTAAACGTCCAAATGCACATTCTACCACCATTCTGCACTTGCTCAGCCTGTAGTTGAACAGCTCCTGACCACTGTCCAGGCTGCCTGTGTATGGCTTCATGAGCCATGGCATTAAGGGGTAGGCTGGGTCCCCAAGGATACATATAGGCATTTCAACATCCCCAACAGTTATTTTCTGGTCTGGGAATAAAGTCCCTTCCTGCAGCTTTTGAAACAGACCAGAGTTCCTGAAGATGCGAGCATCATGCACCTTTCCCGGCCATCCCACGTTGATGTTGGTGAAACGTCCCTTGTGATCCACCAGAGCTTGCAGCACTATCGAAAAGTACCCCTTGCGGTTTATGTACTCGGCGGCTTGGTGCTCCGGTGCCAAGATAGGGATATGGGTTCCGTCTATAGCCCCACCACAGTTAGGGAATCCCATTGCAGCAAAGCCATCCACTATGACCTGCACATTTCCCAGGGTCACTACCCTTGATATCAGCAGATCTTTGATTGCGTGGGCTACTTGCATCACAGCAGCCCCCACAGTAGATTTGCCCACTCCAAATTGATTCCCAACTGACCGGTAGCTGTCTGGCGTTGCAAGCTTCCACAGGGCTATCGCCACTCGCTTCTCAACTGTGAGGGCTGCTCTCATCTTGGTATTCATGCGCTTCAGGGCAGGGGAAAGCAAGTCACAAAGTTCCATGAAAGTGCCCTTACGCATGCGAAAGTTTCGTAGCCACTGGGAATCGTCCCAGACCCGCAACACTATGCGGTCCCACCAGTCTGTGCTTGTTTCCCGAGCCCAGAATCGGCGTTCCACAGCATGAACCTGCCCCATTAGCACCATGATGCATGCATTGTCAGGGCCCATGCTTTCAGAGAAATCTGTGTCCATGTCCTGATCACTCACGGGACCGCGCTGACGTCGCCTCCTCGCCCGGTATCGCGTTGCCATGTTCTGGTGCTGCATATACTGCTGAATAATGCGTGTGGTGGTTAATGTGCTCCTAATTGCCAAAGTGAGCTGAGCGGGCTCCATGCTTGCCGTGGTATGGCGTCCGCACAGAAAAAAGGCGCGGAACGATTGTCTGCCCTTGCTTTCACGGGGGGAGGGAGGGAACGGGGGGCTGACGATATGTACCCAGAACCACCCGCGACAATGTTTTAGCCCCATCAGGCATTGGGATCTCAACCCAGAATTCCAATGGGCAGCGGAGACTGCGGGAACTGTGGGATAGCTACCCACAGTGCAACGCTCCGGAAGTCGACGCTTGCCTCGGTATTGTGGAAGCGCTCCGCCGAGTTAATGCACTTAGAGCATTTTCTGTGGGGACACACACACTCGAATTTATAAAACTGATTTCTAAAAAACCGACTTCTATAAATTCGACCTTATTCCGTAGTGTAGACATACCCTAAGAGAAAGTTGAGGGTGCGGCTCACCTCACAGGATTGGGCCTTGGAAGAGTAACTAAACATGAAGCTGTGCTAATCATGGCTCTGATCCTGCAAACACTTAGAGATGCACTTAACTTTACTACTACCTGAGTCAGTGGTACTACTTATGGTAGTAACTTAAGGGTTTACAGAATCAGGGCTTATGTTCGCATGTTGTCAGGTTTCTAAGTGAAATATGGGAGATTTTTAAAAATTAAGTGGTTCTTAATTCACCAAACTCCTGCTGGCTACAGTGAGATGAGAAACACTTCACTAAATTTATCAAAAACGTATAATTTTGGTAAATTTAGGCACATGAAATATGTATTTGTTAGTATTTATCCTCTGATTATATTTTCATTTTATTTTGAAAAATAACTGTTGAAAAATAGTGTTAGAACAATAAAGTGAAAGCCACACACCTGAAATCATAGAATATCAGGGTTCAAAGGGACCTCAGGAGGTCATCTAGTCCAACCCCCTGCTCAAAGCAGGACCAATCTCCAATTAAATCATCCCAGCCAGGGCTTTGTCAAGCCTGACCTTAAAAACTTCTAAGGAAGGAGATTCCACCACCTCCCTAGGTAACGCATTCCAGTGTTTCACCACCCTCCTAGTGAAAAAGTTTTTCCTAATATCCAACCTAAACCTCCCACACTGCAACTTGAGACCATTACTCCTTGTCCTGTCCTCTTCTACCACTGAGAATAGTCTAGAACCATCCTCTCTGGAACCACCGCTCAGGTAGTTGAAAGCAGCTATCAAATCCCCCCTCATTCTTCTCTTCTGCAGACTAAACAATCCCAGTTCCCTCAGCCTCTCCTCATAAGTCATGTGTTCCAGACCCCTAATCATTTTTGTTGCCCTTCGCTGGACTCTCTCCAATTTATCCACATCCTTCTTGTAGCGTGGGGCCCAAAACTGGACACAGTACTCCAGATGAGGCCTCACCAATGTCGAATAGAGGGGAACAATCACGTCCCTCGATCTGCTCGCTATGCCCCTACTTATACATCCCAAAATGCCATTGGCCTTCTTGGCAACAAGGGCACACTGTTGACTCATATCCAGCTTCTCGTCCACTGTAACCCCTAGGTCCTTTTCTGCAGAACTGCTGCCGAGCCATTAGTCTGTATTACAGCCATTAGTCTGTAATAGCCATTAGGCCCTAGTCTGTAGCGGTGCATGGGATTCTTCCGTCCTAATTGCAGGACTCTGCATTTGTCTTTGTTGAACCTCATCATATTTCTTTTGGCCCAATCCTCTAATTTGTCTAGGTCCCTCTGTATCCTATCCCTACCCTCCAGCGTATCTACCTCTCCTCCCAGTTTAGCGTCATCTGCAAACTTGCTGAGGGTGCAATCCACACCATCGTCCAGATCATTTATGAAGATATTGAACAAAACTGGACCGAGGACCGACCCTTGGGGCACTCCACTTGATACTGGCTGCCAACTAGAATGAAACAAGCACAGAGACAATCTCCTTACCTTGTCAAATCTTTTTTTTTTTAAACTTTCCCTTTATCGTTTTAGTAGTTTACATTGAACACAATACTGCACAGTATTTACTTTCTTGGCTCTGCTGTTGCCGGAGTGCATACTTCTGGTTCCAAATGAGGTGTGTGGTTAACAGGTCAGTTTGCATAGGCAGTGGGTGAACCACCAGTTGAGGGAGACTAGCCCCCGGTCAGCCCCGCCCTCAGCTGTGGATCCGACCCCTTCCCTTGCCAGAGCCCCCCCCCCACTGTGGCCACCAGTTCCCCCCCCACACCTCAAACTGCTGAGCAGGTGGGTGATGCGTGGCCTCCCCTGAGTGCAGGGTGGGTGGGCAGCGCACAGCCCCCCAGACCCGAAGTGCAGACTGGAAGGGGGTGCAGGGCCCCCCACAGCACCCCCATTGCTCTCAAGCACAGGGGGGGCAGCCCCAGCAACTCCAGCCCCCTCCCCAATGCCAGGTGGCATGGTCCCCCACACCTGGGGGCCCTCCAGTGCTGTGCAGCTCCAGCCACCTCAAGTCCCGGATGCCCTGGCCTCAGCCCCAGCATGCTTCCCTGAAGCGGAGCAGCCTGCCTGGGCTGGGGCCAAGGGGGAAGGGCAAGCAGGAGAGGGCTTCAGGCAGGAGCATGGGCAGGGCCATGCTGGGGTCTTTGGGGAGGCACAGCATTCCCTAGCCTATGCAATGCACCGCCCATGTTAGTTTGTACCTCTGGTGTTCGTAACACTGAGGTTTTACAATATGCTTAATTTCACTCATAGGCGCAATCCCATTGATGTCAGAGTGGGACTATGTGCTTTGCTAGGGCAGGGCCTGCAGCAGCAAAAGCTTGGGCCTGCACTAGTTGCTTCCATTTACTCTCTGCCAGGAAGCATCAGCATCAGCCTAGATAAATCTCTTCAAGGAGGAGAAAGATGCCCATGATAGCCATGGACAATAAAAGAACATTTAAAACAAATGGAGACTGACCTATTACCAACCATGCCCCATCTTGCAGAACAATCTTTTGCCCTGATGCTGTAAGCTGGGCCAAGCATGTGGCCTCAGCAGGCCTCCCCAGTGAACTTCTTTATCAAGGTGGCTGCGGTGATTTGCCTGCAGAAATTTGCCTTCCTGCTGATGGCTTAGGCCAAATGATCCTGCCAACACCTGGGCATGTGCCCTGATAGTCTGACTGAAGCCAGTAGATGACAAGCATGTCAATGTGAGATGATCTATTGGGATAAATTCCTGCCCCCATACAGAGCCTAACTGAATGGAGCTGGCGGGGGGGGGGGGGTGAAGAGGTATGGGGGCTACCAATGTGGAGTTCACTGCAGGATCTGAACCTTAGTGAGCAAGTGACAGAAAGGGGACAGGACTGCTCCCTTCTTATGGGACAGTGAGATGGGAACAGCTCTCTCGCTCTCTCTAATACCAAGATTAGTCCTTTGTTCTCCTTACTGCACATAAGTATCAGCAACCCCTTATATACCCCACAAAAAGAGAAAGAACAGGTGTCACCCATGCTGTAAGATGGGGCTCTGTCTAATTCTCCTAAGGGTGTTTGCAGTTCAACAGAGAACATAGCAAGCTTTGTGTTCTACAGCAATATAGAGCACTATATTGGTTCTGCAGGGGTAAATGTTTGGCCTGCCTCCATTTACCTATTTTTTTTCCTTAGTAGGAACATAGGAGACAATAACGTTGTTGAGACTATGTTGAAGAAAGATTTAGCAAGGACTCTGGTTGTTTTGTGACAATATTATATAAAGGGAAGGGAAGCCGGTGCGGTAGGGTGGGGGAAACTTTATAGTACAAAAGTTTGCAGAAGAGTGTGTGTCTTATTATGGGGTGGGAACTACAACCATTCTAATGAGAAACTAAAAACTGTTCTAGTTTGCTCAAAAATAGTTCCTTAGTAATGAAGAAACTGGAAATATAAATTAGTCAGAATGGTCTTTCATAAGACATCACCCACTGGTCATGAATTGTAAATCTGCAGTCTGAGGCTAGTGAAAAGCTTGAAGTATATGGGGAGGCATGTCAATTTGTTGATAATCTGTAGGAACAAATCACACGATACAGACTATACAGTAATAGTCTACCGCACACTGCACATTGCTAACTACCTTAGATGTTGTCAAGGCTGATTCCCCACTCTGACTTTGAGTGCAGAAGGTTTTTAGAATCCACAAGGATTCTAAAAAATAATACTAGCCACTCCAGGCTTGTATTAAACTCCCAAGGTTACAGCTTCTCTCTGACCTTGGATGGGTAGATGCTGCCACCACCCAAATGCAAAAAAACCCTTTTGAGAACCCAGAAAGGCGCCCTTTGGAATTCCTTCCTGTGGGGTACCCTCAAGCCCTTTCACCCCACCCCCAGGAAGAGCTGAGAAAGAAAAACAAAGAAAATCAGCTGTTGCCACCAGTTAATTAAACAAAAAATCTCTTATGGACACAAAACCCCAATCCTATTCTTAAAAAAGGTAAATTTTATTAAAAAAAAACAAAAAGAGAAAATACATCTGGAACTTAGGCTTTTTGCTAGATCAAAAAAAATCTATTACAAAAATTAAGCATCAAGATAGCTCTCTTGAGGTTCAACTTAAAGGTTATAAGCAAAACAAAAGCAACTGGGGTTAACACAGGGGAGACCACAAGCCAATAAGAAATAACCCTAATCGCATCTTCCTAGACATTCCCTGACTTACTTACATATCTGGGGTTTCAGATAAGCAATCTCTAGATATGAGCTGATGGTTTTTCATACCTGGCTTAAAGCTTCCTACATCATAGTTCAGCCCAGTTTCTGTGTCTCCTCTCTCTGGAGGGAGCAACAAACGGACAAAGGAAAAGTTTTTTCCAATTTTAAAAGTTCTAGCCCTCCCATTGGCTCTTTTGATCAGGTACCCACTCCCTTCTTTTTACCTATGGGTTTTCTTAACCCTTTACAGGTAAAGCAAGTAGAGAACTGGTACCAAGAGGGATTTTATAGCTAACTGGCTGGCTGGGTGTCCATAAAAGGAAGCTACTCTCCCCCCACCCCCCCTTAATTTATCACAGACGTAGTTGCTTTTTTTTAGAACTGTATGGGAGCCTACACTAAATTGCCTGCTGAGTTTATGTCAGCCCACCATAATGAGGTTACCACCATCTAAAGAGAGAAATGAAGAGGACTCTCCTAGGAAATGCAAAAGAACTGCCCCCCACTTTTTGCATGAGTGTGATTCAGCCTCACACTAATGCAACCTGGTAGGAATTCTCTTTGAAGGAAGCTGACCACAGAGTTTGAGAGTCATAGAATATCAGGGTTGGAAGGGACCTTAGGAGGTCATCTAGTCCAACCCGCTGCTCAAAGCAGGGCCAATCCCCAATTTTTACCCCAGATCCCTAAATGGCCCCTCAAGGATTGATCTCACACCCCTGGGTTTAGCAGGCCAATGCTCAAACCACTGAGCTATGCCTCTCTCAGTCCATGCACGCGTTTAGGTAACAGCTCCTACTTACCAGCTGACAAGAATGTTTCTTGCTCACAGCAGTCAGCAGCTATGATGAGCTCCTTTGGGGAGTCGGTTTGAGAATAAGAAATTTGTTTAGCTTGTGATTATTGTAAAGCTTGTTTGCTTTTCTAAGATTAAAGGTGGCAGAGTCTGAAATGCCTGCCTGTGTAACCATACACAGTCCCTGTCAAGCTGAGCTTCATTTACCTCTTCTGATTGCCTAATGGTGCTCCCCTGTCAGTATTGTTTAAACAGCAAATGATCAGGCTTATCAATCTTCTCTCAGTTATGTACAGGCACTCAACATTAGCACAGATACTTCATTTAAGCCTCCCCCCACCTTCCTCTTCCTTTGAGCCTAATTTTGCCCTTGTAAAAGCATATGCAGTTCTTATTGAAGTCTAGGAGAAGTGTGTGCACTTATGTGAGGGCAGAATTGACTTCTAGGGTTTTAGGCCTTTTTTGGTCAGTACTTCACATTTTTATTTTATGTACCGAATTTCATATATGGGTGATGGATACTTAGGCAAGGATAGGTGCGTGTGAATATGTTAATGGACACTAGGCAATGAAGAGAGTGTTTGGAGTTTTCTAGTTTATTGTGTTTTACATTCTTCATCTCACACACACACGGATTCTTTATAAAGAAATCAGCATGGTAAACATATTCTGTTATTCAATCTCTGCTGAGTTTTTTTGGAACATATGAGCATATATTTTGTTTTTGGTCAGCGTTAATATGCGATTTTACTGACAGAATAGTTCTAATACATTTATTGAGGGGAACCACAGCTAAATCTTGTATGGCTTAGTCCTGTATAGAATATACAGTGGCAAACTATTGGAGTGGCACAGAGAGAATTCCTTCCTACCCAACCTCTTTGAATGTTTCCCCATTTGTATCTTTGTCCTCTTCTATGCTATCCCTTACACTTGAAATTCTGTTGAAAAATCTTCATGTTACGTATAAAGGACTTCTAACACATGGGATTCTGAACCAAAGTGCATTTTGTACTTGAATGTTCTTACCTCTGATTAACTTGTAAAATCCTTAGGCTTGAGATCAAGACTTCTATGTTTGTACAGTAGTTGGCATGTTTACGGTACTCAACAAATAACTACTGTAGATTGGTAAAACTGCCTCTTTATCTCTGCGGGGTGAAGGGGGGTGGGGTGTCAGAGGTCTCATTAATGTTCATAGAGTGCTTTAGAGAAAGATAAAATGCTATAATAATTGCTACATGATACTCAGTGGCCTGTAGTTTTGGTTTAGTAGTGGATTGTTTGTGAATAGGTAGCAAGGAAGGTCTGGCATCTACCAGAGAACAAACCAACAGGTAAAATAAAATGAAGCTAAAGCACCTTTGACTTGGCCATGGATTGTAGCAATGAAAACTAATGGACAGCAACTTCTGTGAGGGCCACTCGCAATAATAATTGTGAGACAAACTGATACTCTGTGCAGGTTGTATTTAGCCAGAGATACCCGTTTGACACTAGGTGAAGCTTGCATCCTGCAGTGGACTGAAAAAGTCTGTTGTGGTGATGATGGCTTTCCATCATTATGGAATAATGTCAGTTGTTCCATAGTTAAAGATAAGGTTGCAACAGAGGTTCTGTTATAAATTTTTGCATATCTCTTCTCTAAAAAATAAAATAGAGAGCAAGAGACACACACACAAAACGGGCTCAAAACTTGTTGGTTAGCTCTGAGCCTAAGGTAGAATTGTTTCGAGCATCAAGCGATTGGCTCACGAACTGCCTGAGTTATGACACCCTAAAAACAATCCAGTCAGGACAGTCCCAACAGCTTAGCACATTAGTGCCCTTTTGGAGCATGACAGCTGTAGTCATATGTTTGTTTGATCCATGACTAATCCTGCACAGTAAGCAGGGTATTGTATCTTTCATGTTACGTTATTAATTGGACCATAATAAAACAAACAGTGATCTATGCCTGATAAAGAAATAAAGAAAATAGCATCTTTATTACAACATGCTATTGACAGGGGGCTATGTTCTTTCAAACTTTGTGGCTTCCCCCACCTCTTGTGAATTTTACAGCCAGATCATTTCAGATGTAGTTGTTTTGCTCCACAATTCAGTACAATCTCAAAAAGGAAAAAAAAAGGTAAAAGCGGTTTTTGAGCACTTTGTTAAGCAAAGAGAGCCACACCCATGCTAGATGTCAGCAAATGAGGAGTGACCCTAATCAACCAACCAAACTGAAATAGGTTAGGTGATGGATAGACAACAATTCAGTAGAAGTTTTATTTTCCATGTACCACTTTGCTCCTCCTTTATCACATCAGAGGAGCCTGGATCAAGATAAACTGCTAAGAAACAAAACTTCTATTTTCATGCAAATGTATCTCATGACAACTCCCTTCCTACTGCCCCACCTATAAATTTATTGTTTCTAAGTAGAACTTTTTTCTAAGCTTCCCAGGAATTGATAACAGCCCATTTAAAAACTTTTATTTGTAATAAAACTGCATAATGAGGAGTTTCCTGTTAGAATTTGGGGTAGGCTGCAGTTATAGCTTGCTGGAGAAGGTTGCAACTCATGGACTAGCTATAGCGCTAAAACAGAGATCCCCAAACCATTTTTTATTGTAACATGGAATCACAGTTCAGGCCAACTGCACCTGTATTTCCCCTCAGTGATCCAGCAAAGGCATCTTCACTCAGGCTTCTGGCTTCCTAGCCTTTGCCTTTCTTGGGTGGAGATCTACATCTCTCTCCCTCGTGACCTGGGTATGTCCAGGCTGAACAGTTCAGTTCCTTCACTGTGTTATTCCCAGCAAAAGACAGTCCACCTAAACATGCTTGCTTCTTCCCACAGAGACAGCACACAGTGTAATTTCCTACAGTTATAAGTTACCACACAACTCTTCCTTGCAGGCTTATTTATCATGGTAAAAGTATTACAGAAAATACATTAAAAACAATAAAAGAATCTACAAGCATGCTAAAAACAAGCTTGCAAGAGATCTCCCCCCACTGTCTGCACCGTGCACGCTGGCAGGCGAGCTCCCAAAAGAGGTCTTGTTTGTGGTCACAAATTTATAACAGCCTCTGCTCAGAACTAGCACCTAGTCTTCTGGAGCCTCAGTAGGCCATGGTGTTCCAACCCTTCCCTAAGGATTGGGGCCCGCCATGGACCAGAGGTCCTGTCCATTTGCTGGATCACAAAGAAGCCCTGAGTCATCTTAAATTCAGGCTCTGTCTTCAAACATTTTTTCTTTGTCAGTTACTCCCTGCAGAATGCAGACGGGGTCTCTGAACTGTCCTCATGTCACAAGTGACCAGCAGACAAAAGGTTCCCCATCAGGGCAAAGCTTCAAAGGCTGAGTCAGTAGGTGGGGGGGTTGCAATCCCCTCCTCCCCAGTAACTTCCTAAGAATTCCACTTCACACATATTGTCCCAAAAGATCAAGCATGTCTGCTATATTATTCATCATAGTCTTTTGAAATTCACATTATCTCCTAGAGATTACATTAATCCTTCTTCCTCCTAAAGAAGTTCCATACAATGCCACAGTAGTACACACACGTTTTCATTTTCAATACAATGGACCCATAAGTTACTAAGTGTAATTCAATACGGTTTTACTTAATTCCATAAGGTTTGCACATGATATTGCAGGATATTGTCGTATCTGTCACAAACGGTATGGAAATGGTTGAGAACCAGTGCTCTGCTTACACCCATTCATTAGGTGCTAAAAGAACCAACCCACCAATAGAACATACAATAATCCAACCTATTGTCACATAGACAAACACAAAAAGAAAAGGAGTACTTGTGGCACCTTAGAGACTAACCAATTTATTTGAGCATAAGTTTTCGTGAGCTATAGACAAACACAGGGGGTGAAGTCCTGACCCCCTTGAAATCAATGACAAATCTCCCATTGACTTCAACAGGGCCTGGATTTCATCCAGAGACTACTACAGAATGTTTGCTTCGTTTCACATTTTCATAAAAGCATGGGATAGTGACTATAAAGTAAAAAATCCTGTGACATATCCTCTAATCAGGTGTACAGAAGCTCTTTAGCA
This sequence comes from Caretta caretta, assembly GCF_965140235.1. NCBI lineage: Eukaryota > Metazoa > Chordata > Testudines > Cheloniidae > Caretta > Caretta caretta. The sequence continues at coordinate 26,552,676 of NC_134216.1, forward strand.
TGGTTTAATACTATGGGATATTGATTCTATTATATTTTCCATATGCAAAGAACAAACACACACTTCCAGTCAGAATGACCTTTATTTTATATTAAGAGTCCAACAAAGCAAGAAGGAACAAAGGTAAAGTCTGCAAAAGAGAGCACAGTGTGTGTGTATGTCTCACGTGCAGCAGGAAAGGAAACATCTGCATTTAAAAGTGTACTTTGTAGAACAAGTCATAACATTAACAAGCCACATATACCATAGGGTCTATTCCCCTTTTCTCTCTCTCATTTTTAATTAAGCATAACTGGGGTTTCTGGATTTAGGGTTAAACTGATGAAACCCCATACTGGAAACAAAACAAAAGGAAGAAAAATAATAATAAAAAAGCTAAACAAACACCCAAACTGACACGTTTTGGAGTGTTGAAAATGTTTAGGGGATGGGGAGAGAGGAGGAGTTATGAAAAATAACTCTCTGAGAGTTCATTCCCTGCTGAGCGGTGTAATGTGAATGTAAATTAACAAAAACGACCAGGAGTGGAAATTCAAGACCCTGATTGGAAACAGAGCTGTCCAAAACCGGGGAAATACGTTTGTCATTGTGAAACACTTTAAAATTGTGTGTGATTTATGAAACTTTGAATTTCACCCTGATCTAATTAGAAGAGGATTTCCTCTAGCTGGGGAGCTGTAAACAGCTTTCAAAATAGCGCCTACTGCCACCACCCATCAATCCTCACTCCCCAGCTATCGGTAGTTAGTCAGACACTCAGAGAAAGTGGGACAGGGCCTATCCTTCCCCCTCTGCCGTCCAGCACCCCACCTGTACACCGGTCGGAGGACTACATCTCCCAGCATGCTTTGTTGGCTCCTCTCCCCTGGAGCCCGGGCTTTGGGCGGGGTTGATGTAATGCGGTGAAGTCACAAAGCCTCTCGGGGAGGCGAGAGGCGGTGGGGCTCGCAAGAGGCTGCCGAAGCTGAAGAGGCAAAGGAGCGGCCGCTTTGTCTGTTTGCCGCCCGCAGAGAGCCACCTGCAGTCCCCGCACGGGGTGCGAGCCCCACCCCGGCGCTCTGCAGAAGTGGTTCTGCCGCGGGGCCGCTTGGTTTTTTGCTGGAGAAGCTGGACAATGCAGGGTCGCTGCTTTCTCTGACTCCCCCCGCCCCATGACCTGCTGACGGTGGGACCCGGGTGTTTGCGGTCCCTGCCTGCTAGACGCTGGATGCATTAGGCACGCGGGTTGCAGCTCGCCCTTCAGCATCCCTCCCACCCCTCCGAGATGGCGGACCCAGCCGAATGCAGCATCAAAGTGATGTGCCGGTTCCGGCCCCTCAACGAGGCGGAGATCCTCCGCGGGGACAAATTCATCCCCAAGTTCAAAGGCGAGGAGACGGTGGTGATCGGGGTAAGTCTCGCCGGGATGCCCCCCTCCCCCGCTCCCAGCTACCGCAGGGCCGAGCATCCTGGGGCCGCTGTTCTGCAGCCTTGGCAAAAAGCACCATCGCCCCCCCCCCCCCCCGCCCCTTCGCGCGCCGCGCAGCACCCGCACCCTGGGCACCTGGCTGCCTCCCTGCCGCGGCCCATTGTTCCCGCCCCAGGACGGGGGGGCGGGTTGTCCCAGGGCTCCGGTGTAGCTAGCGGGGTCTGGGCAGGCTCCTGCCGCAGAATTGCAGGGGAACCCGCTTCCTCCAGGAGGGGGCTGGGGCAGGAGCACGGGCACGTCCCCAGGGGTTTCTCTCACTTCCCAATCCTCCCCCCTCCTCCTTCTCTTTCTTCTCCTCCTTTGACTTGGAGTTTATTGTCTCTCCCTCCCCCCGGGAAAGCAGCCCTGCGGGCACGCGGCCCCCTGTTGGGATGCGAAGGGTCTGGGGGATGCAGACGCCGGGGCAGGGGGGAGAAGTTCCTCAGAGTGGGGCGGGTGGCACGAGACTGCTCTGCACACTCCGGCTTTCTCCCGGGGACCAGTGACCGCCTCCGCTGCCCGCGGCTCCAGCCCCGGGGCCAGGGGCTGGGCGGCAGAGGGCTGCCCGCGTGCCGCGCTCCCCTCGTTCGTACCTGCGGTGGGGAGGAATTGAATGGAGTCGGCCTCGCTTCCCACCTGGGTTGCAGCCTCCCAGCCCCCAGTATTGATTAGGCTGATGTCATTCTGCTCACTGGGCATGCTCGCGCTCTCCCTCGCTCGTGGGGTACCTCAAATGATTGGCAGGTGACAACAATTTCGGGAGAGAATTGCAGAGCTCAGTGTGCGTGTCTCTCTTCTCTTCCCCTCTCCCCGGGCCTGGCTTGCTCTCAGCCTCTGTGTCTCACCAGCGGCGCTGTGTAAAAACCTGCCAGGCTGCGGCCGGTGCAGATGGAAGGAGAGAGGTGTACGGGCTGCGTGTGCTCTGATTGATGGGTTCCCTTCAGCCCCTTTGCTGTCACATAGCTAGAGAGAGCTCATTGCGGCAGTCGCTGGAGGCCGCCTTCTTTCCCGGGAAAGTTTCTTCGCTCGAATGGATCGAAGAGCCTTCCGCCACTCTTGCTGTGCGCGAGGAGTCGTGCTTGGAGTTCTTACGGCGTCTGAGCACCGACCCGTGGTTACTCCGCGCCCAGTGTGTTTTGTGGACAACAGGATCGGTGCTCCCTGAATGTGCTAGGTCAATGATAGTTCTGTTGCACCTGTTTTGCATTGTGTTTGCATTGGAGCCATGTGAGGTCCGGAGCAGGAGGCAGAGATTAAATCCTAACCTGTTCGTTCGAAGCAGAAAAAAAAAGTGTAGTTTTGCAGTATGTAGTTGTTGAGCATAGTTTGTATGTAAAGCCATCATTAAATTTTATTATGCATTATTTATAGAGGCACATAGATAAATGGTTACAGATTCCAGTAGAACAAATCGTTGATTTGAATCGTCTGGAAGCAGTGTAGTAAAATCTCATTCCGTGGGCAAGTTAGTGATATAGTTGAAATGTTCATCCTTAGATAAGTAGATCCACATGTGGTGTTTCTTTCTACCACAAAGTCTAAAATATATATTTAAGCATCAATTCACTACCCCAGGTCCTAGTGACAACAGATTTCTGGACAGGCCAATATTCTTGTTCCACCAGCATATCACGCTGAGAAGTAACCTTCATAACAGCAAAGGGCTCTGGAATCACTGACTAGCGCATACCTAACATGATCACTAAAAAAGCAATCTATGTGGTTATTTGGATTCCTGTATGATCTGGGACTAGGGTGACCATATTTCCCTATGCTGAATATGGAACACCTAGTAAAATTACTCGTATTCAAGCAAGTTCAATGGCAATCAATCAAAACTATGCAGTACACGTTCAAAGTAACATCAAGTTGACTGAACCTCTGTTAAAAAGAAATAGTGCACAGTTGGATTCTTCTTCTTTACCTTCTTATCTTTAAGGCTTTAGGGCTCACACGGGAGAGGTGACACACACACATACTCCCATACACTGTTCTCACACGGGCAGTGACCGACCCAACCCTCCCTTCCTGGCGATCTCCGCCCTCCATGCTTGGTTGGGCCCCCAGGGTGGACCCACCTCTCCTGGTACCTGGTGTTGCCTCTTCCTGAGGCAGCACATGGAGGCAGCATGCAGGGTCATATGCCTGCCAGATTTCTGCCAGGGTTCACCCCAGAAAGTGGCCAGCAGCAGCCTTTCGGCACTGCACGGGAGGGCAGGGACCGGAGCTGCTTCCAGTCGAGGGAGGGGGGAGGGAAGAGATGACCTGGCCCCTGTCTTTGCAGAGCTCATCTCTTCTTCCCCTCCCCGCTGTGCCTGGAAGCAGCTTGTCCCTTCCTCACATAGTATCTCACATAGTGTCGAAAGGCAGCTAACACCTCCAGGCTGCTGCTGGCCACCAACATAACCCAGCCGCCTCCTGTCCCCCAGGGAGAGGTGGCTCAGCAGGGAAGGGTTCCTAGGGTACGGAGCAGCCCCACGCTCCTTGGGGGCAGCACCGAGGGCAAGTGAGGAGGATGCTAAGACCCTGCCCGGGGGGCTGCTGTGGAGCCTGCAGGGTCAGGGTGCTCACAGGCTGGAAATCGCTTCCACCCCTCTACTCCAGAGCTTAGATGAGGGGCAGAGACACTTCCCTATGCCAGTGCTGTGTGGGGCTTTGGCACGTCCAGGGCTCGGCTCCTCCTGGCCAGCGAAGGAGTCCGGAGGGTCTTGGGCTTTCCCAGGGTGCTGTCCCAGCCAGAGGCAGTTGGGGAAGGAAGGAGCCTGCCAGCGAGGCTGTTGGTGGGCTGAGCACTCTGACCTGGGGCTGGTTCTCCGCACAGCGCTGGGAATGGGATGCGCCGCACCAGGGGGGATATAGAGGAGCAGTGGGGCTGGGGGGGTGGCGGTGAAGGGGCAAAGCAGGGAGAGGACAGCGAGAGGGGGAGCACATAAAAGGCAGATGGGTGGGCAGCAGAGGCGACACTTAGCCAGCTGCTGCTAACACCTGCCTGCACTCACCAGCCACTGCAGGGCGCCTCCAGTGCCGGCCAGAAACAGGATGGGGGTGGGGCCCTGCTGGCCAAGAGCTGGCATCCAGCGGGGGCTGTGCTGATGGACCAGCAGGGGGAGCGGCTGGCCCCGCGTGCTCCAACCTTATCCCACCACCAGCCTCGCACACCCACCCTCATTGTCAGTTATTGCCCTCTCCCCTCTCACCGCTGGTGGGCAGGTGGTTGGTGAGCAGGGATCCAGCCAGCAGCAGGAACCACCAGTACAGATGCAGGGTGGGGAGAGAGACAGAAAATATGCCCACTTTTAAGAAAGTCAGGACACCTGCAGGAGGGCTTAAATATGGGACTGTCCCTTTAAAACCAAGACATCTGGTCCCCCTATCTGGGACCCAACTCTCCCACAGACTGTTTGCTTATCATGGCAGTTAAGATTGTCTGGGGTGTGCTTGCTGTAAGTTCTTGGACCTGAAGCTTTCCACTGGAGGCCCTTATCTTTGAATGGCTCGTTTTGGCAGTCTGCCAGCATGGGGCTTTGGTGATCTTCAGTGCATGATGTAGGACCAGGTCATTTCTACTTGAGCTAGTATGTGGTTAATTGTCTGACTTGCTGGATTTTGTTTTCCCTTGGTGCTTTGTTTTGTATTTTGGCCTGCAGTGATCACAGCCATATTTATGCTACTCATTATAAGGTTTATTTTTATAACCAAATACTTGGATAAGTGCTTGAGATCAATAAATAAATAATAAACCACATAAATGGCTAGTTGGTTATTAACAAGGTTTTTATTTCAACTACTTACAGGTATTGTCAGAATTTATTGGAAGGACAAGCAGTTTTTCATGAGAGAGCTGCTAAATGACTCATGAACAACTGAAATGTTTTGAGATAAATGTTATAGAAAAGTCTATTTCTCTTTTTTTAATTACTGAGGGCATTGCATCAAAACAGGATATTTGCTTTCTGAGCAGATAAATTCTCATTCCTCACCTTCAGTTGTAATCATAATAATCTTCACAGCAATTAATCTGATGTCAAAAACAGAGGATTGTGACTTCAGGCAATGGATGTTTAGAATGAAGGAGAAATAACTGGCAGAAAGAGATGAAGCCTTATGAAAGAGAGATCTTCTCCATGCAAATGTCAGTGATCTTAAACAACACATAAAGTATATTAATTAAAAGTAGAATTGTTTTAAAAAAACTGGAATCTGACTAAATCAGTTTACAGAGAATTTGAACGTAAAGTGGTATTTTATTTTTTTTCATGGAAGTGAAACCATGTGCAAATTGTAATTCTGGTTATAGCTCATCTCTGCTTATAATGTAGTTCTTTGGAAAACATTGAGTTCAGTTTAAAATGATTCAGGTGAAGAAAGAGCTCAGACATCACTATAAAGCATTAGCTGCTCTCTCCAAAGACAAAAACGAAAAACAGATATTTTCTAGTTCTTATGCATTGGAGGACTTAGTCTCTAATTTATGACATGTAAAAGTGTATTTTGAACCTTGTGTATAGCTTGTGGTTTGGCAGGATAAATCTTCAGCACCTTTAGTTTATCATCCTGGAAAGCTTGTCTCAACCAGAACAGCTTCTTCCTTTCTCTTTCTCATGACATAGCTAGGGTCTGGGAAGAAGACCTAGTGACATCCAATGAGACTTAGGGCTTGTTTACACTACCGTCCGGATCGACTGGCAGTGATCGATCCAGCAGGAGTCGATTTATCGTGTCTATATTAGACACGATAAATCAACCGCTGATTGCTTTAGCATCCACTCTGGTACTCCACCTCAACAAGAAGCGCAAGTGGAATTGACAGGAGAGCATCTCCCATTTACACACCACAGTGAAGGCACCGCGGTAAGTAGATCTAAGTACATCAACTTCAGCTACATTATTCACGTAGCTGACGTTGCATAACTTAGATCGATTACCCCCATAGTGTAGACCAGGCCTTGGTTTGCTTAGTTGTAAGTCTGTCACATTAAACAGAGAAAAAAATGTATCTCCTGAGTTGGGTTCGCTGCCATGATGCCTGTGAGGAAATCAGCTAGTTTAAACTGGCTTGAGGGTGCTGATGTTTTCTGTATCTCTTTACAGTTTTCGAATTATAAACATTCATAAGAATATTTTCACACTTGAGGCCTTGACCTTAACTGGAACCTGTGGGAACTACTGCAATATACTATTAATAATAGAATGTATTATTGATCTTCATTATTTAGTGTGTCAGATTGAATGCTCAGCTCCAATAACTAGTAATACTTACCCACAGAAAAATCACATTTCTGCTAGAAAATGTTCGCAGCATAGTCTTCATTTTAGAAGAGCACTCTTTTTCTTTAACATTCATAAAGTTATTAAGATGGAACTGCCGAGCTAAATTAAACAAATCAACCACAATTTCAAATGTTCCTCTGTTGCTTCTGAATAAAGGCCGCAAAGTGGGTCTTTTGTTAGTCCAGCATCTTTTTCTTTTTCTTCAGCAATATCAGGACTGATTTTTCTATGAGAAGACTGTAAAACTAGTGGAGTTTTGTTATCACAAAAGATAAGACTGAAACCTGAATAACTGAAAGGGGAAAAGATGTCTAATCCAACTCTTCTGAATCCTTAAAGTGAGATTTTTTTTTTTTCTTAACTCAAGCTCCTGACAAACAACTGCGGGGAAATGCTTTCTTTGTGAAATATTCAACATCATGCACCTCCTGTTGTTTTCTCCTATTACAGTTTTATGAGGTTTCAGAAGGTCCTCCAGCAGCTACAGGATGGGAAGACTTAAAATTACTGCTTTCTCTTTTCTTTTTCTTTTTTTAAAAAAGGCAAATGACTCCTCCTCCCCCAACTTCTTTTGGGACATCTTTGAGTCTATTTCTATACATCTTGAGTAAAGCTGTATTTTATCATACCCATGACTCTGTGACTTTCAGGATTTGCTTATCTAAAACAATCCTGGCCCCATTGAAGTCTATGGCAAAATTCCCCTTGACTTTAATAGGAGCGGGATTTCATCCATGGTCTTTGTCACCTGAACCAGCCTCCTCCATGAATCTTCTTAGATTTGGCTGTACATGTGTACCATTTAGTATGGATAAACTAATATAATAAAATGGCTTTAATCAATTTTTAATGGCAAATTGGAGACTAATTACCTTTTCTCAATTTTCCATGGCCAACAATATAATAATTAAAATTTTAGTGTGTCAGACTTATCTTTAAGTTCAAATTGACTCCTGCGTTTTTACTGTGACTTAACCCTTTTTTTGCCATGATGGCCAACTTACCTTGATCATAGTAGGCACGAAGAGGCAAAAGCAATAAATAAATTGCTTTCTTTTGCAGTTCACGTTTAACTAAGCTACTGGATTCCTTATTGAGTTTCAAACAGATTTTCAGTAGACTGCTGCTTAGTTTGTTGTCTTTGTTCCTCTGTACCATCAAGGTGACTCTGTTAGCTATTTGGTTTTGCCTGATGTGTCTGCAAATGTATTTTCCTTGACAGTTTTTTTTTTCCTTGTATTTTGTGAGTGTTAAGCGGTGTGCACAGCTCAGCCAGTGAAGTATCTTGGTGACCTGAAAACACTTAACACCTGCAGCTACTGTACTCACATGCCTAAGTGTTTGCAGGATTGAGGACTGGGAGGGATACACAGGGAGACTCTGCAAGGAAATAAGCAGCCTGTGATGTAAAAAGACTATTTTCCCAGCTAAGTTTGTGGGCCTGCAATATATTTCCCCCCCCAAATTTAGAAAATAAATAAAGAGCAAGGAATTGAACTTAATTGAGGGAAAAAATGCAGGAACAAGTTTGTTCTTCAGGTGGATCTGTAGTGCCCACTCATTTTGAAGCTTGCTGTTCGTGAAAGGCAGAAACTGATGTTCTTTAGTTTTAGTTATGATATTTAGCATTGTGGATTGCCTGAACTAATTTCTGGCTGTCCTAATGTCAGTGTTTTGTATTTCCAGGAAGGAGACAGAAATTAACTTTTTGATTCTGGTTTCGCATTCCTTTTTGAGATGAAACTAAGGGCTGAACGCGAGCAAAATACTGGCATGTACCTCTGCATACTGAATCTGCTGAGTTTTGCACATCTCTTGTTGTGCAGGCAACATAGGGGGAGGGAGGGAGAGGAGTGTTTGTTTTTAGTTGTTGCTCAACAGGATGCATTCCAGCTGACTAAGTGTGGCACTGGTGGGCTTTAAAGTGTGTGTGTGAGAGAGAAAAACCAGTAAGGAAAATGGAACAAGTTTAAGGGTCCATATACTAGCATCCGATGAAGTGAGCTGTAGCTCACGAAAGCTTATGCTCAAATAAGTTTGTTAGTCTCAAAGGTGCCACAAGTACTCCTTTTCTTTTTGCGATTACAGACTAACACGGCTGCTACTCTGAAACCTATACTAGCATAGCTTGTTCCCTCAGAGGGAAGTCCTACTATCTATTGTTTCAGCCTTGATCTGCTCTAAAGATTCCTTATTGTGTTCAGTGACTACATTTTTTGTGAAGAGACATTGAATAATTTTTTCTTTTGTTAATCGGACACTAGAGAACATGTAGGGATGTAGGGAGCAAAAAGCAAATGATGTTTCACAGCATAACACAGTACTTGTCAGACGCAAATAATGACAGCCCATTCTTCTAGGGAAAAAATGTCTATTTTTACCTAGTTTTCTAATGCATTTACTATTGACACTATATTTTTCCCCTTAAAGTATCAGGTCAGACTATTCTCTCTCTCTCATGCAGGAATGATAGTGAAGTTAGTGAAAGTTGCACTCGTAAGAAGAGAATTAGATCCATAAATTCTTTCTGTTTAAAGATCTTCGCAGACTATTTATCTGGATCATTCATGCCTAATTAACTTATTTAGCAAAAAGACCTAAAACGATTGGATAGTAGAGCAGTGACACTGTGGCATAAAATCCTCATTGGTCCTTGAAAGCCGTTCACATGATTTGGTGGTTCCCTTTGCTGCTGCATGGCACATTGCTCTTTTAATGAAATCCACACCGATATTTCCACCTCTGAATGCACAAGGGTAGACTCACATATCTTGATGTGAGACACCCTAGAAATACTAGAAATTAAACTCTCATAGACTGATGTGGAATGTCTATATTGCTAGTGAAGTTGATTTTATTTTAACTTATCAAAATGTAACCTGTCAATTTGTTCCGTTAAATGTGTTAATATTTTTTTGAAAAAATATATTTCGCCATGTGTTGAGATTGTTTTCTTTCCTTTTATACAACACACACAATACATACTTGATGTACAGTCATTCATTAGGTGTGTCATATATTTTTTGTTACAATTTTTCTAGTGGGAAAACTTAAGCTGGAAACCTTTAATGTGTTATAACTGTGCATCCTTAGTTCATTTCCCTGCCCCCTCCTAACTTCTTTATTCCCATGAAGTTTAAGCATTGTTTCTGTAAAAGAGCTAGTCTGAGATACCTGTAATGAAATACAAGCAGCTTGCAGAGATAAACATATTATGTCTTTGAAGCCTATCATCTCCAAAGACACTATGAAATGATACAAATGTGTGGTGGGTTCTTCTCTTTTAGAAAACATGACTAATCCTCGCACACCATTGAGTTTTCCTTCAGTATGACATAAGTTGATACATTGCAAAGCATGTGGTTGACCCCGATGCCTTTCATCTTTCTGCTTTATGTATAAGATGTGTCATGCAGTGCTAACTTTCCTGTCGTGTTGGGCTGTGTTGTTTCCATGCCTGATTATTTCTAGAGATGGAAGAGCGGAGTGCTGGCAAATCTGTCACTTTATTTCTGTGGTGATTTCCCTCCTACTCCAACCCATGAATTAGCTTAAGGTAAATGGGATACATCTTTTATAAGTACCACATTTTCTGTCAGTTTATAAGGCTTCCCAATCTGCTGCAGAACAAACATGTTTCACTAACTTAAGGACTGTAGTTGTAGCCATCCAGGGAGTAATTGTTGGAACTGCTAAAAAGAGTAGATTGCTCTAGGTTCTGTTATGCTTAATAATTAATTGATTGAAGGGGAAGCTGTTTAGGAGGTGGAGTTCTTACTGCAGTGGAATAATTAGTGGAGTAGAGTTTCTGGTTCTAACAGAGGAGTTAATTGTCTGGTACATGAGGGCTGGCTGGATCTGCAGCTGCCTTCTTTATTAGGAAATTAATTTTTGCAGCTTCCCTCTTTGAAAAACAGCCAACACCCAATGAATTTAAAAATCTAATATATTGCATTCTCAATTGTAATTTAGGGCAACAAGAGAGATTTAACAGCAAATATATATTTGTACAGATAAGGGCTTTCTGCAGACATTTCTGTATTCTCAAATTTAAATTTGCTTTCCTTCAAACCACCTCCATCTCTGATCCTGCCAGATTTCACAAGCTAGGCTGGGTTAGTACATGATTAAGCCACTTCTAAGGGCCAGTCTACACTGGCTATGCGGCAGTGCTTTAACGTGCCTTGTGTGCTTGCAGCGCACAAAAAAAAAAAAAAAAAAAAAAACCCACCTCAATGAGGGGCATAGCTCCCAGTGCTGGGGCACTGTTTACACTGGTGCTTTACAGCGCTGCAACTTGCTGTGCTCAGGAGGGTGTTTTTTTCACACCACTGAGCGAGAAAGTTTCAGCGCTGTTATTTGCCAGGGTAGACCGGGAACACATTGGTGTTGTCTGTTTCTGTGAAATTTCCCTTGTGTGCAGCAGCAGTGGGAGTTCTGGTGTACACTAATTATTGGTAATGTCTTAAACCACTGTGTATGAGCCAGGCTAGATGATGTGATTGTACAAATGCTGGTGGCTGGACTTCATTAACAGTGATTGCACCATCACAAAAGCTTAATGGTGGGAGGTTTCCTGAAGATGCAGCCTTAGGTGCTGCAGGAAGAGCTGTTGCTGATTTCTTTAGCTGGGCATTAAGAGTATTTGAAACAGATCCCGGGCCAAGGTGAACCCCTTAATTTACTGTAGGACAAGCCAAAAACTCTGGACCAGAGGAGCGCAATTTTGGTGATCCTTAGTTTCCAGCTTTGTCATATGGGTAAATGCTGAACATGAGTAGATGTGGTGCCAAGGTGCCTGAGTCCATGGCAGAGAGCTAAATTCCCATGTTGCAGCCTGTTCCTAATGGGAGCTGTGCAAGGTGCTGAAACACTAACCTTCAGTAAATCTTGGTTCCTCATTATCGTTGACTTCTAGCAACCACAAGTGCCATTAATCCTTTTCCAATAAAGGCGATCTGGATACATTTGTCTGACGCATCCCAAAGCAAACCTTTCTTTAGCTACAATATGGTCCTGCCTACCAAATGACAGGCTTTTTCTTTTCTTTTTTTCTCCTGCTCTTGGTGCAAAGAGGAGGAAATCTAACTGATGTGAAGGCAGGAGACTGTGCATTTAGTCTTTGGCAGAGCTGGGAATAAAAGTCAAGAAGGTCCTCTCTTATCTTTCCTGTGACTCACCTATCAAGTGAAGATTAACTAGTTTTTGTAAAGCACTTTGAGGCCCCCTAAAGGGTGTCCTTATAGAAGTGAAAATAAGTCCTCTAATTGACATTTAGTTTATCATATGTCTTGACTTGATGTCACAAGATATATTTAAAATGTATCAAATACTTCAGTTAAATGTATTGTGCCTTAGTAATGCTGTAGTTAGGCATTCACATTTAATTTAAAACAGACCTGATTTGTGTCTTAACCTTTGTCAAAGAGTTTAAATGTTTCCCTTATTTAATAATTTATTTACACATTCTTTAGTCACAAAATTGTTTGCATTAAGAACTTCTGTTAGCTTCATTGTTGTTTTGTGACCGTGTTTCTTAGCTGTTGTAGCTATTCTAGCACATATGAGGCTTCAATGGATTTTCCAAGGAGGCTTTTCCATTTATATATGTTGTGTGTTTTCGTGCACCAAAGCTCAGTGTTAACAGCAATGGTAGATGTAAAGATTTAGAGGAATGCTAATTGCTTGCAATGTGTTCAGCAGCTGGACTTGTCTATATCTTTCTTGTTTGGCAGACTTCATTGTGTTGTTTGTACATCTCAGGGGAGGCAGTCGATGGTAGTGCTGAAATTGACTTCTGGATATTCCTGTTCACTCTGGTACTGTCATAAGAGACGCTTTCAGAGAATACTGCTCCATCCATCTGGATTTTTTGTATGGTCAGAGGAGACTTTGTATGAAATCTCCACTTCCCCTGAGGTAAACTGGGGAGTAGTGGCTGTTTTGGTTAAGAAAGTGATGTGACGCTCTATACTGGAAGAAATGCAGAGATGCTTCACACTTTGCTTAACAGAGCACTGTCAGTGATTGGCTGTAGCAAAAGATAAAATGGAAGAGGAAACGAGAGCTGCTGACCGTGGACCTTCCCATAAGAACATGCTTATTTTTTCCCTATAATTTTTTCAAGATTAATATTACAGTTTTGAGTGTGAGGAATATTGGAATTTCATAATATCTTGTAAAAATGCACTCTTGATTACCATTACCCCCTACCACCACTGGTCACCCTATGTCCTTACCACCACCTACCAACAGCAGCCATCAAAGTGAGTCACTTAAAGATTTCCTATTTCTTCCATGTTGATTTGTGTAATACCTAATGTGTTTCTAGCCATTCATGAACCTTCTCAGCTGTGTAAGTTGCATTGCAATCAGCCTGCTAAAACAGCTGACTGTATTTAGATATCTACAGCTGGAAAGAGGGAACCACTTCCGTGTGAACAATGTTCAAAGTTTCAGTTGTAAGTAGATGTCTCATCTTTGTCTTGTTTAAAAGGCTTAGAAATGTATAAGACTTAGATGTGCATAAGTGAAGTTATGTAGTGGTGGTTGTGATACCTTTCTAAATGGCCAAAACCGTAACTTACTGACAAGTGCAGAAGGGGAAATATTTTTACTGAAGAAAAAGATGAATTGCATGATCTAGTCTGGAGCGAGGTGTGTCCATAATTGAAATTGCATCCATTTAGCCTCCATGGCTTGGAACATTTTGGTTGATTATCTTTTCCTTTAATTTGCTAGCTCTTGGTGTCTGGATTTTTTTTTTTAAAAAGTATGAATGTACAGAATGCAGGCAAATTTCGGTTGCAACTTTTCACTGAATGTAATTTTTCTAAAGAGAAAGAACTTCTTTTCTTACTAAGAGCACCTAATGCATACACCTATTTTGTGTCCATTTTGTTAAATCTCTTAACTGAGCCTGTAATGCTACATCTAAGTGAAGCAGAACAAGATCTAACACAACCTATTTACCCCATGCAGCTTCTTACAGACCCTTCCTTTTCCTTCCTTCATTTTTATCTTGCTTTAGCCTTTCAAAACCCAAAGGTCACGTCTAGATGAGACCTTGATTCCAGAGTAGTGTTAGTCATGCCAGTCTGATCGCTTGAAGGAATTGTGAATGTAGAGTGGAATACAGATGCAGAGTAGGTTTTCTTTTAAGAAACTGTTCAGACTACTGCAGTCTGAAGCAGCAAAGTTCAGAGCATGTCTTTCAGCAGTGTCTGCGGGATACTGAAAGGATATTGAGTGCAAGTCATTTGAGACAGTAGCCTGTGTGTGCAATATACAGTAAACCCTGCTTGAGCTGACACTGTTTGTATGGAAGCAGAAAAATGACATAGGGGAGAAAGGCAGGAAGGTGGGTGACTGTGGGGCAACCCAGGCTTTCCTTAGCTACAAAGAAAAATCCATATTGGAATATTAGTGGATTCCCCATGGGAATATTTTACAATATACTGAGCAGGGGACTCTACCTCCCTTCAAATTATCAGGTTTTAGAGTGTGAGAAAGCTGTCTATTTAAAACAAAAAAACAAACAAACCATAAAATACCCCAAACTCTTCCCTTTAAGAACTCTTAAAGAGCTGTTGCTCAGAGGCACATGTCTGTCCTGTTGGGTCTGTCTACTGGAGAAATCAAAGTCTCTTCGAAATAGCTGTCTGAAATATAGTGGCCCTTTCCTTCTCTTTAAACCTGTTTTCCTGAAATGGAAATCTACTGACTTCATCTGAAACCACAGCGGTGGAGGCAGCCATGGGGCCTGGCCCTGGAGGGGTGTGTGTTATCCTTCAAGTGGACGTTGACTTTAGAAGGCTGATTGTGGTCCTCCTTGTAACTCCAAGAAAACCTCCTAGTTGGGGTTCAGGATTGTTTAAAATCAGAACACTTTTTTGAAATACATGATTTATCTGGATGAGTGCTTCTTTAGTAAGAGACATAAAATGTCAGAAAAGAGTCTTATATTATGCAAAGTGTCTACAGTATTTCTCTGTGCCCCTCTATATGCTGAATGAAATCCTATTGCACTGCAAAATTTGAAACACCAGTAAACTTTGCTGTTCATGCCAGAGACGATATTCAAGTGCACAGTAAAATTTTGGTTGTTTTAAAACTAGGTACAGTGCTGTCCGTGAAGCCGGTGGAGAGGAAGAAGGTGGCAACAGAAAATAATTTTCATCATTATCAATCTTTGAACTGGCCCAAGCTAATTTTGAGAAGGAAATGGAACATTTGGTAAAATGAATACTTTTGTATTTGTTACCAAAATACACCTTCACCTTTGTTTATCTCTTACATACCTATGTGGTCCCCACTCTTATAGTATCTGAATCAGGAATGTAAAATTCCTGGAAATTTGAAGGTATGGAAAAAACCTAGGTTTTTTCCATGGAAATTCTGCAAATTTCAATTTTTCCCAGTAGTTACTTGCTTATCAAAACTAAACTTTATTTACTTATTCAAGGATGAGAAATGTATTCTGTATAATTTACTTGTCACATTGTGACAAGAGTGCTGAGAGCTAGCAGGTTAGCCAGCACTCTGATCAGTCGGCTCCTCTGGAGAATGCTGGCTGCGGATATGCAGGCTAATTAGCTGATCAAGCTGGGAGAGCTGATGAGCCAATTCGTCCAGCAGCTGAGGGGTATAAGAGACACAGAAAGGGAGAGGTGGGTAACCAGGGCCAGGTGAGTCCAGTGTATGAAGAGGCCTCAAGAAAGGGGGACCACTGTTCCGTCCTGGCCCTGCAAGAGCGGGCTAAAGGCAGAGAAGCACAGGACTGTGTGAGTGTTGGTAGTGATGTAACTCGGTAGAGAGAGTCTGAGGGGTTCCTGGGGCATCTAAAGTAGGGATGAAGTGTGCTCATCCCATGCATGGAAAAAGGACGGTCTGGTATGATATAAATAAGTATCAATTCTTTAGTTTTGATTTTATAGAATAGTGACATCTAGCATTAGATGTGGGGTTGCAGCTGCAAACCAAGGTACTTGGGTGTATTTTCACCTGTTGGCAAATAGGAAAAAAATGTTGAAAATAAAAACCATCAATATTGTTGTAAACAAAAGGGAAGGTTATCCTTAAGGTTCAAACAGTATGTAAATAGCGCTTACATACATGCACATACAGATGAAATTCAAATTTTTAGAGAGAGCTCAGGAAATGAACTCCGTATAATTTAGTTAGCAGAGCTCAGTATTAAGGACTAATGGTAAATTCGGGTATATATCCTAACTTTATAGTAACAACAACACCAGAGTCTTTAATAGTGCATTATCACTGATACAGTAAGTGTCATCGTACATGAAACTAGCTATTGTATGAACCAGTATACTTAGGGTGACCAGATGTCCCATTTTTTAAAGGGACAGTCCCATATTTAAACCCTCCTGTAGGTGTCCCGACATTGTCTTAAAAACGGGCAAATTGTCCCATATTTTCTGTCTCTCCCTCCCATCGGTACTGGCGGATCCTGCTGCTGGGCGGGTCCTGCTGCTGGCCGGATCTCTGCTCGCCAGCTGCCCACCTGCCAGTGGTGAGTGGGGGGGTCCAGTGGCCGACGATGGGCATGGGTGTGGCAGGCTGGAGGTGGGGCAAAGCTGCAGTGCGCGAGCCAGATGATCCTACTGCTGATCCATCAGCACAGCCTTCCACTGTGTGCTGGCTCTTGGCTAGCAGGGCCCTGCCCTCAGTCCCGTTACCAGCTGGCACTGGCTGTGTGCTGTGGTGGCTAGTGAGTGTAGGCAGGCGCCAGGCAGCGGCTGGTTAGGTGTTGCTTCTGCTGCCCACACATCACCCCTTCATGTGCTCCCCCGCTCGCTGTCCTCTCCCTGCTTTGCCCCTTCACCTCCACAGCTCCGCTGCTCCTCCATATCATCCCTGGCAGGGCACGTCTTGCTCCTAGCGCTGTGCAGAGAACCAGCCCCTGGTCAGAGTGCTCAGCTCACCATCAGCCTGGCCAGGAGGCTCCTTCCTTCCCCCAGTGCCTCTGGCTGGGCTGGTGACCTGAGAAGAAGGGGGGAAGAGATGAGCTCTGCAAACATGGGCCAGGTCATCCCTCTCCCACCCACCTCCTCTGTTGCTGGAAGCAGCTCCCTTTCCTCCCACACAGTGCCAAAAAGCTACTGCTGGCAGAAATCTGGGGGAGGGGGCATGTGACCCTGCGTGCTGGCCTCCCCCCGCCATGTGTTGCCTCGGGAATGCGCAGCGCCAGGTACCAGGAGAGGCGGGTCTGTCTCAGGGGCCCAGCCAGGCATGGAGGGTTGGGTCAGTCGGTCACAAGCATGAGAGAAGTGTATAGAAGTGTGGGTGTGTCACATGTCTGTGTGTGTGTCTGTGTATCTGTCACCCCTCCCTGTGTGAACCCTAAAGCCTTAAAGGTAAGGTAAATAAAAAGAAGCCAACTACGCAGTACTTCTTTTTAACAGGGCCTCAGTCAACCTGATGTTAATCTGAACGTTTGTACTGCATAGTTCTGATTGATTGTGGTTGAACTCGCTTGAATACGAGTAATTTTACCAGGTGTCCTGTATTCAGCATAGAGAAATATAGTCACCCTAAGTATACTATAACTCCAACAGTTACGCATGTAGTCGTGGAAATGCATAGCATTTTTCTATGTCTAACCAGAATCCGTGTCTGAAAGATCCACAACTTCTGATTCTGAACTTCATGTACTTCAGACTATGTATGCCAATGATATATACGAATTGTAACAACCTAAGACTGTAAAATTTGTAAATAAAGTACCTTCATTTCTAATACTCATTAAAATGCTTTGTAAAGGACTGAAGGGCAGCAGCAACAATATTTTAAACATTACTTTAAAAATGTTTACTGCTCAGTCTGAGAGAAAATACTTCATGTAACAGTTTCTTTACAATGTTCCCCAAAACTTCCAATTTTTCCATATTGGGCCGTGGGGGTGGTGGTGGCAGGTAGCTGGAGGGGAGCAGAAAAAGGTCTTCCACCCCCTTGAAAGTTGCCATTTTTTCCCCTCGACCCTTATTTCTCTAATCTGAGTGCCTCACAATCTTTCTAGTGTAAGTATTTTGACAACACCAAGTGAGATAGGAAAGTACTATTATCCACATGTTACAGATCAGGAACTGAGGCACAGAGAGACTGACTTGCCTGCCCTGAGTCATACAGGGAAGTCTGTGGCAGAGAAAGGAATTGAATTTGGGTCTCATGAGTCCCAGGATAGTTTCCTAACTGTTGATTCTTTCACCTAAGGGGAATGTGCACAGGCCTATTATCCAAATTGGGGTAACTGAGTAATAGAGGGTTTGTCTTTAGTGGAGTTGTTAACTAAACCCTGACTACATCGTTCCTCTTGCAAAATACTTCAAATATCTGTATTTACATCAACCAAGATTGGATAATAATACTTATCCACCTTTGTAAAATGTTTGAGATCTTACATCTGTAGAGCAAATCATTATTAGCTACATTTTTCAAATAGGTTGCCTAAAGCATAGAGTGACTTTGCTGGGAGGGACCAGAGCCTAGTGAGTTAAGTGTTGTCTGGAATCAAAAAGCTAACCTTTGGTCTAGCACTCAATATATTTATGATCTCTCTTGCACATTTGACAACGCTTTGAGCAAAGGTGGACTTTGCTGAGTGTGCAATTGGGACTAACTTAGCTACAATGCACATTCACTGGGCACATCTTGTCAGGTACTCATTGAAAGAGACCGGGCTCTGAAGGATTTGTTGTTTAGGCTTGGCCAGTGCATGTGCTCCTTTTTAATTAAATAGTTTAGTGACCTTTCTGTTCTCCTTCATTCCCTACAGCTCAGATCTGCTCAGATTTTCCTGCTGTTGCTTCCAAAACACTTCTAAGATCTAACTTTTTTGTTTCTAACCATGCAGCAGAAATGCTTGCCATGCCCTTTTCTCCTGACTACAGCAGACACCTTCTCTCTAGTGTTCCCAATATTGACTTCATAACCTTTCAATTGGTTAGAAAATGCAACTGCTAAAATGATCTGGCCTGTTGATCTAACTTGATTACTCCTTTGTTGAAGCAATCCCATGGCTCCCTCTTTTCATCAAGTTCAAACTTAATTGTTTATCCCTTTGGCAATGCATAACTACTCCCAAAAACAGTCTACAAGTCAGAGTTAAGGTGGTTGTGCTGAAATATGCATTTCTTTATACTTGATGAGGATTTGTGTTTGTGGACAGTGCAGGATTGATGATGTCTT
Organism: Caretta caretta; assembly: GCF_965140235.1. Lineage (NCBI taxonomy): Eukaryota > Metazoa > Chordata > Testudines > Cheloniidae > Caretta > Caretta caretta. The sequence continues at coordinate 26,571,601 of NC_134216.1, forward strand.
AAGTGCTGCTTAGGTCTTCTAAATGTCACATAGCAACTGTAACTGTGTGGAGCGTGTATTTTTTTTTTTTTTAATTGTTTGGAATAAAAATCGCTCCTGCCTACTACTCATGGAGCCTAAAGCACCTTTCAAATGTTAATTAAGCCTCTCCTCTCCCATGTGAAGTGGTATCCTCCATTAACAGACAGGGCAAAGAGGGCATAGAGAGTGACATTCCTCAGGATACTCTGCAAGCTGATGTCAGAACTGGGAATGGGACTCAGGAGTGGAATGAACTGACTGCCAATTCTCTGCTCCAAGCATTAGACTAGAATGCTTCACTGCCTTTTTCTCTTATGATATAATCTTGTTAAGGATGGATTGTTCTATGTCTGTCCTGTAAGTGATGACCCTGATTGATACCCAGTTAATCTAAAATCAGATTTATCACCATCTTGCTGAGGCAGGCAGTACATCCCCCAAATAGCTCTGTGACTTTCTGCATTTGTCACAGCGGTAGAACATGCATATGAGTCTGAACTGTCCCTGTCCTTTAATCAAAAACATTTTAAAGGCTGCTTATTCAATTTGGTGTAAAAACTGACAGTGCTGCACATTCAGAAATGGCTAACTTGTTTACTGCAGTAACTAAATGCAGTGTTCAGTAGATCTCTCATCTGTTAATCACTCTGCCAGAATACACTTCCTGACAGGGAAGCCTTCCCCGGTGCTGTGTGGTGTTCCTGATGATTTGCTGTTAATCCTGGGGGAATTCTGCCAAAAAATAAAAAATTCTGCACACAATAATTTAAATTCTGCAAATTACTGCATATTTTATTTTGTCAAAATAGCACAAAATAATTACACCAGTTTCAATTATTTTGGTAATTTATTTTAAAATACCTGTCACCAAGTATGTCTCTAACAATATAGACAACAACAAAAAATTCAGGAAATGTGTTTTGACGAATAGTTTCCTTATTAGGCATATTAATACAGAACTTGGAGTACATTCATTTAAACTACAATACAGAAACCTATTTCCGGCACCCTCAGAAGCAATGGGCAGTGTAAAGGCAGTGTAAAGGCTTGGGGGAGGTAAGGGTAACAGAGAAGCTGAGGGAGAGGGAAATAATTGCTGGGAAGGAGCCTGGGAGTGAACCTGGAGGGTTGTTGGGGGTGTGTGTGTGGAGTAGGGTTGGGGAGGGAAGTATGGAACAGGGTTTTTTTTTGGGGGGGGGTGGGGGAGGGATTATTAGGGAGTTGGGGAGCATCCCACCATGCAGACTCTGGCTGACCCCTAACCCCTCCCATTCAGTCAGGAACATTTGCCCCTGTCCCCATGTGTCCCTGCACCCCTACTACCATTCAGCCCTAGCTCAATGCTGTCACCCCACTAGCTCCTGTGCCCTGCCCCAGTCTGTTCCCCCACTGTCCCTTCTGAACCCCAGTCTGTGTGAGGTGCCCCCCAGGAGCCCAGTGTGCCCTGCTCTGTCTGTCCGTCCCTGTCTTCCTCCCCTCCCCCTATATCCTGTGTCTCCTTATCTGTCTCCATGGGCAGGGTTTCTGTGGGGAATTCAGCTGTCCTCCCTCTCTGCAGCTGGCTGAGCTGGCCTGTGAGCCAGCTGCCCTTTGTTCTGGTGCCACAGCAGCCCCTGGTGATCAAAAGTAGTAATTGTAGCAGCTCTCTGGCAGAACCTATTTTCTGCAGAGAAAAAAATAATCTGCAGGCAACATGAATTCTGTGTGTCTGCAATGGTGCAGAATTCCCCCAGAAGTACTGTGTACTAGACTTTTGGAAAGGCTTATTGAAGTGGATGTTTTCTAACTGCAGCCTGAACCATTTATTTGCTTGCTACTTTATTGCATCAGCAGAATTGGTGAATGTCACACCACACAGAATAGTATTTCTGCTTTTTAACCCATCTCCCTGTTACTCTTGTAATGGCTGCATGAGGCATTTACATTGGACCTTAACTGAAATGCAGAAGTTTTATGTCCATTGGGGTGTTCTCTACATGTTGCTCTGGCTTGATGCACCTCATAACCTGTTTAGATTTAACAGTACTTCCGCAGTTGAATGGTTTTATGATTAAGACATTGGACAGGGACTCAGGAGATCTGGGTTTAATTCCCAGCTCTGTCACAGATTTGTGTGACCTTGAGCAAGTCACTTAATTTCTGTGTCTCACAATCCCCTTTCTCTCAACCTTTGTTTGTCTTGTTGATTTATATAGTAAGCTCCTCTGGACGGGGACTGTCTTTAGCAATGTAATTGTGGTTCTGATGATGATATGTGTTGGCCACAACCATCCTAATGCTTCTAATAATAAATTAATCTGCCAAATGATGAGTAGTTTTTTTTTTTTAAATAAACATGCTGTCCAGTTTTTGGCCCTTTCAAAATGTAAGTCAACAGTGCATATTCTACCTAGTGGACAGTGAAGATAGGATGGTGCATGCTGGCAATTGGGATAGGAAATACTGGAAATTAAAAAAAAACAAACAAAAAACTGTGTCAGATGGCTTGTATCTTAATAAAAAGAGCAGCTGCTTGTGGCTCTTCAGTGCAGAGATGTTAGTGACTCTTTGTTTTTTCCAGGGAATGCCTGCCAGACACAATGAGAGAAGGATTTATGTAGAATGCATTGATGGTACAAACAAGATTGATGAGCTTAATGCCGCCAGTGGAGCACAGATGCTAAATTATCTGACAATCTTGGTCCTTCGTGCTCTGGGAAGAAGATTAATGTGTGAGAGACCTGACATAATGACCACCTGCACTCTGGGCGGTCTAGCTGTTCTGAGTAGCTGTATTGTGAAATCCAGATCTTCAGTGAATATCCTATGTATGCTGTGTTCTTGGTTTGGTTGCTTCTACTTTCCTAAGGAGCTACGTATTACAGCTAGTTGACCCATCCTCTCGTGGGTTTATTAAGGGAGTACATATTTCGGTGTGTTTTTGTTTGTTTGTTTGTTTTTTCTCCCTGGTACTAAGATTTGGGATACCAGTATTTCCCCATCTGAGAATCTGACATTTTTGGCTAGAAAACTTGGCTGACTAGCCGCTTCTTGCACGTTTGTCCCAATATGTTTACTGTTAATTGGGTGTAGTCCTTTCCTCTTCCTCCATCCTGCAGATTCCTTCTGTTAGGTGGAGACATGCAAGGAGGCCTGGATTAGCCATGATCCTATGTTAATAGTCCCTTGTTTTGATTATTGGGATTATAAGGAGGTTGATCTTGTTGTCTGATGTGGACATGGTCCTTTTTTCCATGGCTTTTTTCAGTGAGGGTGAGAAATTAAGCCTATGTTCCTTCATCTGATTCTGAAACTAGTGTTCCAGAGGCTGTGTTCACACTGTCTACCTGAATCCCACTACCTTTATTCCCTTAAGACTCCAGGTTTTATTAATTAATTTTGTATAATAAGAAACTGCAGACTGGCAAGACTATATACTGTTTGGAGGATAAGTCAGGAAATTCTACTCCGTGTGACCAGTTTTAGCGGGAAAAAACTTAAATGTTGTTCTGTTTCAGGCATGTTAGTTGTCTTCATGACGTACTCCAAAATTAGGAGAGGAAGGTACTTCAACGTTCTTGCAAGCTTGAACTTTGTTTCTGCCCACCTAATATGATTTAAAGACCTAGGTTGATACTTTCAAATGAAGACTGCCCTTATTTCCTTGAAATAAGGTTGATTATACTGAGTAATTCTAAGTATTCAACCATTAGATCAGGGTCCACCCCCAATGTTCCCTCTAATTTTTCCCATCAATGTGCGGAATGAATTTTGCTTTATACACCAATATGGACATGATGTGTGGCAGGGCTGGGGCTGAGAAGTGTGGGAGGGATCTTATGACTGGGACAGAGGGTTGGTGGGGGGGGTGAGGGCTCTGGCTGGGGGTGTGGACTTTGGGGTGGGGCCGGGGATGAGGGGTGTGGGCTCTGGGGTGGGGCTGGGGAGAAAGGACTCCCAGCAGCAGCACCTGGGCCAGGGTAGAGCACCTCTCCCCGCAGCAGCAGCTCTGGGGCTGGGGCCCGGGGGGAGGCGCCTTTCTCCCCGCCACAGCAGCTCCGGGGTTGGAGGAGTTAGGTGTGCGGCCCTTGGTGGCACCTTAGCGGGAACTTAGTCCACCTCTCCCTAAAGTATGAGATTTAAAAATAATAAATGTTGGGATCTTTTTATTTGCCATCTAGTTTTTGAACTTTTAGGGTTCAGATTTTCAAGCTATTTTTCCTGCAACCACAAGTGCTAGAAACCTTATTTATAGAATCTGAGATTTTAATGTAATCACCTGGTTCCAGATGTTGGCGCTTTAAAGACAACACCAAATATTGTGAGACTTGTGTTTAAAATCATGAGTGCTGGCAATGCTGATGACTCACCCTTAAAATCAAGGTGATCTGTTTTCTTTCTCAAATTAATGAGAGACGATTCATCAGGAAAATATTTCTTCAGACTGAACAGCAGAAGCTCATGGATTTCAAGATCATGAATAGAAGGGTCTTGACTGATGTTTACAGGGCAGGAGCCCCACTGATCAGGGTCATCTTGTTAGAATCAAAGCTTCCAGTGACTGACTCAATTAGTGACCACTTTGTGCGTTTCGGTTGGGCTGCTGTTCCCTTCCTCAGATTAGAGAACTGATTTGTTTAAAAAAGATGGTCATGGATGGAGTGTGAAATGTTAGGAGGGGAGAGAAGCACACAACGGCCTAGCTGAGAACAGAATTGAAGGAAATGTAGGGTGACCAGATGTCCTGATTTTTATAGGGACAGTCCTGACATTTAGGTCTTTGTCTTATATAGAACCTATTACCCCCCCACCCTCTGTCCTGACACTTGCTCTCTGGTCACCCTAAGGAAATGACAAATGAAATCGAAGTGTTGCAAGGTGACAAGAATTTAGCGATTGCGAAGAGAGAATATGATGTCCAACCGCATGTGGAACACTACACCAAAGAGATGGAAAATACAGCTTTAACAAATAGATCCTGTGTATTTCTTACTGATAGTTAGTTGTTTGTTTGTCTCTTGCTCTTATACAGTGAGCTTCTAGGTACAAGTTACATTAATCAAGCTGATACGGTGCTGTAATAATATTGTACACAAAGCAGAAATCAGATCTCTGCACAGTCAGTGGAGGGGAATCTACAGAAGTACCACTACCAAGAGAAATGGCTTGCATGCAATTAATAATCAAAATGTTTACACATGTATAAGTGTAATAGGATCTCTCTCCATCTCAAAAGAGGATTCTGCCATGAGCAGCCAGTCTTTGCATCACTTATGGAGACAGGGCAGTACCTGCTTTGATGACACTTGGGATTTGGGAAGCCTTTTGGACAATGGGATTTTTCATCCCTGGTGTAGCTGCATTGGTGCAAGCCCCTACATAAACAATTTACACCATATGTAAATAGATTGAAACCAGGTAAGCTGCATGCGAGAAGTGTGTGCTTGTGCAGCTATGCTGGTGGCTAAAATTCCAGTGTAGACAAGGCTGAAGCTACCATCAGAGTGTTTGCTATCTTTTATGTCCATGTATTTTGCATGTAGTTCCCCAAAGATGAACATTATGGAGAGATGGAAGGAGGTACGCAAATGGTTGTGCTGAAGTTTGCCAACATTAATTCAATTACAATTTTTTTTTTTTAAAAAGTGTCTTTTAAATTGTGTTACATGCAAAGCAGCTGAGGTAGGCTGGTAATACTTAAAATTTAGAGCAAAATATAAATGCTCAGAGTGTTGTAAAAACATTAAATAATCGAGCCTCTCAACCCTTCTCTAAGATTGGAAATTACTTCATGCGCCTGACGAGTTAGTATGTTCAAGTGCTTTGCTTATGGCCTCATTGTGAGTCAGTCAGTGATGCAGCAGGGACCAGAATTTAGGCGTTCCTGGGCCCTAGTAACATACTCGTTCTACTAGATCACAGGCTCTGTTGTCATGCTCTTTCTGCTACCTTGCAACACTACTTGGTTTTGACATCTAAGAATCTACAGTTTTTTTCTCATGTAGGATGGGAAAAACTCCCTAAATGTTCCAATATTGTTTCTAGTAATAAAATTTACTATCTGTGGTTGCACATTAACAGTAATGGGATTGTTACTGTTATGGTAGTCTGGATGTTAAACAGTCAGAGTTTGTGGAAATATCCATGTCTCAGTTACTTTGACTTGGATATATCTTCAGGATTGTGTTGCAGAGGAAATCAGTCAGTGTGGATAACAAGCAATGAATCTCATGTGCAGAAATACATGGGCTTTTTTTTTAATATGGAAGTTTTATATGTGCTTGTGAGTTGTGTTGGCTCAAGTGCACCTGCCGACAGAACAGGTATTGTATAGCACAGGCAGTGGCATGCAAGCTTCCATACGTTTTCCTTCGAATGTATGTCTGCCCTGACCTGAAGGGACCACCTTGAGCAGGAAGCCGCTAATTTAGCTCTCCATTCCCATTCAGGCCTTGGCTTTGCTGAGAGTGCCAAGAAGGATACTGTTTATGTGGACCAAGACTGCCATCTTATTTCACAATGTCCCCTTGCTGACCTGACTTGGATTTGAATCTGTGACCTAGAATGCTCTGTATCCAATTACTAATCCCCTGAGCCATCTAGTCTCCCACAAATCTGTAAGTGATACCTTGACCCAAGATGCCAAAGTGAGGTTACAATGAAGGGGGTCACATACTATTGTCACTGATGCTGCACTTCTCTTCCATATGCAGAGTTGATAATCAGCAGCTCCATTTATCATTTGTGCTTCCCCAAAAGCATGTTTAATTTTTCTCAGATTGTTTGCCTATCTCTTGTGCTTATATGAATGCTTTTGTAAAACTTTTGTAGACTTTTTGCTCTATTTGTAGTTCATCTGAATGTGACCATTTGCCATTGACTTTTTGAGAGGGCATTGTGTGTCGTCTGTTGCTACTGTTATGATCTGGCTGAGAATATCTTATTAATAAATTCATTTCTGAGTCGTTGTGAATAGTAGTATAATCTTTAAATTTCTGGTTTTCTTTAAATGGGACTTAAAAACAATACTTGCTGCTTCTCTAGTGGTTCTGCAGCAGAGTTCTTATGTGTGTTTTATAAAAAATGGAATATTAAAAGCGATGTAATTCTGGTGCCACTTTTAGTGCAAGGGGAGAATAAAGATGGCTTATTAGAGAAGTGCACATGTATTAGAGTGTTAGTTTCAGGCCTAGGGGAGGGTATTACAAACAGTAACTGCTCTTCCCCTTGTCCTTCTGTAAAGCTAGGTTTTGATAGTGTACCCAAGTTATTAATTTTACACACACAAAAACAAACATGGGAGATGAATTGGAACGCTATCTTTTAATTTTTACAACCCAATGATTCAGGAAAGCAGCCATGTTATCCTTGACTTTTGTCCTCAAACCCAGTAAAATTTGAGTAAAGGATTGTCAGAAAAATCATGAGCCCATCTTTTATTCAAAAATCTGCTTGGCAATGCTTTAGTTGGATGCTTACAAGGAACCTCTCATCTTGCTGGCCCTGGAATGTCACCATTGAAGATGGAAAGCATTGAACGTGTTGGAAAAGAAAGCCAATATGTTAATTGTGGCCTGGAATAATGTGTCTAGTGTCCTTACCTGACTTTTGTTTACCTTAGGACTTCAGAACATGGTCTGAGAGAGCATGGCTTGTCTTAAGAGCAGTTGGAAAGCAGCATTTTAAAATGTTTAGACTGATTTTGGCTGTGTTTTGTGGAAGTAAAATGAATTGGTTTGTGACTGTGCTGAATAGGACTGCAAATACATTCCATATCAATAAGGGTATTTTAACCTAAAATAACACTGACTTTTTCCCCATAATGCAGTAACACAAACTAGTGGAAAACTGTGAGAACAAGTTGGACAGAATGTCTTGCTCTCTCTTGTGGTACTATTTCAACTGCATCTGTAGGTAAAAGAGTAAATCCAGTTTCACTGATGTGTGTTGGAATTGCATCTGTTTATGCTAGTGGTTCATTTGATACATACTGTGTGATATAGTGGCCCAATATAATGGGAGAGATGTACACCTATTTTAGATAGGTGCAAACTAACATCTCAAACTCAGAATAGGTTTCTCCTTGCAATCTCATTTTGGCAAAAAATTACCCTTTTTTGATCTGCCTTTATCTACATTTGGATTCTTAATGCAGCAACCTTTCTGTGATTTAGGAATAAATGCCTAATTTATTGTGTGTCTGAAATATTTTTTTTTATTCTGCCTTAATTCATATAATTTAGAGGAAAAAGAGAGGGAGGAAGGCCAGGGGAAGCCCTTTAACCTTATGAAAGCAACTTAAGTTGGAAATTCATGATTTTAATTCCACAGCACATGGTAAATGACCCAAATGGTGAGGTTGTGAATGTGCATCTTAAATCAGTGTTATACGGGGCTCTAAATGAAATCCTCCTTCCAATTCATTATTAACATCTCTGCATGGCTTCTTCTCTGTGAAGACTAAAAATGAAGCTTAAATTAGACTGCAGAAAGATAGTGCTGCTGTTCAAATGCCCATCGTTTGCTGTGAATTAATCAAGTGGTGTGTATGAGAGAGAGAGAGGGGAAAAAACAACCTGATTGGGAGGTGTTACATACATTGAAAAGTAATTAAGGGCCCCATCTGCAAGCTGCTTGGGTCCCCCTGCATGGTGCAGCTTGCTAAATAAGGGCCAAAATTAAGATGTAGAGAAATATTATAAACTTTCTCAGAGACAAGAAATGGGGGGAAGGGGATTTCATTTATCTGATTTATGGGTATTTCTTGGTGCTCATCACTGTAGTATCTAAGCATCTTACAAAATGAATTTATCCTTGCAATACCCCTGTGAAGTGGGAAGTATGTCCCTCTTGCAGCAGGAGAAATTAAAGTGCAAATAATAAGTTACGTGACTTGTCCAATATCACAAGTTTGTGGGAGAGCTGTGACTAGAATCCAGACCTTTTGACTTCATTCCAGTAACTTACCTATCAGCCCATCCTAATTCTTTGTCCATTATTGCCCTTAATATAGGCAGAAGGATTCCTGATCATATCTGATAGCAAGAAGTCATCCTACTCTACTATAGAAAGGTGGTGTTTGTTACCATTCTTTTGGATAAATCCATTTGAGGCTTTACTCTGGTAATTTTTAATGATAAACTTGCCCTTCTACCAAAACGCAAATGCAAGAACCAGCCATCTTAGTAAGTATTTTTAAAAACTGGAAAATCCACCAGAGTTTAGATTTATTTTCTCAATCACTGATACGAAGTAGGATTTTTTTTGTATTTATGCCAGATTAATTTTATAGAATCTTATTCTGAATAGCCCAGGCACCAAAATTGGTTCTAAATATATTTGTTCTCAGAGAACAGTTTAAATTTATCCTAGAGATATGAAGTCACTTGCTGTAAAAAGACATGAGCGTGTTTCATATAGACTACTTTATTTTTAGCTAGATAAGCCATCCTAATTATATCTTTTTTTGAACATGAGGCCATGTTGTCATTGATAAATTTTGGATCTTGATATATTTTTGCTAAAATGACCAAAAGCATTCAGGGCTCAAACCTAGGAAATTGTTGCTGTGACTTTCTTTGTTATGGACTCTAATACAAACAAAATGGAAGGTGGAAAAAGAGGAATGGGTATCCTAGCTAAAGCTCAGGACTTTTAGGATTTGGTACATCTGGGTTCTTTTTTTTGCTCTTACAGACTTGATATATGACCTCTTTGCTTCAGATTTCCAGATGTAAAATGGAGATAATTCCTATTTCTGCTTTGTTTATTACTAGTAACTCTGGTAATTTACAATTGATTATACCCCATTTTTAGACTAGCTTTCATGTAAATCTATTATATTTACATCGCAGCTTCAGATCAACCTGATAAACAAGGTAATTATATATTTTTTAAAAGTCTATTTGCAAGCTAGAGTATATGATCGGTGGTGTTTTTGACAGTACAGATGCATGTTTGATTAAAGATATAAACTCTGTGGCAAAACTACTTCTTCTTCTTCTTCTTCTTCTTTTCAAACAAGAAATGTGTAAAATGTTCCTTATTAAAACTGATCTTATGTAAACTACAGATCCTGGATCCAGATACCCTTTGACTTTGAGGTGCTCAAAATCCATATATGATTTTTTTTTCTGGGTAAGGCCTATTTGTAATTTAAACTTGGTATGTGTAATTGTTACAATTAGTAAAATGGTGAGTTCTGAACTGCTGTCACAATGAGGGCAGATAAGTGACACTTTAAGCACCAAACATACCTATCTGGGGAATCCTACAAAATGTAGTTAATTCTTTTCCTCAGGCTTCCCTGCAATTTCTTCTTCCTCCATAATAGGATGGGCACTGTGGCATACCCAGAATACCAGACATTCTAGTGCTTCTGGGAATGGCATGATTGCACCCTGCCGGAGTGATGTGTGAGGTGGGTCACGCTGGCTGGGGGTGGCACACACTGAAAAAATGGGGTCCTCCATGCATCCACCAACTGCATGTGAAAATACCAGACAACCATATCCAGTTCTAAATTGCTACTGGACAGGGGGAAGTACTTTAGAAAAACAGGACTGTATGGCTTAAAACTGGATGAATGGCTCCACAAAGCAGCCTCAAAGGTCCAGTGCTGTCGTGACCCTCCCTCTGGCTAATAAGGGCTGGATGTTGCTCCCTGTAGAGCCCCTCAGCAGTATTCTTTGCATCTGCATGGGGAGATTGCTAAAGACGAATGCGGGGCTTCCTCCCTTCAGCATGAGTCCTATCTCAAAGGGTACGTCTACAATGCAAACACCCCCTCCCCCGCCCCCCCCCAAAAATAACAAAAAAAAAAAAACCAGCCAAACTGACCCACTGAGGCTTGCATTATGGGGCTAAAAGTAAATGTGAATGCTACTGCTCAGGTTGAAGCATGGGCTCTGAAGCCTGTCAAGGGGGGTGGATGTGAGAGCCTGGGCTCCAGCCTGAGCAGTAATGTCCATTTTAGCCCCATAGTGCAATCCCTGCAAGCCTGAGCCAGTTTATCTTGAACTCCGAGATTTGCTGCCATGTCCCTTTCCCCCCGCCCCCCTTCTTTCAATGTAGATGTACCATAAGAGTTTTGTACTGCTGCCCATCACCATAGTATCTGAGCACCTTCCATGTAAAATCAGTAGTGATAGTGAGGTCCTGAATGAATTTCATGGAATCTCTCTCTTTTTTTAAAGGGGTAAAATCCCTGCTTGGGGTATAGGGCTTTTGTTGTTTGATTTCTGTTTGTTTCCAATTGGTGGTTGTTTTTTTTGTTGTTTTTTTTTTTTGAAAAGGGGGTGATTGAATAGAGTGTCATTCTTGCTATGATGGAAATCTGAGACTGAAAGCTGAGGGTATGTTTACACTCCAGTTAGACACCCAAGGCTGGCCCGTGCCAGCTGACTCAGGCTTGTGGGTCTCGGGTTAAGGGGCTGTTTAATTGCAGTGTAGATGTTCAGGCTCAGGGTGCAGCCCGAGTTCTGGGACCTTCCCATCTCGAAGGGTCCTAGAGCCTGGGCTCCAGGCTGAAGTCGAATGTGTACATTGCAATTAAACAGCCCTGCGAGCCCAACTCAGCAGGCATAAGTCTTCTGCAGGTGTCTAATTGCAGCGTAGATATACCCAGAGACGTATTCTACTTAAGTAGGACATGATTGTCTACCAGTATGATCACAAAGAAGGGAGAAAGATGTATCTTGGAATGGAGTGTAATTTGGAGTAATAGGGTAAAATTACACAGAAGGAAAATTTAAGTTAAACAGTTTCCTAACAAAGATCAGTTACTGTGGAATAGCTACTCCAGGGAAGTTTTGGAAATTTCAGCACTTGGGACACTTAAAACTGGACTAAGCACAGGAGGTTGAACTGTAGAGAACACTCCTGCACTGGTAAGGGGATGGATTAGATGACCTAAAACAGTTTATACATCTGTAACTCTTGACAGTTGACACTAGGCTTACACTATCAAAATTTATGAATGGTGAAGACTGCATGTTCTGTTCACTTAGTGCATTTAGCGGTTGAAGCTTATGGAAAGGTTGGGCACTTAAAGAATTTATTTTTATCAGTTAGCTATTTAAGTTGGCTTCATTGTATTATGGAGACTTTTTATGTTCATGCAAATTTAACACCATTAATTTGGGCTTGAGTAGGGACTGGGAGTGGCTGGTTCATTACAAAAGCAGCTTTGCCTCATGGAATTGACACCTCGTCATCTATTATTGGGAGTGGACTACATCCACCCTGATCAAATTGGCCCTGTCAACACTGGTTCTCCACTTGTGAGGTAACTCCCTTCCCTTCATGTGCCATTATATAATGCCAGCATCTGTAATTTTCACTCCATGTATCTGAAGAAGTGGTGTTTTACCCACGAAAGCTTATGCCCAAATAAATCTGTTAGTTTTTAAGGTGCCACCAGACTCCTTGTTAAATCTGAGGAGTGACTTCTAGAACTTCTATTTCTAGATTGCAAACTATTCCACTGTATCAACAATTTCATGGTATAAAATTTCTGTACTCTTTGAACATGTTACAAAAGGTTAAAGATTTTTTCTGCAGAGAATGAAAGTTACAAATTGCACTGCAGCTATGTGCTAGATTCCAGCAACCCTAGCGAAATACTCAAGTCTGCTGTGTGGGCTGTCAAGCTATTTCCTGACTTGAATTGCTTTGCGGTGCCTGTTTGTATGTAATTGCTTGGTCTCATTTATTTTTTGGTTGAGGATTAGGATTATTATCAGGATTTAATAGTTCATGGGAAATGCTGTTGGCATACATTGATTATGGTATTCCAGAAAGATTATGAGCTGAGTAATTAATTTAGTTACCTGTAAAACCTTTTCTTACACCTGTCTTTAAATCTTATTTATTTTTAGATGTATTTATTTTTTTTTAAATAAAGAGCAGTTACAGTCAGAAAATGTCCTGACTAAAAAAGGCACATCCTTACTCAGTAAAACCGCTGGCCTCTTCCTTTTTATTTAATCAAATTTGTTTACTTTCCAGACAAATACATTTTTAACCTCTTTTTAATTCTGCTGGCACTCTGAAGCTAACATAGCTATGAGAGAGTGAGATGGGTTCTGTTTGTTGTTGTGCATCAGCAGGAATTGTAAACTAAGATTCAATTGTAGAATCTGTATTATTGGTGAAAAAGAACCCATTTAGACTTTCAGATCCCAGACTGACTTAGGAGGGAAGGCTGTTAGCCCTTTCTACTTGTGAATGGAACAAATTTGATATAGCAGTTATGATGCAATCAACGTGGTCCCGACACTTAAAATTTTGAGATGGCATCAGCCTTACTATTTTGACACTAATATAGGCCAGGAAGATGACATGAAATACTTGTTCTCTTCTTGGCAATAATACTAGTACTAGAGATGGGGTGGCTGAGTTAAAGATTGAGTGCCTCTGTAATGGGGTTCACGCTGTGCCCCCCCTTCAATGAGTTAGGGACACTTCAGTCTGGTGCAACATCTGTGCTCTTTATTCTCAAAAGGTTTCCCACTACCAGTTCCCAAGTATATACAGACTTCACAGCTACTTTGCCTACAACAGGCCTGGCCAGCAACAGACTAGGAGGCTCCTACTGCCTTCTGTGCCTGACCTTTCTCTTTCCCTCCCCCCCCCCCCTTCTCTGCCTTCCTCCCAGCCTTTATAGCCAGGCTAATAAGACTGCCTGGCTGCACCTACCAAGGGGCTATTTACCCCTTGTTTGGGGCTGGAGTGGTAGGAGCTGATTAAGGGCTTCTCAACCAGCACCCTCCCACAGCCTCGAATAATACATTGCTTTCCACTCTCCATAAAATTTATGTTCTTATGTTCCCTTTCAGGCATGCAACAAATATTCTTTTCTTGTTTGTGTTGTATGTGAATGGTGTCATTTTTTAAGTATGCATATTTGAATGCTCTGAGATATTATACGTATAATGAAGTCATATGATCATCTATTAGAACTTTCTCTATCCTGGTGAATGTACTTTGCTTGATATGTTAAACCCAGTTATACATTATTAATTTTAGCATCAACAACAAAAATCTCTGACCTGAATTAGCAATGATACAGAATAATGACCAAGTTTTCTCCATAGTCATAGTGAACGCAATCCAACTGGTAAAGACAACTATGTGGTCTAACTCCTCTGAGAGAATCAAAAGGATTTGGTGCCACTAAATGATTGGCTGACAGTAACTATCAGTCACATCTCTGAATGCACCTCAAAGGCATTGTCTGGACTAGTGGGGGGAGGGGTGGAGGAGGGTAGTGGCTCATTTAAGAGTCCCCGCTCCCTTGATGGTTGTGAGTGGGAGGTCACTGGGAGAGGGGGCCCCATCACCTGAGTGGGGATGGGGGACGGCTGTCAAAGCTCAGGTAAGCCATTGGCTCCTGCAAATGTGGGGGAGGGTATATTAAATCCTGTGCTTCCAGAGTCTAGCCTGAGTCCCCTCACATCTCCAGATTAGTAGCTCAACCCTCAGGAGCTCTTTCCCATCCTGATGGCAGAGACTACCTGCAAGAATGAAGTCCCGAGTGAGAGAGGTGATTCTAAAGGATAAAGCAGGCAGTGATCTACACTGGTAACTGCCAGTTCTTCAAATCACTAGAAATACAAGGTGGACGAAATTTGAGTGTTGGTGTTTGGAGCCAGCCAGCCATTCAGGGGCAGCTAGATCTCTGGAACCTTGGTTCTTGACCAGTTTGACTTGTTGCCAAGCAACTAACATCTTGAACATTCAGGTTGACATTATGGAGGAGTTTACTTCACTTTATTTGAAGGCATGGGTTTGTCCTCTGAGTTGTTGACACTTCACTGTGCATTGTTATGGCTCCTGCAAGGATAGCCTCTATCAGGGTTAATAAGGGGATCAGCAAGGAAGGATTTAGATAGGGCTTTGGAATTTGGGGATCTGCAATTTGGGGGAGAGATGTGAAACTCTGATTCTGAGAGTGTCAAAACAATAAGGAATGGTGAGGTGCATGTTGGCAAGGTGAATAACCGTACTATGAGAGTATGGGGAGCTGGGATTTTCCCAGTCAAAGCAGGACAGATTTGCTTAGTATTGGATGCTGGTGTCAAGCTGCTCGCTCTTCATGGGGAAGAGAGTTACTTCAGAAAAGGAAACTTCAGTTCATGGTCATGTCAGAGAGTGCATGCTGTTGAGGTTTCCTGGTATAATGGGATCCCATTCGTTCAGGATTGCACTGGTTACATCCACAGCACAGCTTGGAATGGGAGCCCAACAGGTTATTCCTAGCTATTGGTCTCATCCAAATGAATATAAGGGTGTATGGAGGCTCCCTGTGTTGAGGTTAATTCAGTGGCTTATATTTAAACTTCCTTCCTTCAGGATTGCGTGAACAGGTCACAGTTGATAATTGGATGTGCTGGTATAATATTTTGGTTTAGCCCACAGGTGGGTGGCCAGTTCCCCCTGGAAGTTCACTGATAGGCCTCATTAGTGAGGTAGCTCTTGAGTTGGCGTGGATACAGGGGCACGCTACAGGGAGCAAGGGAATGGGTCATGAGCTGGTGTTCAGGTCTGCGGGCACAGTATTATGTATTGGGCCCACAGGCGGGTGGCCAGCTCCCCTGGAGTTTCACAGCTCAATCTCGGTGGCAAGGTGAATCTGAGTTGGCATCAAAAGAGGGATGTGCTTTGGAACCAGCTGATGCCCCTCTTTTAGGAGACCTTAGCAGGCAGGAAGTAGCCACCTGCAATGAGTTTTCATCTATATGTACAATAATATTTGGTAATTTGTTAGGGATCTGACTTAATAGCCAGGGCACAGAAATTTAGGCCAGTTCCAAGATTTTTTCCCCTGGGGTCACTGTAGACTGGTCTGATATGCTGCAGTGGAGGGTGTGGCAGGAAGCTGCCAGGTTTCTATGAGTTGACGAGGCCAGAAGACGTGTGAAGTATTGGGAATGGGGAGTTTTGGTAATCCCCCCACAAAAATATTGTAGTTGCTACCTGAGTTATCCAGGCACAGTACCCTTCTCCAACTGGGGAGAGGATCTAGTGTGTCTGATGTTAGGGCAGAAACTGTTAACTGAGAGCCCTGTTGGGTATTTGGCCATGCTAAGTGCTGGTGCCTCCTTTGGCAGGTGTCCAATGCAAGTACTCATCCCATACAGAATCCAGCTCCCTGATGAATCAGAATTTGAAGGGGAATTGGGGGAAGGCATTCTCTAAAGAAGAGGCGGAATGGAACTGGGGCTTCTGAGTCTAGTACAGTGAGGGGACAACCCGCTTTCTAGTACAGGTGAGGAGGCTGGTGGAGTCCCAGCAATGGATGGAGGACCAGCACTGTGGGACTGATGGCAGCCCTCCACCTGGTGGAAGCAATTATGGAAGGAACCATGACCTGCACAGTCTGACTCACTGCTGGATAGTTCCCAGCTGAATTAATTTACTAAAGATGTGGCCTAATTCAGTGGTTCTCAACCAGTGGTACGGGTACCCCTGGTGGTTCGCAGAGCTCTTCCGGGGGTACATTCATGCATCTAGATATTTACCTAGTTTTACAACAGGCTACATAAAAAGCACTAGCAAACTAAAATTTCATACAGACAATGACTTGTTTATACTGCCCTATATGATATATACTGAAATGTAAGTATAATATTTATATTCTATTTGATTTATTTTATAATCGTATGGTAAAAATGAGAAAGTAAGCAATTTTTCAGTAATAGCATGCTGTGACACTTTTCTAGTTGTTTATGTCTGATTTAGTAAGCAAGTAATTTTTAAGTGAGGTGAAACTTGGAGGTATGCAAGACAAATCAGACTCCTGAAAGTGGTCACTAGTCTAGAAAGGTTGAGAGCCACTGGCCTCACTAAATCACATCCCTTGTATCTTGTCTGTCTTTCCATGTGTCTTGCCATCTCTTTCCCTGTTCTTGCTCTTTACTCTTGATTAGCTGAAGTGCTGCTGTTGCCCATAGACTCTAGATTTGTACATCTGGGAGCAGAGGGCTCTCGGTGAAAGGCACTCTTCTCTGTACTTTTATCCTTGCTTCATTCTTGAAAACAGCAAAATAGCTGGATGGGTCTTTCCCTGCAATTGCAACTCTGGGCTGCTGCAGGCTGTGTCAGGCCCAAGCACTTGAACTGAGAGCAGGGAGTCTCTCTCTTCTTGCTGGAGGAAGCTGCCTGATTTAAACACAGACAAAGTTGAGGAGGAAACTGCCTGATTTGAACGCAGAGGGGTCAAAAGCCAGTTCTGCAGGGCAGGGGTTAAGGAGCACCGATTGGGACAAAAGCCTGGGATGGGGAGCGAAAACTGTCTGGAAGCTGGGGGCAGGGGAGGAGTGCCGGGGAGGGAAAATGGGACCACGAGTTGGGAGTGGGGTTGGGGACTGGGATTGGGACTGCTTCTCCAGTTTTTCTTGAGTGGGTCCTGCAGGAGGGTGCTCCCCACCCACCCCTCACTTCTGGCCCACAGAAATTAATCATTGGGCCCCTGCCCTGTGAGCCTCCCTGGACACACCCAATATGCCACCTGAGCTGCCTGCACAACATTCAGCCAGTCTGCCTCTGAGCTTAATCCAGAGAATATCTGTATATGGTCATGCTTCATAATATCCACTTCCTCGCCCTTGTGTCCTTCCCCAACACCAAGTGGCCAGACCTCTTACCACCTCAGAAGGACGAGGAACCCCAGTGGGCCAGCCTGTACTCCACTCTGGTTCTATGGCCCTCTGGGGCTACTAGTTGGTGGCTCCTCTACGGAGTTGTGAACATGGGTGTGCACCTGTTGCGATTCACAAACTCCCCTGACACCTGTCCCTTGTGCTGCAAGGAGACCCTGGTGCACATCTATATAGTGTGTCAGGTTGCAGCCCTTCTTCCGGCTCCTCTAGAACCTTCTACTGAGGTTCTGGCTGCATTGTTCCCCACACCTCCCAATGTATGTACACCCTATTTGTGGCCCTAAAAAATTGCAGGATCTCCTCATCAGTCTCTTCCTGGCATTGATTAAGATGGACATCCATCCAGGAGGAGGAAGCTGCACACGGGGCGCTCTGCGTATGCAGGGCCTATTTCTGATCCCTTATCTGCTCTCATATCCTCGCAGAATTCCTCTGGGTAGTGTCTGACATCTTGGACACCTTTGAGGAGTTGTGGGCACTGTCTGGGGTTCTCTGTTTGATGTCCCCTTCTGGTTCCTTAATTTTTCAGCCTTTGACCTCATTCCCATTCCTGTTTTCTCCTTTGTCCCCCATAATCAGTTGGAACCTGGATAGAGTGGTCCCTCTGCCTTCATTGAGGGGGAGGACCTTTAGTTATGGGTGGGCTTAGACCCACCTGTACAAGTACTTCAAATAGTACAGACTTTCCATCTTCAGGAAGATCTGAGGGGTCCTGCTGTATTAATTTAGATGGAATAAATGGGCAAAAGTCCTTGCAAAACCCAGTCACTGTTCAACAGTATAAAGAAGATTTGGGGTTTGGTATACGGAGACCTCAGCCCGCTTAATGCTATTGGAAAGCCACCATTAAAAATCCTTCTAACTTTTTATTAAAGATACAGAAAAGGAGGGAAACCAGTTACAGCATTTGAAATGTAAAATATTAAGTAAGGCTTTCATTTTAACAATATCCCTTGTTCCTTTCTCTTTACCTGGAGAAAGTTTTTAGATGGAAACCTCCCCTTGTTTGACAGTCTTTTAGAGGGTATCAAAGATGGTAATCTCTTTTCCCCAAAAGGATAGTTAAGGTTTGAGGTGGGCTGGAGCAGTTGTTGTTGCTGTTAGTCTGATCACATTTCATCCCAAGTTAGTGGTTGAGATTCATCTGGAGCTGGCAGAGGGTGGAGATGTTATCTGGGTCCCCCTCTCTCCCCTGGTCTGGTCAAGATATCTCTTCGGATTAGGATAAAGAAGCTTCTGAGTTCCAGAAGATGGTGAAGGTAGCAGCCAGGATGGTGAGGCTTGCTTCAGTAGCCTACAACTTTTATTTTATCTCTTCCTCAAAAAAAATTTTTAAGGTTGCAAAAAGGGGATGCTGATTGGAATAGCTCATCCTCTTGTTATTTATTGTCAACAAATTAGGCCTAATGTCCGACACACCAATTTTGGTTCATTATTTTCCAGTTCCCCATCCATTTATACAAGCATGATTTCAACACTGTCCTTGAATTTTCTTAAGGCCTATGATCTTCGGACTAATTTAGTCTCTCCATGTTCTCTTTTACTTGTTTGTATCATTCTTTATTGAAAATGTCTTGACCTATTTTCCATGGTAAATACCTAAGCAGGCAGACGTTGTAGCCCAATTGTCACAATAATCTTGGGAAAAAATATACGATCATGTAATTGAAGAATGTGTTGTCATGCATATACATAAGGGGTCTGAATTAAGGTTGTAGACTACCTTAATTCTTGCATTTCCTAACTTTTGAGTGCTTGGTGTTGGAGTCTTAATGTTCCTTTAACATAGGTTTTGTGTGTGTGTATGTTGCTGTTACAAGTTAAAGTGAGCTCACATTAGTCCCTTTTATAAAACATTTGCCACTTGTATCTTTTTTTCACATGTAGAAAAAAACAAAGCAAAGGTGTGAAGAGTTTATATATATGATACTTTTAAACATTCCAAAGGCAGCTGTGCACAACGTTAAGATTAAACCTGAAAACGAACAGATGTGGGAGGAGCTCATGGTAGGGGGTGGATGGTAGCCTAAAGAAGGGGTGTGCGGGGGATAGAGGAGTTGGAGAACCCTGTTTACACTATCTTGAATGTAATTTATAAACTTTTCCTAGAGAGAGCACTGTCCATTGAATTGGATGGATTGGGACGCATTCTTTAATAGCTCCAGAATTTGGCTACCAGTAACAGTGTTTGGTAGAGATTACTTTATACCAAAGCCCTGGATCTAAAGAGCTCCTTACTCTAGGAGTTTGAATGATTGCCCAAACTTGTGCCTTGAGTCCATCTCTAATTTTAGTGTGTGCTTTCAGGGATACCTCATAAGGTCAGAAGTGAATGGTTCTAGACAGCTGTGATGAATCTTGCAGTCTAATTTTCTTTAGTTATTTATTTTGCTATTAGTATATCATTTTTGAAGTTCTCCTTTCTAAAGTGCAAGTGATCATCTGGGTTGAAAATTAATGTGGTGAGGCTGCTAGAAGTGATATAAAATAAATTAGCTGGCATTTTTTTCAAAAGAACTGTATGAGGTAATTTAACCTACTTGGCACTTTTTGAGCTGTTTGCTCATACTCTTTTACTTTTTAGTTTGATCAATAAAATGATTTAATGTTTGTAACTTGCAGATAGTGCTTGTGGTGAAATTTCCCCTTTCAGCTGTGTACAGAAAAATTGTGATAGTCTACCTGGGTTCTTGAAGATCTCTGACATTTTTGTTGTTGAGCGCTCATGAAAGAGCTGGATTGATTGCCCTGGAGACTGAAGTTCTCTGTGTACATGGTAACAACATGGTGGAAGGTCTGCCATATTGCTTGGCTAATGGGCCTCAACCCTAACCAGGGGCAAATGTCTCTGTGGGTGAGAGGGTAGTTCAGACTCCATCATCATTCAGTCCTTCCTCAGCCATTCTGCTCAAGGCCTGCCTTACATGGGGAAATTAACCAGGATCGCTATTGTGGATTAAATTGAAGTGGGAAAAAATGCCCTTTTTTCTACTCAGGAAGTTATTCCGGAATAGCCATAGCACTTTAAATTCACATCCTACCCTATTCCAGAATAACTTCCCAGTGTAGATAAGCCCCTACGATATCAAAAAAGGGGATCGTGCATGTGCATGAGAGAGAGATGGAAACCTATTAACTAGAAACTGGATGAAGGCAACTACATTCATTTCACATAGGCTACTCGAGATCTGTGCTTTGAGACTATACCGTGCATGCTTTATTACAACAGGTCAGTACATAACTTTATGTGCCTCCAACTTTTTAAAAAATGATTGGTAATATATATTCTTATCTACAGTATTTCATATCTCAAGGATGAGATTTTTCTAATATATTTTATATTGTATGTGTTTTATTGTAGTTTAAGAAGTGAATGTTCAGAGTTATGGAGATGTCAGGTACATAGCTTAAAATTAATCGGTGCAACAAGAAAACAGTGAGTCAAGCACAAATATTTGAACAGCTGGCTATAGATGGCAGATGTGATTGTATGATTGACACGAGTATGACCATTATGTCAGATTTAGCCATTGATCAGTTACTTGGAGATCCCTGTAATGCTGTTTCAGAACAAATACTGTATTTTGGATTGGAAGTATTGCATTCTTTGATGGAAAGAGAGAGAAGAATTGGCTTCTGTTCTTCATGGCATTTAACTGAAGAAATCTTATTTTAAAAGAAGATAGCATCCTCAGAGATCAGTGAAAACAAGTAAATGCTAAGCTATCTAAGCTTCTGTCTTAAAAATGATTTACTTTTTAATGTCTTCCACATCGAAGGTTTATTTCAGATTAGCTGACATGTATTTCTTTGTAACCAATCCCATGTTGCTGTCAGAAGGAAGAAAAAGCAGAGTCCATTTTGTTAATGCATGCAAATCGTTTTTCCCCTTACTTATTCACGTATTTTTCAGTGCACCATTTGCCATGGTATTTAGAAGCCATGGCTAACTTTGTTTCTGTGGCAGAATCATCCTCTGCAACCTGATAAAATCCCCAAAGCCAAATGTTTTTGTTTCATTTTTGTTTCGTTTCATAAACACATGCTTCACTTTGTAATCATATTTGTTTCTAGCACACACAAAAGCATTCATATCTTTCAAGCTGAAAATCTTTGTAATTCTTCAAGTAAAAGACCAGTCTACTAACTGGCTAGACCTTCTGCTCCTGGGCTTCTTTCTTTGGTTACTGCTATGCTTCAGCTTATTTGCATTTTCAGCACTTAGCTGAAGCCCAGCTATTTTCTTTCCACATAATCAAAATGTGCTAACAACACTCAAGATTGATATGGGGCTAGTTAGACAGCAGTGCAGGGATTTTAAAACAGATGATGATTTGAATTCATTTGGTCTGTCTTCAGTGATCTTTACCCTAAGGTTAGAATGGTAGGAAATTGTGATGAACTTTGACACAGATTCCTTTTCAATCATAGATTGGGTTAGAAATATGGATCTTCTGTCTTAAATTCTGGAAGAGAGGGGGAAGCGCTCAGGATTACATTAGTCACATTTTAGCCCATTGTTTCCTACCACTTTTTTTAACTTTATCCAATTAAATGAGCTAAATATGTAGGAAATTTGAGGGCAACATGTGCCACTCCATTTTTGCTAATGACTGGGAACAGACTTTGAGACACTAGATGTGTTGTTTATTCATTGTTTGTTCACTGAAACACATCATTTCTGTTGCATTGGACATCTTCCCTAATTTAAACAGCCATGCCTTTTATCAGGGTGCCTATTAAGTGGGTTCTGCCTTCTTTTTGCTTTGGCTATAGGTTTTTATCATTTTCTAAAACATTATTTTGTGTTTTTTTTTTTTTTTTTAATTTCAGCAGGCAAAACCTTATGTCTTTGACAGAGTGTTACCGCCAAACACGACCCAGGAACAAGTTTATAATGCCTGTGCCAAGCAGATTGTTAAAGGTAAGTGATGTCACAATTGCTCTCTATTACAGCAAATGTAAATGTTAGGTTTTTTTCCTGGATTTAACTATAAAAGCTGTATTGTTCCATTTATATTGGAGTTCAACCCCTGGTAGGAACAAGCTTCTAAATGAGTTTTAGAAGCGGTTTCTGCTAACGTAGGTTAAACACAGTTTGTTTAGTGAGCGTGGAATCCTTTTAAAACACTGTCGGAAACTATTTTCTCCACTAGGTAAAACAATAGGAAAGCACCTCGTCTAGAAAATGGCTTTCTAAAATTGGTTTACATGTTTTTGTCTGCTGTACTGTGACTAAGGAAACTGTATTTTAAACCCATGTTAGCAGGAACTGATTTCGAAAAAAAATCCCACAAAACAGTCGTAGAGACTGCTTTCTAAAAACTTTCCTAAATGTGGGCAGGACCATAGGACAGGGCCTGGTCACCTATCCAACTGAAGATGAGAGTGGCTTCAAGAAAGATGAGAAACTTCAGTTTTGCTAAAAGGATGGAGATCAGCTGCTGCTGATGTACTTTACTAGAACAATTTATGGCCTCAAAGATGTCTCTTGTCTAAGAACATGAAGGGCTTGATTCTGCTGCTATTTCCATTAAAGGGAATTAAACACATAAAAAGCGTACATCTACACTGTAGCTGGGAGCATGCCTCCCAGCCTAGGTAGACAGACGTGCATTAGTTCTGCTCAATCTAGTATACTAAAAATAGCAATGTGGACTTTGAGGCATGGGTAGTGGCATGGGCTAGCCACCAAAGTATGAGCATGCCTGACCCCCTGAGTTTGAGCTTGGTTGGCTAGCTCATTAGCATACTAGCTCAAGTAGAGCTTGCATGTGCCTGAGTGCCTGCCTGGGCTGGGAGTCATGCTCCAAGCTGCAGTGTAGACGTACTGTAGTGACTGTCGGATTGCACATCTGCATCTGAAAAAAAAAATACTAGAAGTCGTTTCAGTTTTATGATTTAACTTGAAAACCCTGAACTTATTCGACACCCACTAAGGTTGTGATCCAGAGGTGCTGAGCAGTAGCAGGTGGCCATGTAGTTATTCAGTACCCCTCAGGGTCAGCCCAGATCTGTTTCATAATGGCAAATAAGACACCCAGGTTGATGATTGTGCTTTTTGGATGTTGAAATCACTTGACAGCCTTGCTTGAAGCTTTTTAACGCTCCTTTAGGGTGTTATAAACTGTCCAGAGGTGCATTGGCTTGTTGTTTAATGCAGTGTTACTCTCAGTGTGAGGCATGCTCCCTAGGGGTGTGAACGGCTGGCTGGGGAAGTGTGGACAGACCTCTCGGTTATTCTCCAGAGTCTCACTCTCCTCTCCCCCCCACCCCATGAAAGCTGTGTCTTCAGCTGTTACGGTTGTAAAGGAAATCTTCAAAACATGAAGTGAGTGTAACAGATGGATATAGTCCCGAGTTCATAGAGAGCCTGAAATAACAGCTCTGAGGTATGAACTGCCTCAATCTTTTTAGTGGGGTTTAACTCCGATGCCAGTGATGTTGTTTTAAATATCAACGTTAACTATTTCACAGCTCAAGGTATTTTTTTTTTTTTTTTAAATTGGTATCCTGTTATGAAGGTCTACACCCAATGCTTTCCAAAGGAGGGGGCCCAATTGTAGGGATTGTGTAAATTGGGAAGGGTCTGCCTTTAACAACACAATGGGAGTTGGGTTGGGGAAGTAGGGAAGCGATTGGTTTCATTTTCCGGAACTGGGGCTCAGCTTTCAAACGTTTTTGGAAAACGCTGGTTTAATGCATTCCATTGAAGATATTTACTAATGTTATCTTGCTGGCATCCTGGGTGCCAGACTCATTGTTTTTATGTTTAAGTAGCTTTCCAATAGTTATCTTGTATCCTTATTCAAAATATACTCACACAGGACCCAGTGGTTTCATTGTGATTGATATAATTGTAGAGAATGCCAGCTAGCTTAATGACTGACCACTGGTTTCTAAAATGGTTATAATAATTACATTGACAGTAGAATTTTCTAAATGAGGACTTTTAGCAAAAGATCAGAAAAACAGCAGTCCTTTTTAATAAACAGCAATAGCTAAGTCAAATTATTTTCATATCCCTATGTATATGGAACATATGAAACCATACTCTTTTGTACAGAAACAATCTATGTAGGACAATAATCTAGATTTTAGAGGCATTTGTTAATCTCTCCAGTGTAGTGATTTTTTAAAATCCATTTTTTTGGGAAGGATTATAATATGCAGTGGTGGGTTGTATAGTCATTCTTTTTTCTTTTGCTCTATTTTCCACCCTCCTGTTGCTTTCCACTCTCATCTGGTCTTTTATCATCAGAAAAAAGGCTTCAGCTTTTTTCCTATACAGAGAGATGATTAGGTCTGAGGTCTTTGTCTTTCATGCACTGTCCTGTTGGAAGAATACTGCTGACTGAAAGGAATTAAACACCATGGTTACTAGACGTTGTTAAACTACGTGGTCAATATGTAATGGCCAACACTAGCTATTCAGTGGGCTTCGCTTTTTAGTTGTAGCAATTTTTACTGTGTGTGTGCAGCCTTGAAGGAAGAGACAATGAATTGTTTTAATGATTTCTTTGTGGTAATTGCTTTCTGGGTAGTTCTCATTGAATAGCCTATTGACCATCTCTTTCCATTCTTGTGTACTTTTTTGAATATTTAATTATAGAACTGTAGGTGGAAGAGAAATACTATTATACTGCCTACCTCTAGGATCATTGATTCAACAATATTTTTAAAACTGTATATTATTTTAGATTATATTTAATATTTGAAAGTCTTGCCTTAGGACCTTGTACCAGATATAAATACCAGTAGTCTGTTTAAACAGAATGAGCAGAACAAGCTTTATTTAAAAAACAAAACAAAAAAAAAAACGGTTCATGAATTCTGTAAGGAAGGCATTTATTCTTCACAGAAAATAGGAGCACTGAAGTTATTTTTTTAAATTTAAAAACACATGCAAGAAAACTTTCATTATACAGAGTCTACAAAGAGGTTTAAGGACACAAGTGGCCTTATTTTCAAGTTTAAGTGTTTCTTTTTACAGGCCATTCTTTAGCACTGCTTAAAAAAAAAAAAAGAAACTGTGGAAAGGAGCAGACAGGCTCTGTGAGAGGGTATAAGTATGAGAGGGCTAAGTAGCAAGGACAGGAATGATAACAAAGGAGAAAAATGAATGGAATGGGCCAGAGAATGTGGTCCCATATGACTTGACTGTCAGTGGTCAGCATGCATTAATATTTACTACACAGTACAAGCTGAATGGCTGAGCTCACTGTGTCGATAGAGGGAAGCAGGGAGGGCAGGCATGTGGGTACAGGGGGATATTGTGAATTAAGGATTAGTGTTGTTTGGATTTTAATGAGTTTGAAGAAAAGAATAACACTTAAAATGTGTTTGTAGAGAAGGGTTGGGTCAGGAATTAAGAATGACTCAGAACAGGGGCGTGTGTGTGTGTGTGTGTGAATGTGTACAGACCACCTCTCACTCCATGACCCTTTGCAGGAGCTGCAGTCAACGAAGGCAATATAACTGACAAAGGCCAGAGCAAAAATCTCTCTCACGAAGGAAGAGGACATTTTACATGGAAAGCTTTCCATTGTGGAACCTTCTCTGTTTATATATTGCAGCAGAACCCTAAATGTTCTAGGCTCTGTCTCAAAGCAGAGGAAGATAGTCTATGTCACAAAGAGACTACGAGCCAAAAGAGCAGAAAACAAGAGCGAGAGAAAGGGAGAGAAAATAGAAAGTGATAAGGGCCAAGTGTGTATGTGTGCGTGTATGCATGTGCACACATCCATCCAAATGTGGTGTAAGAGAACCTGAACCTAGAACTTTCAGGGCTGTAGTAGTCAGGACCAATCCCTTGAAGCAAATGCCGTATTTCATTCTGGAGCCAGTGAAGGTTGCATAGCAATTGTGTAATATGCCATTATGATATACCGGGGCATAATCCAGACTAATGAATAGCTCTGTCACACCTTCCCTGTAATCTGGGGTGTCCCTTATAATGCCTTGCTACTGTAGCCTCCAACCTGGATGGCTCACAAACAGCCTCCAGCGTGTAGTCACTCCCAGATATGGCTGTGTGCTGCAGTCAGCCATGCCTTGGCTCTTACCAGCCTTGGTTATACTTCAGGGTGATCCCAACATACTCCCAGTGCCAGCTGTTCCCCAGAAATATATGTCCTGCACTGCCCAGCCCTCTCCTCAACATTGCAAATATATTTAGTCCGTTATACCGTTAAAGGAATACTACGCTATTTTATTATTTTAAATAGCATACCCAAACAGTCCAATTTAAATGCACTGGATTAGATAAAACAGTAAAACAAGTTTATTAACTACAACAAGACAGATTTTTAGTATAAGTAATGAGACTCAGAAGTGGTTACAAGAAAAATAAAAATATAACTTCTTTTAGTGCCTAACTTGTCAAATGATATCCAATTTCAAGCAAAGTTTCCCACCATATGCTGCAGCAGATTACTGACCAAACTCCTAGGTCAGGACCCCTCCTCCAGAGTCCAATGGCTGTTTCCTTTTGTCTTCACAGGTGCAGAGAATGAAGTGGGCAGGGAGAGAGAGAGAGAGGGATCTCTTGGGCTGTCTGCCCCTTCTTTTTATAGTCCTGTCCCCCTTCCCTTTCAGAAGCATTTCCATCTGGGAGTCAAGGGGAGAGGCAGGCTGGTGAAGAAAGGAAGCTACATGCAGTATTTTTGCTAAGATGTATATTTTTATCCCAGTCCTCTTCCTTGCCAAAGAATGGCCACTTAGCACGTCATGGTCCATCAGCCTTGTTGACACCTGGCTGAGGCGTCAGCTTGTCCTTTTTCTCTGAGGAACTGGCTTAGCCTCTCCCCAGATTTATCTTGGAAACGAGCTTATGTTCATAACCTTACATATAATGTTATGTGTATTTTGGCATGATATTATTGATCAGCAAATTGAATTTTTAAATATCTCACAAGCTATACCCTGTGTGACCCTCCTCTCCTCCACCCCCTTCCCACGAGATGTCTGCCGCTCGCTGCATTCCTCCTCCATCCCCAGCAAGGCTCCCCTCCTTGCCATATCCTTCTCCTCCCTGTGAGGCCACCCCCCACCTTGGGAAAAGGAGTGGCGGTGGGATGTGGGAACAGTGGCTGGGGGGGGGACTGAGTGGGGAGGGGGTGGGGCCCAGGGGAAGCTTCACCTGCTGCCCTTGCCTCTTCACCACAGCACCCCAACCCGAGTATGGTGCCCTGGGATGTCGCCCACCCCTAAGGTCGACTCTCTGGTTCTCCCTCCCACTTTCAGTACCACCACAGCTATTTCCCAGATTCTCGTTGCTTTAGGCATTCCTCCCTATCCACCCACTCACAACAGCCCTGCCAGGCTGCCCCAGGCATTGTCCGTTGCCCCTAGACCAACAGATAGAAACTCAACATTTAAGTTTCTAGGGCAAGCCATTTTAAAGTTTTGATTATCCACAAAAGTTAAGAAAATGTTAAAAGAGAGACTCCCCCCTCTTTTAACCATCATATCTTCTAAACACCTTGTCTGATGTGCCTCAAGCTCTCTAGAAAAGTGACATTAAAATCGCACCCATGAAATTACAAGTGAACTTGTTTAGTTCTGGTGTAGGTAGGTATAATAATGGTCAGAATCAGAGCCTATAAATAATTGAAGGCTAGCTGCAACCAGACCTCTGGGAAGGCTGTTGTGTCTATAATATTCAGGCTAATACTGCTGTAGGCATTTCTGTCTGCCCGAGCTCACACTTCATTTAACTGCAAATCAATAAGATGCTTCTTCCAAAAAGGAATTCTGAATGAATGTTGTGAAATAATAAAGAGAAACTCAGACCTGTTTAGAGGCCCCTTGGTAAATGTAATGGGCTGTGCTGAATTCATGGACTTGTTTGTTTATACCAGAGTAGACTTCTTTTAATACCCATTTTCCATTTGTGAATTTAGTATGGGCCTTCTCTCGCTAGGGAAGGGGGAAATTACATTTTATTTCTGTGATATTTTTATATATGGAAAGAGGAGAAACGATCTGAGTACAAATGTGTTTTAATCACCTTGATGCACAGATACTCTGGTGCTCTGCATCATTATCTGATTATTTGAATTCAGGGCCTGAAAAATTTACCCAGTACTACTAGCCTGAGTTCTTAAAAATCCATGAGTGTGTAACTCTTCTGCCCGTCAGAGTTGGCAGCAACAAGGGCTGGGTTCAATATCTAGGGGATCCATTCCAATAACACAATGCAAACTGGCTCGAGCCCCCACCCAGTGACCTAGGACAAATATATACCACCCCCGCTGGGCGCCTCCAAGAGGCAATACTTCCCCTCTCGCAAGCACCTAGTCTGAGTGTAGCAAAAAGCCTTTTAATAACAGAGAGAAACAATGTGGCATTATGTTGGGGAAACACCACCAACAGGATTCATAACACAACCCATGAGCAAAAAATCCACCCCAAGCAAATTGGGGCATGCCCTTTCCCTTTTGTTCTTGAGTCCAGCAACCCCAAATCACCCGAAGTCCCAAAAGTCCAATGACCCAAAAGTCTCTGTCCCTGGTCAGGGCAGCCCCAGAGTTCAAAAGTTTATCTACACAGCTTTACCTCCCAACCTGGGTGGAGATGGGGGTGGAGGTGAGAGGCACCTTACATGATCTGAAGCTGACCGCCCCACAGCTCCATAGGCCTTCGCTCCGCTCTGCTCTGCCGGCTGCCCCACAAACTGCTTCGCTCAGCTCCGCTCCGCGGCCCACATGCAGCTCCCGCTGTCCCACAAACTGCTCCGCATCCCACCAGCAGCTCCCGCCGTCCTATGAACTGCTCCACCAGCCTGTCCACAAGGCACTCCAGCCGTCCCGCAAACTGCTTCACAATGTATCTTCAGGCTCCCCCACTACTTAACACAACGCTCAGTGATTTCAGCTCTCAGTCAGTTCAGCTCTTTGGTGAAGTCGGCTTGTAGTAGGGGAGCCGAGCCTCAGTGCTGGTGCACTATTAGCTCAAAGTGAGCTCAGCAGCCTGTAACTAGACTTCTAATGAAATCAAAATTAGCTCTGATATTCCACAGTGGAGAGAGGAGGAAGTGCAATTAGCATGTAAGGCCCTCACCAAGGGGCCCATGCCACCAAGTATTAATACTTGTTCCCAGCCCCTCTCCATTCACAGAGTTTTGGAACCCATGACCCTTGCCTAGCAAGTGCTACTTAGTTGATGGTGAGTCCCTCCATCATAACAAAAGGCCAAGTACGGTTCCAAGCACAGTTCCCATAATCAGGGTAATAACAATTTATTCTTCCTGCCCCAATAACAGAGACACTGGGGATCCCACAGCAGCCGAAGTGACCATTTGGGCAGCTATGGCCTCATTCTAGGCGGGGTGGGTGTGCCTATGCAAATGAGATCGGCCCCTGAAGTTCTTTTCCACAACTTGCCACACCTCACCACCAGATGTCAGGGTGGAGCTCATCCTGACACTGCTTACAAGTGTTATGAACACCAGTGTATATTTCCCCCACACCTGCCTGAAGATCTTGCTTACATTGTAAATAAACAATTATGCACTGTTGTGTGCAGTATTGAAGTATAGCATTGTACCAATCAACTTTCTTTTTAATAATTTTTTTAAAATATAACTTTGCTCCTTTTCTTTTTTTAGTCTTATTGTACATCAGATCATGGTATCTCTTCACTTGAGTTGTCTTCAGTCTCTACTACCTCCTTTTTCTTTTTTTCACCTTTCCTGTTCATTTATCATTTTCAACTGTCTCCCTGTATTTTCTCTCTCTTGTCCCATTTTCCCCTCTTCATCTCCATCTCCCTCCTAATGTATCCTGTTAATCTCTCTCCTCTTCTCTCTGGGCCCCTCCATGCACATACCCTCCTAATACCCATCAACCTGCACAGAAACAGAGGTTGGAAATCTTATCAGATACCTAATAGCCAGAGAGGACTAAACCTAAAGGCCAAAGACTGCTAGGAAAGATGGAGGGCCCATTGTCAAAGGGCAGTGCCGACGTGAGGATTCATTTTCCTCATCCTGTATGCACCAGAGAAAGGACAGAGTACTGGGGTTCCTATGAAGTTATTGTCCCTGGACTGCTTGGGACTCTGAGCTGAAGGTTAGTTTAAAAAAATGAAACATAGTTGGCTGACCAATTTGAAGTCTCCATTCAGCCTTTTCTACATTCTAGAAGGGTGGGGGAGAGCATTTTTATTTCTTGTGTACACACGGGCTCTCGCTCTTTCTCTGTCTCTCTTCGCTCTCCCCGTCTGGCTGCTACAGTGGCAGGTGGCATGTCTCTGGTACTTAATACCGCTCCTCAGTGGCAAGAGGTGTGTCAGAATGGGACACAGTGCCACACTGAGGATATAGCTACACAGCAAAAGCTGTGCACAGGTGAGCCAACCCGGGCAAGCTTGAATCCTATTGCAGTAAAGACACCTCTGTGTGAGCTTCGGAGCAGGCTAGCGAGCAGAGTAAGTACCCAGTGTCCATGCTGGGTTTGTACTATCCAGAGCAGGTGTGGGCTACGCTGGCTCCAGTGCCTACCTCTGCAACCGCTGAGTGAAACTACAGCAATAGAAACTTAGAAGATGTTCATTTTTCACTTTGTGGCAGTATAGGGAAACTCTGAGCAGCCACAGAGGCTCTGGAGCTGTCCCTCTGCAGTGACCTAGGAAGACAGCACTGCATTGGTTATACTCGATTCATATTTAGTGATTTGGTTTGCTTGTTTACTGGCAGCCATAAGGGTTAGAAATTTAAGTGGTGCGTGTATTTTAGTGTGTTGTAATAAAAGCTGCGTAAGTAGATGGTCATTGTCTAGAAAAGCTTCCTACTCTCATGGGTAAGTGAGCTTTCACCTTGCTAACACTCCTGGGAGATTCCTGTATTTATATTTGTAGAAACTAATACTTGGTGGTATGTTTTTTGTTTTTTAGAGTGCTTATCTTTTGTGCGATAACTCCTTGTTTAGAACTTTCTGGTTACTTCATTTATTTATTTATTTTTAGATTTTATAAAAACGTGTATAGGCATCCATTCTATAAATTAAAAACATAGTGCTAACAACACATTATAAAGGATTGTTTATCCTGCCTTAACAGATAAATATTCACCAGCAAATATAATCAGAATAAAATAAACTCTAAATCCTCCAGCTCTCAGGGTGCCCCCTCCGCACTACTCCCTGGAAAATTAATGAAGCTGTAAATATTGCCAATGCCATGGCTATGGGAAATGGTAGGTGTCAAACTTATATCTGCGTTTTTCATTTTCTCTCCAGCACTTGATAAATTTAGGGGGTACAGATGACTTTCTAATTATCAAAATTAGATCTTGTAAAGAAATCCCATGTTTTTCATTAACATAGTGACTCAGTGCATCTATGTCCTTTTCTATTTCCTTCCACAAATCTCTTGATTTTATTATTGACTTTTGATCAATGTAAATAGTGATTTGCTAAACACTCTTTTCTGAAAATGTAGTATTTAAGACAACAATGTGGATTTTGATTATTTTCTTCTTTCCTGCAGATGTTCTTGAAGGCTACAATGGAACAATTTTTGCTTATGGACAGACATCTTCAGGAAAAACACATACTATGGAGGTAAATTAACAATATTTGATTGTAATTGAGCAGGAATTTGGGAATTAAATGGAATCAGTTGTTTCAGACAATCTGGATGTCTAGAAAAATGAATTGTACTTCTGTGGCATATGTCTTGTTTATAATGCTTGCAGAAATTTCTTCAGTGTGGAGTTTTCTCAAGGATTTTATTGATAAGTAGCTGAAATAAGGAACAGTGAATGACAAGTGCAAACAGCAGCTTCTCCAG
Source organism: Caretta caretta (assembly GCF_965140235.1). Lineage (NCBI taxonomy): Eukaryota > Metazoa > Chordata > Testudines > Cheloniidae > Caretta > Caretta caretta. The sequence continues at coordinate 26,604,057 of NC_134216.1, forward strand.
ATGTATGTATTTTTACAGGTTTTGAATGGGATTTGTTAATCACAAAACAAAAGCAATAATAAGGATTTGTGTACTCACCTTGCATGCAGCATTGTGAAAATTCATCCTTCAATTTTTGTTTTTCTCCTTTGCAATCCTCTTATGGAAATTCTACTCATGCATGCTGCAGCATAAAAAGCTGAGCTTTTGAATCATTGCTCTTGAAGAGAGGAATGCAAGGCCAAAGGCTGAAGTCCCTGTGTATATCCATGTTTCCAGCACAGAGAAGTATAATGTGGTCTGCAGTCTCAGGGCATCTTACCCTTAACAAGGGGAAGGTACCCTACAAGCAGAGGCGGTTAGATGATATTTTGATTTCTTGATCTAATCCTCTGAATCTCTACAAACATTTAATTGTGTGATAGGTTTACTTACATGTGATGCAGTCTGCGTGTTGGGCTGAGATCTGTCTCACAGCAAGAGCCTCCCAAAGTCAGTATATAAGAAACTGGATAACGTTTTTCCACCATATTTTCAGTTCAAGCTACAAACCGTAAATAGAGGGCTGTGAAAGAAGCAGCTCCAACCAGGAAAGAAGTCCTACTCAAACTTGTTTAGCAGCATCAAGCAAATTTGCTGCATGATTAATACAAGTGACCTAATTAACCTAAGGGTGTAGGGGAGAAAGCCAGTAATATTTTCTTCAGCTTTTAAATTTTTGTTTTGTTTTCAGGTGTTTGTAGAATTGCTGTTTGTTTGGCACAATTGCTCCTTTACAGAGGGATTTAATAACTGATGGCTCATGTCTAATTAAGCCTGCCCTTGCTTCCTTTTGGAAATTGAGGGCTGGAGTGGGAGGGAAGAGGAAACATCAGCTCAATCCGCACAGATGGTGGGATGACTGAATAATCCACCAGCTCAGAATGTAATTAAATCAAAATGTCAGCAGGGCTTGAGCTGGTGCTTTCACGTACTGTGAGGAAAGATCTCTTCAAGTCAATTTATATTCAGAATTACAGACTCTGATAAGGAAAACTGCCTGCTGTGGAAAAAGGGGTATTTTCTTCCTTTTTAAATTTTTTTAAAAAAATTAATAAAGCCACCTGTCACATTTAAAGAGGAATCATGTCTTGTTTTCAGCTTTAATCCCTCTTTTTAACCCAACATCCTCTTGTAATGCCATTACAATACTTTAAAGGGGGAAAGCATAAGCTGATCTAAAATTGAAGAAATATTAAATCCTCAAGGTGAAGCTTTTATGGTGGATTTTCTGCAATATATGTGAAGTATCTCACATTTCAGTAAAAGCGGCAAAGAGTCCTGTGGCACCTTAGAGACTAACAGACGTATTGGAGCATAAGCTTTTGTGGGTGAATACCCACTTCGTTGCATGCATGTCACATTTCAGTGTTACACTTAACAGGACAAAGTAGTACAATGGAGCTATGGTAAACCATGTCTGGCATTTGTAACTTGCATAGGGATGCCTGAGAGAGCCACATTGAACTAGATAAGACTCGTATCAATCTGCATTTGTAGGGAGGTACCTTTTTCTTTTGTCCACTAATCTCACATGAGCTTACGTTCAGTTGATTCACATGGACTTTGAGCTCACTCTAGACTCTTCAGAAGCAAGTCTGCCATAGGTCCTAGTTATTGTATCAACGGCCTGAAATAAGAGCACTGTCTCAGTGTTACACTTTGCTCGTGGCTGCTTGTCTCCCATGTTAAAATGTGGGAAATAATGTTCCCTTATTGAAACGAAGGGTTTTAATGAGCAAAGCATTGCTGTTCTGGTGTATTCACTGACCGCGCTGTCAGGATGGCAGCAGTAGAACTTTCCTCTAACCCATTCTTGAGGTTACAGCTGGGACACTGAGAGTTTTGTAGCTTTAACTTCTGTGTTACTAGGCCACCGTGGTTTCTTCTGCCTTCCAATGTTGGCATGAATTTTTTTTTTTTTTTAATTCTAATACAGTGGAACCTGCTTCAGTGAACTCTGCTTTTAGTAAAAAGAAAAGGAGTACTTGTGGCACCTTAGAGACTAACCAATTTATTTGAGCATTATTGGTTAGTCTCTAAGCTGCCACAAGTACTCCTTTTCTTTTTGCGAATACAGACTAACACGGCTGTTACTCTGAAATCTGCTTTTAGTGAAACTCGATTTATCGTGAAATAGAATACAATTTCCTCCTCTTTCAGTGCATCACAATGTGCAAATGTTAATAAGTCCCACTGTGCTGAGCCTCTTGAAAAAAGTATTTCTGTGTGGCAGGAGGAAAAATGTCTTTGCGAGCATGATCTTGCTTCCATTGAAGAAAGTACCTACTGACCTCAATGGAAACAGGGTCTGGCCCTAGAAGAGGATTACAAAGTGTATACTGGGTGTTCAATTTGCATGCACACTTCATTTATCCTTTTTCACATAGACGCTTTGTTTTCTGGGACTGGGCTATGTATGTGAGGAGAGGGTGGAGCATGAGAGCTCATTAGGGAAAGGAGAACTTTTTATTTTATGTTTTTACATTGTCATTTATTTGGGGTGAGATGGAGTGTGTGTAAGATATTCTCTTCCCATTAGAGAAAGCACACTCCAAGCAATACTATTGGGCAGATGTGCTTGCAAAGCTGATTGCAGACTGATCCAAAGGGCAGGAATTAATGGCATTAAAGTTATACTGCAGTGCCAGTTCAGTAATAGCGTGTCTTAATGGCACAGATATAGGCAATGAGGCATGATCCCTTTGGTGGCAAGGTAAAGCATGGGATCATCTCCGCTCCCTCCCCCTCCCCCCCAAAATAATCAGGGATTCAGAAACAATTTATATTTAATTTAATATATCACCTCTATTTTCCTTCTTACTGACTGCTGCGAACCACTGTACTGAACAATGCAAGCTTCTCATTCCTTGAGGAGCTGAATGGGTTGCCATACATATAGGCTTGGCAGAATTTGATTTTTTTCCCCATCAGATGATGTCAGTGTTTATTTTGAGCATTTCTACTTCCATTGATTAAAGTGTTCAGTTGTGTGAAATTATGGGGTTTAAGTATTCTTTTTTTTTTAAATTATTTTTTTTATTTAAATGTTCCAAGTTGTGGGAAATTATGAGATCAGACAGTTATTTAATGACAGACACTGAGAGTCAAAAAGTTTAAACTTTGACCATTAAATCACAAATTGTCAATATATACAGAGTAAATATAATTAAATCAAACACCAAGTTGTCAGGCATTTTTCTTACTTTGCCTATCTGTAAATTTTAATTATTGTCAATGGAAATACTTTTACAGTGATTTGTATTTGTATGGTGAAATCATGTTTACTAACATTTACCAATAAAAATGTAATTCTTCCAAGCGAAACTATATAGTGGTTAACGTTGACTTTTGTATAAATACCAAAACACATACATGTTTGTTTTAACATTAATTGAATATTCATAGTCTAAATGTAGCTGAGCTCTGCTTTTCTAGAAAGGGGCATTTAGCAGTATAACTGATTCGGTTTTTCACTAGGATCTGTAATTCAAGGGCAGAAAACTAGTGGATACTTTGAACAAAACCCTTGAGATAGACAGCTATATATATAGAACGTACCAGTTTTCATGTTTAATTTCTGTCATACTGGCTTAATGTTTATAAGATGACTGTCACTCCGCGCGCTCCAGTGTATTTAAATGCAGCAAGTTGTGTCTTCAGGGACTGTATCTGAAAACAGTAATAATAGCTGACTGATTGGTAGGACAGTTATATATGACAAACCAGTAAGATCCCAGAAATCTGTACATTATATAAAAAGCTGTATAACTAGTCTGTAAATTCATAGTTTTTCTTCCTCACTTGCTCTGATTTTTGTGTGTGTTGCTTTTACAGTTGAAATGGGTTTTACTCATAGAAATGACTACTGACTATATTTTTAAAATGATTTCTCATGATTCATGGCAACATGGATATCTACCCAATTTTTAAAAGTAAGGGTATGATCGTGAAATCAACATCTTCTCTGATGTTGACCATTTTTATTCGTGATGTTAACACTTTTGTATGGGGTTTGTTTTTGCAGGCCATATCTTTGAGTCCATATGTTTTTCAATAATAATCCATAATCACTGGAAAAATCCCTTATATTGTATCATCAAGGCCTTTCTTTAACTATGTGTGAACGTAAATGACTGCACAAGGTGTGAGATCTTCCTGTTATGTTCATAGAAAGATTTTGTTTCAAACTCTCATCATAATTCACTTAAGGTTGATTCATCTGTATGTCCTGCAGTTAGGGAAACTGTTTTTACTTAATATTTGGAACTCCTTGATAGGGCATAGGAAGCTGGCTGTGCCCACTAATACAGAGAATGGTCCTGTTTGCAAGACTGCATCTTGGCAACTTGGCCTGACAAGCCACAGTGTAACCAAAATACCCTCCTTCCCAGATCTCTCTTTTGGCTGCCTGCACTAGTGAAGAGTCTGATGAATGCAGCTTCAGGAGATTTTTTTCTTTTCTATTTTGGCACACACAAACAACCCTTTCCAAGTTACAGTTTGCCGTTGTGTCTTTAGGGGAAGCTGCACGACCATCAGCTAATGGGAATAATTCCAAGAATTGCACATGACATCTTTGATCACATCTATTCCATGGATGAAAACCTGGAGTTTCACATAAAGGTAAATGCAAAATGACATGTTATGTAATGGGTCAGATGGAAGACAATGAACTGGATGGTAAAACTCCATTTTGTTACAAAATGTAACATTTCACTGCAGAGTTTTTCATTTTTCCTTAGGTGATTTAACAGACCCATTAATATAAAAGAGGTTTTTGTACAGGAATCTGATGTAGTTGTGTCTGCTGTAGTTAGGCTATGGGAAATATCCTTGCTGGGATTTTTTTCTGTTTGTATTTCTTTCAGATCTCTATAATAGTATAATGCACTGTTTCTCTATATTCCTTCCCTAACTCAAATACATGGAGTTTCAGATCAGCCCTTGTTGTTAGTTATTAGCAGTTTGGTATGCATGGCACTTTACTGAGAGACTATAGAGCAGGGGTGGGCAAACTGCAGGCTGCGTTCAGCCTGTCAGACCTTTTAATCCAGCCCTCGAGCTCCTGTCAGGGAGCGGGGTCAGGGGCTTGCCCCGTTGCAGCCGGGGAGCGGGGTCGGGGGCTTGCCCCACTCCGTGCATGCTGTGGCTCCACGCGGCTCCTGGAACCAGTGGCATGTCCCCCCTCTGCCTCCTACGCGGAGATGCGGTCAGGCAGCTCTGCGCACCACCCCGTCCACAGGCCCTGCCCCTGCAGCTCCCATTGGCCATGGTTCCTGGCCAATGGGAGCTGCAGAGCTGGCGCTTGGGGCAAGGACAGCATGTGGGGACCCCTGGCTGCTCCTATGTTTAGGAGCCGGAGGGGGGACATGCCGCTAGTTCCAGGAGTTGTGTGGAGCCATTCTAAAACAAATTGGCAACAGAGTTATGAGTGTAGCTTATTTTTTCCATAGAATAAAATTATTCAGATAAAATGGAGCCTAACTATACAAATACTCACTGGACAAAACTTAATCTGGATACTAGTAGCCACAACTCCATTAACTTAAATGGGGTTTTGCTTGTTTGTGCCAATGCTGAGTTAGCCCTTTATTTTGAGGTTTTTGTTCATTGTCTCTCCAAATTTTTTTTTTTTTTTAAACAAAGCATCGTTTCTCTTCAGCTCACTCCTCCTCCTTTTGGTCCTGATTCAGAAAGCACTTATGCAGGTGCTTAACTTTAAGGATGGGCTTAACTTGGATTAACTAGATTAATACAGATGTTGTACTAAACCTGCTAAAAGTGTCGTCTTGTAATGTACATCAGTATAGCTTTCGCAAATGTCAAAGTGGTACCTCGCTACATATACTAAGGTAACATTTGAGCTTATTAATTTTCTGTGATCTCAATTTGCATTTTCAATTCTGCATATCTCAAGGGACTTCGTGAAAGAAAAGAACAAAGGTAGATTTATTCACCTTATTTTGTTGATGGACCAGTGTGAAATTACCCTTCACTGGGTAGTACTGTACACCTTTTTAGTGGAGTCATTTGCCTCCTCTTATTTTCATAGATATGGCAGTGTAGGTAAAGAACAACACTTCTGAGTCAGTGCTATAAATCTAAAACAAACACTTGTTTTGCACTAGGTTTCTTACTTTGAAATTTACTTGGACAAAATAAGGGACTTACTTGATGGTAAGTAACAGCATGCTGTTTTGTTCCCCACTGGCTGGGTTGTGGGGAGTTTGAGGAATGTGTTTCTTTCCTATTTATAATTGATTCAATGCTGTCGTATTGAAAAACTTGAATTAAATTTACAGTTGAAAGACTGAATTTCTAAATTTTATTTAAACTGGCTTAGGTTATCTGATTATCTGTCTCTTACTTTATGATAATAGAAGAGGCATTTGAATTGTTGAGACACTGTGTGCCACAGCTTTTCTGTGTAAACGAGGATGTTTCAGTGGTGTACAAAATCCAAGTGCCAGAGGTGCATTTGTGTCCAGTGTCGATATACATAGCTTGCTTATAAGCTATAGACTTCTGAGATTTTGTACTTTCTTGCCAACCAGACTACTTCTGAGTCCTGCAAACTAACATTTTCATGCATACTGTACATGTAAACCTTATGACTTACAGCCAGTTTGCAATTGAAATGCAGACTTTATACAGTATTTGTCAGAAGTTAGGTTAGATTTACATAATTAAATTTTAGCCCAGAGTATGAGAATAGACCAAGCTTTAATCAGTGTTTTTACTATGTTTCTGTTGGTTAGAAGAACTTGGGAACATTACAAAAATAATAGATTGTTTCAACTGTTGTTCCAGCCTGCACCTATTCAGTTAGTCTGGAGATGTGGGAGGGGGGTAAACTGTAATATTAACACACAAGCAGTGAAGTTGGCTGGAACTCTATTAAGCCTTGGAAATATTTGCTTTGTTCAGGAAATCCAAGTTGGTTTCATGTTTCTTCAATACGTGTTTATACTGATTGGAGCATGCAATGAAAGCTCTCACCCATGAAAATCATTTTAGATAAAAAGCCCTCCCCGGAAATTAAGGGTAACTTTTTTAAAGTAAGGAACAGGAAAAAAAATCCTCATTCTGAATTTGAGTTTTATAATGAGTTATACTGTGTTCAAATTATTCTTTTGTCATTTCTACAATTGACAGAATTTGTAAGTGAAATGCTCCTAATACATGTAATCTTTCTTCCAGTGTCAAAGACGAACCTTGCAGTACATGAAGATAAAAACAGAGTTCCATATGTAAAGGTATAAGGAAGACTTTCATATGTTTGATTTAGTTCATTTTCCCCTTCTCCCCACCCCATGGGTCCTTAAACCAGCTTCTACTTTTATGTGGGGATTTCCATTTGAACCTTCCTTAACATGCACTTTGTGTGTGTGCGTGTGTGTGTGTGTGGGGGGGGGACGGGACGGGACGGATGGACGACAACTCGGAGTCTGGTGGCACCTTAATAAATCTGTTAGTCTTTAAGGTGCCACCAGACTCCTCATTGTTTTTGTGGATATAGACTAACATGGCTACCCCTCTGATACTTTGTGTGTGTGTGTGTGGAGGAAATAAAATTTACATAATCAAAACCCTGAGCATGTAGGCAATTGTGAGGAAAATAAGGGGTGTGTGCATGTGCATGCCAACACGTGTTGAACAAGTGAATTTGGTGGGTTTTGTATTGTTTGTTTGTAGGTGGTTGTTGCTTAATCCGTTCTGAATTGTAGCTGTAATAGTCCTTGCATTTAAACAGTTTTGTGAAACATTGATCAGATTGAATCATTTCTCTTTGCTTCACTTCCCAAGTGTTTTTAAATGATTACATTTTGTTATACATGCTTTTAAAGTGAAACATTTATATTAATATTTAATACGGAACATGATAGAGAATTGAAGAGCATAATTTTTTTTTCTTCAAAATTCACTGGTATGGATGCTATGTGTGGTTGATCTATAATCTTCCAACAGACATAATGCAAAATGTTGTTGTTTTACAAACAACAATGTAGATTGTTGTTTATCAGCTTCTTGCTCCTCTACTTAAATTCCATAGAAAATGAAATTGGACATTTCTGATGAAAAGGGGAAGTATTCTATTTTCTCTTACCTCTTATCCTCAGATGGGAGAGCAAAGAAGGCCAAATCATTCCATAAACATTACCATATTACAGGAGAGAAGGAGAGCAATCTCCCCCCTGCTGTTGAGCTGGGAATGAAAAAGTAATTGTGGCACCGGAATCTAAAAGAACTTAGAGGTTTTACTGGAAGTTATTTGATACTTCAGCATTTTCTGATTGTATAGAATCCTCTTATTTGGAGTGTTTGATTTGATTGATCCTTTAATGCAATCTGAGAGTAGAATCTTCTCAAGTTACCCACCATAAAACCTACTGAAGTCAATATGAGGGCAGATTTTTGCCATATCTCTTTTAAATGTTCATATTGGATATTTATTTTTGCCTGAGAAAGATGAACATTTTACATTACTATGAAAAGATGCAAAGACACATTTTCTATACTTCTAAATACTGAATGTTCATGTTTCTAGGGGTGTACAGAGAGGTTTGTCTCTAGTCCTGAAGAAGTTATGGATGTCATTGATGAAGGGAAAGCAAACCGCCATGTAGCTGTTACAAGTAAGTGATCTCAAAGAAGTATATAAAGAAACAATAGTGCTTAGTACCTATATTTTGTCTCTTGCTTAGATTAGGAAATAACACCCCAATCCATCAAAGCACGTGGATAATTCTATTGAAGTAAACAGGACTACTCATGTGCTTACAATTAAGGATGTGTTTAAGTATTTTACTTACTTACTCACTCTAAGATACCAGTGTGCTAGAACAGTTGGTGAATGTTGACTTTTTAATGATGATCTGTGATGTGAGAAGATCTTTTACTTTGGCCCAATAAATGACTCTTGGAGAACATTAAAAAGCAATTGGGAAAACCAAGTGCAAATACACATTTAGGGCTAGTCCAGCTCCAACTGATAATTTGAAAACTCCTATTGACTTCAACGGGAGCTGAATTGGAACCTCAGTTTAACATGCATTGCAATTTCTCGACATAGGCTTTGTGAGATTCCTTACATTTTTAGCAGCAATATATACTATTGTATAACTGCAATGAAAGGTATAACTTTTTAAAGAATGGCTTGTGGTACTGTTTTCAAAATAACATGGAGATTATTTTTTAAGATTTGTCTGAAAACACATTAAAAGATTTTTAAATACTATTTTGTAATATTTATTTTAGCAGCCAAAAGTTATAGAATGAAAAGTTATGAAATATTATCAAGCTAGTGGTTTTAGTGGTTATTGCTATTTTGTATTGTGGGTGACTGTTGTGTAGACAGTCTGTTAGTGTTGACTTTAGTTATGATGTGTGTTTCATTAAGAAAATGAGCAGTGGATGGATGCAGTAACTGCATATAACTCACTATAGTTTGTTTGACAAATTATACCTGAAAAATAATTTCTAAGCTTTTACAAGTAAAAGGGAAAACAAGTAATTTTTACTTTTGAGCAATGGATTTCTATTCAATTGTAATTTAAATCAGTCCAAATTATAATGCTAGATTTCATAACTTTGGCTCTAAAATGTATTAGCTTGTCCACAGTTTACTGCTGTTCAATAAACCTCTGATATCTTGAAAACGTGAATGTAGGCATCTGATGGGTTCCAGGCTGAGGGTTTTGTTTTGTGAATTCTAGGTTTTGTTCCATATTCCCACTATGCCCCTGCCCTCACTTTGTGATTTGCTCTAGGTTTATGATTTATCTCTGCCTCAGTTTACTCATCTGTGAAGTAGAGATAATAGTTTCCTACCTAACTGATGATGAGATACTAAGTGAACGGTGCCGTGTTTTAATGTAATTGTCACTACTGCTGTTACAGAATGCATTTGATGGAATCCTACTGATTTTGGGCTTCTTTGCATGCATACATTTCATTGGCTACATTTAGAGTTTTGAGACCTGAATATAACAAATAAGATTTTAAAAAGTGGAATTGTTTATCCTTTTTCTGTATTATAATTCAAATTTGTGGAGGAATCAGTTGCTCACAATAACACATAAAGACGGCAGAATAGGCTCTTATTCTGCTCTGTCTTTTGCTGTGTTTCCTTATCCCACTGAAGCAGTGGCCTGGACTGAGTTCCAGTAGCTGGAAAGCAAATAAACCTTTTAAAACATGTATTTATTATTTTGTATTTTTACTGCACCCTATACCAGATCTGTAACTATTGTCATGGTGCATTATACCATGCTAGGCATGGTGATGAAAAAGACCGATATCTTTGATCCAGTCCCCAGACTATAACATAGGTTGCCTTTGATGCAACTAGTGACTTTGGCACAGACAAATCTCATTACTCAAGTATATTTGGAAACTTCTTCTCTAAAAAAGCAAATGACTACCTCCTAGCCAATTCTGGCAGTTCCTTCTGAATCCTTCTTGTTCTTCAGTTTGCTGTTACTCAGTGGATTTTCCCCTACATTCTCACCTTCTTTTCTGAAGTACTGTGCTCTTCTGCTTTTGCTTTGCCTTTCTTGCCACACCTAAAAAACTTCTATAGAACAGCTTTTCTTTCTGTCTTTCTTTTGACTGAACACCCAAATCTACTCTAACCTCATATCCAGCCCCACACCAAGGTGTAGAAGTCCAGACAGGAATCAACCAGAGAACGAACTAGTGCCAGGGTTGAAAGTAGGGAGAGGAAGAGGAAAACTTTGGGAATGCTGTAGAGAAAGTGAGGGGAGAAACAGAGTGGAACTAAAGTGAACACAAAGATTCCAAGCTTGGGAGAGAAGAAAGCCAGTAGTGAGGTCAGTGGTGATAGAGAGGTGGGGGTGGAGGGAAAGGAGGTGGTTACTTGTCTGACATCTTCTCTTGGATATCTCACTACAACCTCCAACACAATGTGGTTAGATCCAAGCTTATGTTGTATGGAAACTTGCACTGCACCTGACCATGCTGTACCTATTGTGTGGATCACTGAGGATTCCAGGCCCCAGGGCTCTCACTCTGACACACAAGCAACAAAAATCGCTTTAAAATTCCCATACAAATCCTCATGTGTATTTCTGAGGAACTCCATGGCAACGATTACATCCAGACCCATTTCAACTCAGATGCTTTATGACTTGCATCATAATTCTCAAAAACACTTGCACTCCACACCTTAACAAACTTCCTTCCCATTCCAATATACTGTAGTCATTCTCTTGTTACAGTACTATCTTTCTTAATAATGTATTTTCTAGCCTCTCTCTGTGTGTGTGTGTGTGCGCATGCTATGTCCTTGTTACCAAACACAGCAGGGGAATTGTCACGTTCGGGGGGGTGCAATCCAGACCAGCGAGAGGCTGTGTCACCGTCTGCCCCGCAACCTTGGGAGCCTCACAATGCTTTGCTATTGTAGCTTCCAACCAGGGCTGCTCACAAACAACCTAACAGCGTGCAGGCCACACCCTGAGTGTCTGTGTACAGCTACACCCCTGGTCCAGCAACTCCAACCCCAGCAGTTTGTGACTAGAGGGTTGCTGACACTCTGTCTTCTGCCAGCCTGGATTACTAGTTGCAGGGTGATACCAAAACACTCCCAGTCCCAGATTTTCCCAGAAACATGTTCTGCACTGTCCAGCCCTTGCCTGGGCAGGTTAGATATTAAAGTTCTGTTGCCCCCACTAAAAGGTCAATATTCAACAATTTGCTACTTTTATTTGGCAACTGGATTTGTTTAGACAAATGTATTTAACTACAAAGAGAAGTTTTGAGCGAGTATAAGGTATTAAAGTTAGAAATGGTTATTTAAAAAAAAAAAAAGATAAAACGCCTCCTACTAGCTGAAACTTACAAGCTAGACTTGGTTTAAGGTAAAATCTTTACGACATGTTCCCAGCAACAGGGGTAACCAAATTCTCATATCAGGATCAGTCGGTCCCGAAGTCCAAGGGCTGGTTCCTTTGTCATCTTATGTGAAAAGAGAGAGAGAGCTTGGGATGTTTTTGCCCTGCACTTTTATAGTTCAGTTACCCGTTGAAATTCATTTTCCTGAGGATTACTCCTAGATAAAGTTCATTCCAGCTGTGAGAAAAGAAATATGAAGTCTCTTGGTGAAAGAGGTTCCATGTTTGCTAAGATGCAGATAGATCTGTTCCTGCCCCCCTTCATTGCCAAAGAATGGCCACTTGACCGGTGATTGCCAATCCGCTTTGATGACACCTGGGTAGAGGCATCATCTTTTCGTTTGTTTACCTCCTCCCCAGACTTGTCTGGTAAACACACTGTAGTAGTAATTTCAGTTTGTTCATAACTCTTAATATGCATCTCATACATAGGTTACACAAGAAGATTGATCAGTGTGGTGTTAGTTTTTAAATGATACCTGACAGGGCATATTTTGCACAGAGATTATTACAATAATGTGTAGGGTGTGAATATAGGGGTACTTCTGATCACAGGAATATCATCTGTAATTCTGCTTTGTACTCCTAAATCTCTTGGGTTTTCATTGACTTTTTATTTTAATGAAAACAAATTAGGATTCTCAATTTAGGCCCAAAGTGTATGCTGTTTAAGAAAAATTATTTGGTGAGGGTCCTTCTAAAGAAACACTTCACATTTTCCACCCCATCACCCCAAGATCATGTCATTTATCATGAATCTGGCTAATTTTTAGCCATATGAGTGGAAAATAAAAGCTCATTCTAGATAGCATAAATGTTAGTCACTACTCTTGAGGGGCAACTGCTTTCAGAAGGGTTCAAGAAGTTGTTGTCTGAAATTTATACTTTCAAGTAGACTATTTTGTGGAGTTTCCATGCTTATTGACTAGTCACAGGCCAACTATGATAAAATGAAATAAGAACACATATTGGCAGATTTTAAAAATTTCTACAAATGGGAATGTTAAACAAAACCATTAAAAGTATTATTTCTTTATAGATATGAATGAACACAGCTCTAGAAGCCACAGTATCTTCCTGATTAATATTAAACAAGAGAATGTAGAAACTGAAAAGAAACTCAGTGGAAAGCTTTATCTGGTGGACTTGGCTGGAAGTGAAAAGGTAATGAGTACATTTTTATCAGTAATTTTTACCAGGCTTAGAAGTATTACTGTATTCCTAAATTGAGTGTGTTTTGGTGCAACTTAAATCTATGGATGTAGCTTATGCTACTTAAATGTTGCATATCTATTATTATTATTATTAAAAGTCTAGTATGTAGGTAAGAATATTGGCTCAAACTTAATCTGTGACATGTTTGGAGTTCAAGGTCGGGGAAAGCAACAGGTCAGTAGTACTAACTAGAACGAAATCCAAAACACAGCATCTGTAGTTGGTCTTTAATTTGTAATGGAGCAAATTGCAACAATATAATTTTCATGTAACTTGACACATACTGTATCAGAGCATGTATCTTCATGTTTGCTTTAATGCAAGGCCAGGTTTGTTCACTAGCATCTAGAGAAAACTGTTATGGGCATGAGTATAGACTTTCCACCAGTTTTTGTTTGGGGGTGTGTGTGTCATGTAACCTTTCTGTAAGATGTTAGATTGGGCCATTACTGTAGTTCTAATTCAGACATACCCCATTTCCAGTGCTTCCGTTTTTTAGCATATTAGGGTGTTGAGATATTAGTATTCAATACAGTTGATGTAGCTGAAGGCTACATATATGGTATTGAGGCTCCCTGCATGATAATTTTCATAACACTGATGGCATAAGCTATTTTTGCTTTCATTTGGATACAGAAAAAATGTTAAGCAGAATGAAATTTATATCTGTTTACTCAGAAGAATGAGCCCAAACAGAATTACAATGGAACAAATCTCCATTTTGTTGCCCAGAATTGATCTGAACATCAAAGAAAATGTTCTTAACATGCAGCCAAAAGGAATGTCTGGTTGCAAATAAATAGTAATAAAAAATTCCTTGGTTAGAAGGATTACTTCAGATCTAATTTAGGACTTTGTTGCATTTCTCTGCACTGTCCACCCACACGCTTTGGACTAAGAAGTATTTGAGAAATAATCAAACATAAATAGTATAGATGGGTGTTCCATAATGGTAATAGACTTTATTTTTTTTTTCACTTTAGAGACAAATGGGTAAAATAAAATGTTGTGTTGCAGTATATTGCATGGTTGGTAAAATAGCCTTCTTTATATATTGGTTGATAATTCTATTGGTGATTGGCAGCAAAAAGCACTTTCACTTAAAGAAATGTATGCATGGATTTATTTTATGTCCATTAGAGAATTCAGAATATTGTTATAGCAGTTTGGAAAATGAGTTCCCAGTTAGCTTCCCCTCATCCTTAAATTCACAGATTTGTGATTTTATTAAATTGGTTTGGGGGCATTCAGAAGACAACCTGAAATTATGTAGCCTCTCAGTAGGCTAGCCTGTTCATTGGTGGAAAAATTTTTCACTTGTCCGTGAGGTAGCATCCATTTCCCACAGCTGGATGCAGAAGTAATATCAGGCATATATTGTACCTTCAGCGGTACAATTAAAAAGACATATATGGCCTGATCCTACACTTCTTAAAATTCCCATTTAACTCAGTGGTTCCTTTGACCAAGTAAGGACCCACCCATAGACGATGTTTCTACTTTGAGCTAATGGGAAGAGAACCAAGAGAAAGATGGGAAAATGCCATTGAATAGACTTTTTCTAAGATGCTTTAAAAGTATTAGATACATTTTTTTAAAATAACTTCTTTAGTTTGAGGGTAACATTTTTTTCTCTTCCAAGGTTCTGTAACTTTTCCATTGTCTCTTTCTGTATCGTAACATTATTTGCACAAGCCCTCATTGACAGTTTAATCTGACATATTTCTGCTATCTGGTAGGTCAGCAAAACTGGAGCAGAGGGCTCTGTTCTTGATGAAGCTAAAAATATCAATAAGTCTTTGTCTGCTCTGGGCAACGTGATCTCAGCCTTGGCAGAGGGAACTGTAAGTAATCCTTTTTACTTTTTGTGCTACTAAATAATAATAAAAAAAGCTATATTTGTCAATCAGCTTTCTTTACCATGGATACATGAAATAAGCCGACATCTCCATTTAGGAAGGAGAAAGGGGAGTATTGGCTTTGAACTGTAAACTAATATAACACTGTCCTTTTCTACTGAATCTAGAAAGTATAATGAAAACTATTAGCAGGCACAACACATCTTAATAGAATTAAAACAAATATACCTATGCCACACGTTGCAAACTCAGTAAAGTCTAAATTGTTGGTACCTCGTGCTCTTTCTAATGTGCCGATTAAAAACATTGTTTGAAGAGTAATTTATCTGTCTTTCAATTAGAAAACCCATGTTCCATACCGAGACAGCAAAATGACCCGAATTCTTCAAGACTCCCTAGGTGGGAACTGCAGAACTACCATTGTTATCTGCTGTTCTCCCTCTATCTTCAATGAAGCAGAAACCAAGTCTACCCTAATGTTTGGACAAAGGTGAGTCCACCCAGCATTGGCCTGGACGTTGTTTCTTCTGTCTTCCCGCCCTGGCTGCAGGTTCTGAACCAACTGAACTGCAGAGTGTTTAGAAGAGAACTATGTTAGGTGGACATTGGTTTTTAAATAGAGGCTTCAGTTTCTGTACAAACTGTAGTTAAAAAAAATTATTTTGTCCTGAAGGATGCTTCAGAAATATAAATGGGAAAGTTGTTCCTTGGATTATAAGAAAAAATAAATGTTACGATGGCAAGAAACTACACTAGTCAAGAGTTCAAAGCTTGTCACTGGAAGGACTAAGCACAGTAGCATCACTTTAAAATGTTATGGAAATGGCAACAGCACTGTGTTTTTCATCCCCGAGCTAACCCAGTAGCCAACTTCTGGTTTTGCTTCATCTAGGGAGCTTTCACTTGAGGCTGCTTTTGAAGCTTTTGAGGTTTAGTTTTCCCTTGAATGACAGCTTGATGTAACTGACGGGACTGCAAAGGAAGCATTTTCTGCTGCCACTTAGGAGGAATATAATGTGGATTTGTGTGTAATGTCTTTTTCAGTAGGTTTATGCATAAATGGGATCTTGCCACTT
Organism: Caretta caretta; assembly: GCF_965140235.1. Taxonomy (NCBI): domain Eukaryota; kingdom Metazoa; phylum Chordata; order Testudines; family Cheloniidae; genus Caretta; species Caretta caretta. The sequence goes on from NC_134216.1 coordinate 26,620,143, forward strand.
TTAAAGATCTCTGGAGATGAAGGCAAGGATGAAGCAAAAAGGGTGGAAATGGTCAGAATGAAAATCTTTGTCTCATACTGGTCCACAAGAAACAGTTCTATGAAGTCCATGGTGGGAGTTTGTAAAAATATGCCAGACTCATTGAATAATTAGTGTTTTTATTATAATCTATGGAGCCTCTGATACTTTTGGAAATGACTTGCTTTGTGTAGTGTATGACTGATAAACAAAACAATATGTGCTAATAATTGCTCTTTGCAATGTAATTTACTTAACCATTGTATAATATATTGGAATCTCATTTATCTGTCAGAAATTGGGTTATGTTTTTTCAGGTGCACAAACTGCAGCAAAACCCACCCTTCTGAAGGAGCATTTTACAGGGGATAGTATAAGAATGTGTAAAGTTTTACCTGGCAACCCTTTATTCATTATGGCCCCATTCCAGCTTCTATTAAAGTTGATAGGAGTTTTGCTATTGACTTCAGTGGGAGAAGGATGGGACCTGTATTTCTTAATCAGTGCCTGATGATGATGCCTTCCTTGCATATAGACAGAAAGGGGCATAAAGAGTGCAATATGTTGGGGTGGGGGAGCAGTGAGGGGGCAAAGGAGGAGGTGAAAAGGCTCACAATTCCTGTCCCCCCCTATGCATTTGGAGCTTTGCTGTGTGGGGCAGTTAGTGGGTGGAGCCAGAGGTGACAGTGAGTGGAGCCATTCTGCAGCACTCTTCTCTTAGGGACATTCTGATGCTGCTCCAGTATTAACTTGCCCTTGGCATCTGCTAGGACCCAGACGTGGCAAAGCAGACATGAGCTATGGGAAGCATGACTGACTTCCTGTGAGTTCTGCTGCCATTGGGGAAGGATCTTTGTCCCCTTCCCACTCTGTGGCACCATAAACTGCTCACTGAATAGGAGCATGCGGAAGAACTCCCCAGGGAGAATTTTATGGGGGTTTTCATTCTGGGTTTTTGGTGGGAGTGGAACATCTGGCCCATTGTAGTTATGACAAAACTATCATTCAAAAATCACAATAAAATGGAGAAATAGTCATTTCTATGCTTAGACTGAGGGATTATTAAAGATTTTCTTGTTCATTAATTTTGTTTTCATTTAAACGTATATCATCATGCAAAAATAAATTACATTTCTTGGAGACATTTGCTCCTTATTGATATGTAATAACTGAGTAGTGAAACTGAGTAAATGCAAATATTAGGATGCAATAATAATAATTATAAAAACATTGCTATGTAATGGATCAGTGGCTGTGGCTTATTGGCTTGAATACTGCCTGGTGTTAGAGACTGGGAGCGGGGAGTTACTGTTAAACAGTATGATGGGGTCACAATGCTGTCAACTTCATACCTGTAATTTTTTCACTTTGAATTCAGTTCATTCTGGCAGTGAATGTTTACACCTCCTCATAACATAACAAAATAAATAGTCCCTATTGCGCCAACTACATCTGTCTGAATAAATTGCTTGTCCCTTTTCCTTTTTGGATAGAGCTTCAGTCCAGTGAAGCAGTAAAATAGGTGCTTAACTTTAAGCATGTGAGTAAATGCTTCATTGGGGCCTCGATGAGGTTAACACTGAGCTGCCTGTTGGTGTGTTCTGACCTTTATCTCTACAAAGTTGGATACCATATAATTTTACAGTTCCGTTTAGGTGACTATAGGTTAACATATTTTTAAAGCTGTAAGAACGTGAAAGGTACTTTCTCTTCATAAACGTGTATTAATCCCCTCTAACATTACTGGAAATGATATGCACATTCACTGTGTGTAGATAGTGCGATATATGTATCAAAACCTCATTTTATACATACATAGCGAAGCTCACTGAACATCTGAAGACCAATTTCTGTATTTGGATTTTCATCTCTCTGGGATTCAAAAATAGACCTTATGTTCAGAAGGCAAATGAGTTTTTAGAAACTGTATGACTTAGCACAGCTTGGCTAACGAGAGCCTTAATTTCTGCTGCATGAATAATAGATGCAGTGCTGTGAATTTGTTTCACTTACTATGTCATATGTAAAACTAGAAATAACAAAGTATCGTGCTAAAAACGCTAAGTATTTTTCTAGGAGGGGGAATTTTAGGGGCAATTTTATCTCAAGATATGTTTTATTTTTTGCAAAAAGAAAAGGAGTACTTGTGGCACCTTAGAGACTAACCAATTTATTTGAGCATGAGCTTTCGTGAGCTACAGCTCACTTCATCGGATGTATACCGTGGAAACTGCAGTAGACATTATATACACACAGAGACCATGAAACAATACCCCCTCCCACCCCACTGTCCTGCTGGTAATAGCTTATCTAAAGTGATCATCAAGTTGGGCCATTTCCAGCACAAATCCAGGTTTTCTCACCCTCCCCCCTCCCCCCCCCAACTCACTCTCCTGCTGGTAATATCCCATCCAAAGTGACCATTCTCTTCACAATGTGTATGATAATCAAGGTGGGTCATTTCCAGCACATATCCAGGTTCTCTCACTCCCTCACCCCCCTCCAAAAAAACCACACACACAAACGCACTCTCCTGCTGGTAATAGCTTATCAAAAGTGACCATTCTCCCTACAATGTGCATGATAATCAAGGTGGGCCATTTCCAGCACAAATCCAGGTTTTCTCATCCCCCCACCCCCATACAAACTCACTCTCCTTGTGCTGGAAATGGCCCAACTTGATGATCACTTTAGATAAGCTATTACCAGCAGGACAGTGGGGTGGGAGGGGGTATTGTTTCGTGGTCTCTGTGTGTATATAATGTCTACTGCAGTTTCCACGGTATGCATCCGATGAAGTGAGCTGTAGCTCACGAAAGCTCATGCTCAAATAAATTGGTTAGTCTCTAAGGTGCCACAAGTACTCCTTTTCTTTTTGCAAAGACCGACTAACACGGCTGTTACTCTGAAACCTGTTCTATTTTTTATCATGTATAATATTTCTTATTTAGGGCCAGGATGCCGGCCCGGCTGTGGGTAATGTGAAAGAGGGCTTCAGGGTTTTTTTGTTATCAACCACGCTTTTAGAATCACCTAATGGAGCCATGAAGAAAGTTTGTTAAAAGAATTAAGATAATCAGGCTTTTCAGCTAATAATTAGCCTGTGTCTCTGGGCTAGTCATTGGAAGTAATCTATTTAGAAAAGTAGTTTCTTTATCAGCTCTTCTGCATATGTGCTTTATACACTGCATCTTTTGATTGTTAAATTGCTTGTCCTAGGTGTATTTAATATTCCTTTGCTTTAAGTTTGTTTAACCTGATACTGTTGCCTTCACTCTGATCGGCTCAATAGTTGAGCAATCCAAGGGCAGTCAACACTGTAGCTTGACTAACTAGAGCTGGTGATATTTGTGTGGCGAACAGTAAATTCACTGAAAACTGCATTTTTTTTTCCATGTCACTGAAACTATTTGCTAATTTGAGTTGAATTTATTAAATAGTTTCAGGTGAAAAAAATTGGGGATTTTTTAAAAATCTAAACTGCGTGTTTTGACAATTTTGAAATGTTTTGACTTTTCATTTCAAAATGGCATTTTGTTTCTAAGTTTAGATTTTTTATTTAAAGTAAAAAAAAAAAAACCCACCTGAAAATGATCTAAAATAAAACAAAAAAACTGACATTTATATATGGTTGAACAAAATGTTTTCTTTGACCCAAAACAATTTTGTACCCCTTCTCGTGAGGAAAAAACAAAAAAATTGATTTGAACCTAAAATTGAATTTTTAATTTTTCACTTTGGCCCCCAAACTGAAAAATCAGTTATTCGCTCTGTTCTATTCCTAACTCATTTTATTTTTAGAAAATATATATTCAAAAGCAGATGCCCTGCTAATTCTTCTGCATGTTTTGGGTGGTGAGTTGTGTGGGGATTTTTTTGTGCAAAACTGCAATCCCTGCTGGTGTAAAATAATTGCAACTGAATCAACTTCATTCATTGTTACTGTTGATATATGTATTAGGGTTTTGCTTACTTCCTACTCTAACAGTATAATAAGGCTTGTAGTTTTGTTTATGCTTTTCTAGGGCACACAAAGGCTTTTGGATATTGAGTACCAACAATTTAAACATTTATTAGTATTATTGGCCTGTATCCCTCTTGGAGCACATCAGGCAGGATCTCTCAAGTTCAGCAGTTTTGGCCCTGGTCAGTAATCTCGATGGGAGACACCCTAGGAAAGGCCAGCGTTCTTCATGCACTTGTGCTGTGATTTTAGTAGGCGGTACTTTTAATCATTTCTGAGACAGTGCCACACTATGGCTTTAGGGGGGGCAGCATTCCATGGACGGAGGCAGCTTTAGAGGGGAAGTAGTGTTATCCATTTTTACGAGCTGTGGTCATTAAAGATTTTTTTTCTCTCTTTTTGAGAGAACAGGGTTAGCCATGACATCCCAACCACATTACAGTTTGGGTAATTACATTCTGCCTACTTAAACTCCCTCTGCAAATTCAGCTGGATCTAATATTTTTGTGCTAAAGTGGTACACAGTGTTACTTTATACTGTCCAAGGTGAATCACAAAATTTATATTAAAATCTGTTCCTAACTCTACATGCAGAATCCTTCTTCTAACCAAGCTGTGGGAGAGAATTCTTCACAGACATGAGTTTTAACTAAATTGAAGAAAATTAAGGCAAAACTTTCTGGTGCTGAACGCCTCCCAGAGCATGTTTGTTTGTTTTTTTTTTTTGGGGGGGGTGTTAATTTAAAAGGGATTTTTTTGAACTTCTGTACCTCAAAGTGGATCTTCTTTTTGAGACTTGACCCCTTTACTAACCAGTTTGCTGTATTTGCTATATGAAAATGTTCATATTTAAGCTCCAAGAAGCCAAGGTGTTTAAGAGAAGAATGAACTGTGGCATTGTACTTTATTTCCTAAGGTGCAGGCATTCAGTTTTTTGGTTCTGTTTTTTTAAATCTGAATCCTTGCTATGTCACACTGAGAGAAATATTGTGATGAAAACAATTTAATCACTTGTTTTCATGCCTTCCTTATTATTGCTCAGAGCCAAGACTATTAAGAACACAGTTTCTGTGAATCTAGAGCTGACCGCAGAAGAATGGAAGAAAAAGTATGAGAAGGAAAAAGACAAAAACAAGAGTTTGAAGAATGTTATCCAGCATCTGGAGATGGAACTGAATAGGTGGAGAAATGGTAAGAAACAGTGAAACAAAATATGTATTTATTTTTAATTCTAGATGTTTAAATCTTTCTTTGAATTGCAAAACAGTCATACAAGTTTTCAACACACAAATACAAAATTTCCAAATGATGATGAACTATACTGAACTGGTAAAAGACACTTCCATGATAAATGATTATTCAGTCTACTAGGTTCATATATATAATACAGAACCAGAAAAAATGGAACATTGGGATACCAAGGTGGCCTAGTGAGTTAGTTCACTAGTCTCACCTCATGAAGACTGGGTTTGAGTTGCCATAACTAAAAATTAGTTGCATCACCATTAGACCACAAACTATTGACCTGCTGTATTATTTGCCATAACTAGCAGGTTTTTTTGCTCAGAGAAATACAAGCACTGGAATAGGAAATAATAAATCAGGATTGAATTGGAGTGACAGTTGTATAAGGAAATTTGCACAGCATCTGTCTGCATTGTACTAGTCTCAGAACAGTACTAAACATTCACTTTCATGAGTACCTAATTTCACCATAGTGTCTTTGGAAGAACTTTAAAGCCTTTGAGTTTGGGGATGGATGTGCATAGAAGCTTAATTCATGTATTGCTGCATCTTCTGCCTTTTTTTAACTGATGTTGCTTACCACTTTGAATCACTGTGCTAAAGCAGAATAATTCCTTTCAAGATTACCATTCTGCAAAGTTGGCCATTTTAATGGCTCCTTAGAATCTTTAGATCACTTTTTGCCCTTGGGGGGTATGTCTACACTGCAATTAAAACCCATGGCTGGCCTGGACTAGTGGACTAAGGGGCTGCTTAATTGCATTGTAGATATTCTGACTCAGACTGGAGTCGAGGTGAGAGGGTCACAGAGCTCAGGCTGCAGCTCGAGCCCATATTTCTATATCTCAGTTAAACAGCCCCCACAAGCTCAAGCTGGCTGGCCTGTGCCAGCCATGGGTGTCTAACTGCAGTGTAGACATATCCTTTGTGACTGCAGGTGCCTTCATTGCCCTTATGGGGAACAGCAGCCATAGGTGCCTCTGTGCTTATCTCAGTATCAGAGGTGGTCACAATCTCTTCTAAGGGTTTGAGAGAGGACAGAGATGATATTCTTAAAAAGCTAGCTTGTCACTTTCCCAAGCCGATCCAGTTCAGGGTAGATAAAACAGAGGAGGTATTTACTTGAAGTTATAATAGACCAGAGGTGCCAAACCCTTCCATGATAAGGGCCATATTTTACAGAGAGAGTCTCATGAACAATCTGCTTCCTCCTCTTCATGAGTATGTGATCTGCTTCCCTCTCATTTATGATTGCATAGTGTCTGTGGCAACTATAACATTGCTTATGCAGAAAAGTAGTATTACGGAAGTATATGTTTTTAGGTTTCAGAGTAACAGCCGTGTTAGTCTGTATTCGCAAAAAGAAAAGGAGTACTTGTGGCACCTTAGAGACTAACCAATTTATTTGAGCATAAGCTTTCGTGAGCTACAGCTCGCTTCATCGGATGCATATTGTGGAAAGTGTAGAAGATCTTTTATACACACAAAGCATGAAAAAATACCTCCCCCCACCCCACTCTCCTGCTGGCAATAGCTTATCTAAAGTGACCACTCTCCTTACAATGTGTATGATAATCAAGGTGGGCCATTTCCAGCACAAATCCAGGGTTTAACAAGAACGTCTGAGGGGGGGGGTTAGGAAAAAACAAGGGGAAATAGGTTACCTTGCATAATGACTTAGCCACTCCCAGTCTCTATTCAAGTGTGTGTTGTAAATGGCTTGTTTAGTTTTAGTAAAGTCCAGCCACGAGGAAGTTTGTGTGGAAGGTTGTTTTTTTATGAGAGTATCCATTTTTGAGAGCTCATTCTTAATCTTTCCCTGTTTGCTGTAGAGGATGTTGATCAGGTGATTCCGCAGTTTCTTTGAGAGCGTGTGGCACAAGCTGTCAGAATAGTCTGTGTGGTATGTAGATTGTAATGGATTTTTTACCTTCAGTCCTTTTGGTACGATGTCCATCTGTTTGCATTTGGAAAGGAAGATGATGTCTGTCTGTATCTGTACAAGTTTTTTCATGCAGTTGATAGATTTCCATTCCATACGGCTAAATGCAGTGCCCACGAACATGATACAGTTCTGTGGTGACCTAGAATCCTATTTTCGACGTCTCCGACTCAAGGAATATTTCCAACATACCTCTGAACAACATACTAATCCACAGAGACCTCCCTACCAACACTACAGAAAGAAGGATTCTAGGTGGACTCCTCCTGAAGGTCGAAACAGCAGACTGTGATATATGCCAGCAATGCCCCTCTGCCATATACATTGGTCAAACTGGACAGTCTCTACGTAAAAGAATAAATGGACACAAATCAGATGTCAAGAATTATAACATTCATAAACCAATCGGAGAACACTTCAATCTCTCTGGTCATGCGATTACAGACATGAAAGTTGCAATTCTTCAACAAAAAACCTTCAAATCCAGACTCCAGCGAGAAACTGTTGAATTGGAATTCATTTGCAAATTGGATACAATTAACTTAGGCTTGAATAGAGACTGGGAGTGGCTAAGTCATTATGCAAGGTAACCTATTTCCCCTTGTTTTTTCCTAACCCCCCCTCAGACGTTCTTGCTAAACCCTGGATTTGTGCTGGAAATGGCCCAACTTGATTATCATACACATTGTAAGGAGAGTGATCACTTTAGATAAGCTATTAGCAGCAGGAGAGTGGGGTGGAGGGAGGTATTTTTTCATGCTTTGTGTGTATAAAAGATCTTCTACACTTTCCACAGCATGCATCCGATGAAGTGAGCTGTAGCTCACGAAAGCTTATGCTCAAATAAATTGGTTAGTCTCTGAGGTGCCACAAGTACTCCTTTTCTTTTTATATATTTTTAGTGTCTCTTAATGCTGTTTAGCAGTTGAAAAAATTAGGAGGAGGAGTCCATGAACCACAATTTTAGGAGCCTATATAAGCAATACTAATTATTGCAGGTTGGATTTTTTTTTTAAAGTTTCAGGTCTCTATTGCGCACTTTAGGAACATATGTAATACAGAACTAAATCTTAAAACATAAAAAAACAAAACAACCCCTAGCCTAAATAATCAATATTGCTTTAAGTTATCATACTTAACAAACATCTAATTAATGGCACCTTCCACCTCATAGCAACGGAACTGCTGACCATCAGGCTGTAACTACTTGCAGCCAAACCTAGTAATGCCTGCCATTGTCTGGTTCATCCTAGTCTAGCCTCCACCAGTTTAGCTCATTTCCCGGAATGGTAGAAATCCCCTGACTCTTTAACACTCAGATGAAATGTTCATGCTCCTGGAAATCCATAGAGGCAAGGAAGATCCTAGTGTTCAACAAAGCTTAAAAAAAATCCTACATACAGATACATGTAATATTGGAATTGGACATGTTGGTAATCCCTCTCATGCTCACGCTTGTCTGTAATAACTTTTTAGGACAAGATCATTTTCTGCATTTGGAGTTGATAAAAACACCCAGATGGGGCAAAATATTGGTATTGATTTTTTGTGTGTGTGTGTGAAGCAAGATCTGAAAAGTCTTTTGTTTAATTTTAACCTTAAAATTTGGTATGTGCCAATGGCTTTTCTCAAAAGAAATGAAGGAATTTGTGATTAAATGATTTTGTCTTTGTTAACCACTAAATTGAATTAATTTACTACAAGTGAACACAATTTCAGGTAATTTTTCTAGAGCATAAATGGTCATATGATAGCTGCAATTATACAGTAGCTTGTCTATGAATGGAAAATTATATTTTTAATTTATTTGTTACTACAGTGTTCAATTAAGTTCATCTGGAGTAACTGGGCTGTTGTAGTCATGAAATCATAGAGCATTTACTTGGTAAATAACTGTGGAAATTTATAAACAGAAAATGTAATGTTAAGATTTTTTTTCCTGTAAGAGATCTTCTTTAATGTGGTTTTCACTGTGGTTTGTTACAAAATAATTAAACTACCATAATAACAATACATACAACTATTATAAGGCATCTAGCTCCAAAGTCTGTTTTCAATTAAACCAGTGTAAATCTGAAGTAACTGCACTGAAGTTAGTGATTTGCTTTAGACTTACACTGGTACAGCTGAAAGCAGACATTGGCCTCTGGAATGGCTATCACTAATTGCACAGAGCTCTGTTCTCTTCCAGTGCACCAACAGCTTCTGGAAGTAAAAAGCTGCACATCAAACTTTTGAGCTAGACCAATTATTTCAGCTGGCAAGACTGCAAGCAGTTTACAATATGTTTCATAAGTAATAAAATTCACATAGGGTCATGGGAAGGCACAGAAGAGGAGATACAAACATTTATAAAGGATCTTATTAATTTCTCACCTTTATTTTAATTTTTAATCACTATTTTCCAGCATGGAATTCTACTTTATGATGCATCTAATATAGCTGGATATCTCCTTGGTGTGAGCTTGTCATTAGAATAAGCAATCTGTTAGAACTGCATTACAGACTGTCAGTCTGATCACCCGCCTGCCCTCCTGTGGCTTTCAGATGGAATTTCTGTGGAGATCAGTAAATGTGCTGTTCTGAGTAGCACAAAGAGTGGAATTGCTATTCCATTCTCTGTGTAGGGTTCGGTTCATGTAGGGGGAGAGAAGGTAATTTGGTTGGTAGTTTTTGTATTTGAAATTTCAGCATGTAAATGCCAATTTATAGGATTTTATCTACTCCAGCATTCTGACAAATAGTGACATTTTGACAAATAGTTAACTGTGACTATCTTTACTTAATACTTGACTGCAGTTTTTTTCTTCTTAAAAATAAACTGTAATTATGGGGAAGACCACTTGAATGGGGTCATTACAAAATTTTTTTTTTACTTCAGCCAAATCCTGTGTGTTTATGCAGCTAGTAATCGAAAGGTTAATTTGTATGCTACATACAAAAAACGCTGATAGTCTGAAGTAAATGCACACCAGTGATTTGGCATGGACAGATATGAAAATCTTTGAATTTGTGGTCAGAAGATAGGTCAATTACACTCATTTTGAACATCATATGTAAAATCTTATATGGGAAGAGGCAACTGCTTTTGATTTTGATGAAAGCAGGAGAAATCAAACCTTTCTGTTTATATAAATGCTCTCTTTCCCCAGGTGTTGTTTGTGGTTGTATTCCTTATTACAGTCAACTGACTGCAATGATAGCTTTCTTGGGCCATCTCTAGAGACTCAGGCCACTTCCGTGCAGGGAATATTTCTCCATTAGTGCAGTGAAATTGCCATGGAGACAGTTTGCCTGGTGTTGGGTCTTGTGTAGTGCTGGGAATTTATAATCTCCTAATATGCTTGTATGTTTGATTCTATGTTTGTTAAATGTAACTTTCCAAATCTCCTTTCCATCCTAGAGGGACAGTAGCATTTTAGAAAAGGGAACACAGATGCATGGCTGTACGCAGAGTAACCAGTTCTTACAGAAAACTGTCTCCTTTTATTTTTTTTCTTAATGTATGCACTTTCTCACCCCCAATTCTGTCTCACTGGCCTGGCCTAGAAGCAGATTAACTGCATTCAGAAATATATTATTGGCTGTCTGTCTGACCTTCTGAATAGCATTGTTTGGTGGAAGGCTCCATAAAAGGTGACTTTCTCTCCAAATGAAGCTGTAGTCGAAACAAAGATGTGTGCACAAATCCCACTGAAGTCAGTCAGCGCCAATTAAGTGTGCACATACCCAAGGACAGAATTTGACTTGTGTATTCTAGTAAGAAGGATAATGTCATATAGTTTTAAGACCCAAATTTCGGTGGTGGTGGTTTTTCCACACAAAGCAATATGAATGGAAAAGTTTGACTTTTTAAAAACCAAAAAAAGAAAATTAAAATGTTTGAACTTTTTTTTGTAGAGGTTACTTACACATCTTGGGAACCCAAATGTGACAGCACTGTTCTAGTTCCCAAGGGCCAAAAAGTATCTGCTTTCATTGTTTAATATGAGCGAAATGCAAAAGCTAAATCAATAGCAAAAATGGTGAAAAATAAATTATATTTAACATTTTCAGTATTAATCATATAAAGTGATATCAGCAATGTAGACAAGGAATATTTTTAATGTTGGATTTCTATGGTGCTTGATTTTCATGTTATATGTTTAATAATTTTGTTATTTTTTTAAAGCTTGAAAATTTTATTTTCTCACTAACTTTGATTACAGCTGGGAAATATTGATCATTGCACTCCCAAGCCCTGTTCTTTCTCCCAGGGCTGAATTACCATGTCTCCTTTTGTTTTGTTCCATTTGCGTTATTTACTTGTTTACCTAGCAGCGTTATGGATAGTGTCTGCACAGTTGACAGGAGTGACTGCTAGTTATTTCATCTATGGAACAACAATATCGTAGGCTCTCACTTAAACTGTAGCTATTCTCTCGATTTAAAAAAATCTTCATGCAGAATAGTGGAATTTAACCTTCCCAAACCCCATACAATACACACAGTATTTACCAACTACAGGAGTGTTTCCACCAGATTATAATGAACATCAATTCAATTTTTGGAATTAACTACTTGCCTGTTCCTTTTCAATGAATTGCAAGAGACTAGTAATTGGAATGCACATATGTTTTTGTAAAGAAAATATTGTTCAGAGAAAATTCTTCTGAAGAAAAAAGTTTAAGAACATCATATCTAGTTTTATTCTGCCACTGCATACCAATCTAAATCATTCCACTTTAGATGCCCAGAGTTACAATTGCATGTTGCTTTTTGCTGTTTCAGTCTCTGTGACTGTATTGGAACTTTGCTGTTTTCATGCAACTGTTTTGATCTTTGTATTCCTATAGCAATACGTAGGGGTGGGAAGGAGAGGACAGCAGGAAAATGGGGAAAATAGATACTTAAGCCTAATATGCTTTAAAATGAGTCTGATTTTTTTTGTCTCTTACTTACATCATTCCTCCTCCTAATTACCAGTGTGGGGTGTGGCCATACCATCCCTGAATCTGACTTAATACCTGTTTTTATGATCTCTTCCGTCTAGCTCCTTTGACTTGTGCTAGAGACCAGTCTGACAGCTGAGTTCCTGGCCTCTTGTTTTCAGAACTGCCTCTATTTCCCATGGGTTCTAATAACATGCTTCCTGCAACTGTTTCCTCTCTGCCACTGCAGGAGAAGCAGTGCCTGAGGATGAGCAGATCAGTGCTAAGGAGCAGAAAAATTTGGAGCCCTGTGACAACACACCCATCATTGACAACATTGCACCTGTTGTTGCCAGCATCTCAACTGAGGAGAAGCAGAAATACGATGAAGAGATTACCAGTCTCTACAGACAGCTGGACGACAAGGTCTGGAAATTGTTTCTTTGAGTCTATTCTAAGTACATAAACTGTTTCCAACAGTCAATGGGTACATGTACCCAGCTGTTTCATTATCAGTGCTGTATCCTTCCCAAACTTCAAGCTGTTGTCCCTTCTATTTACTATTTAGAATAGGCCTACACTCCATCTTCACAGCTTGGGAGGGACGTGCACGGCTGCCTACCCTCACAGTGGTGAGAGGCACCTTTGAGGCTGCCCCTCTCCACAGGTGAGGGGGCTGTTGGCTTACTTCAGTTTTTTATATAGTTTTAAGAAACATTTTCTCTGCTATATACTTTTGTTTAAACTAGTCTCTGTGTGTGTTCTTGGCTTGTAGCCATAGCCTAATTGCCTTCAGTTTTCTTCCTCAAAGTTGCTCATTTTCAGTCTAACCATAGTATGGAACTGTTTGAACTGCTTTAGGGATTTCTCTGTGTTGTGTATAGGAACTTTTATGTTCTTACCGCTGTTACTCTTGAGTGTCTCTGTTTACGGTAAATACTGGTCCTATGGATTATTTTTTCCCCTTATGCAGTCCCACTGTGACTATAACTGCACAGAATAGTAAACAGACTTTGACTTTTCTATTATTGGTTAATCATCCTAAAAACAGTAAGCTCATCTGATATCTACAGCTTGATATTTAATACTCACTAGCTGATATGAAAATAGAACAGGGGAGAGAGCCTTCCAGCCCTGTTTGATTTTTTTTTTTTTTTTTTTTTTTAAACATCTAGTGAATTTTGGCACCAGAGTCATATAATTGAAACTCACTAAACCTCTACCAATCCTCCATTTTACATAATTACTCAGTGTGGAGGTCACAGATTTTCTATATTTTCATTTTGAGCCCCATGAATTTTCTTTCTGGGTGGGTAGGAAGCAATCCAGGATTCGAAGTCCCACCACCAGATCTCCTGTATCCATCTATTTTACTCCACAGTTTCTTCATGTATGTCTCTATACAGCTCTCATTGAAGTCTATGGAAAGATTGACATTAATTTGTAAGGGCCTGTCCCCCTTCCTCCTGAATCCCTCACCTTTTCCAGGAGATCCAGAACCCACATCAGTTATCTACCACCTCATCTCAACATTATTTAGGAGCAGGCAGGGGTGGGAGGGGAAGAGAGCATGAGATACAAATGTTAAATTAAAATTTAATAAGTAAAATCTGAGACCATCCTTTAGGTCTTCTAATGCATCTTGTCTATCTATGTCAGTCTCCTAGAATGCAAGTACCTTGAGACAGGAGTCTTTTATTTGTCTTGTTCAGGTCCAATACATTATCAGTACTTCTCAAATATATGATAGAGGAATTTATTGGGCACCTATCATTCTGAATAGGTGGGCTTGGGTGACAAAATCTCCCGAACAGAAATATTTTCTTTTAACTATAACATATATGTTAGGAGTGCCAAAAGATAAGAACATTTTGGCAAAAACTGATGATTGCTTAAAAATATTCCTGAATCAAAACTTCATTTTAACTCATGTATTTTTTCATCAGGGTTGTTCAACACAAATGGAAAATCATGCCTAAAAAGCTGCATTGGCTCTCTGTCTGCTGATAGCTAAAATCTGTTGGACTCAGGAGAGCACAGGGACTGCACTTGTCTCTGCGTCCTGAATGCAGTGGGAGAGAGTGTTAGGGCTACTTGAACATGTGCTTTCCATTGTGCTCTTGTCCTTGGACAAGAACCATGCACAGTCTGACCCCAGAAATATCAAGCAGTGTTTTAATCCTTGATTTGATTTTCAAAATACCATCTGAGCTGCTTGGTGAAATTGCAGATATTCGACATAGCTTATCAAGAGGTAAAAATTCTAGTCATAAAGTACTTACTCTCCCCCGTCTCCTCTAAAGCCACACAGGCTATATTATTATTCAGAGGACTAACTGTAGATTGTTGTAGTCACTTGCACTTTTTTTGAGATTTATTTCTCCAGGAAATATAGGAATGCACAATTCAATCCATTATTACACGATTGTAGGGAATATGAAGGGTGGTGATTTTCCCTAATATAAAAACAAGACTTTCCCATTTATAACTCTCAAGAACCCACATTTTATGTTTACAGGAAATCTGAAAGACCATTTTAAGTGTTGGGAGTGAAGTGTCCTATATACTATACTTGATAGCTAGCCTTGCCATCAGAAATCAATCTATTGTTTAGGATGGCTGCCAGTAAAATTCAGAATTCTGATGGACTCCGATGGGGCACAAAAGCAGCCACTTCGATGCTGAGTTGCTTTACAGATAGACATCCCTTTTCACAAGAATGGATGAGAGCGACTTTGTCAGCTGCCAGGATTGACCTGTCTATCTGAATCCATGCTTTTAGAGAATATATTCAGTGGAGTCTGACACCTCTCTTCTACTTCTGCATTCAACAACAATTTCTAGCCCTGAGGATATTGCCTTAACTAAAAACCTGAAATGTCAATAGAATTGCAGTATCCACACAAAGGTGGATAATGTTTCCTTCAAGGTCTTTGATATGGAAGGAAAGAAATAAATGTAACAAAGTGTACCCATGTTTTATGATGTATTTTTTTTAATGAAGTTCAGGACTGGTCCTAGTTCTTGTTTAATAAACCTATCTCTAATCCATTTCCATTCAGAATAGAGTGGCAGACATTTTTATAAAATAATATCTATATTATCACAGCTAAATTAAACTTTTGAACATCAAACATTTACAGTGAAACTGCTGACTGATCTTTCCCTATAAAAGCACCTCCATTTTGGAGTCACCAGGATTGTCAAGATTTTGGAACTCTTTCAGTGTAAGGAGGGAGAGACGAGATATAAATGTGTGTTTGGAAAAGCCCTTAATTGGAGTCTACAACCATAGCACTGAATATCTTGTTGTGTTATGTAATTACAAATTGACTAACACTGGTTTGTTTGCTTGATGCAGTTACTGCCATTCCAGTGTCGTAGTCATGATCTGAGGCAAGCCTGCTTAGCTGCATGTTATGATTTTTATTGAGACATCTAATCACTTTTGTATTTTTTAACCATGTAGCTGTTCTTTATAATTCTTTTTCTTCTGCCCATCCATATTTATACTGATTTTATTTCCATCTTGGGGCATTACTGTTGTACAGGTCCCGCAAAAGAAAAGAAAAGGGTTCAAATCCAAATTACAGAAATAAATCTTTTTATTAAATTGCAGGATGATGAAATCAACCAGCAGAGCCAGTTGGCTGAGAAACTAAAACAACAAATGTTGGATCAAGATGAGGTAAAAAAAAAAAAAAAATCCAAATAACCTTTGTTAGAAAAATTTTGTTTCACAGGGAGCTTTTGTTTTTTAATATTACCGTATTAGCTATGCTGCTAAATGTTATAACTGTCTAAAAATCTATTGGATGAGAGTTGCCTTATATGACAGATGGAAGGGTTTAAACTTTGGGTTTGTTAGTTTGGTCATCTTGAGAATTTGAAGTCTAAATGGGCACACATTCGAGTACACCATATTGCTGGGCCATAATATAGAGCAGAGGTGGGCAAACTACGTCCCGTGGGATGGAGCCAGCCTGTGAGCTGTTTTAAGCCAGCCTGCGAGCTGTACCATGTGGCTCGGCCCTGCTCCAGCTGGGGTGCTGGGTCAGGGGCTGCACCATGCGGCTCGGCCCCACTCCGGTGCTCTGGCTAGGGCACTGGGTCGGGGGCTGCACCATGGCCCCGCTCCGGCTCCTACATGCTCCAATGGCCCCATCCAGCACTCCAATGGGAACTGCAGGAGCAGTGCCTGTGGATGGGGCAGCGTGCAGAGCTGCCTGGCTGCGCCTCCATGTAGGAGCCGGAGAAGGGGCATGGCGCTTCTTCCAGGAGCCGCTTGAGGTAAGCGCCGCTCAGAGTCTGCACCCCTGAGCCGCTCCCCACACCCAACGCCCTGCCCCAGCCTTAATCCCCTTCCCGCCCTTCAAACCACTCGGTCCCAGCCCAGAGAACCCTCCTACACCCCAAAGTCCTCTTCCCCAGCCCAGAGCCCGCACCCCCTTCCACACCCCAACCCCAGTTTTGTGAGCATTCATGGCCCACCCGACAATTTCTATTCCCCAGTGTGGCCCTCGGGCCAAAAAGTTTGCCCACTCCTGATATACAGGATGGTACCTCTGTGGGTTTGAAAGTGAGAAATGCTGGTAAAACATTTTTCACTGTGTTTGTCTTGTAAAATGCAAGCCAAGGTGGACGTTAGCCAATTACCTGAGTTCCTTGGGAATGCTGACACTTTAAAAATTATTACTACTGGTGAATTAGTAGTGCCCAGGATTGGGCATTACTGATTGGTAGGTTGCATAGTTTAGTGGAGTGTCTTTGGAAAATGGAATCAGTTTTTCTTGAGTTTTCATCCTGGCACTGCCACTGATGTGCTCTGAGGCCTTAAGTGGATCAGTTAATATCTCTTTATATCAGTGTCTGTGTCTGGAAAAGGAATATGCATGTGTTTAAATGAGGATGATCCTTACCTACCTCACAGAGATGGTAAGAGGATACAGTAGTAATTGTGTGAACATGACGTAAAGTACGGTACAAATGCTAAATCACTATTACTGAGCTTCTCAAATGTAGTTGTGGGTTTTTTTTGGAATATTGGAGGAGGTGAAATGTTTTTATAGTGCGTTAAATTCTCTATTTTTTGCTGTCCTTTCTTTTGCCGTTTGACCAACTTTTTTTTTATATTTTAAGCTTTTCTTGGGTCAAGTTCTGCTGTTAAAGCAGTCGAAATACAGAGTAACTCTAACACACCAGTGCAGCAAGTGAACTGAGATCCGTTAAACACAGAAAAATTCGCCCCTTCACCTACCTCTTTTTTCTTTTTTGAGAGTTCTTCGTGCTTATTCTCCTATTTCTCACATCAGTGTCCAGACATGATACTGATTTGATTGCCCCTCTATGTTCTCTCTTTTCTTTCCCTTTTTCCTCCTGTAACGGCCCATGCTCCGCCTAGATTCTGACCCTTGTCCCAGGTCTCCATGTTTTTGACTTACCTGTGGGCTTTTGTCTTCTGCCCCATCAAATGTAGTTTAGAACTCTCCTCACTAGGTTAGCTATAGTAAAAAAAAAGAATGATCAGAAACACAGATGAGCACAGTATGTTGGGGAAGAGTCAACACAGCTTTTGTAAAGGGAAATCACATCTCACCAATCATTAGAATTCTTTGAGGGGGTCAATAAATGTATGGACAAGGGTGATCCAGTGGTTTTAGTGTACTTGGACTTTCAGAAAGCCTTTGACAAGGTCCCTCACTAAAGGCTCTTAAGGAAACTAGGTAGCCATAGGATAGGAGAGAAGGTCCTCTCATGGATCAGTAATTGGCTAAAAGATAGGAAACGAAGAGTAGGAATAAATGATCAGTTTTCAGAAGGGAGAGAGGTCCCGAAGGATCTGTACTGGGACCAGTGCTTTTCAACATAGGGTGACCAGACAGCAAGTGTGAAAAATCGGGGCAGGGGGTGGGGGGTAATAGGCTTCTATATGAGAAAAAGCCTCAAATATTGGGACTGTCCCTATAAAATCGGGACATCTGGTCACTCTCTATTTCAACATAGTACATAAGAAAATAAGAATGGCCATAGTGGGTCCAACCAATGGTCCATCTAGCCCAGTATCCTGTCTTCCCACAATGGCCAGTGTGACGAGCTTCAGGAAAAGAATAGGTAATCATCAAATGTTCTGGAAAAAGGGGTACATAGTGTGATGGCAAAGCTTGCAGATGATAGAAAATTACTCAAAACAGTTAATCCGAAAGCTGACTGTGAAGAATTACAAAGGGATCTCACAAAACTGGGTGACTGGGTAACAAAATGGCAAATGAAATTCTGCACATTGGAAAATCTCAACTATACATACAAAATAATGGGGTCTAAATTAGCTGTTACCACTCTCAAGGAAGAGATCTTGGAGACATTGTACGGCGTTCTCTGAAAACATCCGCTCAATCTGTAGCGGCAATCCGAAAAGCTAACCATGTTAGAAACCATTAGGAAAGGAGTAGCTGATTAGATAGAAAATATCATCATGCCTCTATGTGAAGCCATGGTAGGCTTGAATACTGCATGTGGCTCTGGTCTCCCCATCTGAAAAATGATGTATTACAATTGGAAAAGGTTCAGATAGGGGCAACAAAAATGATTAGGGATATGGAACAGCTTCCATACAAGGAGAAATTAGGAAGACCGGGACTGTTCAGCTTTGAACAGCTGTCAACCTGTTGAACTCATTGCCAGGGGATGTTGTATGTTCAAAAAAGAATAAGATAAGTTTATGGAGGATAGCTCCATCAATGGCTATTAGCCAAGATGGTCAGGGATGCAACCCCATGCTCTGCCAGAAGCTGGGACTGGATGACAGGGGATGATCGCTTGATAAATTTCCCTGTTCTGTTCGTTCACTCTGAAGTATCTGGCACTGACCACTGTCAGAAGACAGGAAAGTGGGATAGGTGGAATCATAGAATCATAGAATATAAGGGTTGGAAGGGACCCCAGAAGGTCATCTAGTCCAACCCCCTGCTCGAAGCAGGACCAAATCCCAGTTAAATCATCCCAGCCAGGGCTTTGTCAAGCCTGACCTTAAAAACCTCTAAGGAAGGAGATTCTACCACCTCCCTAGGTAACGCATTCCAGTGTTTCACCACCCTCTTAGTGAAAAAGTTTTTCCTAATATCCAATCTAAACCTCCCCCACTGCAACTTGAAACCATTACTCCTCGTTCTGTCATCTGCTACCATTGAGAACAGTCTAGAGCCATCCTCTTTGGAACCCCCTTTCAGGTAGTTGAAAGCAGCTATCAAATCCCCCCTCATTCTTCTCTTCTGCAGGCTAAACAATCCCAGCTCCCTCAGCCTCTCCTCATAACTCATGTGTTCCAGACCCCTAATCATTTTTGTTGCCCTTCGCTGGACTCTCTCCAATTTATCCACATCCTTCTTGAAGTGTGGGGCCCAAAACTGGACACAGTACTCCAGATGAGGCCTCACCAATGTCGAATAGAGGGGAACGATCACGTCCCTCGATCTGCTCGCTATGCCCCTACTTATACATCCCAAAATGCCATTGGCCTTCTTGGCAACAAGGGCACACTGCTGACTCATATCCAGCTTCTCGTCCACTGTCACCCCTAGGTCCTTTTCCGCAGAACTGCTGCCTAGCCATTCGGTCCCTAGTCTGTAGCTGTGCATTGGGTTCTTCCGTCCTAAGTGCAGGACCCTGAACTTATCCTTATTGAACCTCATCAGATTTCTTTTGGCCCAATCCTCCAATTTGTCTAGGTCCTTCTGTATCCTATCCCTCCCCTCCAGCGTATCTACCACTCCTCCCACTTTAGTATCATCCGCAAATTTGCTGAGAGTGCAATCCACACCATCCTCCAGATCATTTATGAAGATATTGAACAAAACCGGCCCCAGGACCGACCCTTGGGGCACTCCACTTGATACCGGCTGCCAACTAGACATGGAACCATTGATAACTACCCGTTGAGCCCGACAATCTAGCCAGCTTTCTACCCACCTTATAGTGCATTCTTCCAGCCCATACTTCCTTAACTTGCTGACAAGAATACTGTGGGAGACCGTGTCAAAAGCTTTGCTAAAGTCAAGAAACAATACATCCACTGCTTTCCCTTCATCCACAGAACCAGTAATCTCATCGTAAAAGGCAATTAGATTAGTCAGGCATGACCTTCCCTTGGTGAATCCATGCTGGCTGTTCCTGATCACTTTCCTCTCATGCAAGTGCTTCAGGATTGATTCTTTGAGGACCTGCTCCATGATTTTTCCAGGGACTGAGGTGAGGCTGACTGGCCTGTAGTTCCCAGGATCCTCCTTCTTCCCTTTTTTAAAGATTGGCACTACATTAGCCTTTTTCCAGTCATCTGGGACTTCCCCCGTTCGCCACGAGTTTTCAAAGATAATGGCCAATGGCTCTGCAATCACAGCCGCCAATTCCTTCAGCACTCTCGGATGCAACTCGTCCGGCCCCATGGACTTGTGCACGTCCAGCTTTTCTAAATAGTCCCTAACCACCTCTATCTCCACAGAGGGCTGGCCATCTCTTCCCCATTTTGCGATGCCCAGCGCAGCAGTCTGGGAGCTGACCTTGTTAGTGAAAACAGAGGCAAAAAAAGCATTGAGTACATTAGCTTTTTCCACATCCTCTGTCACTAGGTTGCCTCCCTCATTCAGTAAGGGGCCCACACTTTCCTTGGCTTTCTTCTTGTTGCCAACATACCTGAAGAAACCCTTCTTGTTACTCTTGACATCTCTGGCTAGCTGCAGCTCCAGGTGCGATTTGGACCATTAGTCTGACCTGGTATGGCTATTCTTATGTTCTTATGAGTGTCTTGATTAGTGTTGCATTTCACATACTGCCAGCAATAATACTTCAAATTACATTCTACAACTTGCTGGTGTGTATTCTTAACTTTATAGGGTTTTAAACCATCTACTTCTGTTTCATAAAAGAATGTAGTCCTTTGTGGATCTAATGTCTGTAAGTCTAATTTAGAGTCCAAATCTCACTCATTTTCTCTAGTTTCCCATTTGTATAGTTTCTGTACTCCTGAGTTCTGGCATCTTTTCTTACCTTTATTTCTTGGGCTATTTGCATCACTCTCCTTTTGGATGTTTAATTACTTGGGAGTCTCCTGTATTCTAGCTCATCTCCTGCCTCGGTCTGGATCCTTACTCAATATTAGTTTGTTTTCAGTGGCCTCTTTCTCTTTCCTTTTTTGCATTCATTCCTGCGTCACCAACTTTATTATCAAAATCCTAAGGCTAGTGTTATACCACTGGCTTAGAAGCTTTATTGGAAGTTGTGGGGGATGGCAGTCTGTCACCTCTGGAAGCCAGTGCAATATTTTTGCTAATTTCCTCTTTTAGAGAATGAAACTGAGGTTTTTGGGGATTTGACTTCATATCTGTAAACTTCACCAGCTTCTCACAGCTCTCATTGAAATGATCCACCTGCAGTCTACTACTGCTTGTGATTAGTTCATTGATATATGATGCAATGTGGCTGTTCTCCCTAATTAGCCAGAGCACTTATTTCTGGCTGATTAAACTAGTAGATTCAATGCTATTATAAACCATGTTACAGATAGGACACATGCTGTTATAATACCCTTAGAATTCCTTTGCCATGGGTTAACTATTTCTTTCTCCGGTGAAAGTACATACACTTGGGCTACCTACTGCCATACGGTATTCTCAGGTGCAATTTTGAATCTTTGCAGGAAGGCCGTGCTTAAACTTTACTAGAACATGAGGGATAGAACTCCATGTACTAAATTAAGATTAATTGCTTGGTAAATTGTTCTGGTCTGCTTTCTTTGTATGTATGTGTGCATAAATTGACCTTTCACAGTGTTCCAACCATCCTAAGATTTCAGTCACTCTTCCTTTGGATGGATGTCCAATAACTTGTTCACTCCTCTATATTCTGATTCTTTCTCTTTGGCCTCTGTAGTAAATACGCTGCTTCTAATAGCCCCCACAGTGAAGCTTACATCTCAAAGTTGCGAAACATGGGGAACAGAACTCCAGAAACACAGATCTTTACCCCTTAAGACAGAGAACTCTTCCTTGCACCTACCTGTCAGTATTATTAAGGCTTATCTCTTCTTTGTGAACCAGTAGGTAAAGAATGAGATAACTAAGCTCCTGAAGTCTTGATTTTCCCCCCTTTCCCTGCAATCAAGTAAAGGGCAGTGTTGTCACTTACACATTAGGTAGTATATTGCACCAAAAGATTTTGGTGTTGTGAAACCGCAGTGGTAAGCACATCAAAATACCTGAAATAAATTGTAAGGAGTAGTCTGTCAGTTTAGTGGAGAAATAGTTTTAAGGTGTTTGGTTATTATTGTTAAATCATCTCCTATCCCTAGGTCCTGATAAATTAACTTACACTTCACTTTGAGGATACAGTATTACCAGCTGGGTGCATTTCCCTAATGATGAATCATCTCTTCCACACTTTTGGTGCAGGGGCATGTGTCCTGAAACTGACCTGCTTGCTTTCTATTTTCCAGCTTTCCTCTTAGTATCTCTTCACCTTCTCTTTCTATATATTCAACATCTAGAAATGTCTATCTCAGTTCTGGTTTTGTATCTAGAGCTGAACTTCCTCAAGGCTTGGGGGCAAAGAGATAGTGGACAGTGGTAGTTCAGGCTGATAACCATATACTTACCTAACTTTTTATCACTCCTATGAAGTATGGCAGTAGAAAGAAGAGCCTACCACACCATCTTTCAGAGCTCCATTTTTTTCTTCGTTGTTTTAACCCTCCACTCCCATGGCATGTTCATTATCCTTCTGGCTAAGCTGGACAGGATTTAATTCTTCAGCACCCATCAGGACTACTAATTTGGCACTAAGGGCTGTGAGTAGTTTAGGAGAACTACATCTACAGCACTTCAAGCTCCAGCCAACCCATCAAGTGAGACCCTTAAAAACAAAAGCATCTACTGAATAAATGTCCAGGATATTGCCATTAGGATGACCCCGATCAATAACCCCTTCTTTTAATTGATGCATGAAATTTGTAGTCTTGGTGCTGCATTTTGCCTTTATTTTTTTTAAACAATGATTTTTCAACTTGTGACTTTCCAAAGTGTATTATTAGCAATAAATATTGGGAGATACTTTTCAGTTTTCTCTTTTATTTTGACACTGTTCTCCTAGAGGTAACTTTACTTGAGAGGTTTTCCAGTTCAGAGTGTGTGCAATCTGAATTTTGAAGAATTTTCCATGGTTTAATTTTTTATTAAGATTGAATAGGATATGAGAGTAGAATATGAAATTGACCTCTGCACACTCTTCGCCATCCTATAAACTTACCTATGTCCCTTCTTATTTGAGAATGAAATGGATTAGATGGGTATAACAGGAAGGTTGGAGACAGCCATCAGTCTGTGCTAAACCTGTGTTCTTTTTATTAATCAACAGTTTGCGTGTAAAATTGCTTATTTTAAGTTGATCTCTGAAAATAGGAGCAATTTTTTAAAAGAAGTCTGTCTACAGTTTCTTTTAACTCAACTTAAAATGATTATCACAGTTTTTCCTGTTAAAATATTCCCTATAACAAAATGCCACAAGACACTCCAAACTACTTTAGGCAGCTTATTATGTGGTTCACTTCAAAGTTGTGACACTGTGGCTTGAAGTCTTTTTCATTTTGGTTCTTAGCTTGGACAGCATTGAATTCAGAGTGGAAAAAGCATTTGAAGCTATGAAACTGCTCAAAATAAGTATTTCTGTGTGAATCTTGTGGCATAATAGCATTTGATTAAGCTTTCTTTTCTATGGGGTCCAGAGGTTTTTTTGCTTAGTTTCTTCAAAGATATATTTGCACATTACACCTGCTGCTGATATTGTTTCTGGTAGAGTCAAAATCTCTTGTTTCTGGTAGCGTGTCAAGATCTCCTGTAGTCAATGTTGTAACTCTTTTGAGCTAGTTCTTGGGGGAACAGTGACCTACTTGGGATCTTTGCCATCTATTTCCAGCTCTTGGCTTCCACTAGAAGAGATTATGAGAAGATCCAAGAGGAACTGACTCGTCTTCAGATTGAAAATGAAGCTGCAAAAGATGAGGTGAAAGAGGTTCTTCAGGCCCTGGAGGAATTAGCAGTCAATTATGACCAGAAATCACAAGAAGTGGAGGACAAGACCCGAGCCAATGAACAGCTGGCTGATGAACTGTCACAGAAAACAGTAGGAGCATTGCTGGTTATTTCTCTATCTGATGTCTGTTTTTCACATGCAGTTTATCTTTGTCAAAAAGACTGACTTTTAGGAAGATGTAAAAGTTTTTGGGGCATCCCAGATATCCACTAGTCTGCACCAATTTATAAATCTTTTATTAATATTCTATTCAAGTGTATTACTAGCTGCTGTTGCTAAAAACTGAAGTTGAGAAGCCATTAGAAGGCCAACATTTTCCAAGAGTTACCTCTTGTATCGCCCATCTTGAAGAATAAAATTGTGGTAGACTCTGATACTATTATGTGGTAATTGTTGGCAGATACTTGCATACAACACTTAAAATATAATGGTAATTTGTAGGAGCAAAGCACGATAGTAATGTTCTTTCTAATGACTAGACTTTCTTCTCAGCATCTGTTAGCTATCTCCTTTCTTTGTTCTTCCAATATTCCGGTATGTAGATCAACTTTGTCACTACAATGTCTCAGCCTCACTCACTAAGGGTATATCTAAGCTTCAGGCTGGCAGTGTAAATTCCAGCACAAGGAAACATACCCACGCTAGCTCTGATTGAGGGACCTGTGCTCTATGAATATAGTCAGTGTTGGGAGTGGTGGGATGGGCTAGCTGCCCAAGTGCAATCCTATCCCAGATGCTAAGCATGTACTTAGGGCAGCTAACCCCTCCTACCACTCACCTTGCTGCAGCTACGCTCTCTTTTTACGGTTCTAGCTTGATTGGAGCTAACATGGGTATGTTGCTTCAAGCTGAAATTTACCCAGTTAGAAGTGTAGGTCTACCCTAAAACTGCCAAGTTGGTGAAAATCTCCCTCCTTCACCCCTCTCCCTTCAAGGAGGTTGGAATAATCTGCATCTTGACAAGCCCCACCAGGATGTAACATAAATGTTTCTTTTTCCTGACTTCTCTGGCTGCAGTAGAGAAAACACAGGCATTGGGGATGATGTAAGAGTGCCAATATTTACAAGAACATTTTGTATTCATTCATTTCTTATTCTCTTCTCCCATGACACACACCTTAGCTTCTTGGATGTGATCAAACCACATCACCCACTATTTCCTAGTCTACAAGATCTTCAAATCTAGATTTGGTTTAAATACCCAAAGGGTTAGGCAGGATAGACTCTGGAGCACATGTGAGTCATGTGTATTTGAGTCATTGTCAGGTTCTGATTTCCATTATTTTGTAACTGATACCAACAATATTGATTTCATGTTGGTAATGCTTTTAACATTATATTAGCAATTTTCATTTTACTATGCTATTTGCTAAAAGGCATACTGGCTGTCTGCTGAGGGCCCTGGTGATGAGGACAGGCAGTTAGATAGAAGGCATTACTGTACAAACACTAGAAAGATGTAGATGTTGGTGTGTTTAATATGTAACTTGGATGTCAGACTCTAAGTGAATTCTGCAAAAGGAGGAATAAAATAAATAATCCTGTAGCCTGAAAGCCACAATTGAACAGCCTGTACCCATGGAATGGCACTGAAACAAGGGAAAATAAAAAGTGAGGTCACAATTATACCTCTATCAAAGGGGAGACATAAAAACAACCATTTAAAGACAACCTTTTAAATGCTGAAATAGGAAAACTGACTCCTGTGGGTTTGTTCTGCTCAGAGTATGAACTGTCGGGTTTCTGAACTATAGTTGCTGCCCTGTATAAAGGGTAAATCACTGGGCAGGTTTGTAATTTCATCTCTTAAATCTTTTCCAGACGGCTTTGACAGCCACCCAACGAGAGCTGGGTCAGTTGCAAGAACTCAGCAATCATCAGAAAAAGAGAGCTACAGAGATCTTGAACTTACTGCTTAAAGATCTGGGAGAGATTGGAGGAATCATTGGTACCAATGATGTTAAAACAGTAAGCCAGATCTTGTATTGCTTTTTTCAAAAGAATATGAAGATGTAGTTCTGAGGATGGGTGGTTTTGGGTATTTACAACCTTTGGGTACTCCAACCTTTCACCTCTGTAGTCTGATATTTAAATCCTCCTTGGATCACAAATTAAAATAATTTTGTTTTGGTCTTAGTGGATGTTTTTCTAGGTAATAAAACCACCATGCAGTTTATGCAATCTGTTGTGATGGGCGCGCTCTGTTCTTGAGAAGTCAGAGATTTGTATTAGCACCTGTTCAGCAGATCAGGCCGGAGTCCTGTGAGGAGAAACATTTGTGGCTCACCATTTAAACACTGGCTGAGTTTAGAAATTTCACAAATTTTCAGGGAAATCAAAGTATTGGTGACAAACTCAAATCTGTCAATTTCCAGCATTGGTGAATTTTTCTGATTACCCAATATATGTCAGCCTTGCTGTAGCATATGCCTGACTATAGCCAATGTAGGAGAGGAAACTTATTAATGGTTTCTTCTTCTGTGAAATAACAAAGTGGAAAATAAACTAATGCTATTGACACAGTAGAACTTTGGGTGTGGAAATGATTCTGGAGATACCTGAAATCTTCAGCCACTCAGTGCTTTGAAATTTGCATGCTGACTGGCTCCTCTGAATACAGACAGCTGGCCACGTTCTTCAAGGTTCTCACTTCTCCCACTGTAGATAAAGGAAATTCCAACCATTGGAAATAGTATTTTAATGGCCATTGGCTAAACCTGTGCATCCGTTTAAACAAACTATTCACTGTAGGTCCTGTACACATTCTCTTTACGCTGTTGGCCATGTCACTTTTTTCTTTAGAAACTAAATGTTCTGTCTAGTTGCTAGACCCTTCTGGCAAGTTTGCATGAGACAGATCTATTTCTAAGCAGCGTTTCATGTTGTCTTTTTAGTGTACTAACTTTCTCCTCTTTGCTTCACTTGGAATATTGGAGCTGGCATCTTACTTTTTAAACTCTTTCCCCGTACTTCAAGGATAAAAAACAGTATGTGCCTCTGGATACCCTGGCCATGATATACTGTACCCCTTGGACTTGATCCTGAGAGTTGTTGTGCACCTGCTTCTCTCTCACTGAGGTCAATGGGATTTGCAAGTGCTCAATTCCTCTCTGATTACAAAGGACATGATCCTTATTTATCTGGCAATGTGTTTCTTATGAAACATTCTGCATCATTATTTCCTGGAGTATGAACTGTTCATTTAAGAGGTGCTAGAAGGCATGTTTGGGTATGGGAAGGAGAGAAAATCCATGCTTGCTGAGGAATTCCGAGCTCAATGAACGGTGAGAAAATTGGGCACCTGGAATTCTGAAGTGACTAGTAGCTCATGAAAGCTTATGCTCAAATAAATTTATTAGTCTCTAAGGTTCCACAAGTCCTCCTTTTCTTTTTGTGGAATTCTGCTGTTATCATTGGATTCCACAGGTTCTGAATGTTCCTCAGTGTATTAGTTGATATTAAAATATCTGATAATTCTGGAAATCTAGCTGTTGCAATCTCAAAATAAGCAATATTTAAATAAACTGTCATGCCATTTCAATTTTCAGTTGATCCAAATAGCCAGTAAATCTAGGGCTGATATAAGACTACAGGGAGCTCTGTCCAAATTAATGTAATCTGATCTGGAAGTTCTTTTTAACCATTTTTTTTCCAGTAGCACAAGAGTGAATCTTGCATAAGATGTTACAGCAACCCCTGGTGGACATGTAATTGTATATGAAATTATATTAAAGGGTACAGTACTTGAAAATAGATGCTTACCATTTAGTGGAGGCTTTGTACTAATTAAGAATCCAGGGCTTTACAGGGCAGTTTTCAGTGTAAACAAGTAACAATTGAGGGTGCTTTATAATGTCGCTTTAAAAAGGGAGGTTCATGGCCAGTCCAGCAGCATAGGAAAACTCTTCTGCAATGTGTCACTGCAATTAAGGCAAGTGTTCTAAATTATTCCCACTTTTAATGTTGAATCAGTGGATCAGTGGTTATAATCTGAGCAGGAAGACTTAATTTTTGGCCTTTGTCTGACTTTTATCCATGAAGTTTCTGAGAAGTTGAGTGATATGACGTCTTGGAATGTAAATGGAAAAAAATCCGAGCTGGTATACCCAGGACTTGTGAGTTCTGCTGTGTATTACTGAGATTTCCCTAGCTCTAGACAACTGGTTCACTAGTAGAAAGTTTTCTACATTGACTGTTTTCTTTTATAAGCCTGTATTAAGCAATGCAACTCTTTGTGTGTTTAGTTAGCAGATGTGAATGGGGTAATTGAGGAGGAGTTCACTATGGCACGGCTGTACATCAGTAAGATGAAGTCTGAGGTGAAATCTCTGGTGAACCGCAGCAAGCAGCTGGAGAGTGCCCAGATAGACTCCAACAGGAAGATGAATGCCAGTGAGAGGGAACTTGCAGCCTGCCAGCTTCTCATCTCACAAGTATGCCTCTTTCCTCCTCCTCCTCCTCTTTTCGGCATAAGTCTCAGTGATTTACCCTCTTCTTCACTGAAATTTCCTGCCTCCACCCCAACCTTCTTAAACATGCTACTTCTCAGTGATGAGAGCATGCTGCTTGGCTGTAGATTTCTGTCGCCCTCACACTGTAAAGTACAGCTTATACACACATGCTGAAGAAACAACTTTATTTCTGCAACTCTATACCTTTAACACTGTGCCTTTAACTTAAAAAATGTCATGCAAATGAAATGAACAAATATCCAGCTCATTCATAAAACATGCCGGGAGAGGCATTCATTCCATTAGCAGATCTACAGTTCGGTATATGAAATGATACTGTTAAAACTATGGAGAATGGTACCATATAATTCTGAGCAGCAGGGTTTCCTGGTGGCTGTTGTGTGACCAGAAAAAGAGCTTGGAGGATTCCCCTCTGGGTCAGACTTTTTGTGATCCTAAAGGGGAAAAAGGAAAGGAAATGTGCTGAATACCAGCTACTGCCAATATGGTGGGGTTTTGTTGATTCCACGTGGTCATCTCCATGTTCCCTGATTGTGGGGAGGGATTGTGAGGCCACCACTTGTAATTTGCTGGCACGTAGTCTGAAAAAACTGGAGTTTATCATTAAAATATAAGTAGGGACAGGCCCAGTTTTGCAGTTGCTGTGGCTCTCCAAGCCATTGAACTTGCTGTAGATCTTGATAAGGAAAGGCAGAAGTTGTAACGTGCTTCTAAATGTTCCAGAAAGACATGAGACCAATTTGTGACTGGATAGATCATTTGTTCAGAAATGTGAAATGAACCATGCATATGAATGATCTGATCCCAGGGCTTTTTTTAAATCAATTAAATTCTGTACTGGAGTCTGCTAATACTTAACAGTTACATAGCACTTTTCATGTCCAAAGCACTTGACAAATGTTACCTAATTATTCCCCTCAACACCCCTGTAAAGATAGAGAATCTGAGGAAAAAGGTTAAGTGACTTGCCAGAGGCCATTGAATGAGGCAGGATCAGAAGTGGGATTGGAACTCACTACTGTGCTGAGACTGATGGTCCATATCTCTGTTTTGGCATTTGAATGCTTTTAGTGCTGTGTGGAAACCAACCAGATTAATTCTTTCAAGCCTGTGAACTTTTTTCTTGTCATTCTGGGAGCCCTGTGAATAAGACCATGCTGAGGCTCTATCTGTATTTAAGCCTAGAAGAAAACTTAGTAACAGTTAACAGAGGTTTGGACTGTTAAATTGAGCCCTTAAAATTGAGTCTCTCTGCCATGTGTTGCTCTAATTCCCCACATTGGGGAATGAGTATTCCAAACACTTCTTGTCAAACTTAGAAATCTAGCAGACTGTCACCATGATAGATGTGGATTTGACATGTACTTTTCATTGAGAACTCACTCCTGAGAGGTGCTGAACTCTTTCAACTCCCATTAAGGTTAGGAGGTACTTGGAACCTTTCAAGCTTTTGCCCTTAACGCGGAAATATAATGTGAACTCAAAAATCTAGACCTCTTCTTCATGCTGAGGCAGGTCTTCTTAAAATGAAATGATCTCATCAGTAGAACTGTAATAGCTCCCACACAGGCCCCTCTTAACTCAGAAATTAGGAATAGAATTTGTTTCAAAATAAAATATATTTTGTTCTTTTTACTTTTGAAATGTGAGCTGCTATTTTTATTAATTAAAGTGACCTTTCTTGTTTAAAGATGTGCTAACAAAAAATAGGAGCAAATGGTCAGTGTTGCTATTGACCAACACATCTGGTTTCCTAGCAGTACAGCTTGAGATGCCCAGGAAGCCACTCAATTATATATTCCATCCTAATGTTAAGTGAATTTGACTTTAAAATATTGCTGCAGTTTGATAACAAGCTGGTCCTGCATTCCATATGGTACTGTGAAAATCCCTGTCATGCTGCATAGTGTTAACCACAGGCCACAAAGAATTAAGATTGTGTTGGTGTTACATCTATCTTAGATCCTGTACCGCACGTGCTCCTAGTAGGTAGCTCTGGATGCAGAGAGCTTTCACACGTCCCTAATCTTTATAGGAAGAAAGCACCTGATTTTCTAAATAACAAACTTTGCCAGTTATATCTGCTTACTATTCACTTTTTTAAAGCATGAAGCAAAGATCAAGTCCCTTACAGATTACATGCAAAATATGGAACAGAAGAGAAGGCACCTAGAAGAGTCACAAGACTCGCTTAATGAAGAGCTGGCCAAGTTGCGTGCTCAAGGTACTGTACTTAAAATAGGGTAATTAATTGTGGGGGGCCTCTAGTCATAGACTTTTTGTCTCTACAGGCTAGAAAATTGAGTTCTGTCCAACTGGCACATTCTCAACCTTCTGGGGATCCTGCATGTTGTTGTGGCTTTCCTTGCAAATAATGGTTGCCCCTGCCCACCTGCCATTAATTCATCCCATTACTAGAAGGATGACATGGCTGAGCCAGATTGGATAGTCGGGATTTTAATTTGTTTGCCTAATCCTAGGCATTGCTCAGGATCTCTTTGAAGCAAAAGCAGCTCTGAAGAGGCTGCATGGATGTTATTATTGGGAAACCTGAATGTGAAAACTTGACAACAAACGATTTCCTCCATTCTCCTAATAAATTGTCCTGCATGCTTAGTATTCAGTCCTAGGACAGAACAACGCAGTCACTGTCACACACTTCAGTGACTTGCAGTACACACTGTGCTTGTTATGAAAGCTAAGCCACAGCAGCCTAGTTCATGTAGTGGAAACAGCATCAGGCCCTCCATGGTATTGTAATGTTCTTGGAGTTCAGTCCAGCTGGAATAATCCCCCTAGTTGCTGACCCATACAAGCCCTGTGGGTTGCCTGCTTACAACTGGGGAGACTGCTCACTGTTTGATCCTGGGTGAAATGTTCCTTTCCTAGCTGCTATGTTATATCCTTCAAATACATGGGCTTCATTTTATGGATTGCAAATTAGGGTTTTTGTGACAACATATGCAAAATTTATTGAAAGAGCAATTCTCTCTAGTGTCCTTAAGCCTCTGTAGCACACACTGCCACAATGGGTCCTGATTTCCACCATACACCTGCCAACCAGAACATCACCCCATATTTCTTGTCGGGGGTCCTTTCGGACTCCAGGAGCAGCAGGCTGTATCAGAGAATTCATTATTTAATGTTCTGGCAAGTTTTGTCTCCACCTTCAGGCTTCCCCATCTATTCCTAGGGGTAAGTGTGGCATCAGATGCTTTGGATTCCCTGAAAAGGTAGAAGAAAAGGATGGAAGTCACCATGGCCTAAAGAGAGTGGGAAGGGTCACAAGTAGACATCAGGATGCTGGGAATGGGGAGGAGTTGTAGGCATATGGAGGGGGTATGACCTGGTGATAAGTGGAGAAGGTGATGGATGGGTTATCCACATGTCACTTCACATAGAGCCCTACATAGCCATATGTGAGTCTTTTTCAACAAATGATTGTTAGTGTGCCCATGTATTTTGTTACCATTAAAAACATATCAGAGATGGGTAATATATGATATTCCTGAAGTGAGCACAGAAGTTCTCTGTCTGCTTCTGGAAAGAAAAAGCTGTTGTAGTGATTTTTTTTTTTTTAATGGTCTCAGATTCAGTGTGTCGAGTAAGTCTCTGGTTAATTCTTAATTTTTTTTTTTTAAAACTATTAACAGAAAAAATGCATGAAGTCAGCTTCCAGGATAAAGAGAAGGAGCATCTGACCCTGCTTCAGGATGCAGAGGAAATGAAGGTAGCATTGCAGGCCACAATTATAGATTGTTTCTCACCAAGAACACTTGTCAAATTGACAGTTAGGTCCAAATTCTGCTTTCGGATGCACACATGATGCTCAATAATTTTTAACAAACTTTTATAATCTATCAGAGCCATAAACTTCCATTAGGAAACCTACATGCCATGCAGGAGTGACTTTCCTGATTTGAAAGGGAAGAGCTTGATAATGTTAAGCCACTTACGTAAAGCTGGGGTGTACATTATAGCCAAAATATCGGAGGTGGATGGTTTGGAAGTTGAGCTAACTTCAAAAGATGAAAAGATTCAGTTGAAAGATTTGTACAAATTGAATTTAAAAGGTTTTAGTAAATCCACTTCTTCATTTGAACCCAGGAAAGAAATTCAGTGCCTAATATGTTTTAAAGTGGTAGCTGTGCTAGTCTGTATCAGCAAAAAATAACGAGGAATCCTTGTGGCACCTTTGAGACTAACAGATCTATCTGGGCCATAAGCTTTTGTGGGTTAGAGCCCACTTCATCCGTTGCATGGAGTGAAAATACAGGAGCAGGTATAAATACATGAAAGGATTGGGGTTGCTTTACCAAGTATGAGGTCAGTCTAACAAGATAAATCAATTAACAGCAGGATACTAAGGGAAGGAAAAAATAACTTTTGAAGTGGTAAGAGAGCGGCCCATTACAGACTGTTGACAAGAAGGTGTAAGTAACAGTAGGGAGAAATTAGTATTGGGGAAATTTAAGTTTAGGTTTTGTAATGACCCAACCACTCCCAGTCTCTATTCAGGCCTAATCTGATGGTATCCACTTTGGAAATTAATTCCAGTTCTGCAGCTTCACGTTGGAGCAAATGTGGTTGTATCTTAGAGCTTGACTGTAGACAATGGATCTTGTGAAGTGGTCTGGATGAAAGCTGGAGGCATGTAGATAAGTACAGCGGTCAGTAGGTTTCTGGTATAGGGTGGTGTTTATGTGACCATCGCTTATTAGCACTGTAGGTATCTAGGAAGTGGACCTCTTGTGTGGATTGGTCCAGGCTGAGGCTGATGGTAGGGTGGAAATCGTTGAAATCTTGGTGGAATTCCTCAAGGGCCTCCTTCCCATGGGTCCAGATGATGAAGATGTCATCAATGTAGCACAAGTAGAGTAGAGGTGTAAGGGGATGAGAGCTGAGGAAGCGTTGTTCTAAGTCAGCCATAAAAATGTTTGCATACTGAGGGGCCATGCAGGTACCCATAGCAGTCCCACTGACCTTGAAGGTATAAATTGTCTCCAAATGTGAAATAGTTGTGGGTGAGGACAAAGTCACAAAGTTCAGCCACCAGGTTTGCCGTGACGTTATCAGGGATACTGTTCCTGACAGTTTGTAGTCCATCTTTGTGTGGAATGTTGGTGTAGAGGGCTTCTACATCCATAGTGGCCAGGATGGTGTTTTCTGGAAGATCACCAAAGGATTGCAGTTTCCTCAGGAAGTCAGTGGTGTCTCGAAGATAGCTGGGAGTGCTGGTAGTGTAGGGCCTGAGGAGAGAGTCCACATAGCTAGATAATCCTTCTGTCAGGGTGCCAATGCCTGAGATGATAGGGCGTCCAGGATTCCCAGGTTTATGGATTTTGAGTAGCAGGTAGACTACCCCGGTTGGAGCTGTAAGGGTGTGTCAGTGTAGATTTGTTCCTGTGTTTCTTTAGGGAGTTTCTTGACCAGATGGTGTAGTTTCTTTTGGTAATCCTCAGTGGAGTCAGAGGGTAATGGCCTGTAGAATGTGGTGTCAGAGAGTAAAAAGAAAAGGAGTACTAGTGGCACCTTAGAGACTAACCAATTTATTAGAGCATAAGCTTTTGTGAGCTACAGCTCACTTCATCGGATGGATCCGATGAAGTGAGCTGTAGCTCACGAAAGCTTATGCTCTAATAAATTGGTTAGTCTCTAAGGTGCCACTAGTACTCCTTTTCTTTTTGCGAATACAGACTAACACGGCTGCTACTCTGAAACATGTCAGAGAGTGTTGTCTAGCAGCCTCTTGTTCATATTCCGACATAGTCGTGATGACTGTAGCACCTCCTTTGTTAGACTGACCTCACATTTGGTAAAGCAACCCCCATCCTTTCATGTATTTATACCTCCTCCTGTATTTTCACTCCATGCATCTGATGAAGTGGGTTCTAACCCACAAAAGGGTATGCCCAAATAAATTTGTTAGTCTCTAAGGTGCCACAATGCCTAATATAGCACCTATAATTGGAAATGGTTTCCTTACCTACACACACACAAAAATGAGCCTGATTCACCTCTGCATTACTTCAGTTTAATACCAGTGGAAATCTATTGAAGTAAATTAGTTAAGTGGTGAATCAGGCCTTGTGGATCAATATGGTTTTTATACTGGAATTTAATAAGAAAAGGCCAGATCATATAAAAACAATTGCCCAATCATCTGGAAAGAATGTTGAGTACCTCCTCCTCAGAATGACCTAATGAATTGTAAAGCCAAAACACATTTTCTGATATTTATCCTTCCTGTCTGCAAGTAGAATGCAAGGAGGAAATATTAAGCAATAATGTAGAGAACTGGTACTTTTTTTGATGAGGATTACAGTTTGTGTGAAGTGGGAGGAAAATCCTGTATTTAACAGGGATAGTAACTGATCTTCAAGAATTTGACCTCTGATTCAAAAACCTAAATTAATGATTACATTAAATAGCCATGCAGAATTATTCCATGGCTGGTGTGAGGAAAAAAGTCCTATGTAACATCAAGCCAAAAAGAGAGAGAATAAAAATGTAGCTTTCCAAAGTACTTGAAATATCTTTAGCTTCAGGAGTTCAGCAGTAGTGTCATGGGTAAGCTGCTTTTTTCCCCCCTTTGGGTGTTCTTCATCTGCACAACTACAGCGGTAAAAAGATTTTCCTGGTAAACAGATGGGTAGAATGGTATAGAAGAGGGCAGGAGCAGCTGTAATTCTTGGGGTATGCTTAGTAACACACACCTGGCATCTTCCTGTACATGTTCTTTTCAAAGCCACAGAAAGAGAAATCAGGGCTTCCCCACATAAGACAGCTGCATTGTCATGAGTCAAGCACTTGGTGCAAGAGATGGTACCACTGTCTATGTAAATCAGTATATTGAGTAAAGTTCTGCTGTGATTTAGTTTTTAAATCTAAAAGTATAGGTTTGACTTAGCTCGTATGTACAGAAAAGAAAGGATGAGGCATTAGTAAAAGCAGATAAACTATTGAAATACACTGTTTCTGTTTTTCAAACTGCAGAAAGCACTGGAGCAACAGATGGAGAGTCACAGGGAAGCCCACCAGAAACAGCTGTCCAGGCTACGAGATGAGATTGAAGAGAAGCAGAAAATCATTGATGAAATCCAAGAGTATGCTTGCTCATTGTTTTCCTGTCATTTAGCCCTTTTCTATACTGTTCTAATGACACTGTAAGATTGTTCTTCCATCCATACCTATGTATCTCAAGAGTTCTACTAGCACTAGCTGGCCTTAGAAACCAGCATGTACAGGTACCGATATAACTATTCTGTACTGATTTGAAGGTAAAGGGACAGAAAAGTGTAGAATATTATGGATTAAACTATCCTTTTCCTTATTTTATATCTACTTCAATAAAAAGAATAGTGGAGGGGAGGAAGAAAGACAGAATAACGTTATGCCTAAAGACAGGTTTCAGAGGAACAGCCGTGTTAGTCTGTATTCGCAAAAAGAAAAGGAGTACTTGTGGCACCTTAGAGACTAACCAATTTATTTGAGCATGAGCTTTCGTGAGCTACAGCTCACTTCATCAGATGTATACCGTAGAAACTGCAGCAGACTTTATATACACACAGAGAATATGAAACAATACCTCCTCCCACCCCACTGTCCTGCTGGTAATAGCTTATCTAAAGTGATCAACAGGTGGGCCATTTCCAGCACAAATCCAGGTTTTCTCACCCTCCACCCCCCCACACAAATTCACTCTCCTGCTGGTGCTAGCCCATCCAAAGTGACAACTCTTTACATAATCAAGTCGGGCTATTTCCTGCATAGATCCAGGTTTTCTCACATCCCCCCACCCCCATACACACACAAACTCACTCTCCTGCTGGTAATAGCTCATCTAAACTGACCACTCTCCAAGTTTAAATCCAAGTTAAACCAGAACATCGGGGGGGGGGGGGGCGGTAGGAAAAAACAAGAGGAAACAGGCTACCTTGCATAATGACTTAGCCACTCCCAGTCTCTATTTAAGCCTAAATTAATAGTATCCAATTTGCAAATGAATTCCAATTCAGCAGTTTCTCGCTGGAGTCTGGATTTGAAGTTTTTTTGTTTTAAGATAGCGACCTTCATGTAAAACCCCTCCAACGCATTATTAAGGATCTACAACCTATCCTAAAGGATGACCCAACACTCTCACAAGTCTTGGGAGACAGGCCAGTCCTTGCCTACAGACAGCCCCGCAACCTGAAGCAAATACTCACCAACAACCACATACCACACAACAGAACCACTAACCCAGGAACTTATCCTTGCAACAAAGCCCGTTGCCAATTGTGCCCACATATCTATTCAGGGGACACCATCACAGGGCCTAATCACATCAGCCACACTATCAGAGGCTCGTTCACCTGCACATCCACCAATGTGATATATGCCATCATGTGCCAGCAATGCCCCTCTGCCATGTACATTGGTCAAACTGGACAGTCTCTACGTAAAAGAATAAATGGACACAAATCAGATGTCAAGAATTATAACATTCATAAACCAGTCGGAGAACACTTCAATCTCTCTGGTCACGCAATCACAGACATGAAGGTCGCTATCTTAAAACAAAAAAACTTCAAATCCAGACTCCAGCGAGAAACTGCTGAATTGGAATTCATTTGCAAATTGGATACTATTAATTTAGGCTTAAATAGAGACTGGGAGTGGCTAAGTCATTATGCAAGGTAGCCTGTTTCCTCTTGTTTTTTCCTACCGCCCCCCCCCCCCCCCCCCCCGATGTTCTGGTTTAACTTGGATTTAAACTTGGAGAGTGGTCAGTTTAGATGAGCTATTACCAGCAGGAGAGTGAGTTTGTGTGTGTATGGGGGTGGGGGGATGTGAGAAAACCTGGATCTATGCAGGAAATAGCCCGACTTGATTATGTAAAGAGTTGTCACTTTGGATGGGCTAGCACCAGCAGGAGAGTGAATTTGTGTGGGGTGGTGGAGGGTGAGAAAACCTGGATTTGTGCTGGAAATGGCCCACCTGTTGATCACTTTAGATAAGCTATTACCAGCAGGACAGTGGGGTGGGAGGAGGTATTGTTTCATATTCTCTGTGTGTATATAAAGTCTGCTGCAGTTTCCACGGTATACATCTGATGAAGTGAGCTGTAGCTCACGAAAGCTCATGCTCAAATAAATTGGTTAGTCTCTAAGGTGCCACAAGTACTCCTTTTCGTTATGCCTAAAGGCTTATAGATAATAGAAATAGTGGATGAGAACAAATTGGAAAAATAAAGACTCTGAACACCTGTCATGGTCACTGGTCCTGCCACAGTCTTTCTGGTTCTTCAAACAACTACTAGCCAGTAAACTCCAGCTGCTTCCTGTTACAGTACTTGGGGTGTTTTTTCTTGGCATCACCAGTTTCATTATATATTGGTTAATGAAGTACCCCGAAAACATACTGAAGCCACGTCTGTACTTCTAGTGCATAATTCTGCACTGGAATTCTCTCTCAATAGAATTATGATGTAAAGTACAGTGCGGGGCACTGTGCTTCTTACTGCTATATCCTTGGTTCTGTAAATAATTAAATCTGTCTCATCCCAATGTAATGCTCATATTTTCCACTGCATTTATAAAAGGGATGAGGCACGATAATAGGAGAATGAGAAATGTGAAAACAGAAAAGTTTTGGAAGTACAGGTTGTGCCCTTGAGGTATAAAAAGAGTATGTGGAGGGAGGGGACAAAAGATGTTTGTATGTTTTGTTTCCCCCAGATATTTAAATTAAGGCTTTTACTCCAGTTAATGATCCTTCATGGTTAGTGTAAATACAAGAATTTTTCAGCGGAACTGCAGGTTCATTCTCTGTGGGTAACTCTGTTCTGGATGTGAAGGTTTCTCTAAGTGTTTTACCTACAATGGTATGTATCAAGCTGGATAGGTTTCTCCCCTTCTCATTTCAGTATGAACCAGAAGCTGCAATTGGAACAAGAGAAATTGAGGTCCGATTATGATAAATTGAAAATAGAGGATCAGGAAAGAGAAATGAAACTGGAAAAGCTCATGTAAGTTTGCAGTCTCCTTCTCTGATCTCTTTAAGTTTTGTTTCTTGTATATTGTCATACTTATGGGCTAGCTGCACCTCTGATCCCTTTCTGATCTCTTTGAGTGCACCTGCTCAGGTGATAGGCCTTATTTGTCTTGGGTGAAATCACACAATTCTACTATTCTTAGATTGTTACCCTTTGTATACCAGCTGCTTAGAGGGGAAGGATGGTACAGTGGTTAGGACACTGGCCTAGGATTTGGGGGCATGAGTTCAGTTCCCTGTTCTGCCAACAGACTTCTTGTGTGACCTTGGGCAAGTCACTTTGCCTGTCTTGCCTCATTTGCCCATCTGTAAAATGTGGATAATAGCACTTGCCTATTTCCCAGAAGTGTTGTGAGGATAAATACACTAAAGACTGAGGTGCTTGGATACTATGGGAATGGAGAGGGCCATATAGATACCACAGAAGATGGGATATCACTCAGCAGATCCAGTTGGGTTTCAGACACAAGTGACATAGCCCTGGTCTACACTGGGGGAGAGGGGAGTCGACCTAACATACGCAACTTCAGCTACGCGAATAGCGTAGCTGAAGTCGGTGTATCTTAGGTTGACTTACCTGGCTGTGAGGATGGTGGCGAGTCGACCACTGCCGCTCCCCCGTCGACTCCGCTTCCGCCTCTTGCGAGCTGGAATTCCAGAGTTGATGGGAAGCATGTTCGGGGATCGATTTATCGCGACTAGACGAGACACGATAAATCGATCCCCGATAGATTGATCACTACCCACCGATCTGGCGGGTAGTGAAGACGTGCCCCTAGTGACCAGCAACCTTCTTAAAACAAAGCATTTTTAACAACTGGATCAAAACATTTAGAGAAGAGTGGATTTTAAGTCTACAACATGTAAACATGTCTATCTTACCTAAAGTATTACCATCCCATAATGGAAACTGAGGCAGGCCTAGCTTCTTCAGACACCTGTACAGTCTGAGAGTGTCTGTCTGGTTTCCCCCTTTACACCTTCAGGAGAGTCCTTTTTAACCCTACAAGGATTCTTTGTTCTCCAGGAGGCTACTTCAAGTCTTGGCCAGCTTTGAACCATCCTGGTCAGACCAGTTCTGTAGGTTGTCCAGGACCATGCCAGAGTCACCAGAGCTAATATTTATGGTGGTGTCCCTTAACAACTCTTAAGTGGAAGCTGACCATCTTGAGCCATGTCTTCCTTCTTGCCCGACTCATCCCAGATTGTCTCCTAGTGAGAAGCATTTACACCAAAATACCCATACAGAAAACACCATCCCAATAACCAGGCTAACCTACAAATTACAGGGCACATCATATTGGTTATGTCATGGTTATTTTTTGTTTTGGTATATTCCAAAATAAGCTTTTCAGAGCTCGGTTTTGTTATCTTGTGCAAGGAGATAAACTGAAAATGTCTTGCTCATTTCAAGATTGAAGATTGGCTTATTGTACTATAAAAACAAACAATCCACCACTAAGAAAACCGACTAGTTGCTTATTTGGGCTCTTTCTCAGACTTCCCTGAAAATATAGAAGATTAAATTTTCAAATACAGTTAAAAGAGATCTATGTAAAAATGGAGATGGTGGCTCAGTCATTACTGCTGAAAAAGCCTGCATGTATGTGTGCAGCTGGGTAATTGCACATGCAAACAGGCAGATGTGCATTTTACTCAGATGTGCAAATGTTCCTCCCAAATCTGAAAACTCTGACTGACTGCTATTCTATTTCATGTTTTTATTTTCATGATTTCGGTTTGTTGTTTGGCTTACATAAGGGTCTCTCTTTTTAGACTGCTTAATGATAAAAGGGAACAAGCAAGAGAAGATCTTAAAGGGCTGGAGGAAACTGTGGTATGTTATAACTAAAACATCAGCTTTTTTGCAAGGGCTTAGGGCAATGATTTGTTGCCAGCCTTTTTATGTGTGCTTGTTGCCTACAGTGTTTTTGCAAGAAAATGACCGGTTTAGGTGAGAAATAAGTTTTTAAAAGTAATATATTTCCAAACTGTCTTTCTGTCTTGAACTTGATTTGAATAAGTTTAGGATCTGAACCAACCCACTTTTTGCCCATCTCTAGGTTAGACCTTATTTCTAAATTTCCTAAAGCTATTTTACTAATCTGTTTACTTCTGATCCTACATATACTCATCTCAAATGGCTCACTTTACAAGCTTTTCAATACTTGATATTTATGATTTAATATGTCATAACTAATGTATTAATAAATTTAAATTGCATTTCTCAGAGATGTTAGTACTTTGTCACTGTGCAATCAGTATAATCCTATATAAAATGCATTATGCTCTGCAATCCGTACTGAAAGGACACTTCTTTTGAAGAACTAGTTCTGTCTTCAGATCAGTGCTATGAAATCTTCTTGTGAAACTCTTTTACTTTGGCTTTGTGTAATATACAAGACTTTTGGAAGAGGTAAAAGGCTGGTTGAAACAATAGTGGTTTTCTTCTTGATTACAATACAAGTGACTTAATTGTCCAACTCTACTTGGCACTGGTGAGGCCTTAGGTGGAGTACTGTTTCGAGTTTTGGGTGCCATACTTTAAGAAGATATGGACAAATTGCAGAGAGTTCAGAGGAGAGCTACAAAAATGATAAAAGATTTAGAAAAGCTGATGTATGAGGAAACATTAAAAAATCTGGGTATGTTTAGTCTTAAGAACAGAAGACTGATGGTGACCTGATAAGTATTGAGATATGTTAAGGGCTGTTCTAAAGAGGAAGATGATCAATTGTGTTCCATGTCCTCTCAAGGTAGGACAAGAAGTAATGGGCTTAATCTGCAAAAAGGAGAATTTAGGTTTTATATTGGGAAAAATTTTCTAACTGTAAGGATGGTTAAACTCTGGAATAGCCTTCCAAGGTAGGCTGTGGAATCCCCATCACTGGAGGTTGGACAAACACCTGTCAGGGATGGTCTAGGTGTATTTGGCTCTGCCTCAGGACAGGGGGCTCCTGAGGTCCCTTCCTGCCCTACATTTCTGTCAGCCTATGAAGGAGGAGTAGATTGTATGGTAGGTTAACATGCTAGCTTTTTACTTCTGAAAACTGAATCTGAAGGAAAAATAAATCTGGTAGTGTTTCTCATAATCCCAGGTAGACACTGGTGTGTGCCCCAAAACTACCACACAGTAGGCAGTTTTTTCTGCTCAAGTTTGGAATGTCAGAGGTAGTTCAGGAAAGATGTGTGTATTCAGAGCTGTATGGTGAAACTTGTTCAGCCCTTGTCAAAAATTTGTCTGGCTCTAGCCAGTTTTGTTTTTCCTTGAAATGTTTTGCTCAAGAAGGTA
Source organism: Caretta caretta (assembly GCF_965140235.1). Classification (NCBI taxonomy): domain Eukaryota; kingdom Metazoa; phylum Chordata; order Testudines; family Cheloniidae; genus Caretta; species Caretta caretta. The sequence goes on from NC_134216.1 coordinate 26,662,096, forward strand.
AACATTATCTTTTAAACTTTTTACAGAACTTCATTTTTTAGTAATTCTTCCAGTTACTATAGAAGTTGTTGATTAACTCTGTGCAAAATATTGTATTTTGAATTCAAGAAGCATAATTGCTTATGTATGTTTGCTTATTTTTTTCCTTTGGAGCGTAATTTAAAATTAAGGCTGTGTTGACCCTGGGAGCAGTCTCAAAAATCAGGCTATTTTTATTTTGAAGCTGAACTTTAGGCACCCAGATTTCATATATAAAATATATATAATTTGATATAAACATTTCCTGATTTTAGAAAAAAGTGTTTAACTACCCTCCTGATTTCAGATGAGTTCTCTTGCAGCTCATACTGCTCAAGAATTGTAAGAATGACCTGTGACGATATTGTCCTATTCAGTGAGTAAGCGATATAATTGGAGCTCAGTTTTAAGCAGTAGGACATCATAAACATTTTGCACTGATTTATATCAGATGATGTTTTTGTTTAAATTCAAGGAACTACTTAAACTGTTGTACACTCATGCATTCTTTTGTTCATTCCCATGGCATCTCGGAGGGCGTTGCAGCAGCTATATTAAAATATTAGCAATGATCAAAATTTCAATCGGTAATTACTGCAGCAGGAGGAAGAATCAAGTAAAACAAATTATATGCAACGTGGGCCATTTTAGTCCAAGATCGAGACTTTCCCATGTGAACAAAGAAGTAAGGGACTGTAAACCCCTTGCAAGCACGGTGTGCCTCCTAGGTCACTGTGTGGAGGGGAGAACTGTCTCCATGGGGTTGCTATTTCCCTGTCCTGTGCAGGTAGGTGAGCAGGGCTAGAGAATGGGCATAGCCTTAACTTGGCCCCCCACCGACCACCAGCACAGTTGAGCCAGTGTGGTGAGGGAAGTAATCAGTAGCGGATTGCTTAGTTTCAGGATGGAACCAGAGAAGGAATTGTGACTGAGTTTCTCTGGGGCATTAGAGGGACTCATGCTGCCCCTTGCTTTGGATAAGAGCTGTGGGATAAGAATAATCTCTGTCTAGCTCTAAATTACATTTCCCCTTCAGAGAGTAGTAATATCCACCTGTATGTTTGTATTAGAACAGTGTAAGGTATGTGTTATGAATACAACCGTATATGTGGATAATTGTACATCACATTTTTCTACTGATTTTTGTTTTTTTTGGGTCTGTGGATAATTGGAAGTAAGCACTTCTATCCGTCCTTTTGCAGTAACATCTCCTGTTTTGGGTTCAGAATCACTTCCTAGTTTTTCCCAGTAAGTGATAAAGATAAGAAGTGGCAGTCCAAAAGCTTATAGCCTTATTGCTCCTGATTTATTGAGTGGCCAGTTCAAATTTCAGTGTGTGAGAAGAGGAAAATAAGATAGAAAAGCAAAGGCTGTGCTTATCAACTTGGGGCATATCCTTCATACTAGTGCAGCATCTAAAAAGTGGAGAATGGGTTGGAATGCACTGTTTATCCAAACATTTCCTTCCTGTAACTGGTTTCTCTGCCCTTCACAGAATGGGCAAAGGATTAAGACTTTTTGTGCCACGCCTCTCGCATTTCTCTTTGAATGAAGTGGCTATTATGCTGAAGTTTAGCAAAATTAAGTAGTGTTGAAAGATTAGGAACGAACCTGTGGTATTTATAAGGCACCTATCACCTTGGTATCTAAGGGCCTGTATAATGTCACCATCTTTCAGTGCATAGGTTTGATCAGCAAAATTGTTATAGCATGAATCCAAGGCTCAATGATTTAAGCATCATTTAATAGCTGGGTACATGTTACCACAGCCAGCTTTTGAGACTGTCTTTCTGGTTGATTTATTTTTTTCTTCAGTTTGTTAGATGTGTTTTCAGAGAGAACGTCACTGCAGACACATAGCAAAAAACAGTGAACTATGGGGATGTGACTGAGTGAGACAGAACATGTACAAACAAGGGTTTGGGTTTTTTACTAATTACAATTGCTTTCTTTTAGTCACATGAACTAAGCCTTAACTCATTGTGATGGTTTTTCCCCCCCTTTTACAATCAGTTCAATTTTGGCTGATGTGAAATGATTATGGACAGTAAAGTGAGGTGTGATAGAGGTACTGTTTCACACTAGATAATCACTTTTGTGAAACCATCAGATTCCCACATACCAATTACATCCCAAATTCATGCCCTTCTGTCAACTAATGCAATTCATTAATTTAAAGTTACTTAAACAGTAATGATATATGTATTTTTTCAGGCATACCTGCATATATACTTATACTATAATTTACCCTACATGTTCTTATGTGAGGAGAAAGTTTACAACAGTGTCTGCAAAAATTTTACTGACTTTTTGTTTAAATTCTATTTCCAGGCAAGAGAACTTCAGACCCTCCACAACCTACGAAAACTCTTTGTTCAAGACCTCACCACTCGAGTCAAAAAAGTAAGTTCAAATCTTACTTGGATTTTATTTTAACACAGTCTCCCCCTTTCCCCCAGTAAAAATCTTGCCAGGCTATTATATTGCTTAGTGTATATAATTCCTGGTGTAAATTCAGCAGACTTGTAATTTATTTATCAATGTTCTTATACCTTGCCCAGTTACCTTGGTTTCTGTTCCCCTGCTAGTTGTACGCTGGGAGAGTGGGATTTGAAGTGCTCTCAGATCTGTCTAGGAAAATCAAATTCTGCTTCAGCTCCTGTTTTTGAGGATTTTTCCTCTAACTAGTTATTCAGTGAAATGGGTTGATCTCACTTATCCGTTCACAGAGTAGCAGCCGTGTTAGTCTGTATCCGCAAAAAGAAATGGAGTACTTGTGGCACCTTAGAGACTAACCAATTTATTTGAGCATAAGCTTTCGTGAGCTACAGCTCACTTAGCTCACTGCATCCGATGAAGTAAGCTGTAGCTCACGAAAGCTTATGCTCAAATAAATTTGTTAGTCTCTAAGGTGCCACAAGTACTTCTTTTCTTATCACTTCAGTTACTGACTCAGAGTTTAGTGAACCAGAACTGCCCCAAACCCACACCTAAAACTTGTGCTGACCTGAGCCAGAATTGTGGGCTGTGGTACTTTTTTGTGGTTCAAAACTCCTCATCCTTTCCCCAGGCAAAATAAATTTGAGAAATTCATTGTGCACCTCCGACATATGATTTTTAGCAGAATTTAAGGTATTTTTTATCACAGACAAACTGAAATTTTTGTCAACATGAAAGCTAGTCAAAAGGTTTCACGGCACTCCCCTTTCCGGATCCTTAAGGTTTTTTTGTGACAGTTTTTATTTATTTAATTTCCTTGTTGAGGGAATGTAGCTGTTGAGAACACAAAATGAACAGAAAAAGCAATGTCTTTTTAACCTGTTTGTTGAGAGGTAGTCTCCCTTTGGGGAACTTACAAGAGCCCCAACAAAACCCTAGCTTTCCCCTCTCCCTGGGTTCAAAGGCTTTGCTCTAATTCTATAATTTGGTCTCTGTGCAGAGTGTTGAACTGGACAGCGATGATGGAGGAGGAAGTGCTGCTCAGAAGCAGAAAATTTCCTTTCTTGAGAACAACCTGGAGCAGCTTACAAAGGTTCACAAACAGGTGGGACTAATACCTCTGGCTTCGATTTTAGCCGTCACTCTTTAAATAGAAAGTGGGCTCGTCTAGTAGTTTTTCTTCAGTTAATTTTTAACCATGGTCTTCACTGAAATTCTAGCACTAGGAGAATGCTGTTAACTTTTTACTATTTTATATGATTCCAAATCACATTTTTAATTGACCTTTTTTGATGGATGATTTTGTAATTAACTGAGACTAATTATCTATATAATTACCCCAGGATAGTTTATTGACGGTAATTTGCCTCGGATATTGTTAGATTGATTGAAATAATGTTTAAATTGCCAAAATACCCATGATATTCAGTTAAAATTCATTGCATCAGGAGTGAATCAGAGTCTGAGTTGGTCTCCTATACTCACAGTGTTTGTGTAATGAATGCATGTGTCATGAATATGTGATGCTTGGCATAAATATACATTTGTGTATATTTATGCCAGTCTAATGTGCTTTGGTAATGGTTTGGGCAAGACTTTGTCAATGTGTCAGTACAACATTTTAAAAAAACAAGACCGATAGTTATCTTCAGTGCCCTTTTATGTAGGGACTAGAGATGAATAAAGCACACACACATCCCTCATTGGGCTTGTCCCTTTGTTCCCCCCGCTCTCCTCTGTTGCTGGCTCTATGACTGTTCTTTCCTGACTCTAGACGGGTTTGCAGGTATGACCTATCTTTCCAACAGTGGTTCCTGGCTTGAGGGAGAAATCTGGAACTGACAGCAGGGGGAAGTGGAGTGCAGTATGGAAGAGAAGATGTAGGGTTCTCTGTGCAGGTTAAGGACTGGTTCCTCCCAAGAGTCCTGATGCTAGCCCAGCTCCTGGCAGCCAGAAACCCATCTGCCCTCTGTGATGGGGAATGCCCACTCGCTTCCAGTAGTTCATCTGAAACCGCAGAAAACTAGGTGTTCCCCCTATGTTAAATATCTGTGGGTAGTCAGAGTGCTGAAGGTTAATGAATTCATTGTTGCTTGATCATTTTTTCCCCTTTGTGAGGTTTCAGCAGCAGCAGACTGATTCAACAAGCTCTAAATCCTTACTGAGGTAGGAAGAAAGAGCTGACAGGAAATGGGAGACGAGGCTCTGTTTCACATGCAATTAACCACTGATGATGGTACAGTTCAAGAAGGTAGTGCTGAAGGCAGTCTAATACATGAAACAGTCTTGTTGTTAGTAGCATGAAGTTTAAGGATATGGAACACAAAGAGCATCTCTACTTCGATCTTGTATGAATCTGGACCACAAGCTATACTTGCTGATTTATTTATCTTTGAAATTAAATTTAGGCAGATTTATTTCCTAAAGATGGTGTTGAGGTTTACAAATTAAACACAGCTGTCACTGAAAGAGGTTTGACTCTTGCTTTCCTTGCATATCCAAAACTTTCATTACGGGACTTCTCTTTGAGCAGCACTGTGTAGCTCAAAAGCTTCTCTCTCTCCAACCGAAGTAGGTCCAATAAAAGATGTTACCTCACCCACCTTGTCTCTCTTAGTATCCTGGGACCAACACAGCTATTAAAACACAGCATACAAAACTTTCAGGTTTTCGGTGGAAGAATAAGGGAATACCAAACCCTAAATCATTATAGTTGAAAAAGCCTCCTCTTTCCTGTGTACTTTACAATGAATTTTACAGAACCCTATTTGTTTCGTCCCAGTACATTTCTGTAAGGATGACAGTGAAATCTTCTATCCCCGCGTGTCGTGATGGCTTATCCACTAGACCATATGGCTTTGCAAAAGGAGTAATACCATTTCTTCTTATTCCTACTACAGTTGGTACGTGATAATGCAGATCTTCGTTGTGAGCTTCCTAAACTGGAAAAACGACTTCGAGCTACAGCAGAGAGAGTTAAGACTCTGGAAAGTGCACTGAAGGAAGCTAAGGAGAATGCCATGCGGGACCGCAAACGCTACCAGCAGGAGGTAGATCGCATTAAAGAGGCTGTAAGAGCCAAGAACATGGCAAGGAGAGCACACTCTGCTCAGATTGGTAAGGACATAAAGCAAACAAGGTATTGGGTTGTTCACAAACTTTGTGTAGGTTTTAAAAGTGCTGTGATAGTAGAAGGCTTCCAGGGCAAACTATGGATTCCCAGCTGTATTTCACCAGTGCACCCTTCCTTACAGGAAGGACACTTCCATGGGCAGTGGGTAATGAAGGCTGGGGAAGGCTAAGCCTCTCCCAATCTCTGCTAATGCTCCCTGCTACAGCCCTGGGGCCAGGCCACGGCTGGGCTCAGGGCTCCTTAAGGTGCCCCAGGCGAGGGGCTCCTCCGGACTGGTCTGGGTGACCAGGACTCGGGGTTCCTCTGGACTGCTTTGGAGGAGGCAGAATGAAAGCTTGGAGGGGTGGGGTGGAGTGGGGCTTCTGGCAGAGTGGGGCAGGGCCTCCGGCTGAAGGGCTGAGGCAAGAGAATAGCCTCTCTGAACAGGATGTGCACTCCCCACCCAGGGACACTTCAGGGACCTCACTTTTGTAGAACAGAACCCACCTGAAGGATAAAGCTCCTCAGATATTTGTTTACTGATTTAAATAGCTTAACGTGTCTTATGTACTTCTAACGACCTTTCTTAAGTTGGACTGTCTCTTCTATCCCCCTTGTTCCTCTTCCTCCCTTTCTCATCCTCTCACTTCTGTACACACTTTATTTTAAAATGTAATTGCTGTGCAGCTTGGGCATGTCTGATGTTACCAGGGCACTGGACAGACTGCACACACAGCCACGTGGTGTTTAAAGTGGAATTCATTGTGGAACCGTTTTCAAATTTTGTGGTGGAGCACCAGAAAACCTGAGGGAGCAGCAGGGAGCACATATACTTTCATTCTGCCTCCTCCAGAAAGTCCCCCAAAGATACCTCTCCTCCATAGTAGTGGGCACATGCAAGTACCTGGCTGGCCAAGCCAAGCAGTGGTCACCATGTACAGTCTTCCCCACTCAGCTGCACTGAGAAGCCCTTTTTCCAGAAGCAGAATGTAGGAAGTGGTTGTATAGAGGGATGATCACTGGCAGAAAACAGGTGCAAATGATCATCTTTGCAGCATGTGGCTGTTGGCAGGGTGAGGGAAGTTGCCACTTTCCCCACAGCCAGAATTTGGCCCAAACTATTGTAGATGTCAGGAAATGCCTAGAACAGTTACTTTTATAACAGTACAGTGATGTGCTAGAGCAGAAAGTGAGTGCTAAATTTTGTTTTGATTTTCACACTACAGCCAAGCCTATCCGCCCTGGCCATTACCCAGCATCTTCTCCAACAGCTGTTCATGGTATCCGAGGAGGAGGAATGTCAAACAACAGTTACTGCTAGAACATGAAATAAACAGTGAGTTCAAGATGACTTTTAAATCTGTTGCTGTTCAACATTCACTCCTTTTATTTCCTATTCTTGTTTTTAGAAAACCTGTGAAGGCTTGTATATGGAATCTATTTTTCTGGTGGTTTAGTTATGAAGAACATTAATAACCACTGTAGTGAGAAGGAATGCACTGTCAGAACACTTCGCAAGCTGCTGGTTTAGATTATCTGCTCTTTTTCATTATGCCCAGACCTGAAGAAGAGTTCTGTGTAGCTCAAAAGCTTGTCTCTCTCACCAACAGAATTTGGTCCAATAAAATATATTACCTCTCCCACCTTATCTCTCTGGGAATAACACAGCTACAACAACGTGCAAGCAACCTTCCCATTGTGGATGTTTTTTATGTAAACTGAACTGTTACAAATATAAGCTAAATTAGGGTTTAGTTTTGTACATTCCATATGTTATATAGAGAGGATTCCCCATGTACAGTGGTTGCCCTTGCAAACTTTCCATTTTTTGCTTTGGATAATATAGTGTGCCCTCATTGTTTGCAATATTCCCTATATTTAGGGTAGAGAATACCCAGGGTACCCAGAGGTAATGTTATGTAGCTGAAAAGTTTAAGAGCAACTATTTTGCATGTGTGCCCTTGCACACATGCAGAAACAGGCTGTTCAGTGATTCTAGATGCTTGGGTGATGAAGATGTCTACTGGACCCCATTCAGAATGTGAACTTCGAGAAGCAAATCTCATGCCATAAAGGTGAGAAACCACTTCTGAGATGGAGACGTGGTAGGTCATTCCTGTAGCAATACAGGCCTAGCTTAAAGCATGTACAGTCAATGCTGCTTATGGAAAGTGGCATTCCAAAGGGGAACAAAAAGCAGCAATTTGGAAACTTTGTAGGATTTACAAAAACTGGTGTCTTATAAAAATGCTGATGAAAAGTGTTCTTGATGCAAAATGAAGGAAGGTGAAATTAGGCAATTGCTCTTTGATTAGCTTTGGCTTTATCCAGTACTGAATTAAGGTGACTGTAATTCCAGACAGCCAGCAAGCAGAACAAGTTTCAGAGAGAACCATCCTCTGTTTTAATCCTCTGCAGCTGTTACGCAGCAACGTTCAATTTCTTGCACCACATTCTACCAAACTCAATAACACGAGCAGCTAGAGCAGTGGTAGTAGTTGTAAAGAGAAGGGAGAACAATATGGCAGTGGGCTAATGCCTCAGCCACTCTGCCATTTAGCCGGAGGAAGGGGATCGGTGTTGGCCAACATGTTGAGATTAGCTGTATGTTTTTTCTAGGAAAGTGAAAGAGGAATTGGGTTGTTTATATTAGAACCGGGTGGGAAACAATTTTGTAATCCTGCAAAAATGTTGGAGATTTAAAAAAATGTTCCCATGCCAAATTGGGATGCAGAATCAAAATTGCAAATTTTCACAAACCAAAAATCCAAAGGTAATTGGTTTGGGTCAATCAAAACATTTTGTTTTGATAATTTTGAAATGCTTTATTTCGAATTTGACCATATTTTTTACTATTTACCATATTTGACCATATTTTTTTAGCAGATGTTTTGAACCAGAAAACCAGAATTTTTGTTTTGAAAATGTCAAACTGAAACATTCTGATAACTTCAAAATCTTTCAGTTGAAAATTTTTCATCAAAACCGACCCTTTCCTATGAAAAAAGTTGTTTTGATGAACTGGCATTTTCTGATGGAAAACATGTTGTGTTCAGAAAAAAAATTCCACCCAGCTCTAGTTCATGTATTATGACTTTCATTGATGTTTAGTGGTGGTGAAGATCTTACTGCATTGTAAGCAAAGGTGTGAATGGCAAAGCTGACTTTCAAGAAGGGTTTTTTTCCCCCTAGGATCATACAATACAAGCAACGTTCAGGATATGCAATAGAGGCAATTACGCTACATCAAGCATCGCTGCAGTTTTAACACACGTGCATTTTGATTAAGAAACTAGAACAATACAAAATCAACATGACACGTGTCAAATGGATTAAAATTTGGCTAACTGACAGGTCTCCATGTTCTAGTAACTGAGAAATTATCATTGAGTGTTTCTAGATGGAGGGTCCAACCTCAGAGATTGGTTGTCCATATGCTACCTAACATAAAATCATTGCTGCTGAAGTTTGCAGATGACCCAAATATTGGGGGAGTGATGAATAATGAAGAGGACAGGTCACTGATACAGAGCAATCTGGAGTGCTTGGTAAACTGGGTGCAAGCAAATGTTTTGTGTTTTAGTAAGGTCAAATGTAAAATAATGCATCTAAGAACAAAGAGTATAGGCCATACTTACAGAATGGGGGACTCTCTCATGGGAAGCATTGACTGAAAGAGTTCGGGGTCATGGTGGTTAATCAGCTAACATGAGCTCACAATGTGATGCTGTGGACAAAAGGGCTGCTTATAGTTACATTAATATCTAGCTCTTGTATAGCATTTTTCGTCAGTAGATCTCAAAGTGCTTCACAAAGGGAGGTCAGTGTCATTATCCCCAGTTTACAGAAGGAGAAACTGAGGCAAGGAGGTGAAGTAATTTGTCCAAGGTGTCACAGCAGGCCAGAGGCAGAACCAGGAACAGAACCCAAGTCTGGGTAATAGTGGTCTTTTCCTTCTAGCAGACATAAATATACCAAGATTCCATGGCTGGAAGTTGAAGCTGGATAAATTCAGAATGGAAAAATGGCACAAATTTTTGTCAGTGAGGATAATTAACCATTGGAACAACTAATTAAGGGCTGTGGTGGATTCTCCATCACTGGAAATATTTAAATCAAGACTGGATGTTTTTCTAAAAGATATGCTCTAATTCGACTCTAGCTATTGGATGTGAAACAAGTATTAATTCAGGGAAGTCCTATGGCTTGTGTTATGCAGGAGATCAGAGTAGGTGATCACAGTGGTCCCTTCTGACCCTAAAATGTATGCATCTGTGAAGCCTAATCCTTTTATCAATTTGCTGGCTTTAAATGTTTCCTCTCCTCTCTGTTTTCTCAGCTTTGCCTAAGCATTTATCTCTGTGTACAGCTTTGATATGTTCATGTGGCTTTTTCCTCATCTAGGAATTTTTGTCTGTATATTTAGATTGTGGCTAAATATCCCAACTCAGATATAGTTTGTTCATACGTTCTTCATTGATTTATGTTAGCTCCTTGAATGTGAAGCTAGTTAAAAACATTTGTCAAGCAGTGAGAACCATGAAAGTTCTTCAATATTTGTGCACCAGGTGGAGCCAGTATGACGCTCCTGAAAATGTTTTTTTAAAGGAATTGCTCATGAAGGGAGGAAATGTGGTTGGTTGGAGCCCCCCTCCCCCTTTTTGTGTGCATGACTGCTTCACAAATTTGTTTCCTATAAAGGCTGGAAATTCCTAGCCATCTGATTATCCCCCTTTCTCAGCAGATTCATCTTTAAACTCTAGTAAATGTGGCCTGGATTGTGCTGGGACAGTGTGCTGACGACTTCACATGGTTAACTCCATGCTGATGTTGATGTTAATACATAAGTTTTTTGTAAACATATTATTCGCTTTTTTATATTTTCTACATTTTTCTGGCAGATTTCAATTGAAAAACTATTAGCTAACAGTTTAAATTAGTCATGAGGATTTCAAATTCTACTGGTAGGACCAGCAATGTATCCTCTCTAGCATATTTTGTAACGCACGGTCTCTTAAAAGTGCTTTATTTCTTTGAAATTTTAAAATTCTAATTATTATTTTAGGCAGTTAGTAGCTTTACTTAACTGTACAGTTCCATCACACTGACTAAAATGACTTGGACTCTAGCCAGGTGCCTATCAATTGTGGAAGAGGCTGGGGGATGGTTACATTCTGTCCAGTGATTTTGACTTTTTCCCCTCCCTTAAGAACGGCTCTTATTCTGCTATTTTGTGGCTCTTCTCTGGTTTCTTTTTTGAAAGTTTGCTGTTTCCTTTAGGCACTAAGCATTCTTGGATACTGTGTGGTTTTTGCTGAGAATGTTTCTTGTCATACATGCATGCAAACCATTCGTCTAATCACATTAAAGCTTTGTAATATCCTGTGTGGGTTGTTTTTGCTGCTTGTGTTTGCCTTGAACCCTGTGGCTACAGGCAGCATATTTTTGCTATAGATGAAATGGGCAAGCCTTTGCTGGGGTTTTTCATGTATTAGCTCATTCTTAATTGAAGTTTGCTTTTTGGTCTTGCCAGCAACATAACCTAAGAACTTCATTGTATTGTCATCGACACTTAAGTACAAAGGAAAAGTGTTCAGTAAGAGGCACATAAGAAGTTCTACAACAAGAACTATTCTGGGAAGAAGAAACTGTATCGGCATATAATGAGTGAGCCTTTAGGAAATCATCTGCACAAAAGTACAATAATGAATGGCAAAATCAAATCTGCTACAAAGCAGGTGCAAGAAGCCCTCAAACAAACTGAACTGCAGAAGCGGTCATCTTCTCAGAGACACTCTGTTCACTGCTTCCATGTTGCAGGAGCACACTATTGCTAAACACCCTGTATCAACAGACCTCGGAACTAAATCTGGCTGAAACTGGAAATTTCCTGCAAAGAGATTCTGAAATTTTTAAATTTTGGACACACTGACACATGATGTTTCTGAAATAAAACATGTTCCCTGGATCAGCAGCTATGCATGAAATTGAGGTGATTCTTGAAAGTTTGTCTAACCTGAAATGTCTTCACAAAACATTTTGGGTTCAACAAATCAGCATTTTTGACAAAACTGTCATATATGCTTTATATTAATTTTCTTTTCAAGTTTTTAATCTCACTAGAACAGAAAACCACCACAGCTATGAGCAGGATTCTGTTTTGGTACTTGCATCATCCATAGAATTTTTATTTAATTTCCAGTTGCAGGACCAAATTCACTCTGTTACATCTATGCAACCCTATTAAAAATGGTACATGTGTAATATAAGGTAGTTTTTGATAGGGGGAATATTTCTTAATGATCATTATGCTTGGGCCATAAAAGACATTACTTGAATTTCAGATCCTAGAATATGACAGTTAATAACTGGTCAGCTGAGTAACTTTGATCTGGAAGTCACTGACACAATAAATGTGGAACTTTGTGTTACCATATTTAGAGTTGCTACTTCAGAATATAACTATATGCTTTAAATTTTTTTCTTTTAACTCAATTATATTGCCAAAATATAGGAGGGCAACTTCATTCTCCAGTCCATTAATATGCCTTGGTCAATTTACCAAATTATTTACTCTCTGAGATTACTTTGGCCCAGCAGCTAAGTGCCAATACACTGCAACCTGGCTGAGCAAATGATTCCTGGCTAGATACAGTTGTCCAAATGCTTTGAGATATTTGGATGAAAGCCACTGAATAACTGTCAGTGTATTATTAAAATGGAATGTCTTGCACGGATACTTACACAGATTATTTTCACAGCATAGCTGATAAATCATCACCATGGCACCCCATCATTTGAATTGTTTTAGAACTTGTGAAATAAAATTGTGCCCTGCTGAACTTCCTTTATAATCTCTCAACAGCAACGAAACAGGAATGTGATTCTTACATGAACTGTTTATTATTAAGTGGCGTAGCCTACTCTGTCTCCGGAATGGAAATTTTATGACATGATGAGGGAAGTTATCTTAATAGCCATTGATCATTTCACACTAGAGATAATAGTCATTTATTGATGTTGGTCTGGTCATTGATGTTAACTTATTAATCACAGCATGGCAAAGCATTTGTTGGTAAGTCAGTGCTATTTTTGCCATTTCTACTAGCTCCAGTGGTACAACGCTTATCCAAACGTGTGCAAGTATAAAAAACTAGATCTGGACAAAGAAACCAAGTCACTCAATCAAGACTTTGATTGCCCAATCGTGGTCCCATTGTGCTAGAAGCTGTACACATCTAGTAAAAAGACAGTCTCTAGTTCAAGTTACTTAGCATATGACAAGACAGCAGGTGGAGGAAAGAAAGAAGGGGAATGAAGAGAAGAAGGGAACAGGGAAATAATTGGCATAAGTAGCAGTCATAGCAGACTAGCTGCTTAACCATTGTCAAGTGTTTTGTAAGCATCATGTCAGAGGTGTTAGACCCTATCCACATTAGAGAAATTTGCAAAATGTGCAAACCTCAAATGTAGATGTGCTGCACTGATAAGAAGTGGGTTTTTTTGCTGGTGTGGCTACTCCATTAATTTATTAGATAAGTATAACCAGTGTCATCTTCACTTCACTGTGCACTGTGTCTGCACTAGTAAGTAAGTACATCAATGTAGTTACTCTGGTGCCAGTGCGTAATGGAGACAGAACATCAAGGAATTCAAAATTTCTACTTTGGTTCCACAATTACTTAACCAGTTCTGAACCAATTCTTTTAATTACAAACTCAGAGTAGATCAAACTAAAGCTGTTCAAAATTTTTTTGAATTTCAACGAAATTTTTAGAATTTAAAAATTTTGACTTTTGAGGAAAAGTGTGTGGTGGGAAATTTTTGTTTTATTTATAAAAAATCTTCTCACCACGCATGCACACAGTCTCCTCCTGACTAGCTACAAATCAAACCCAAATACCAGAACTTGGTTGAGCATTTTAGTTTCTGTGATGCTTAGCCAGGAAATTTAAAGATACGTGGCCAAGTTTAAAAACTACATTTAAAATAAAAGAATCTACTTGTGTTACTAAATGCAACTTAAGTTGTTATTTTTTTTAAACTGCAAATTTCAAATGGCTTATTCCATTAATCTGGTGAAGAGGAGAAGGGATGGTTCAGGGGGTGAGAAGGAGGTTGTTGCATTTTGCTTGGTTTGGGCAATGCTAATAGAGTAGTCAGTTTTCATTTTCTGCTTTTCATGCTGTCAAGCAATTGTCTATGTTGCAAACACTGCAGGGAATGCTCAAACCTAAATGAGTTGTTTTCATGTGTTTTTTCAAGTTATAGAAATAATTTGTATTAATAGCAGCTTTTAAAAAAAGTGAATAAATAAAACACAAAAAGTTAGGGCCTGACAGATTCTTGAAGTATGACCGTAGTAATTCACATTGTTGACTTTGAGCTGGGTGCTGAAGAAGAGAAAAAAATGTAGCAGTTCTTGTTTTGGGGGCATGCCCAGAGCAGTGTGGCACTGTGGCCATTCATGACTGCTCAGTGGCTTTTGGGGGGCTGTGACATCCAGGCATAGTTTAGAGCATTCCTGATTCTGCTCTAACTATAGCTGGGGCTGGATCTGCCTCCACAGTCCCAGGAATCAGGGGAGCAGAAAAGTGACACTGAGTAGAGCTCTGGTGCTGCTGAGGATCTGAGCCATGGAGGGTCAAGTGTGGAAAGCCAAAAGCTTTCACAACTCTCTCTCTCACAAACCACCTTGTTAGAGAGAAGCTTAATGAACACAAAAGCATTCCCCAAAACTTTGTTTGCTACCAGCACTACTACTCAGATACTGACCTGCAACCTGGAAATCATTATCCAGATGATGATATACAAATAAGCAAACTGATGTGCTTGGAGCCCACTAACTGTGTGGAAATACCGAACAGACTAGCTAACGATAGGTAGGAAGCCTACAAATGTATTCAGTTCTTCCTTGATGATATATGAATGTCTTCATGTTTCAGTCTTCAAGGTGGCTTGTTCCCTGCTCCTCCCACTTTTTCTTGATATTTGCTGAAATTTGCATGACACCTTATTTAGTAAGAGGTGGGGAAATTCAAATGGAAATACTTTTACAATAGAAGTAATGCCACTCCGTGGTCTACTGGAATTATTAAAGCAATATGTGTTGGGATGTGTGTGAATGAAATACTGTGTAAACATAGGCTAGTCATGTATCTCTGTGCCTTTTCCTAATCCTGAAATCTGTGGTATGTTCCCAGCACCTCCCAATACTTACACAAGCTAGAACATTATTTAATCAACCAATAAAAAGCATATATTAAAAGCTGCTCTGGTTAGTTGGCAAGAATTTACAAGCAGAGTGAATAGAAGCTGAAATACTGTCCTTGCATTTGTTTCAAAGCAAACTTAAAGAAAAAATTTCAGTGTTTTGGTATTGAAAACACAGATAAAAAGAAGTATTGGGTCCATTGACTTTTTAATTGCGTTTTGGATAACAGCATTTATTCTTTTTTTATTTACAATAACAAACTTACAAGAAAAAGAGAATAATTGGATTGCCTGGGAGCAGGACTTTGATCTTCCGCTAATCTCCAATTATTGTTATAACCAGACATGCAGAAAAGTATTAAATATATTAATTGGTTTAGTGATAAGCAAATGAAACTGGGAATTTTGATATATACATAATGGGAAACCTATTACATGATTTAAAATCAAATATTTTTCTTGGAAGCCAGTTCTTCCAAGTTGCTGTTTGTGAAATTATTTTAATGTACTTTAAGTAGCTCCCCCTTGTACTTGGCTGTTTTATATACCTTGAACTTTGTTTCCTTAAATTGTTTGATCCATTACTTGTGGTGGATAAGAGGGATAGAGGTTGAACAATCAGAGGAGCCTCTCTATGTAAAGACATACATTGCACCTTTGGATGTGATTTCTTTTTCTTTATCCACATCCGGCTGTGGTTACAAACTCAAATACAGATACGTTCCTTACTGAATAATATTTAGACAAATGGGCTTGTTAGTAAAGATATCCCATTCTGAATTGTACATCTCTACTGTTATATCCATATACCTAGCAATAGAAAAGGTTGAGGGGAAAGGAGGAAAAAACAATTAAGTACTCTATGATTGTAAATGGTTCAATATTTAAATTATTATTATATTATATTATACATTATATTTCCGATGGAAAAGAATGATTTTCACCAGGGTTATTAATATCTTTATGTATTGTGCCAATTGTCTACTCGGGGCTTTAAAAATAGATAAAAAATCCCCTGCCTTCGTAGCTTATTGTCTAAGGCCCCATCCTGCAAACGCTTAGACGCACATTTAACTTTAAGCATATGAGTAATCCCATATATGATATCTGGACTGCTCCTGTGCTTAAAGTTCTTTATGTGGGTAGTTTGTTTACAGGATTGGGCCCAATAAATGTTCCCTTGCTGACCTAAATGTTCGCTAACTTTTTTTTTTCTTTCTCTTCTCCTCTTTTGACAGGTCAGGCTCCACTTAGCATGTTAAAAGACAGACATTAATTCACTGATATTTTTTTTTCTTCAACTTGCTCTGTGTCCTGTCCATGTACTTTCTACAGCTATCTGCAGTGCGCTGTTTTCAAATACTTTGAGCTTCATAGAATCTCCATGTGTACAGAAGTGTGTTCAGCTCAGCTCTTCTTTGGAAACCTGTACAATATCTGTAACATATCCATCTAAGTAACAATAGAAGGTCTGCCATTCAAAATATCTTCCATTGACTTAATTTTACCCCTTGGCGCTGGTTAGGTTGGGGCTTCTCTGCTGGCACTGATGCTGTTTGAAATACTCTGTGGAATCAGTAAATCCTGACTTCTGGCATCAAAGAGTTAATCATTCATTGACCAAGTGCCATCAAAGGCAGTTGATTGTGTTCTATCATGACTGATTTACTGTATAATATACATATTTATTTTATATTTTTAGGAGATGAAAATGTGCTGCTATATGATTAAATTATTTTAAACACATTTTCTGAAGTAAATTTCCCCAAAGAAGCATTTTTAATATCCTGGTAAAATCTTTGGACCTGTATAAAAATATCCTTTACTATCATACCTGTTAAAGATCAAACTATGGAATGGAGAGAAATCTGTTAGTATAGCATTACGTTTTGGAGTTCAGTGATCACACGAACTAACATAACATCTGATCTGCTTGTAATTCTGCCTATGATGAGATGGGTATGCCCTGAATTTGATAGCTAGCCAGGAGTTTATAAGCACTGTTCATCATGAAATTCTGAAAGTTTTCAAAATGCTGCAGAAATCTTGGTTTGAAAAAAATGAAATGCTTCCCCCTCCCATCATGTTTCTGGCAAGCCCTGATCGGTTCATATTGGAATTCAGAAATGGGAGTGAGTCGTCTCTTGGGTACCTAGAGAAAATTCTATTAAGTGCTCCTAAGAGAGCATGGGGGTACATACTTCAATTGTGCTGTGGAAAGAGAATTTAGGAAGATGGCACATGTTAATACAGCATTGTGCAAAGGCAAAGAATGTAAATGATAAATTCATACTGGAACTTGATAATATTTAAATCTGCCTCTGGGTAACTTTAGCTCATTCAACCAGTAATGAGACTACTTGCCTTTTTTGCATTCTCTTTTAGTGCCAGATATGAAGTTTCCATCTTCACAGCAGTGGGCACTGGACTCACCGTGGAAAAGCTAGGTTAGCGGGCCAAAGTCAAAGCTCTTATGTTGGATACCTACTGCTTTTGTTTCACATATGGATATCAAACTGTCTTAAAGCAGTATAGATTTCAAGATGAGTAAAGCGAGATTATACCCCTTTAGTCTTGGTTGCTGCTGTTTATTCTTATTTAATGTTGGGGTTAGTTTTGGGGTTCTGAATGTGTCCTGTGTGTTGGTAGACATATATTTAAAAATATTTAACCTGCTATAGAGAATATCTAAAGATTCTGAATTTACTTCAGACATTTTTTTCTACAGAAATTATTTAGAAAGCTCTCAATTATAGCACAGTAAGTTGGATTTAATTTATTTTTTTTAAATGTTGCACTATTTTGGGGAGCATTTTGTTAAAAGTATTTAATAAAGACTTCAAATTTGCATTTAATTTATTTTGTATTTTTCTAGGTTTCATTTCTTTTATTTTTCTTTAAATATGTGCATAGGCACCACCAGGAAAATGAACTGTGAACTTGTCATATGCAATTTCCAGTAATGGGACTATTTCAAAGTTACCCTGTGCTATCTTAATAGCTGTGTATAGCTACAATGTGTATATGTAAAAAAATATCAAATCTCCTCTTCTTTTGTTTCTAAAAGACGTTGTCTGAGAGGAATGCCAACTATGAATTACTATCATTTTATTATACATCAAACATTCTGTATTATTTCTTCATACATGGAAGTCCTATAACTGGACTACTGTAGAATATGTTTTTCCTGTCTCCTTGATTTGAAATCTGTCACACAGCTATATTTAAAAATTTCTTCTAGCTTAAAAACAAAGCCCAGGTTCCACATCAGAACAAAAAGCAAAATCCATCCTGTTATGCATAACAGTTTAGATAGTTCTCTTCAGTTTCATTGATGAGTTAGCTCTGATGTCTCTTAGATAATCATGCTAGTGCTGATCAGCCAGTCAGTCCATCTAGCTTAGATCACTTAAGTGTCTGAGTTAACTTTTAGATCCTGCCTTTGATCACGTTATCACTGAAATGTTGAAGAGGTATATTATACTCTAATCCTCAAAATGAAGGATTGAAAATTTACATAATTTAAACTCATGAATGTGTTGCTATAATTTATACTGCTGCTAGTATCTTCCATTCTTAAGACTGTTTTAGGTAACAGTTTAATTTCATCCTACATAATTTGCATTCAACATTTTTGTACTACTTTTACAGTATCTTACATATTGTATATACAAATGGAAACCATGCCTCTGCTCATGAGCTCAAGCTCAAACTCAGAGCTCAAGTCTGTATTTTGCTATTTCACTTAGTGCTGTTGTGCTTCCTTCTTCTTTCCTTTTTGAATGTCAAATTTCATATTTATTCTAGATGTTTGTTTGCAAGGAAACTGATTTAGATAATTTAGATTAAATTTCATATGTAAAACTCATGCAGGACAAGTTTTACTAAGATAATGGGGATACTTTCATGGATTGATTTGCAATATGGAACTAAAATGCACATTTTTCATTTTGCTACTAATTAACAGCATGTTCCTGCTCTGTTGTTTTTTTTTACTAATGAGTTCTATTATCTTGTGTTTTATCCTTAAATTCATCATTTATTTATTGAAATGTGTTTTTGGTTTTGCTGAAAGTAAGGAATGCTTTAAAAGCTGGAAAGATCTTGGCTGATATGTGCAACCAAGTGTGTATTTCACCAAACAAGGGTGAGAATAGATAATCCTGAATGTATTGGAAACTTTTTTAAAAATAGATTCTTAAGTGTGTTAATGTCTGTCTAAAACAGACTTCTGAGTGACTTTTTTAAACTTCAGTTTATGAAGAACCAGGAATTAACAAACCCTTGCAGTTCTCAGGTAGATTTATAACTGTAGAATATGTGAAATAGAGTGCTATCCTCATCAGTTCATTAAATATGAACAAATCTCTAACTAAACCAAATTAGTCTTTGGATTCCATATATCTGAAAGGAATAAGTGTTTGAGGACTGTGGCTTCATACAATAGCGTGAATATAATTTTCTGTTGCGGGGGAGCAGGGACAGCAAGGAGGAGAAAATAACTTTTTATAATATAAAGTAGATACCCATGACAAGAAAGGGAATCATTAAATCATACTAGCAGGGTAATCTTAATTGACCCTTGCTGAGATTTTTTGCTTTAAGGACTTTATGAACTGAAAAACACACAAATATCTGCTAAACAAATACAGAAACACCACTTCAGAGCCTGTCTTAAACAACTTTGTCAATTTGAAATACTTTTCATTTCAGGAGGACTATGGGGACTGAGGCATTCTGTAGAATTATGCGTGTCTAGTTTGTAAAGTGTGTAATGTGTACTGCAGATGTGTATTTTCTGGGCTCTGTGTATCTGTACAGTAGTATTCATTTTAGGAAAAATTAAATTGTGGACACATTTTGGTGGTAACAAGGGGAATAAATTGCCACTACAGCAAATGATGCTGTAATGTATTAAACTCTTAACAGCAGATCTGAATCCCTCTCCCCCTTCCATGGATAAATCTTTTAAACTTGGTTCTAAAATACTATCTATTAAAGATGTATGGATACACTGGCAGACTGCATGATGTATCATTTAAAAATTGTTGAAGTGGAAAATAAAATTGAATTAAACTTTCTTGTATGCTGTGTTTGTGGCATGTATTAACAATGTCTGTAGTGCCGACATGTCTTTTTGGCTTTTTTCACCAAGAAATCTCAGCTCCTGGCATTATGGAAGTTAATTATTTTTGTGGCAAGCTGTATAAATGTACTGGAGCACTAGAAAAACGTCTGCATTTTAATCCTCCCCCGAAGGTGTGAGAGGTACTCAAAAGTTTTTCCATGTGCTCTGGGGGAGCATATGCGGGTGTGGGGACTCTACCTCCTGGGTAGGGAGCTGGAAGTGCTTCTTCCCTTCCAGCTCCCCACCCAAATCTTCCATCCACCCGTGCTTTGCTGGTTGGCATATGTGAGGGAAAGATGGTAGGGCATCGTCCTTCTCTGATTCTATCCCCTTTAGGGAGCTTAATCATAGTGACACCGTCTGCTTTCTGTGCTCCAATTATAGCAAGCCTCTACACACACAGTGCAAGGGGGAAGGCTCTTGCATCCTCACGACTTCCCTTTCTGAGCTATCTAATGTTTGATATTTATTGTTAAATTTGTGTTTAAATGATGCACTAAAACACTTACTTTAGAATTAAACTGCGAGGGAGTTTAGGCTTGATATGAAAGTTGATTATTTCTCTGGATACTCATAGGCACTAAAAAAACCCCCAAAATAATCTATGTTAGCGAGTCTCAGAGCCTAGGTCAACTGATGTGTTCAAAGGGCTCACACACAAACAAGGTAAAAATAGCTGTGTAGACATTTGTGCTCTGAGACTTACTGCCGCGGGTCTTCTTTTTCCTGTATAAACATACCTTCTGTTGAAAAAGTGCATGAGCTGACATTCATCATCACTTGAATCTTCACCATATGTTCCATTCTGTTGCTTCATTTGGGATCCATACCAACCTTTAAACACTCAAAATAGTATTCTTGGGCAGGGGGCTCTTCTGTCAGCAATAGGCAGCTCCTTGTTCATGATGGCTGCTCAATGCCAGATGAAGGCCTCTTACTTCACAGTAGGCATTGCAAATTTCAGCTGCTGGCCTTCTGATTGCTGACTACTATGCCACTGACCAGCTAAAGTATATGTACATAATCCTGTTCTTGGATAGACTATTTTCCAGTCTGTTTCTCTGCTGATCACTGTGGGAATGGAGGTTATTCTGCCATTAAATCTGGGAGTTAACAATTGATTATTTTGATGCTTAAATTTAAACACTTTTTCTTACTAGTTTTCAGTGTATGGGGAATAATTTCTATATGCTGGCTCAAAAGCCATGTATACAGAACAAACAGCTTCACTTCAGCAGCATGAGGAAGTTTTCCCATTTTAGGGAGTTAGAGAGAATACATCAGGAAACTCAATCCTGGGCATTTTTTCCCCAGCCTTGCAAGCAAAGGCAGATATTGTGAATTGCCTTATTAGGAGGGGAGAGAATATATTTTCCCATCAGGTACAAAAACCCCCAAACATCCCCCCCCCCCACAAAAAAAGCCCCCACAGATCAGCTTGTGCCTGGAGGACAAGTTCAATAACAGCAAAAGGCTTGCGGGACTATCCCAACAGTTTTCTTGTTCAGAGGGTTGGATTGCATCAGTTAATTACCTTCCCTCTCTCCACTTCCTTTTCAAAATTCAGTTTGCCAAACTGCAATAAAGAGCAAAGGATAAGATTTTTGTATCTCTAGAAGAGATTAGTTCAAGTACTCAAATGTTAATTCCACCTAAAGCTACCAGTTTAGATGAGAATGTATCCTTGACAAGACACTGGGAACGCTATAATACAGTACATTTCTCTTCTAACCATGCCAAACTTGGGTGCTTAAATTGAAGGCCAATATAATTTTTAAATGGGAACTGCAAAATATTTGGCTTAGCAGTCTTGCAAAGAGAAGCTCTTCAGTCCCGAAACAGAAACATTAGTAGACAATTCAGTCCTTAATGTCAAAAAAGTGTTGTCTGTAAAGTTCAGTTGATGACAGTTTGGTGATCAGCAGGGTCATTGGTGGGTTAAATGTGCACTCGCACTGCCCATGCTGGATCTCTTATGGCTTCAGTCACCTGGGCTGTCAAGACAGCTCCTTTCATCAGCACTATATTTACTTTAAAATACTGGCTCCAATTTACATTTGTTCTTTCATTCCATCCTAAAGTCAGTGCAGATTCCCACCTAACTGAACAAATATTAAAGTTCAAGGAGCATGGTACACAACACATTTATGTTGTAAGTCACTTTTGTAATATGCCACACATCTAGTTTGAGACTAACTCTCCATTTAATAAAAATAACCAATTGTTCTATATATGTACCTCACTAACCTATCTTATGCATTAGCTTTAAAAAAAAAGTTTAATTTTTGGTTGCAAGACTCCATTCTTTTTTCACTCTAATTCTGCGACTCTGAAAACTGATCAGGCTAATAAAATGAAATGTCTTTCTATACATTTTCTCAACTACAGTTTGTAGAATTAATTGGAAATGTGTCTTAAGCCTTCATCCAGCAATTTTTTCTGCATTATCAGACCCTCCCTCCCAACTCATCAGGATTCCAAGTAGACATACTTGGAAAAGTTTACAAGATTAGGAACTTTAAACTGGGGAGGAGGTAGATTAAGTGTGTTCATGCCACTGTTTTGATTTTAGGTGGGTTTGGCAGCGGTATCCAGCTCAGATTAAATTAACAATACATGGTCAGTAAAGCAAGATAACTCCCCAAGTAAGTTCAAGATTTAACATTCAGGTTTAGGAGTAATGAAGTAATTACTAGCTGATGTGCAGTCCTGAAACTGTGATGCAGATAAAAGCTAATACATAGCCCAATTCAACCCCTACACTCTGATTCATAGGGGACAGGTGAGTTGATTTTGGTTTTAGTTACAAGAAGCCAAATGCCAGAAATACTCTGAATTTTTATTTAAAATAAAAAAGTCTCTAGCCTATGTGGTTGTGAAGATAATCTTAAAGATGTGAACAAAGTGCATAGGTGCTGGAACTGAGTGCTGGGGGTGTTGCTGCACCCCCTGGCTTGATGTTGTTTCCATTATATACATCGTTTACAGTTTGTTTCAATAGCTTTCAGCACCTCCATTATTTAAAAAAAAAAAAAAAAATTCCAGCACCCTTGACTAAGTGTAAACTAATGGTGTGGTTTTTGCCTGAATCTTTGGACAGCCTAAAATATAATTCAGAGGCATGTAAATTGTCCCTTCTCTATTGCAATGGGCTGTTGACTCAGAAGCCTAAGGATGACAAATGGGTTAACGGTACTTTAATTAGCAATGAAATAGTTATGATGCATAGTCTCCCTGGAGCGTACCCTGACAGCCCATTGCAGAAAGTAGTTGTATCCTTATCTCAGCCTCTCCTAATGGTCTTTTGGTTACTTCAGTGAGGCTTTTAGAGGTCTAGTTTATTTAACAAAAGGCCACAACCTGGTACAAGAGGAAGCCTTCACAGCGGGGTCATAATTAAGGCTACACAATTTTTTCACAGAGGAATTCATGACTTCCAGCAACCTCTGTGAATTCATCCCAGTCAACCAGGAGCTTCAAGGTCCCCCCTCGTGGCCGCTGGGGGCCCCTGGAGTTCCCAGCTGCTGTGGACAGCAGGGGTCCCTCCACAGCTCCTGGCTGCTGTGGGCGGCTCCTCTGTAGCCCTGGAGCTCCAAGCCCCCACAGGGCCCTGCAGCTAAAACCCAGAGCCCAAGCACCTCCCGTGAGGCAGAAGACCTGATTCCCTGGCACCCTCCACAGGGCAGAAGCTCTGAGCCCATGGGCAGAGTTGGGGAGCACGGGGGTGTTACCCACCCCCAAACTGCAGTCTAAGAGTAGGGCAGTCCTGTCACAGTCGGCTCTACACTCCCTGCCCCTTGGCCATGTCAAGGTGGGCAGCCAGAGCCGGGCAGTATGGGACAGTTGCTGCTGCTCTGGCTGGTACCATGGAGCAGACAACGGCGCTGTTCCCTCATCTCCTACTGCTGCAGTGGTTTGAAGCTGCTGCTCAGCTGCCAGCCTCCTTTGCTCATACAGCCGGTAAGAGCTGTTGGGCTGGGGACCAACTCCATGGCTGGCAGAGCCCTGGGGGAACAGGGACTACAGCCGCAGGGGAGGCACAACCCCTGGCTACCCCTCTTCCTGCACCCTGAACTACCCCCTCCTTGCAGCCCGAGCTACCCTCTCCCTGAACTATCCTCCCTGCCCACACAGCCCTTAGGTACCCCTCTCCCTAAACTGTTTTCAAACTTTTTGAGCTGAGCCCCCCACCTTTGAGTTATAATTTTTAGTTGCACCCCCCCACCACCCAGGGCTAGAGAGTGGGTGGCCTGCTGAGATGAGTTGGGGGCGGAGGTGGCTTGAGCCCTGCTGGCCCCTGCCCACCCAAAATAGAAGTTAAACTACACCTATGCCAGAGTCTCCCCCTCCCCCATCCATTGCTGGGCTCTGGAGGTTTTCTGGCATGTTGTAGGGGCCTCAGAAAGAAAAAGGTTGAGAATTCCTTGTGATGTTCCTCTGCTGTTATCTGGACCGGTTACCTGCTAGTTGACTCCAATCCTTGACTCTGGCAGCCAGCCTTACCCTGCTCTGCTGTGAGAACCCCCATTCCTGAGCTGTTCACACACAGCCTCTAGCATGTAAGCTGCTTGGATTTTGCAGTCGAATGACACTAGCCAATATCTCCGGTCCGAGACACGCAACCTCTATCTTGCGGTGTCCGGTTATGCCCGCTGGACACTACAAGCTTATATGAGTTCATCAAGTTAACAAAGAAGTTGATATGTACCAGGCTTGTTATCCCAAGGGGAGTCTCTGACACACTTCAAACCAAATGCACTGCTCAGGTAGAATAAACGAACAGATTTATGAACTACAAAAGATAGATTTTAAGTGATTATAAGTCAAAGCATAACAAGTCAGATTTGGTCAAATGAAATAAAAGCAAAATGTATTCTAAGCTGCTCTTAACATTTTCAGCGCCCTTACAAACTTAGATGCTTCTCACTACAGGGTGGCTGGTTATCCTTCAGCCAGGCTCTTCCCTTTGATCAGCGGTTCAGGCACTTGGTGGTGATGTCTGTAGATGGAGTTGGAAGAGAGAGGAAGAGCATGGCAAACGTGTCCCCCTTTTATCATGTTCTTTCTTCCCTCTTGGCTTTGCTTCCCCTCCTCCCCCTTCAAAGTCAAGTGAGCATTACCTCATTGTAGTCCCAAACTGGACAAGGGAAGGGGGGGTGTGACTCACTCAAGCGCCCAACAGATCCTTTGTTGCTGCCTAGGCCAGTGTCCTTCTTTCCTGTGAGCCTGGGCTGGGTTTGTCCCATACATGCCCTGATGAGGTGTGAACTGCCCCTCTGCTCCTGGAGAGTTTTGCCTGGCGTTGTTTTAAGCCCCAAGGACACATTTTTCAGCCTCATAACTATATACGTGAAATTACAACCTGTAACTTTACTATCACAACAATGGTCAGTGCATCATGAGCCTTCCGAAAACACCCGACATGACAAACTTTGCATTGGTACCACACAATCATAAGGATGAACATAGGGGTGCAGGATGTTCCCCGAGACACAGAGTGTCACACCCCTCCTCTAGGAGTTCATTTCCTGGGGCACTCGCTGACCAGCTCCCTGGAGCAGTCCCTCTCCTCAGGAGCTTCCTCTGCATTCTTCAGTGAGCCCTCATGGCCTGACCTCAGGCCCAGCTGTTCCTGAGCTGACTAACTGCTGCCCAGCCACCTAGGCACTAAGAAACTCGCAGGTGCCTGGGGGCTGGCTCATTCTCCTGTGGCAAGCCTAGCCCAGCTAGGCTGGGTGCCCGCTGCTAGGGGCCAGCTGCCTGTGCCAAGTACCCACAAGCATGACGAGTACTGTCAAACCCTGCTGAAAGGGGCGGGAGGTCCCAGGGCAGCCTTGCCCCATGGCAGAGCTGGCGCCTCCTGCTCCTTCCCCCCCCGCTAAGCAGCACTCTGGAAATGCCCAGGGGCCCGGCCCGGCCCTCTCTCGCTGCAGGGGGCAGGGCGCGTAGCCCCGGGGACGGACCTCGTCCCTGCCTTCTGGACCATGCAGCCCCTGGCGCCCCGCCAGCGCCTCGGGGTTTCACGGTAGCTCGCCGAGACGGGAGGAGGCGGCTGCGGCCAGGCTCTACAGCTCGGCCCGCGGAGCTCCGAGCCCCAGCCGGCAGCCACTTGGCACCGGGCGCTCCTTACCTGGAGCCCGCCCTGCTCCGCCCCCGGCAGGGAGCAGGCCCCGCCCCGGCTGAGCAGCCGCCCGGGCGAGGCGCGTGTGTGCGAGGGCAGCGGGCCGGGGTCTGGCGCGGCCGGGGGTGCCCGCCCCCCTCCCGGGTTTTCCAGTAGGCGCTCGCCCCTCTGCCTCCTCGCGCCGCGCTCCGGCCCCGAGCCGCAGACGGTCCCCAGCCCCTTGGGGGCTGGCGGGGAAGGGGCTTGGCAGCCCCGGCCGCTGCAAGGGGCGCTCGGAGAGCCGGGAGGCTGCCGCTAACCGGTGAGTGCTCAGGGCTGGGCCGCTGCGGGGCTGGGCCGGCGGCTCCCGGCGCCGCTGTGGGGGGCGCTCCCGGCTCTGCCGGCTTTGCCCAGCTCGCAGCCGGTCGGACTCTCTTCCCCGGGGCTGGGGCGGGCAGCTGGCGCCTGGGTGTGACGGATGGCGGCGGCCGCGGGGCTTTGGGACCGGTTCTGAGCGGGCAGGGTCGGTCCTGCTGGCCCCCCTCTCCCGCTGGGCCCGCTCCCTTCCAGAGCCCGGGCTGGCCGCTGTCACTGGCGGGGCGCTGGGTTTCCACCCGGGGCTCTCGGCCGGCTTAGCAACAACGGCGAGCCTGCCTCGGGCTTGCGGTTTGTGAGCACAGCTCGGCCAATCGCTGCCGTGGAAAACTTCACACCCAAGCGAGTCAGCCGTCACTTTATTTGTGTTTCACATGGGCTTTATGACAGGGGCAATCTGCCTGGCCAGGGAAGGGTTCGCTAGGGTTCGTTTTTACTAGTACTGTACTTTGCGTCTGAGTCCTGCAGCACCATTTAGCCTAGGATTGGGAAGTGCTCCCCACTCTCCCACCCCCCAATTCAGGTGGAATGTGTAAGTATTATTTCTGTTTTTTAGGGGGGTAAACTGAGGTACAGGTGCAGCAATTTGTCCGTGGTCAGAGTGAATTATTGTCAGATCAGGAAATAGAAGCACACAGGCCTTTGCTTTTAACAATCAGATCACACTGTGCCTTTCCCATTGACAGGCTTTAAACATTTAACAAAGTAATTCCCAGAAGATGGACTGTGTCAAACAGTGCAGTTATGTAGGATCCCTTTGCTTCTGGGATTGTTGAAATCACTTGGCCTTTGACCTCATGCTTCTCAGTGCATTCAAGGCATGTGGGCATCCCGTATAACCTTACACTCCATTACTCACAGATCTATCCATTTGTCTGCCATGTACAATTCACCATTCTTTTTATAGCCACTGTAGTAGCATATAATACATGGGAAAGCAGACAGCATTTACTTCAAAGAGAGAGATCAGATCTAAATTTTCTGGATTAATGAGACAGAAACTTTATTTAACATTCAAGAAACAAGAGTGTGAGTGAAAATCTGAAGGGCATCAGGTGTTCATTATTAAATGCTTTAAATCCAAAGTATAAACCAGATGTCCTATTTTTATGAGATGTTTGTATATATTATTACATTTACTACTCCTTTGGACCTGATAGTGCTTTACCTGGTCATAGTAATGTTAGCAGATTAACTGATTAATTGGGGTTTATAATAAATGCATTAGATTTTAAAATAAAGGAAAGCAAACAAAGAAAAACACCCCAAAATGTAAAACTTGTGATTAAAATTATGACAGCAGGTAAAGAACTCCCTTGAAAGTGTATGAAAACAGACGTTCAGACCAGAAAACAGAGAATACAAAAGTAGATGGAGGATGACCCAACTCTGGCTAGTCACCCTATCCAAATAATCAAGCCGCTTTGTGCAGGAAGTGGGTAGCACAAGGTCATCTACTTCCTATGTAGTTCTAGTAATGGCATCCAGATGTAATTGTAGATGTTCATTTTATAGTCTGGATGAAGGGAGTTGTCCCATTTGGCCCTGGTGAAGAGGCCAGTGCTTCATGTTTGGTATGGGTTTGCTCTTCCAGTTTATCAGCACAATTAGCTTAGCTACCAGTTCTGTCCACAGGAGCCATTCCCTCTCCTTCTCCTCCTTTGATCACTTTAAGTGGGTTAGATTTCCCAACACAACAATTACTGTGTTCTGTTTTGCAGCCAGTTCCTTCCCTTTAATGACATCCTTCCCAAAGTAGACAGTGATAGGGCACTTGGTGTTAGCCCGGCTTTATCAGAGCTGTGTCTTGCACACTTGGCATCTGGCATTCTATTCATTGGATAGAATGCATCCGATGAAGTGAGCTGTAGCTCACGAAAGCTTATGCTCAGATAAATTTGTTAGTCTCTAAGGTGCCACAAGTCCTCCTTTTCTTTATCCATAGGATGTTAACTGTAGGGAGTCCAGTAAATCCTGTGATCAGCTTATATGGGATGGATCCAGCATGTTGATCCAGGGAGCACATCTGATGATTTCCACCCCCTGCTGGCTCCAGATGGTGCATGCTTTGTCCCTCTCATTCTCTGCTGGATGGGTGCAGCAGAGATGAGAGGAGAGTCAATGAGTTGTGGATGGTGATTAGCTAGTGCAGCCTCTACAAGCTGCTTCAGGGGAAAGGTACAGGAACTGCAGGAGATGAGACTTCTCCTCCTGCACTGTTGGGTCTCTTTGGGAGAGAGAGTGTCACCTCCTATTAGTGGCAAAATGCAATCCTCTCCACCCAGTGGATTTATCCTCCTAGGACTTTTCCCCTGCCCATCTGTAGATGTGAAATAGGGGACAGGGAATGCTCCCTTTCACACAGGCATTGTGTCAGTTACATGGGTGCCATGGAAGGTATATTGACAGAGTTCCTGGAGAGAGAGAGAGAGAGAGAGGGAGGGAGGAAAAAAAAAGAAAAGAAAGAAAGAAACGTGCTAATGTGAACAAAGGTTAAACCTATTAGGAAACCCCTCCATTTGACTGTAGAACCTTTCAGCTTGGAGAGGCTATGTGGTCAGCGATACCAGGTTGCTGGACTTTTGGTAGCATCACACATTCTGTGCAAATTTTTTAATGAGCATATTTGCATATCCACTATAAACTTTGACTTAGTCACACTCCCAAGCAGTGTGGGGAGGTGGAGCTTAGCAGCTGCATCTGGAATGGGTGGGAGGGTGTTCGGGGGCTCTTCGGGGAAGATGTTGGATAGCCCAGTACTGGCACTGGGTCCCCCTCAACTTCTGTCCCACCATTCCTTCTGTTACAGCTGTCCCCACTCAGATCCAGTTGGGGGAACAGTGAGAGGGAAGGGGGAGCAGCTGTGGCCCCAGGTGGCAGGGAGATGGTACTGCAGAGTAATCCCTGCTATTTGTGTGTGGCGGAGTTGCCAAATCCATGTCACATGAGTTGCAGGACACTAGGCAGCTCTGTTTCCCTGTGCAAGTCAGTGGAAGAGCACATCTCTCAGTATGTGATACCTCTGTCAAAATGTGATGAATTTTGTGTGATGTGAGGTCATGCAATAATTAGGGCTGTCAATTAAGCACAGTTAACTCACACAATTAACTCAAATTAATTGTGATTAATTGCACTTATAACAATAGAATACCAACAGAAATTTATTAAATATTTTTGATGTTTTTCTACGTTTTCAATATTGATTTCAACTACAACACAGAATACAAAGTGTACAGTGCTCACTTTATATTATTATTTCTTATTACAAATATTTGCACTGTAAAAATGGTAAACA
Source organism: Caretta caretta (assembly GCF_965140235.1). NCBI lineage: Eukaryota > Metazoa > Chordata > Testudines > Cheloniidae > Caretta > Caretta caretta. Next base: position 26,691,776 of record NC_134216.1, read on the forward strand.
AAAGAAATAGTATTTTTCAATTCACCTCATACAAGTACTGTAGTGCAATCTCTTTATTGTGACAGTGTAACTTACAAATGCAGATTTTTTCCTGGTTACATAACTGCACTCAACAACAAAACAGAGTAAAACTTTAGAGCCTACAAGTCCACTAAGTCCTATTTCTTGTGTAGCCAACCACTAAGACAAACAGGTTTGTTTACATTGACAGGAGATACTGCTGCCTGCTTTTTATTTACAATGTCACCTGAAAGCGAGAACTGGCCTTCTCATGGGATTTTTGTAGCCGGTGTTGCAAAGTATTTACATGCCAGATATGCTGAACATTCGTATGCCCCTTCCATGCCACCATTCCAGAGGACATGCTTCTATGCTGATGATGCTAGTTTTATTTGAAAAAAAAAGCATCAATTAAATTTGTGACTGTACTTCTTGGGGGGAGAATTGTAGGTCTCCTGCTCTGTTTTACCCACATTCTGCATATATTTCATGTAATAGCAGTCTCGGATGATGACCCAGCACATGTTCATTTTAAGAACACTTTCACAGAAGATTTGACAAAACACAAAGAAGATACCAATGTGAGATTTCTAAAAATAGCTAAAGCACTCGACCCAAGGTTTAAGAATCTGAAGTGCCGTCCAAAATCTGAGAGGGATGAGGTGTGGAGCACGCTTTCAGAAGTCTTAAAAGAGCAACACTCTGATGCAGAAACTACAGAACCCAAACCATCAAAAAAGAAAATGAACCTTCTGCTGGTGGCATCTGACTCACATGAGGAAAATGAACATGTGTCAGTCCACACTGCTTTGGATCATTATCAAGCAGAACCCATCATCAGCATGGATGCATGTCCTCTGGAATGGTGGTTGAAGCATGGAGGGACATATGAATCCTTAGTGCCCCTGGCATGTAAATATCTTGCAACGTCAGCTACAACAGTGACCTGCGAATGCCTGTTGTCGCTTTCAGGTGACATTGTAAACAGGAAGCAGGCAGCATTATCTCTGGCAAATTGTAACCAGCCTTGTTTGTCTGAGCAATAGGCTGACCAAGAAGTAGGATTGAGTGGACTTTTAGGCTCTAAAGTTTTACGTTGTTTTATTTTTGATTGCAGTTTTTTTTACATAATTCTACATTTGTAAGTTCAACTTTCATGATAAAGAGATTGCACTACAGTACTTATATGAGGTGAATTGAATTTTTTGTTTGTTTTTTATAGTGCAAATATTTGTAATAAAAATAAAGTGAGCACTATACACTTTGTATTCTGTGTTGTAACTGAAATTAATATATTTGAAAATGTAGTAAACATCCACAAATATTTAAAATAAATGGTAATGTATTGTTTAACAGCATGATTAATCGTGATTAATTTTTTTTAAATCACGCGATTAATTGCTTGATAGCCCTAGTAATAATTCATTTCTGGTTTGTCATCTTCCCTTCCTACTTTCATCACTTTGGTCTTGGACAATCCAGAAATGAAGGATAATGCTGTCCTCTGAGCGACACTAAAGCAGGGTGCTTTACCTGGCACAGCAGAGTGGAATTGATACGCATCATGCAATTCTCATCCACTTAATTCTGCTGCTTTATTTGGTGCAGAGGCTATCCTTTCCTTTTTTCCTTTTCTTTCACTCTGTGCTTGCACAGTGCCTAGAATAATGGGGCCTTGATTCCTGACTGGAACCATCTGAGACTGCTGTAGTATAAATTAAAAATAAGCTTTACTCCCCTATTTTGTATGGAGCAGCACAATGCTGATCCTCCTCTGGAGATGCCTTTTTCTGCAAAGCAAATGCCATATAAGGAAAAAAGGAGAGACATTGTTCTATGTTTGTTTAGCATCTAGGACCATGGGGTCTGGGTCCATGACGGGGGCTACAAGTCTCTAAGTCTGGGGTCATAAGTAGGTGGACTGTGGGCCAAATCCGGACTGCCAGATGCTTTGAATGGACCTCAAGATATTTTTATTTACTTATTATTATCATTGCTGTTGTTTTAATTTTCTTCTCTGGAATCTGGACCTTGACTATACCTTGACCAATAACTTTGGGCCTTGACAAAAATAATCAATGACCTCCGCTTAAGGTAATACAAATAATTAATAATGAGAAATAAAGTTAATGGGGAGAGGGGACATGACCAACTACATATCAGGGAAATAAAGGTCACATGAAAAAAACATTTTGGTGGTATATCCTGGTACCCATCACTAGGTCTATTGAGAGAAATTTGGGGCCCCACTACATCATGTTCGCTGGGGCCCCATTCCCTCTCATTTCACTTAATTTACACAGACAGTACATATGTTTTTGGGGACCCTCAAGCTTGGGGCCCTGATACAATTTTCACTTGTTCCCCCCCTCTCATCAGCCTTGTCCATCACCATAATATATGAGCACTTTCGTAGTGAAGGCCCTAGGTCACTTAATGGGTCTCTGGCACTTTTTCCTTTTGGGGATAAAATCTCTACTTGCAGTAGAGGTTTTCTGGGGGGAGTGGGGTGTTTTCTGATTTAGACTATTCATTTCCCTTTTTTGTTGTTGCTGCTGCTATTAGGGATTGAGGGATAGAAGGGAGATGTCAGTGTTGTGCTTGTCATTCTGATGGTGGACTGGCCTTTACAAATCAAGGCCCCTTTGCTATACAGTTGTTTTCAAGAGACAATTGATGTTTTAGTCATACTTGTTAGCTTCTTACTGGCGATTGGTGCCTAAAGTCCTTCAACCTAATAAGGAAAATCTCTTAAAACACAAGATGGGTGGTTTCTCTAAGAGAAAGGGAGACACCTGGTAGGATAAGGAGCTAGTCTGGCTGTTTAGTGAACATCTGACTTTTGTGATTGTTCATCACTCATCAATCCACAAGTTTCTGGGAGTACTGAAGGAACAACAGATATAAAGAAAATTACTTCCCTAATCCATTTTACCCTTCATAAGGTTTTTGGGAAAATCCCCTCTTCCAACATACAGAAATAAGGTTTCATTTCTGATACATGGAAAATGAGAAATTAAAATAATGTTGTTTATCCTTATGCCACACTCACACCCTGTAACTGGGATTCTATTGATTCAAAGAACACTGACAGTTATGTTGTTACATGTATGTAAAGTGAGTAAAAGTGTAATGACTTCTAGGCTTGAGATTAAGTGTATGTTTGACAGTTTGGAGCAGGTGGAAACGTGTGTTTGACAGCTGAGGCGGCAGAGTTCGTAAACTTCCGACTCAGCAGAGCCAAATTATCATTAACACTTAGAGATCAAAACCATTGGTACTAAAAGGTACAGTTATGAAGATAAACATTTTCATGGGTAAAACTTCCAATAATAACTTCACTCAGAGATTGAGTCCTGGTCTTGTGTACAGCAGGTGTGATTCCATTTTATTCTATTACTTGTTAAATGAGCCATTCAATCTACATAGTAGGTAAAAATCTTCCGGGCTTTGTATTTGCTTAAGGAGATTGCTGATCGCAGTGCTCTTTATTCTGAGCCCAGAATGCCTGAATGAAACCAAAGTAGAGTTCAATTCTACCCGTCTGTGCTCTTTTCATGCTCAAAGTGTACTTCAGAACCAGGATACGAGACATATGTTAAAATCCAAAGCTTTGCTGTTTTTGTTTTCACTAAAATATTATGGCAGCATATTTTGAGAGGCTTTCTACTTCTCTAGTTACTGTTGATGCCAATTGGTTGGTTTATGTAGGAATATTTGTTTGCTGGGAGGGGTGGGGTTGTCCCACTCAGGGCCCGGACCTACAGTCCTTACAATAAATGTAACCATGTTCCTTGTAATCCACTTTAAATTCTTGCAGTAAGGACTGCAGGATTTACACTTCAATGTGTGGAAAAGCATTCTTCTAACATGGGAAGCAGATGTAAATGGGGGGAAAAAACCTCCTTCTGCTTGGTTGCTTTAGCAACAAATTAGTTAAGTAAAACTTTTATTTGCAATGACAAACTCTACAGCTATATAAATTCCAAATAGCTGTGAATATTTGTAGCTGAAATGCCTTTTAAAAAATCAAGTTACTCTTTTTTCTTGAGTAATCATACACTGAACAACATAATGGACATTGTTCTGCTTCGTTATGGAAATGCTGACACTAAAGCTGTGCCTGAGATTTGGAACAGAGCTAGGTTTAGGTTTCAATTCCCCAAAGTTTGTGGGCTTTCTGATGAACTTGGGTTGAGCTACGGCCTTTGGAAGGAACGAGGTGGAATATTGTGGTTTTGTATTATTTTTGCTTAAAACCAGGTCAAGTTGATAGTTTCATCTGTGTTTCACTTTGCAGTTCGGGTTTAAACCCAAAACTGAGTGTGAGGGAGGGGGGGCCTGGTCTACACTATAGAGTTAGGTCGACAGGGCCGTCCTTAGGATATATGGGGCCCTACGCAGTATTATTAAATTATTAAACCATGCCCGACTTGCTCTTAGCAACACAAACGTAAGCTTACAGTATTGGAAAACTTGCCACATGCACTTTATTAAAAAGAAATTTAAACAAATTAAGCACACTATAACGCGGATGGACTCTATTTACACTAAAGAAGTAGTGCTCTAGAAAAAATTCTAATTTATTGACAGAAAGATGCAAATCAATTTTTTTAAATTTGTCAACATTTTATTGGAAATTACTATGAAGAGGTATTGGAACAAGGATTTGTTTTTAATTAAAAGCAATCTTTCTGGCTTTTTTGGCTGCAAAATCAGTAATAATGTCATCGTATGACAATCTTGTTCGATTGTAAGAATAGCAAGACCAGTCAAGCATTCCTGGTGCTCGTAAAGTATTAAACCTTCCATCAACAGCAGGTAGTGCTTTATCCATCACAACATTAGAAAATTCAACTTCAAATTTCTTTTCTGGATCTTCTATGGGCTCATCTGCTCCTTCATATTCTGTTTGCCATTTTTAACTCGAAACTCTTGTCACATTCACACATGGAAATTTTGGTTCTACACTGAGTGCTTCTGCAAACTCTCTTGCACGCCAGAAGTACCTCCTCTCATTTTGGCACCATTATTGTAGCCTTGTCCTCTAATGTTCATTACGGACAATCCCATTCATTTTAGTTCATCAAGGAGAGCTTGAAGAAGTCCAAAACCTGTAGTGTCCTCTACTAAAAATGTGATAAATGATTCCTTAACTGGAATTGTGCTGAATCACTAATGTCGACAAATCTCACTACTAACGATATCCGTTCTTGATGACTTATGTCAGGAGTGCAATCTAGAATTATGGCAAAATATTTTGCCAAAGAATCCAGTGAAGCAATTTTGTCTCTCACTTTACCACTCATTAGCATTATCAGTTAATTCTGAATTCTTGGTCCCAAATAGTGATCATGTATTTCATTTTCAGTTACTCTCTGGAAATATTCATTCATCACTGTGTCAAATTTTCCAAGCAGTTGTACAAGGCCCAGAAAATTGCCATTTTTGGGCTGGTATAATTTGTCAACGCTTCCTCTAAAAGCAAGATTGTTTGTTGATAGATATCCAAAAATAGATAATAGACATTCAAGAACACAACACCGATGTTGCCTCTCTGACTCCAGCAATCTTTGACTTTGGGCATGAAGAGTTGTCTGATTTTTTTTAAACTTACAAATCAGCTCACACCATTTGTGCATACTTTCAACGTGGTGTTGTGCCTTTTCATGTTGTGGTAATGTGTGACTAAGATTTTGCCAATCATTAATACCCACGGTTGCTATGTTAAAATTGCCACTGTTGAAAATCTTGCATGGAAAACAAAATACAGCATCCTTGCATTTAGAGTACACAAGCCACCATCTGTTGACAATTTCATTGTTGGAAAGTCTTTTATAGTAATAGTTTTCTGTGAATTCCCTACCTCTAATGTCTTTAGGATATTTGAGACCTTCTGTTCTCACAAGGCCTTTCTCAAGTATAATGTCATGTAATTTGTTTTTTAAAGATTGCGGCCATGCGCCAATGTCATTTATATCCCGTGCTAGTATAGTTTCAGCTGTTGTAATTTATTGTTTTGTGTCTGTATCTGTTTCAAATGATTGTTCTGTGTTTTGAGTTTCTTGAACTTCTGCATAAAAATTTTCTTCGGCAATTACTTGATCTTGATCAACTTTGTTGTTTTCATGACACACAAACTTAAGTATAGAACCCTTTTGTGCTTTTATAGCTAATTCTATTTCATCTTTTCATTTTCTTTTTTGTGACCTGGAAGGTTGTTTTTGATATGACATAACTTATAAGGGTGTTTTTTTTAAGGAAATAACTGTTTAAATTATTGTCAGATGATCAGAAATATTATTTAAAATAACTAATCGAGGATAGCCATGAGTCTGTGACCTTGAGCTAGTGTGCAGACACCTCACAAGGTGCTCCACCCTGACTGAGACACCATAGAGTTGGAAAACCCATGTCATTTTTACAAAGTCACTTTTTAATTTTAAATGTGTAGTGGGCATCAGTCTTAATGCTAGTTACAACTCTATATCAACCTTATACTGTAAATAGATCAATGACATTATCCAGTTTAATAAGCTTGGTTTCCAAGCAGTGGGAAAATAGGACCCTAGTTTTATTCCTAGGTAAAGCACAAAGTGACCAGCAATGAAGCCAGCACAGAATCATCTCATCTAGATTAAGGTAGGACAGAAATGTTACCGAAGTCCTATCCACTAAAATTAGTACAGCATGGACAGAGACAAGCTAATTTCTTTTTCCAAGCTAATGTGCCCTTGTTACAGAAGGACCCTCTCCAGGTTTTGTCACTCATCCTTTCTGGTAAACAATGTCAATTATGACACTGAACTTCCATCACGAGTTCATTTTACATAGACAATTGAGTAATCAGATTATGATAACTTCCGATCACTTGCAATCTTGACTGGATATGAACTGATTAACCTTCTTCCCTTACAGTAATTTTTACAGATGACATTCTTATTGTAATGCCAGGTTTGGCTAGCCATTACAATGATTGTCCAATAGTGAAGAAAGACTTTCTAGAAGTAGGGTTGGGGTTTTTTCCTTCTACTCTAGAGCTGTGCATGAACGGTCTGTGAAATCCCACAAAGTTTCCAAAACTTCAACATCAGTATCCTTTTTCACAGACTTTTTTCCTTCTTCACCAATATCTACTTCTCTGCTCCTTGGAAACCCATCTTATTAAACTGGATAATGCCATTGATCTATTTACATTGGGGGCTCTCAACCTTTCCAGACTACTGTACCCCTTTCAGGAGTCTAATTTGTCTTGTGTACCCCCAAGTTACCTGAGGGATGCTATTGAGGGATGGGGGAGGGGAAGGTGGGGACTCCTGAGGGGGGGATATTGAGGGGAGGGGAAGGTGGGAGCTCCACTGAAGGCGGTCCCCAGACAGCACCGCTGACCCCAGTGTGTCGAGGGGGCACAGCAACCTCCCCCGCCCGCACACCCCCAGAAGACCTCCCCCACACACATTGCTGACACACAACGAGCTTCGTACATAGCAGACGCTGCGGCAGCCCATGGGGGATGGACAAGACAGAAAAGGATACCAAGCCGCCCAGCCTGCCTCATGGTGGCAGAATCACAGTTCTCTGCAGAGACTCTTGTACCCTCTCCCTCGCGCAGAATGCACCTCACTGGTGCATTCAGCTCTGAATACAGCCCCTGCCTAAGGAGACTGCAGCGCACGCTCAGAGGGCAGGAGCCGACCCGCTCTTACCTGCTGTCCCAGTGGTGCCCCATGCAGCTGCGTATGCCTGAGGACGGCCCTGTAGGTTGACCCAAAGCAACTTATATTGACCTAACTCTCTCTAAAAATGTTCCTCCTGCTGATGTAACTCGCCCACTGTGCCAACTTAATAACTCCACCTCTGTGGGAGGCGAAGTGCTTAGGTTGACGTAGTTAGGGTCGTATCGGTGTAGACACTGCATTACTTGCATCGACTTTAGTGGCCTCCAGGAGGGTGTCCCACAGTGCCCTACCGCAGTGGTTCCCAAACTTGGTTCACAGCTTGTTCAGGGTAAGCCCCTGGCAGACTGCGAGATGCTTTGTTTACCTGAGCATGCACAGGTATGGCTGCTCGCAGCTCCCACTGGCTGTGGTTCTCCCATTGTCTGGGAACGGTGAACTGCGGCCACTGGGAGCTGCGAGTGGCCATACCTGCAGACACTCAGGTAAACAAAGAGTCCCATGGCCTGCCAGGGGCTTACCCTGAACAAGCCGCAAACCAAGTTTGGGAACCCCTGCCCTACCATGACTGCTCTGGTCACCGTTTTGAACTCTGCTGCCCGGTGGCCAGATACACATGCATGCGCCCTTCCCCTTTTACAGCCTTGCAAATTTTTGAAATTCCATTTCCTGTTTGCTTGGCATGGAGAGCTCACCTAGCAATTGCCCAGCAGACCATGCTGGCCCCACAGTGCAGATGCACTCCTGCCTGGAGTACACAGGAGGTGGTGGATCTCCTGGGTCCGTGGGGAAAAGAGGCTGTGCAGGCACAGCTCCGATCCAGCCATAGAAAGGTAGATATCTACGAGCAGCTCGCCCGTGACATGGTGGAGAAGGGCTACAAGAGGGACAGACAGAATTGCCACCTGAAAGTCAAGGAGCTGTGGCAGGTGTACCAGAAGGCAAAGGAGGCTAACAGTTGTTTTGGTGTGGAGCTGCAGACATACTGCTTTCATAAAGAGCTGTGTGCCATCCCTGCCAAAGACCCCACCATCATTGCCAGGAGTCGTATGGATACTTTGGTGGAGCTGGAGTCACAGCGAGGAGGAGGTATTGGGCAGGAAGAGGAGGAGGAGTATGAGGGACAGGTGACCGGGGGATCCAGTGGTGCAGGGAACCAGGACCTGTTCTTGACTATAGAGCAGTTGAGCCAGTCCCTACAGTCCAGCATGGGTGAGCCTGATGGAGGGGAAGGAACCTTTGGTAAATATGCAGTTTACTTTGATATTGCAGGGACACATCTGTTCATTTACTCTTCTTTAATCATTTTGACTTAGGAAGAGGTAATGAAATAACTAAGAGAGGTTAAGTTGCTATCTGCTTCTCATTCCCCTGCATAATTAGGCAGAGGGGGTCCTGCACAGTTTGTTTATGTGCACCAGGATGTCTTGTGAATCCTCGTAGAGATCTCAAAAGTTTCCTGAAGGTAGTCTTCAATTCTCTGCTGAAGGTTTCTGGGGAGGGCTGCCTTATTTTTTTTCTGCTGTGGTAGGACACTTCTGAACACCACTAAGCAATTACTTCAGCAGGCACCATTGCAGCACACAAGCTAGCAGCATACGGACCTGGTCTGTAGCCAGACGCGTGCAGGAGCTGTTCCCTTTTGGTCTCCATTACCCTCAGGAGTTTGATATCAGCTAAAATCACCACCTATAGAAAATGGTGCCAATATTCAGTTCAATGGCCCTATCTGCATATACTCATACCTGTGAGCCACCCTCATCCGTAGTCCCAATTTGCCCACTCTCCCGCCCCTCACAGCCCCTCAAGCTGTCCCCTGGTTGGGACTGCCACCGTGCTCCGTGAATCCCAAGGAGAAGTGAGAATGTAGTGCTTGAAACTTGTGTGGATCAAAGAGAGTGAGTTCCGTATGCCAAGTTTCCATTTATCTTGTGAATACGCTCTCAATAGTAGCTCTGTGCATTGTGTCTTTTGCAGCTGGAAATATGGCCTTGAGGGACTCTCCATTCACATCAGCAGAGCAGCTCAGCCAGATAAGGAGGAGAAGGAAGAGGACATGGGATGACGTGGTCCAAGAGATCCTGCAAGCCGAGCAAGGGCTTGGAGGATCACTGTCGTGGACAGAACAGACAGGGATAGAGCAGAGAGGAGAAAAGCACAGGAGAGAGACATGCAGCAGGACATGATAGCGCTTCTCAAGACGCAAACAGACATGCTGGAGACACCTGTTGACCTTCAGTTTCAACAGACTTGTGCTCACCTCCCTCTGTAGCCCACAGAGAACTGCATTTCGGGACCTCCCTATCCCCACTCCCATTCCATGTGGTGTCCGGGGCTACTTCTCTACACCTACCAATCACAGCTGCACATACACTGACCTGTGAGAGACATGGTTGGTGTATGCGTTTGTGAAATGAAAATGACTGTTTTTTCCCCTTCAAAGGTTCTTTTCCCTGTATTTATAAAGTCTCATTCAGTTATAAATATGTCTATTTGCCTGGATTTGGAATAAATGGCTAGTTATGGAAACTGAATTAATCTTTACTAGTTCACAACCTATGCTGGCTGGGTTTCGCCTCATTCAGAGATAATAGCAATAGGTACATGTGCGATATTACTCTCTGCACTCATTACAAGGTTCATACCAGGGTGCACAAAAACAATGCCAGGCAGAGCACACTACATAAACGCACATTACTCTGGCTCACTATTAAGACGGTCTTTCAATGACTCTCTGAATCCCTATAGCTCCCTATTGAGCTCTTCTTATAGCCCTGGTATCTGGCTGCTCAAAATCAGCAGACAACCATTCCTCTTCCACCCTCCACTCCAGCAGAAACTTTCCCCCCTTTGCTTCACAGATATCATGAATTGCACAGCAGGCAGCTATAACCACTGAGATTTTTTTTTTCACTGAGGTCTAATCTTGTGAGTAGACTGCACCAGTGGCCTTTTAGATGGCCAAAGGCACATTCAAATGTCATTCTGCACTGGCTCAGCCTGTAGCTGAAGTGCTCCTTGCTGCTATCGAGGTGGCCGGTATATGGCCACAGAAGAAAGGGGTAGGCTGGGTCTCCCAGGATCACTATTGGCATCTCAACATCCGCAGTGGTAATCTGTCGGTCTGGAAAGAAGGTCCCTGCTTGCAGCTTTCTGAACAGGCCTGTGCTCTTTAAAAATGAGTGCATCATGCACCTTCCCTGACCATCCTACACTGATGTTGGTAAAACATCCACGGTGATCCACCACTGCATGCAATAGAAAAGTAGCCCTTTCTGTTGATGTACTCTGTGGCAAGGTGGTCTAGTGCCAAAATAGGGATATGTGTGTCATATGTCATCCCACTGCAGTTCAGGAACCCCATTGCTGCAAACCATCCACTATGTCCTTCACGTTGCCCAGAGTCACAGTCCTTTGCAGCAGGATGCAATTAATGGCCTTGCACACTTGCATCACAGCAACCCCCACAGAAGATTTCCTAACTCCAAATTGATTCCCGACTGATCGGTAGCAATCTGGTATTGCAAGGTGCCACACAGTCATCACCACTCGCTTCTCCACTGTCAATGCAGCTCTTGTTTTGGTGTTGCTATGCCGGAGCGCTGAGCAAGTCCCACACACACTTCCAGGAATGTGGCCTTACACATCCAAAAGTTCTGCAGCCACTGCTCATCATCCCATACCTGCATAACGATGCGATCCCACCTGTCAGTGCTTGTTTCTCTGGTCCAGAACCCGTGCTCCACTGTCTGCAGCTGCTCCATGAATGCCAACAACCACCTTGAATTGTTTCTTTCTAGGTCCAACAGCAAGGCAGCATCTAGGGAATTGTCTTGTTCTGCTGCCCGGCTCCTCTGGCGGCTCTGCAAATACTGCAGGATCAGGCACATTGTGCTCGCAACGCTTATCACAGTAGTGCAGAGCTGTGTAGGATCCATGCGTCTCACACCAATGGCAGATGCGCTGGTTTGCAGGGCTTTTGAAAAGAGGCACGAAACATTATGGGATGCAGATAAAATTCTGGGAAGGAGAAAACTGCATCATGGGATGTTGAAACCATGTTCCCAGTCACCCCTGTGCAACTCGTTTGCCCTCATGAGGCGTCGCAAACCCTTCCTAAAACACTCTGTGCAAGATGGTGGCAAGCTGCACGGTGGGATAGCTACTCATTGTGCACTGCTCTCTGCATCAGTGCAAGCCCTGGTAGTGAGGGGGCACACTGCTGACACAAGGAGCATTGTGGACATGCAAAAGTGATTTAATTACTGTGGAAGCTGTACGACAACGGAACTTAGGTCGAATTAATTTTATAGTGTAGATTTGCCCTTACAGCATGCATGTGTGTGTAGTGAAACAAATGTTTGTTCAAACTTCTGTGCACTGAATCTACTTCATTTTACACAGCTATGGCGAGAACTCTGTGAGCAGTTTAGTGATGTGATTAGATCATGGGACTTGTGGTCAGGAGACCTGGGTTCTGGTTGTGGCTCTAACTAACTAGCTCTGGACAAGCCACTTACTTTCTCTGTGCTTTCCTATCTAAGTGGGAATAATCATGCTTACCTATCTACTTTACAGGGAGAAACATGTTAGGGCTACTTCCCTGTGAAGTGGCTGTCAACCATGCAGCTGCTTTTAACAGCAAAGGGGCTGGGCAAGGGAGAGTCTTCAAACTTTTCCCCTTAGCAAAATTCCTTTCTCTGTGCCATCTCCCAGTCCCATCTGGCTGTATGTTTTTACAGACAATCAGGCAGAGACTGTAGGAAGAAGTTCCCTGTCCTTCCTTGCTGTAGTTACTGTTATCATTTTCTTGCTGTAGTTACTGTTATCAATCAGGCAGCTGTCCTGCACTTTATTTGGGCATTTCTCCCTCTGAGGTTGGAGTCATAGGTTTGGCAGTGCACCGCACCTGCCCTGGTGTCGGTATCCCTACCTTTGGCTGGAGACACTGCCATCACCATACTCTGTACTGCCTCTGGTTCTCTTTTCAGGGTAGGCAGAGAGCTTAATTCTCTGAAGGATGGGGGTCTTTCATTTCCCCCGCGCATGTATTTGTTTGCATACCCTCTGGAGGTAACCTGATTCCTCTTGGATACTAGCTTCCTCCTCGTCAGCTACTCCATTTGAAGTTTGGCTGACAGTCACTTTCATGTCTGGAGCTACCTGAGGGGTTTGATTTGACCGCTCCTTCTTTTAAAGCCGTAATATCATTCCCCAAAAGGGAAGACGGTGGGATATCTGACAATGTGCCTGTACTAGCACCCTGGCCATTCCTAGGTCTGGATAGACATCTGTGCTGTAGGCTGAGCGAAGGCTTTTACACCAGAAACTTTACACCAGATTTCACACCCTGGGAGCATTTGATAGGGTTTAATGACTTGGGGCTTAACTATAGTCTTAGCAGCCCCAGTATCTCTCCATCCAGTGAATGTCTCCCCGTTAACTACCACCTTCCTCTCCCACTGACGGACAGATGGATCTGTACCTGGGAGGGTGTAGCATGACGTGGGCAGTGATTTGAAGTGTAAATGCTTCAGCATGAACATTATATGCCATTGGCAGACTGGCTGTGTGACTTCCTCCCACCGGAGCTTCAATCACACAGCTAACTCTTTGGAGCTAGGGTGCAGCTGGCTTTTCAAGCACTGCACTGGGCCTCAGTGCGTGCATTGGGCAATCCCTCGCCAAGTGATGCCGCTGTCCACGTATGGAATACTGCTTTTGCCCACCCATCCCAGGGTTTCTCAGTGATGGTTTTCCTCCCCCGGGTGTGTGTCTTGTCTTGGGCCTATCCTGTGATCCCATTCCAGCTCTGTTAGGTTTACTATCAAATCAAGCTCAGCTATCTGCATGTTGGTTGGCTCATTTCCAGTTATGATTACATCTCTGGGTAGTACTCTGAACCGGATACTACTGTGATAGAACTGGGTATTTCACCACCATTGTGTCTGTAGTGTAGATGGGCCATAAAAATCTGACCTCTGCCAAGCAGTTATTTGATTGAAAATGAAGCTTTAAAATAAAAATAAAAATTGAGCCAAGTATTGAAAGACTCAAAGTGTTGAGAAAAAGTGATTTGATTTGAGAATGTACCAGGTTAGGTTTTGCCCTTATTTACATTTACGTTGCTGAAAGCTGTGCACGTGCATCATGGGCAGAATTTGGCCCCTATCTAAATTAAATCAGTTACAGCACAAACAGTTAAGTCTAGTGAGGTGTTTTGTTTTGTTTTTTTGTTAAGCTAAATGAACCCATTGCCTATAAATCAGGAATTTCAAACCAGGTGAAAATTTATATGGGCTAACCTGGTTTGGGTTAGGGTTAGGCTTAAACACATCAGTGCGGCATGTTGACAATAGGTGCTTCAGAAGAGCTGATTGTTATCTTACCTAATGATAGGAGGGAGGATGTGGCTGAGGCACAATACAAAGAGGCAGGAGGTCTGGGATTTTTTGCTCATGTTTAAATTTTTGTCTGTCAAGAATATCTCTGTGTGTGAGAGCTTTCAGACAAATTAGCTGATGGATTTTCTAGGAATATTTTTCTTACAGCCTAATAAAATTGTACTTGTAGATACAAGTGATAGAGAAGATGAACCTGAAATACTTAGTCTCACCCTGGATTAGGTGATTAGTTAGGATTAAAGATTGACACCAGTGGTAGGAGTAGGAGTAGTGCTTCACTTTATTTTATTTGGTTTATCCTAGGTTTAAATGTGAAGTGCAGTGATTTTTGCCTACTTATTTAAATGGCAAGCTTATATAAAAGACTGTCCACTTTTTTTGTAGTGGATTATAAACCATTGACAGTAATAGTATTGCTATTCTGAAAATCCTTCTGTGATATTTGGTGGATTGCTGTCATGTATCCTTAAATAGCTAGAGGAGCAAATAACTGCAGTCTGAAATAAGACTTAATCTTCAGACTATAGAATACAGAGATTTTTTTTGAATATTTGATCACACAAGTTGTCACAAAGACTAGACCATAGATTTTAGACCAGTAATCTGTCTCAGGCAGTGCCCAACATCTGTTTCAAAGGAAGACTAAAATCTGTCTATAATACACGTGTGCAATGTCCTTAACATGAGATTGCAGATAGGAATGCCTCTTTGACTCTCACAGGTTGTGCCCTGAAATGTGGTGGTGATTACCTTTACTGTAGTTGAAACTTGCATAACTGCAGATGTTAATAGTTATACAGTCATCTAGCAGCTATTCCTTGAAAAAAAGAAAAAGTGCAGCCACAATACTTGTCTTGATGATTGCAATGATTCTGTTGTAACAAAGTGGTACTAAAACTCAAAGCTCATTTGAATATATAGAGCTAGGATTAGAAGTTTCTGAAATCAGTAGGAAAAACATAGGGAACCTAGTATCTCAGAGCCTTGGAAACTTTGCATGCACTATGCATGTCCCCTTGACTCCAAAGCCTGGCCTACTAGCACTGACCTTCCTTCCGACATAGATGAAGCTTCACTTAGGGCTGGTCTACACTAGAATTGCTACAGCGGTGCAGCTGTACCGATGTAGCTGCACCGCTGTAGTACGGCTAGTGCAGATGCTCTGTGCCGATGGGAGAGAGCTCTCCTGTCGGCATAATTACTCCACCTCCCCGAGTGGCGAGAGCTATGTTGGCGGGAGAGCTTCTCCTGCCAACATAATGCTGGCCACATCTGCAGTTAGGTCAGTGTCACTTACATCGCTCAGGGGGGTGGCTCGGACTGCTGATGTTTCTCCCATCAAAAGTGAAGGCTAGTTGGGAAAAGAAATTTGGCCATTGCTCCTTCCAACCAGATTCCCCACAGCTCATAGCTTCATGACTAGTGTTGTTACAGTAGCATTGTACTCTGGGTTGGGATCTTCTTTCTTTCCAGAAGACCATTGTTTGCCTGTCTGGCTCAGGTAATGCAACACCTCACTCATACTTGTCATTGCCGTTATTTGTACCCAGTTCTCAGCCCCTCATGGTTGCAAGACTGCATGGTATTGTCTTTTGCCTAATGTTCATTACACAAAAGTTACGGGGGAGGGAAAATTATCAGCTGGAATCTGAGCTAGCCAGGAAAGTTTCAAACTACTCCAAAATCCGACTTTGCCCACACAACAAGTCCTTTGTCTGCTTTCTACAAATCTATGTCCATGAATTGAATGTAAACAAGCTGAGTTTATTTTTTTAAAAACGTTTTCTCAAAAGATAGAATTGTATTAAACAACAAAATAATTAAAACCACAAACATTCAAAAGTTTAAAAAAAAAAATCCAACAGCAAGCTGGCATGTTGGTCCAGATTCTCCAATCCACCTGAACTGTGCTTAGCTGGGGCACAAGGATGGCTTACTGTCCCTGATCCTGGGACTGTCTGGAGGCCGTTCCAATTATTAGCATCTGTGTGCTTTGGTAACTGATTGGGTGAATGGTGGGATTATATTTTGCAACCTCACACCTGAAGATCTATACTTCCTTTACAGTACCTTGCTGGTAAACCTCAATTTGATATTCCTCTTGTGGAATGCAAATACAAGCTAATGATCATTTCCTACACCTGTTCCAGTTCAGGATAAATTTATTTAATTGTCTAAAAAAGGATCAAAATTGTTCTCTTAAAAAGCAAAAGTTGAGCAACAAAGTATTCCAAGCAAATGAGAGGTGAGATGGATATTGTGTAACGTGGCTAGCCAGATTAGACACTGGGCTTCATCTGGCATTGTTTTGTTGAGCAGCGTGCACAGCCACTAGGATGTACCTTGTATCGAAACACCATGTGATTGTAAGTTTCAGGGGATCTCACCTACCTGTGCAAAACTTAAAGGCCACCCAGATGCTAACGACTTAAAAAAAAAAAAGCTTAAAGATTATTATTGCACCCTGCTTGATCTCAGGTGATGACGATAAAGCTCAAAATGGGAAAGGGAAATGCCATTACAGCTTGCTTACATGCAGTCTATGAGCCCTTACATTCCTTTGCAATTCTTCAACTGCCTCTTTCCCTAGGGAAATTTTACCAAGGGCATTCTTTTTTAACCAGTTCGGAGCCCAGCCTATTATCCTATTGACAATTCCACTTGGTTGCCCTTTCTGACAGATGATACCTGGTATTCAAGCATGTACTTGTTAACTGCTCTTTGAATAGTGAACATCTAATAGCACATCACTGAGGTTAAGGTAATAAGTGCCTGTCAGTTGGCAGATGCATTCTGATAACCTCACTCATCTAAATCTAAGGAGTGGTTGTTCACTTGGACGTCAGATTGTCATTTATTCTTTTTGGCTTAATACTAAGGCATTGTGCCTGTTCCTGTCCCATACAATCCTTTTCTGTCCTCGAATAGTGATCATGCCTCATATAGCAAAACTATTTTAGTATACAAATAAAGCAGGAGATTTTACTTCTTCAGATTTATTTACTGGCTAAGAAGAATGTGATCTACATCTGCCTGTTTCCCATGGTCACAATTAGCTGCCTTGGATCACAGGATTATTTAATTAAGCTATGTCGACTCTAGCTACATTATTTACAGGAGCTGGAGTAGCGTAACTTAGGTCAACTTACCGGCAGTGTAGACAAGGCCTGAGTGTCTGATAAGATGATGTGCTGGGCCTGTGAGGCTCTCTTCCCCCTCCCCCCCCCCCCCCCGCCCTCCCACAGTGAGGTTGCAAGTGAAAGTCAATATTAGAGACAGAAGCTGTGTTTTCTGTTTGCTATTCTTTTATCTTTTGTGTGTGTTTGTCTTGTTTTGTTGTCTTAGGAAATAGGATCAGACTTTAACAATAACAGCAATAACAACAGCTCCAGCCCATCTCAGCGGACTTCTCTTTTCCCCAAAATGTACAGCTATTACCACATTTAATATAATCTAAGACTGTCAAGCAAGGGTTTTTTTTGTCTTAAGAATTCTCTGGCTAAAAGGAACAAGGCATGTTGGTAAAAAGAAAGCCTTATTTAATGCTTTATATTTCAAATGCTTGATTGTTTTTCTTTTCTGTATCTTTATTAAAAGGTTAAAAAGATGTTAATGATGTATTTGCCATGGTACCAAGCAGGATGAGGTCTTTGTATCCCAGACTTTGAACCTTGTTTAAAACTGTTTAATATTGGACCGTGACTAGGTTACCTTAACACCTTTAACTCTTTGGGCTCATATATTCCATCTAAATTAATACAACAGTTGCCAGTTTTATAAGCACATCTAATTTTCAAGTTGGGCCCATGTAAAATTAACTGACTCTATGTTCTTACTGAAGTAAGAATTTAGCTGATTTCATTATAGGCCCAGATGCAGCTAAGTGAACATGTTGGAGCATGCAATGCGATTTATAGAGGATTGCACACATTGCTGTGCTTCTGACAGACTTTACTTGGTAGTTTTAGAAAGTTCACATTTTATTTTTATGATTAAACATGAACTTTGCAGGCAAGAATTCTTCTCTTTAGTTAGTCTCTAAGGTGCCACAAGTACTCCTTTTCTTTTTGCGAATACAGACTAACACAGCTGTTCCTCTGAAACCTCTCTTTAAATAGTTCTTCATACGCTTCTGAGGCACAAACACTTCACCCAGGGAGCTGCCTATTTGGCTTTTATGAATATATAAGAAACTGAATGTCAATTTTTGGACTAGACTAAAGGCTTAAATTTTGTATTACATCTGCACCTATAACTCTCATTGAAATCCATGCACACTTTGAATTCAGAATCAAGCCCAAGTATAACATTTAGTACCTAAACCCATGTCTTTTTTTGTGGCCTTTATGACTTAATCCCTCAAGTGGCATTAATACAGCGGATTAATATGAGATTCTCATAAACTGAGGATGAGAGGGCCGGGTATAGGACTGAAAACCAGAACTATCCTGGGTTATAGTCCTGGCTCTCTGACTTGCTGTGACCTTGGCCAAGTGACTTGACCTAGTCTGTTTCCCTATATGTAAAATCATCACCATTCATCTACTTTGTCCAATGCCAATATTGGGTAAGGGTGACTTCTGTCTGTCTCTTGGTTTAGGTAAGTACCTAGATCACCCGCCATCTTAGATGTAGGCCCATTTTACAAATGGGGAACTGAGGCACAGAGAGGCTAATTGACTTGCCCACGGTCATACAGGAAGTCTGTGGTAGAATAGGGACTTGAACCCAAATCTCCTAGCTCCTAGGCTAGTGTCCCACCACTGGACCATTCTTTCTCTCCTGGTTGTAAATTGATGCTAATTATGTTTACTTACCTGAAGGTGTTGTGAAGATTAATTAGTTAATATTTGTACTTCACTTTGAAGCTGCAAAATGCTCTCAGTTAAGCGTTTGATAAATTGGGCCTATGTTTTGTTTGGTGAATGTACCTGACATGAAACAATGGAACACAAGAAAATTCAAGTCAGTTACTTTGTAGAGTTGCACGGACATCTCCTGAGCTAATGGCAATCCCTCGTTAACCTTGCGAACGCTTTACTGAAGATGAGATTCTTTCTGAGTCAATATTTGTTTTTTTCTGAGTAATGCTTTTGGGCAGAATTCTGGAGGTGCCATTCATGGCATGACACAGTTGCCATTCTAAATGCGATTTCTGGGGTTTATCTATAGCTCAGTCAAACAAAATTTGCTGAGTACTGAAATTTATCATTCAAGATTTGTCTCAGGAGTGATGCATATAATTTTCCCCTATAAATCTGTATGATTTTATTGTCACCAAGGAAGCTTTAAATATATTGTATAAAGTTTAGCAGTTTAAAATTGGGTTATGCTCAGAAAAGTGATGGTAAAAATGACCCATTCTTATTCAGAGGATTGTCTCTGTATATTCACTATCTTGTCTGCTTATTTTCCTGAATAAAATAGGTTTTTACCACATTTTACATGTCAGCACTTAATACCCAATACAGACAAGGGTGAAGGATCTGGATTCTATTTTGGGTCTTACATGAACAGAATTGTTAACTTAAGGACTTGATGCACAGCAATTTACAGGGCTACTTGTATCAATATCCATTAATCATATTCTATGATTCTGTAATTTCAGTGGAATTTGAGTGTGCTCAGAACTTCTCAGAACTAAGGCCCTAAATTACTAGGCTGTGATTATGATATTTAAAAAAAGTCTAACTTTAGTCATATGAACAGTCCTATTGAAGTCTGGTGTAATGATGTATGAGTGAGAGAGAGAGTACAGCATAGGTCTGGTTTATACTACAGAGTTAGGTCGAGGTAAGGCAACTTAAGTGGACTTAATTATGTCAATTATGTCATACTACAGTCTTATTCCCACCAATGTAAGTGCCCTACTACAGCCACATCATAACTCTGCATCCATGAGAGGCGTAGGGATTATGTCTTCCTCGAGAGGCGTAGGGGTAGTTACGATGATGCAGTGTCCACCTAGATGCTGTGGATGACTTACATTGCCTGTTGACTCTCATTCTTGTCAATTTCACCACTCCAGGCTGGAGCTGTGAAATTGACAAGTCAGCTGGGCAGTCGCCCTGCCCCTGGGGGTGGGGCTCCAGCTAGAGCCCAGCTGTCCCCCGGGCTCCTAGCTCCCCAGCTCAGAGTTGAGAGCAGGGGGCAGGCCTGCTCCTGGTGGGGAATGAGGACCTCAGGGAGCAGGCCAGCTCCTGGAGGGGACTGAGAGCCTAGAGGATAGCAGAGAGCCGAGAGCCCAGGGCACAGCTGGGGTCCTGGCGAGGAGATGTATGCAGAGCTGAAAACCTGGACCACCCCTCATAAGTCGATGGAAGTGCTCCTGGTGAGGACGAGCACCACCGACAGAAGGAGAGTAGTGTAGACATGACCTAAATATGCCCTTAGCCTTCAGTTTACAGGGCAAACAGGAAAAAAATTCCATATCTATAAACTGAGTACATTTGATATGGAGTCATTTGGAAGAAACAAAAATGCTGTACTTATTCAATTTTCAAAGTATAATAGCACTTGAAGATGTCTTAGGACAAATGTTAAAACAAAGTAGAATGCATCCTTCCAAATAGGTCTGGCAGATCTTTAGGCTCAGAGCTGACAAACTATGTACAATAGATGGTTGCCATTAACAAGTTGGCAGTTGCTAGCATAGCAGTTAGACTACCACATTCCACCCCTCTCCCCTGCCCCAACACACACACTGTACTTCGCGAACGACAGACTTGTGAGAACTGTTAAGGAATATTGGCTCTTTAATGCTGTCCACTATATGTGGATAATACGTTCAGATGACATAACAATGGGACCAGATGGTGCATGGAATTGGTAATAGGTTGCAGTGTCTTTAACCTTTAGGTGAATCAGTAGTTGTTGAACATTCAAATCATGATAATGTCTAGAGGCTTGAAGTCAGGTCAGGGTCCTGGTATATCCGGCACTGTACAAACGTACAGCTGTGTGGCCTTATCTTCTGCATATTGTTCAAACCCAGCTCTGAAGACTGAATGATTAATTTCCTCATGGAGTTTTCTCTGGCGTGCCCCACAACAGTATCGAGTGCTTCACAAGCATTAATTTATCTTCCCCACACCTCTGACAGGTATTAGCCTCATTTTACAGATGGGGAGGAGAGGGACAGAGATATTAAGGTCCAATTTCCACTAATTTTGGTGCCCACTCTATAGATGACTAGAACCTGATTTTCCAAGGCACTTAGCATTATATAGCTCTTCCCCTGCACTACATCTCCTTGCCAGATCTTTCTCCCTTCCCCATGTCTCCATTTCCCCCCACATATTGGTTCCTAATCCTAGTTTCCTTGTTCAGACATTCTCCGTCTCCCCTCCAGCTCCTTGCCTTATCTCAGTGTCCTCCCCTCCCTACATAACTCTTGCCGGCTCCTAGTCCCAGCCTTCCCACCCAACCAGTCTTAGCCTGCCCTTCCCATTGGGGCACCCAGCCTCCTTGCTCATTCAGTCCCCATCTCCCCCTGCCAATTTCCGGTTTCTCTCCACTGCCCTCCAGTCTATCCCTAGATTCTTTGTCCCAAGTTTTCCTTTCCCTCCCCTCAGTCCAGTTTTTGTCCCTTCTTTTCATTTGAATCAGACAGCTTCTGTCTCCATGTTGCCTGGATGCCAACAGTGGAGTGATTGAGAGCACAGGAGAAATGGGATGCCTGCTGTCAGTTGCAGTGCCCGGCCCCACACTGGCCTGGAGCAGCTGGAGGCATCCATTAAGAGAAAGCCTTTCTGAGCCCCAGTAGCCCAAGTCTGGAGCATGTGCAGTCTGGTTAGTGCAAGGAGCTGCGAGAGGCTCAAGCATGCTTAGTAAGGATAGAATCTTCAGACATTTTAGCTGCATCAATTTAAGAAGTCTCTATTGAGCATATGCGATCTGCAATCTTTCAAAGGTTTATAACTTGGCCAAATTTGGGAGGATTTTCATGGGGATGGCAAATGGCACATCCCTGACACAAAGGCCATTCCATGCCAAATATCAAAACCTCCTGCTCCAAAATATGGAGGTGTGACAACTGTTCAAAACAAAGGTCTCAATTTTTTTTTTAACACGGGCAAAAGAACTTATTTTTCTTTAGCTTCACTTTAGAAAATGGCTGGAACGTTTTGGCTGAAATAAAAACCACACACACACAAAACAGCTGAGGCAGCCACCAGGCATACAAAATTTCAGCCAAATGGTTAAATTTTCACAAAATTATAAACAACTGAAAATGGAATCTTATAATAGGAGCCGTCAGGGAACCTTAATAGGTGTGGCTGTTATTACCTACAGTGACAGTCCTTGTGCAAAAGCAATTAGAATCTGAAAACTGTTGCTGTCAGAAAACTGTCCAATGGTCTGAGTCCAGTTCTTAGATGTACACATCCCAGCAAGTACTGTTGTTGGCAGGTCATGCAGAAAGATGTAGTGAGCATGGAAGTGGAACTTCTCTCACCCTAGTTGTGTTGCCTTCAAATCAGAGCTGAAGCATGTTGCTCTGGGGGGCTATCCATTTGTTTTGTTTTTTTGCTAGACTCAGGCCTCTTGTTGTTTTACATCAGAGAGGCAGGGGAGTGGAAGCTGGGAAAGCTGAGGTATGTTCCAACTTTGCCACTGACTTGTTGTGTGGCCTTAGGCAAATAATTTAACTTCTCTGTGGCTTGCTTTGTTCATAATTAAAATGAGGCTAATAATATTTACCCACCTCCCTCACAGGAGCCTTGTGAGGATTAAGCAATCTGCTTTGGTCTTAACAAGGTCTATCGTGGCACTGCAGCAGAATTGGAAAGCACTGTGCCCATACAAAGAAGGGGCTGCTGCCTCCCAGCTTCCCTCTTAGCCCCTAGCTTAAAGAGAAAAGATGTGATTGAAACAAAAGTGCAAAAACATACTACAGTAAGAACTTAGGAAGAATTCAGAACCCATTGGCAGTGCATAACAACTTCATTGAACCTACTAAGGTATGGACAGTGCTCCATGTTATGCACCAGTAGGTACATAATAAATTTACAAACTTTTAGTCTATACAATCATAGAAATGTAGGGCTGGAAGCACCCCGAGAGATCATCTTGTCCAGCCCCCATGTTGAGGCAGATCCAAGTAAACCTAGACCATACCTGACAGGTATTTGTCCAACCTGTTCTTAAAAACCTCCAGTAATGTGGATTCCAGAACCTCCCTCAGAAGCCTATTCCAGAACATAACTACCGATATGGTTAGAAAGTTTTTCCTAATATCTAACCTAAATCTCCCTTGCTGCAGATTAATCTGATTATTTCTTGTCCTACCTTTGGGTGGACTTGGAGAACAAATCGATCGTTGTCCTCTTTATAACTGGCCTTAATGCCTTTGAAGACTGTTATAAGGGTCCTCCTCAGTCTTCTCTTCTCAAGACTATACATGCCCGGTTTTTTTTAAAACTCAAAGACCAGAGTTTTCTAAATCTTGTATCATGTTTGTTGCTCTTCTCTGGACTCCCCAATTTGTCCATATCTTTCCTAAAGTATGGAGCCCCGACCTCGACACAGTACGCCAGCTGAGGCTGCCTTAGTGCTGAATAGACCGGGACAATTTTATGTCCCATGTATTACATATGACACTCCTGCTAATACACCCCAGAATATTAGCCTTTTTTGCAACTGCATCACATTGTTGGCTTATATTCAATTTGTGATTCACTATAAACCCCACTTCTTTTTCAGCAGTACTACTGCCTAGCCAGTTATTCCCTATTTTTTTTTTTTTTAGAAATGAAACATGAATCATTTATATGTTTTCACTGATAGTTGGAAAATTTAAGACATTTAGAGCCCTCTCATCATGGGTGCAAGTGGCATTGCTCAGACATCCATTCTCCCACAAGTATAGAAAAGGCAGTGCTGGGCAGACCTCTCTCATGGTTAGAGGTCTCCCTCTTTAGAACATCCCTCACACATAACATTACATCCCTTAAGTGATTCTTCTTATAGCTATGCAACCCCGAACCCTCCCTCTGTTTTCATTGTAGTACCAGACTGTAAAGGAGATGAGATCCTGAGTGGCTTAGTAAGACCTGCTAGATAGCCTTTGTCACCCCATATTAAGCATACACACTAATGAATCAAGTCCCATTGCATCCATTAACATTGCACACTATTTTATCAGCAAGCAGAGGAGAACAGCTATTTTGCATTTTATTTTTCCTTTCTAAGTGAGGTATTGTGCACTTGTATTTTTATTGAATTTCATCTTGTTGATTTCAGACCTATTCTCTAATTTGTCAAAGTTGTTTTGAATTCTAATCCTGTCCTCCAAAGTGCTAGCAACCTCACTCAGCTTGGTGTCATCCACAAATTTTATAAGCATACCCTCCATTCCATTATGTGGGCCACTAATGAAAATGTTCAGACATTTACATACTTTCTATTGTCTAGTCAGCATCTACATAGCACTCCCATAAGACAGAAGAGCAGTCTAGGAGTAACAGCTGAACTCACTTGAGACCTGTATAGGAGGATATGGATGTGACTGTTTCTTTCTTTTTTCCTGGTTATCTTGCATATTTGGGTGATAGAGGATCGTCTTCTTCCCGAACTGTCAATTCCCAGTGAGGAACTCGTATACCAAATAGCAAAGAAATATTTATTGATTGCATGGATAACCATTGAGCAGCCATTATCTTTAGTGCTAGACACAGAACAGGTGAGAGAGAGAGAGAGGAAGAGAAGGCCCTGGAGCAGCTTTTCCAAAGGATTGTCTATACAAACCTGAACTAAAAGGAAAGGAAGGAAGGAAAGTCCCTGACAGAACAGGGGTAGCTGTTGCGTGGTAGTTAGAGGAAGGCTGTTGGTGGGAGAGTAGTTTCCTGGAGTGGAGCTATGGAGCTACCAAAGTTCATGTCTCAAGTATAAAATGACTGAGGGTAGTTGTTCAAACACCAACTATTCCTTTCTCTGTTTTATTCATCTGCTTTCATGTGAGAGCAAGAAACTGATATAGCCTGAAAGCTGTGATGTTGATTCCCAAAATTCCCTCTCAAACCTTCTCACTTATTTTCTGCTTCCAGGAAATCCTTTTCAACTCTGGAAAGAGACACTAAAACAGAGATTAGGATTAGAGCACAATCTACCTGCAGGTGAATGCCATTGATGTTTCATAATAACCTGCCTGAAAAACCCTGTGCAGTTTAAAGACCTCTGTTCTATTAAAAGCACGTGGCTGACAGGTGGTTCTGCTGGCACAAGTTAGTATCCCATCCCAGCTCCACCCAGGAGATTAAGTCTGTATAGCTGTGCAATTACCACACTAAACATATTTAACTTAATTATTGTTTTGCTGGAATATAAAGCTATCCTGGCAAACGCTGGATGCTTTAGAGCAGAACACATCATTAAGGGCCTGATCCTGTAAACCCTGGCTCAAGTGCAGACCCATTGAAATTTGGCTGGTTAAGGGTTTGTCAGGATTGGGCCATAAGATTCCTATTTTCCCTAAGTGAGTGGATGTGATTTAATACAGGTAGGTTAGCAGAAGTTTGAGTGATGAGCTTTGGCATTAGTTGGTCTGGTATCTTTCCTGCTTTTACATTTAAAAAAAAAAACAATTAAAATCAGCCAATACTAGTGCTTGTTGTTCTGTTAAGCATCAATAATGTGCTCATCACATTAAGACACAGACAGTCTTTGCTTCAGTGATCTTCCAATCTAAAAGTTATGGTGGAGGATAATTTAATAAAACTTGCTAATGGAGGTCCTGTATTGTTAAAGGTTCCTTGTGTAGCATCTTCAGTCCCAACATACAGGGCACCTCTGTCTGTGCCCTGCATCATCCAACAATTCCAGTTGTGATACTCTCCTGAGCAGGGAATAATAGCCAAGCTAAATTGTGTAGTGCTCTGAGAGAGAGAGGGGCATCTAAAACGAGCATTTTCTATGCATGTTTTAAGTGGTCCCATTATGGGGATCACAAAGCAAAGGGCTTTATAAGAAGTGATTTTTATTTTGGCACATCCTTTGATATGACAAATAACTTAACTCTTTTATTCTTCTATCTATAAACATACCGGGTATTGGAATAGATGTAGCTGTGTTTTACTCCTAGTAGCATTTGTTTAACAACGTTTTGCTTCATTTTACCTCCATACATCTAGTGCAATTTCCAAGTGAATCCCACATTTCAGGCGATTTCAAGATTTAAAAAGATTTCAAGACTAACAAGAATTTGAATTACATATACAGTTTGTCTATTATACCAAATACCAAGAATAAGAATGTTTTCCAAACCTTTCCTTGAAGAAAATAGGAGGGTTTAGAACTACAGAGTATTGGAAGTTAAACAGCATAACGTTGAAGTCAAGCCCCTCACAATTTGCCTGTGAAGGAATCCATTTAGGTGGTTAATAATCACTGTTTAATCAAACAACCAGGAAGATGTGACAAATGAACCAGGCTTTCTACTTCATTAGTTATAGGAAATAAGGGATTCAGTGTGTGGAACAGATGCATAGCTGCTTGAGAGAAATTAGGTGTAGGGTTGAGAAGGAAATTTGAATTGGCTATGTGCACAGATGCTATATAACACTTTTTATTCTCAAAGCTCTGAAGTATAAGCTTGAGCCCTAATTTATACTCATTCAAGTGTGCTGTTAATTTAACACAAATTTGAACCTTGTTTAGAATCTATTAGTCATTCAAAAATGAAGGGCAATTGTCACTATGCTAGTTTGGAAGACTGCAGGATGAGTTATTAAAATAAAATGAACTTGCCCACTTTTGGACACTCTAGGATAAACTGAATTTCAACATTCAGGTTCACAATAGCTTCCCTGCTACCTCTCCTCAAGCCTTACAAATAGCTTGCAACACAGACATAAATATAAGGGCACTGACCCTTTAAGTTGGAGCCATTTTGTGAGGCCAGAGGGCCAGCCCCACCTCTGTGTGTTGCTATGGCACCTCTTGACCAACCCCAAAACTTTCTTGTTGCAGGGGGTGTTGCCATTAGTCAATTTTGGGGTCTCTAAAGGCAACTAAGATTGGCTGATGGGACACCACCCTTAAAAGGCAGTTTAGAAGCAGGCCTCTGCCTGTTCCATCTCTGCTATCACAAATATCCTCCTTCCTGCAGAGCTCACTGGTTTTGAGCCAATTTAAAGTGTTGCTTTCTGTTTTTTTATCATGCTTTAGGTGATTGCCGGGTTTTTGGTCATCAGATTGTGTAGGTCCTTTTGGACTTCGAAGCAATTGTGCAGGTTATGTTGAATGGTCACAAAATACCCAAGACATGAGCATGGGTGTTGCGGTTTAATTTACTGATATGTTTTTCTTAGGATTGCAATAGAAACAATTTGTCTTAGTGTGATGGCTGCCATCTCGATCAACACACTGGGAATTCAACTCAGGACCTCCAGAGCCAAAAAAACTCATGAGCTACTACAACGTGAGCTAAAGATCTGTAACAGATTCACGTCCTCTGCAGATCAGGAATAGGGGGGACTTGTAACACACATTCGTCTGTGGGTTACATTAGCAGCAGGGATCAATCTCCTATTAGTGGGGTTAGAATCATTCAGGTGTGATGGTTGGTTCCCTACCCATTGGAGGTTGGGAAATAGGGTAAATGCCCTTTTTTGCATTAGCCCTTCTTCTGTGCTGATGTAAATTAGAGTGGTATGAACAGCTTAGCCCTTGTGAGGTCAAGCAGTTCCCCATGCAGTAACTTACATGGGGCCCACAGGCTTGGCATTCAATGGGTCTGTCAGGACCTTGGGGTTAGATCTTGAACAATTTGTGTGGTCTGGTTTTAAGTACTGAAATGGGGGGCAAGTAGATGGCGGTCTAAGGTCTTTAGATGTTGGTTTAGTTGTCATTTTAAGTTATGAATCAAGTTGAGTCTGCTTAGCCAAAAAGTATCCATCCTCATTGACACTTGCCATTTGAAATTACTCGTTCGCCCCCAGTGCTCTGAAACCTGACTCCCCAGGGATATGCAGTGGTGTTGCTAGAGACAATAGCAGAGGACAACAGCCAGTTTAGGATTTGTACGTCCCAACTGGGTGAAGAGAATCAGCTGATGTTAACTAGGCGGAACATGTTCTAAGCTAATGTTTTCAGACTGAATCGCATGCATGCAAGTTTTGCATGTATGCTAAATCTGCATTTACACATGCTAGGTGGGTTCTGTAGCATTGACTCCTGTTTTTTGGTGCAAATGCTGTTTGTTCAAATGCAAGTTCTGTAAACACAAGATTTGTGGGTGCTACCACGGTCTGAAATTCTGACCCTGTTTGTCAACTCATGTGTTTGCCCAGAGATAGTCATTGGTAAATGCCAGAGTAGATTTCCCACCTTTTACTGTCCAGCATTGACTCTAGTAACATCCTAGTGATTTAAGAAATAAGGGGTTGTTTGGCAGGAAAGCCTTGTTTGCACCAGTCCAAACAAAGCCAGATGCAGTAGGCACAGTGGGGTAGCTCAGAAAGAATAAATAGGAAATGAAGGGAAACTCCTAGCTGGCACACTCTATTTACACTAGCTTCAAAGCCAGAAGTGATTTCATTTATTGACCAGTCTTTAGGGAGCAAGAGACTCGTTTTAAAAGTCCTTTTTAGTGCATTGCATAGTGTGTATTAGTCACGATACATAGCACATTTAAATTAAAACTGAGAGACTCAAAGTTTTCCTTCCAGGTTTGTGTCATATTTGAATTGTGGCAGAAACAAGTCACATACATGTTGACATCTTTACAGCAGCTCCTGGGGGAAAGGAAGGCAGAGATCTCCATAAAATCTAAACTCCATGTTGCCCTGGACAACTAACTACCTGGCAAGGAATGAATCCAAGAACTGTCCAACCAGTGAAAAACAGCCAAAACTTCATGTGATAGCACCTGCACCAGTGTAAACACCCTGTCAATTCTTATCCACTCTCCATTTTACTTTGCACTGGGGAGGCCCACCTGGGAAAAGCAAAGCAAATAGAAGTAACCACTATGGAATGACAGCCATAAAGGAGCCATTGGCTAGAAAACTTAAGTAAACCTTCAGCAAAGGAAGCAAGTCATTTTTTTAAATCCTTCCTGGTTCTCTTTAGCATTTAAGAATAAAGCAGCTTAATAAAATGACTAATACATTTTTGAGTGCTGCATATATAATAGTAGTAATGGATTGATCGGTCCTGCTACACCTTTATTTGGCTGTAGCCGTTGTGTTTGAATTCCAAACTATTGCAGTGTCGCCCTCCCTTCCAGAGAAGAATTTCATTTTTAGCTGCATTAATGAAATTAATCCTCCCCCCGCTTCCTCCCGAAAGTCAATAATAAAACTCCCATTGATTTGAAAGGGGCCAGGATTTCAGCCGTAGACTTCAAAATCACATAAGAACAAAAAAGAAACTCTGCAAAATCCTTAGACCAGTAGAAAACACTTGCATGCCTACAGTGTGGGCCAGATTTTTGAATGGAGCTCAGCGCGTTGGGTGCAGATGTCTTTTGACAACGTGCCTAAAAGTGTCACAATGGGAGCAGCTAGGAGCTGAGCGCTTTTGAAAATATGAACTCTTTTTATGTGCCTAAGTAATAGGACCCTCTTGAGAAATCTGGCCAACTGGGGGTGCTGAACACCTGAAAATTTGATCACCCCTAGGGAATTCATACATACTTAAGGGGATGTCCGTGTGGTCCACATAAGAGTTAATTTGGAAGAGGCAACTTCTTTCAGAACTATACTAGAAATATCGTTGGTGGCTTTTGGCTAGGGTGACCTGATTTTTCAAAGTAAAAGAGCTAGGATAGTATCTCACAGGGGTTTGGGGTCTGGGCAAGTGCATGGTGGAGAGTCAGTAATTGTGAGGTACAGACTAGGGAGGGTTTTGACAGCTTGGAGAGAGGGGCTGGAATCCCTGCTTTCCTCTTGCCTCCTTGTGCAGCTACACATTGTGGCTAGGAATAGCTCTGAAGCAGTCTTCAAAAACTTGGGTGAGGGGTGGGGCTATGTTTAATGTAAAGTTGACCAGAGGGCTTGAATTGCCCTGAAACTGAGAGAGTCACAGCTGGTCAACCTGATTACTGGTGAGAAGAATGGCAGGCTGGCTACAAATGACCAGCCTGGCAAGTGGTGGCATCTGAATTTCATATCCACTTACTCAGTTTGCTGTCAATTTTGTAGGCTTGGCTGGTGGTTCCTGCAGGCAGTCAGAGTCTACAGGAGGTTACAATGCCTGGCACATAATTTTTTTTTTAGGGGCTCTGAAAACCAGGACACCGACAGTTTTCATTGACATATTGGAGTAAAACTTGGGAAACTGAGTCACAAGACCATCCAATTTAGTCTTAATCAATTTTTGCCTTTATTTATACAATTTCAGAGAGAATTATTGCCACTTAGAGTATCTGGACATACATTTATGCCAGACAAATAATAACAGACCAGACAGAATTGGTAAATAGGCCCAAGTTACCACATTTGGGGAAATCATTGCCTTCTCTGACTCCTTGGTCTTGTCTTTCGTTCAGTTTCTGGTCTGGTGTTTCTCCAGTTTGGTCTCTTATACATTTCTATATTATAGATTACTTAACCTTTATCCAATTGGCTTTTAACACACCAGCCCTTTGGGTTTGTGGTAACGTGTATATTATGCATTTGCAAGTTTCAATTACCCAACTTCTGCATTTGTTTTTGCTGGTTTTGCAGTTTCAGTGCCATATTGTTTTTGTGTCTCTGCCCTGGGTCTTCCCAGAAAAAGGGTTTTTTGTTGTTTGAATATTTTTATCTCAAAACTTCCAGCACAATATGTTACCTTTGTTCTGTCAGCAATAACCACATTTTAAGCAGCTCAGCAATGTATATCAAAGAATTGGCAAAAACACACACTTGCCAGCAAGGTGTTGGCCTAAGTGTCTCCTCATCTGTACTCACTCACTATACGCATAATTAAAATATAACAAAGCTTTTAATTTTACCATTTAGCAATCCTTCATTTTTATTTTTCAATGTTATAAGTCAGTTTATGTTATCTTCGTAATATATTTGGGGAGGGGAGTTTGGAGAGCACACTATGATTCTGTAATGAAGATGATAAATGTTGACATTTAACATGCGTTTTTCATTCAAAGTCCAGTTTTGTTCGTGAATCATTATCAAGAAACTTCATTAGAAATTTTCCTGCAAATGCATTTTGTGGGGTGTCTCAATTTTAGGGCCTTGATAAAGTTGCTTTTAATGGTACCCCAACAGATACATTTTCCTTTTCAGGGTATGATCCGTTGTGAGAATTCTTATGCTGAGAATGCTTCTAGCGTGTTCCTTCTGAGTCTATTGATGCCCTACTTGAGAGTTTAAATGATGGAATTCAGTGGAAGCTCAGAGGAATTTATCTCTTAATGTGTGGTTTAACGCCAGTTGTTTTTAAAACTTTCCTCCAGACTCAATTACTATTGTTTAAGACACAACACTTCATCAGTAGTAAGTGGAAAGGATGACTTGTGTAATATATTGGTCTTGACGTAATTACTTTTACACAGATATAAAAACATTTTTTGGCTGTGTGAATATTTAAGTAGGTGCCAGTGTGGAAGTTAAGTGATTAAATTGCAGAGGGATATTTTGAAAGTAGTCATCAACCTGGCTAGATCCATATTGAATGAATTCTATGTTAAAACAGATGTAAACCCACATTAAAGAGGTTATGTAACTGAAAGATACATTTTAATCTGTACAGTTCACTGCCAGATCTGAGGAAATGAACTCTAAGTGTAGAAATAAGAAAAGAGACCAGGTCTAACTGATAGAATGCTCTTTTAACTAGTAAAATCCATGTTTGCAACCTTGTCTGTGGTTAACCACTTCTAGATGATGTCATGGGCCTTTTTTTACAGGGACTGTTAAAATGCAATGGAGCAATAATAAAATTCACAATTAAATTTTATTTCTTTATGTTTTGTTTATTGTTTTAATGACTGTTCCTGGCTTTGAGAGTGGTTTTTTTGTTGTTGTTGCAGTGAATTTAATCAGCATATTAAATGGTTGCAATCTTTATGGTTGAACAATAATAGGAAGAGATACTTAATGGTTTGCCTGTAGTAATCCTACAATATATGCCTGTTTGTCCTGCTACTTCTCTGTTTCAGAGGTTTCTGCTGTAAGTGGAGTGTTAATAATTTTTCTAATATGGTAAATCACATGTCTGGTCATATGCAAGATATGACATGAAGCCTTGCAGAAATCCTTTAAAACAAATATGACTGAAAATGGCCACAGCCTATGGGTTGCCTTGGCTACAGCTGTGAATAATGAAACCTGACTTTTTGTTTCTTTGGTATCATGTATTAAGTTTATGGAAAGTACTTAAGTACAACAGTGACCTCAACCTTTGCACAGTAGTTAGTAGTTACAATTGAAGATGTTTGTTATTGGCTTATCAGTTAAGTGATGGTTGATGTAGAGCTTTTGAGTTATGCTGGTTGGGTCCTTTGTTTGCTACTAGTCACATTTATGGTACGGAGATTGCAGTACATATATTTTTCAACCATAAGGGCAAATGTACTACCCAGCACTCAGCCAAAATAGTTTGATCAGGTAGACAGATGCATGGGTTACGTTCCCTCAGACTATGCCATGCCTGCCGAGCTGTTCTGTAGAGGTTATTTCAGCTCAATGGCTGAAATAGCCTCCTTCAGTCTTTACCCAGACCACACATGTGGGGAGAATGAGACTACCAGTGCAGTCATGGGTCCTCCATCTTCATCACTCCCCTTGCCCATCTGTGTCCTGGCCCCTCCTCCCCTGCACCTTCCATACAGGGTTCTTTCCCTGGGTTGGGCTCTGTGCAGGAGTTGCACATCCTCTATTTGCCACCACTTTGCCACTTTCTCTCATACAGTGACGTGCACTGATTCCACTGTCAACAAGCACTTTGCATTGGGACTAATGGCAGTTATCCCCTCATTTCTGTTTTAAAGGTGTCAGCTGGAATCTGAATTGTTTAATGACATTAAGGGACTGATCCTGCAATGGGTTTGAGCATCCGCAACTACTGACTTCACTTGGAGAAGAGAGTGCTCATCATCTTGCAGTATTGGGTCCACAGTACAGCCCTTTGGCTCCTGGCAAATTTTATTTAATTTCTTTGTATGAGATAAAACAACACTATCCCAGGCTTGAAGCACCTATAAACCTGTCACTGTGGCTTTCATTTGGATGAAGTTTGGACACACCCAGAATATAATTTTCTTTGTGGTCTCTGTTGATGAGTCTCACTTGGATTGCATTTTATTTCTCTAATGCAGGGGTTCCCAAACTGTGGGCCACAGCCCGAAGGTGGGCTGCGACGCAGTTCCTGGTGGTCCATTGACACAGCTGCATTCTCCAATTAAGCTGGGAGAGGGTTTTTTTTTGGGGGGGGGGCATGTAGGGGCATTGCTCCTTTCCCAAAAAGCTGCATCTTTCCTTTCCACTCCCCTCCTGACCCTAGCCCTTCAGTGCAGCTCCAGGGTACATGACCCCATCCACTTGCCCTGCCTGACAGAGCCTACATAGGGAAAGCATATGGGTCTGCACTCAAGGGCTGGAGTAAACGGGGATGAAAACTGAAGATGAGATCAGGTTGAGCCTCACTAACATATGTCCCCACCTGGAAAAACTGTGCAAGAAGAAGCAGGCACATTCATCTCATTAAGAAGACTCCAGGTCTGTAAGTAATTTGGTTTTTATTTACAGTATTTGATACTTTTTCTTATTCGTAAAGAGTAGGGTTGGGCCTTTACTTAAACAGCACAGACATTTAGATTTTACACTATAAAAATTGAAAACAGAATACAGTGTTCGTAGTTGGACAAATATTTTGTTTTAAAATTAACAAATAGTGTTTTTTAAAAACAATTTTGTTCGCGCTGTGTTGCTTATTAATCTGTTTTATACAAAATTGTGTTTTCCCTATTTGAGCACCACATTTTGCTCTCAACATTTTTTTAAAGTGTAGTTTTACTAAAACTGTTGGTTTCAAAGATCTTGCAGCATTTCTTTGAATGCATATTGCTCGGGATTTCTATCATTACAATTGTTTACATTAAAATGAAAAGGAAACGTGCATTGTTTATTTACAGTGACGTTTATATGTAGGTAATAATTCAAATTAATAGTTTTCCTCAAGAAGTGTTAATAGTGGGCTGCAGTGCCTATTACAGTTGCACAGGTAGGCCTCGGGGAAAAAAGTCTGGGAACTCCTGCCCTAACATACCATATTTTGTGGCAGAATTGAGATGCCAAGGAAAAATTCCAAGTGGAGTTTTGGCATGTATTAGACATCAGCAGTACTGACAATAAAGGTGTGAAGCTAAGATTGCCTTCTGCAAGGGCAGCTTATCCAAGGGTTAGGGAAAAACATAAACTGAGCAATAAAATTACAGGGAAAGATTCATGTTTACTTTACTCATTTTACTACTGCAGGAAAAAAGTGTAATATCCTCACAATGTAAACAGATGTGTTCTATATATATAACTAAATATAGTTAGTGCCCTTTGAAGAGGGAGCTAAGAGACATGGGAATCCTTTGAGAGGCTCAGGTAATAGTTATAATCCTTGTCAAGTGGTCATTCTCATCTAGCAAAATCCTCCTTAGTATAGTTGAACAAACATTCACCAGTAAAGCTTGTTTTTTCTGTACCACGGATGCAGTTGTTAAACAACTTCTTCCAAACCCACTTTGGGACGGAGTTCAATCATTAATCTCAATAAAATATTGTTGGCTTCTAACAGTATCTGGTTTAGATTTGATGAAGTTTATTACATTAAACCCTCTGTGGTCATTTAGGGATTTTTCCAGCCACAGAGAGTACCACATGTTTTTTTTTTTTTTTTTGACAATCTGCTATAGCTGTGGACTAATTACAGTTCTGCTCTGGACACAGATAAATTTGCCATCTTTTTGTCCCATGGAAGAAAAAATATTCAGAGGTTTTATGTACCTCCATCCTAGCTATTCTGCAAATTTCAGGACTGGTGGCAGTTTTGATGCTGATGTACATATATTTAAATCTCCCTTGATATCTGAGGCTAATGCAATCAGCTTTGCAATAGGAATGGTTCAAATAAAGAACTTTGTAACTCTTTCCCAGCCTGGATGCCTCTGCCATGAAAGGGTTAATAATGACTTAGCAGCAGGTTGTGCATGGATGCACTTTCACATCCTGAATGTTGACAAATCACCCAAATGTCTTTCTCTGCTAGACATATTGACCTGTCATTGCAATGATCAGTGATTCAGAAAACTTCCTGAATTTTTAACCCAAGTTTTAACAGAAGTGGCTTTGGCTGCGTATGTGTTTCCTGCAGTGTAATGGCCAATAATGTATCCGACGTGCAAGGACAGTTCCTGGAGGCTGCAGTTATAATGTTATGCTAAACACTTAATAAAAAGCACATCAATCTTTTTCTTCACCTCAGAAATATGTGCCACAACACCTGCTAATGTGGTTTTTCTACATTTTGATCTCACCAGCATGTAACAATTCAAGAAAAAGTAAAGCTTAAGTTCACATTTCAGGGCATGACTTGGGGGTCTTGAATAATTACTACCATGTCAAAACTACAAATTATTGTTACTTCCATGATCTTTACAGTATTATTTGCATGCTTCTGGCTGGTTTCTCTCTCTGTGTATATATGTGCGTAAGAAGATATATGTACATACCATCCAAAACATTTGGGTCTGATTCCAGCTGATGATAAACATAGATGCCCCTCAGAAAACCAAGTTCAGTCTTGTAATACACATCATTTTTTTCTGAGGCCCACATTTTAGTTTAAATCTGCAGTGGAATTCCATGCATTGGGAGTGATGTTCATAGAGTACAGGCAATATACGGTCCTAAGGAAATCTATCCAAACTTTAATTTGGATGAAATTAAACTTCTGGCACAATTCATTTCTGTTGCCATCTCTCTTGGCCTGACAATAGCTAGAGATAACCATAGTATTTATAACTCTCTATATTGGATTTGGTTCCAGATTGTCTCATGTAGTGCTACAGAAGCCTGAATTGTTTGCAATGTGTGTATTTCAGTAAAAGCATCTGTTGTGTAATTCCAAAGATACTTTGTGCAAAGAAAATGATGCTATCCCATCAGAGTATGATCTTGGAAATAATTTTAAGATCTAACTGAGCTGTAGTGTCTTTGCTAGGACAGAATAATTTGGTTTTGGTTTAATGAAGCTCTAATTGTTCAGAAATGTAAGAGTGTGCAATAGAAAAGTCCCAAAGTCCATGCTTTCCATGTGCATTCATGCACAGCTGTCCAAGGTCCCAGGTGTGTGTGATGCTAAGTGTTTCCTGACAGGTGGCTGACAAGTTCGGCTGGACTCCTTTGCAGCCTTAGTACTATTTGTAGTCGAGTACTGTCAGATGCCTATGTGACCTAGCAGGAGTAGATGATGAAACACTATAATGGCTCCAATTGTTCTTCTCCAGAAGAACTCCCTGAGGGGGGGTGGGTAATTGGTTCTCCCCTTCTGGGGTCGCAGAGGGATCATATAATCACTGTTTCTCTTCAAAATCTACATGAAGCCTTTGGGAGAGATAGTGAGATGCTATGGACTTGGCTGCCAGCACTGTGTCAATGACACTCAACTCTGTATGTCATTTTCAGCTGATGCAATCACTGCAACTGCTAAAATGTCAGAATGCCTACAAGATACTGGCTCTTGGGTGAGGAATAGCTGTCTCAAGCTGAATCCAGGCAAAACTGAAGTTATGGCTCAGATCACTGTGAGCACTATCAGGCTTGTTGTGCTCATGTCTTTCCACTGGCTCCCAGACCTCCTCCCAAAGCCAGTTTAAGACCCTGGTCCAAATTTTTAAAGCAGTTAATGGATCAAGCCCCAACTACATCTAAGACTAACTTTTGATTTATGGACCACCGTGATGGTTGTGCTCCTTTAGGACAATGCATATTTCAAAGCCCAGCACATGGCATGTGAGAGCTGGGGTCAAAGCATCCTCTGTTGAGGACATCCAGCTATGGAACAATCTTCCACAGGAGACCAAGCAAATCAAGAGTCTGACTATCTTTAGGAAACATTGGAATGCCTTCCTCTTTGAGAAGAAATTTCTGCCGTTAAGTGATGCTCACAATTAAAATACTCCGTTTATTCCCAACCCCCTGCCAACTACCTCACAAAAAACAAAAACAAAAACCCTTACCTGCAAGCAAAGCTTTGACCCTATAACGGGACGAGGGTCAGTGACTCCATGAAAATCCCCTAGGAACTTTGCTATTGTTATTGATTTTATGTGGGAGACTATGGTGATGGGCAGCAGTATAAAACTTTAAGATAGGAGTACAATCAATTTCAGTTGACTTCCACTGGAGTTAAGGATGCAGAGTTTCTCACAGAGTTTCTACCCTTAAAAAAAAATGGGCTATGGGAAATATTTAGGTTTTTTTTAGAAAGCAATTGTATTTATCTTTAAAAACACACAGTATTTTCAACAAGTGAGCTCCACTGATCTTTTTTCCAAGTATGGTTTTCAGGGATGTTACAGGAGAAACGTGAAGTTTGAAAGACAACTATTAAAGATATTTTACCCTTCAGTATATACTGGAGTGCAATATTACCGTCTGAATGAACATTTGGCACTTTTCTGTTGTTTGTGAGATTTCTGAATAATGCCGTGTGCATTCACTCTGGACGTGGGGCAGACAGTGTCATTGTAATCTTATTTTTAGTGTGAAAATAAGGTACTAATAAGACAATTGGCATTTTTCTTCCTTGTCTGTTTCAACTTTAATATCTTGGGCTTATTCTAGAAAAATAAATTCTTGTGGTAGCCTTAAAAGATGGTATCAAGACAAGGGAAGAGTACAAGACACCATTGCAGAAAGAGAGGTCAATGATGATACATACCATTATATTTTGTGCTTGAAAAGCAAGAAAAATGGAACCCAAAATAAACAGAGTATAACTTTTTAAAAAAATAGTCACAGACAGCAGCATGATGAGGTACCAGGAGTAAAAGTGATGTATCCCCTGCACCTTCCCACACACTACATCCTTGAGAGAAGAAATTGCTTTGTAAATGCAGAAGACCTAAAAAGTCAGCCTAACATGGGACTGTCAGCAGGCATCAAATGAAGCTTTTGGGAATGATGAAAACTTTAAAAGCTCACTTTTATCACCACACAAAAGTTCATACAGGGCTGCTTAGAGGGTTAATCTGTAATGACAGACACAAGCCAAGAGAGTGGTTGTACACTGTAGACCAGAAATCCAAAACCCTTCTACTAGTCCTGGCTTCTATTTATTTCCAGTCTTAACTTATAGATATCTTCTGAACATTAGCAGCTGCCATATTAGCATGGACAAGGTCTATCTTCTCCAATAACCTGTCTCCAACAGTGCCAAATGCTTCAGAGGAGTTTTCTGACTTATTGGGATAATGCTTCTAATGGTGCTGTACTGTACAATGAGAAAGTCTACAGAATATTACCCTGATTCAGCAGGAATCATAGTCCTTATAGCTTTCACTAGAATTTGTATCAGGCTTTTGGGAGCCTACAATACCCTAAGAACTGGATTCAGTGTGTCAGTGGCCACAGAGGGAAGCTGGCACAAGGCCCCTGGGACCTTTAAGGTAGGGTTCTGCACTGCTGAATCTAGTCTGGGCTCTGAGGAGAGGGTGCACAGCTTCATGGCCCTGATTCAGCACAGCATGTATGCATGTGGTATGCTCCACTGCAGTAAATGAGATGTAATCACATGCTTAAATGTTTTGCTAAATTGGGATCTATGCAATTTAAATACAGAGGGGCCAGATTCTTCTCTTATTTACTTCAGTGTGTAGGTGAGGTCACTACTGAAGTCAGTCTAGATTCTCTGGGTTTTCACTTCTGTACAGTAATTGATAGCTGAACCTGAAGGAGACTTCAACCTTGAGATCTGTGTGATGTCTAGTTCAAAAGTTAAACACGGTGAGATACAGCAGAACAGACTTGGAAGTTTAAACATTATGTGAAGTTACTTTTGTTGTATCTGAATTTACTGAGTTGACGTACTGTCCACACCAACCCTCTGGGGTAGGAAAACTTTTTGCAGAAGAGTAGAGACAGAGCCACAGACCCGGTGAAGTGATTTGTCCAAGGTCACGCAGAATGTCAGTGGTAGAGCCAGGAATGGAGTCCAGGAATTCGGTTCCCAGTCCCCTGCTCTAACCATGCATCAGCACGGTGTGCCCTACCTTTGAAAAAAACCAACCCCAAAGTATTGGGGCTGCCTGTATCTTTTTAAATATTATGATACATTTCAAGGAAGTTGCACAACTCTTGCGATAAGAAAAGGAGTACTTGTGGCACCTTAGAGACTAAACAATTTATTTGAGCATAAGCTTTCGTGAGCTACAGCTCACTTCATCGGATGCATACTGTGGAAAGTACAGAAGATCTTTTTATACACACAAAGCATGAAAAAATGGGTGTTTACCACTACAAAAGGTTTTCTCTCCCCCCACCCCACTCTCCTGCTGGTAATAGCTTATCTAAAGTGATCACTCTCCTATGTGTATGATAATCAAGGTGAGCCATTTCCAGCACAAATCCAGGTTTTCTCCCCCCCCCAACACACACACAAACCCAGTCTGTGTAGGGGGGGTAGGAAAAAACAAGGGGAAGTAGGTTACCTTGCATAATGACTTAGCCACTCCCAGTCTCTATTCAAGCCTAAGTTAATTGTATCCAATTTGCAAATGAATTCCAATTCAACAGTCTCTCGCTGGAGTCTGGATTTGAAGTTTTTTTGTTGTAATATCGCAACTTCCATGTCTGTAATCGCGTGACCAGAGAGATTGAAGTGTTCTCCGACTGGTTTATGAATGTTATAATTCTTGACATGTGATTTGTGTCCATTTATTCTTTTATGTAGAGACTGTCCAGTTTGACCAATGTACATGGCAGAGGGGCATTGCTGCACATGATGGCATATATCACATTGGTGGATGTGCAGGTGAACGAGCCTCTGATAGTGTGGCTGATGTTATTAGGCCCTGTGATGATGTCCCCTGAATAGATATGTGGGCACAGTTGGCAACGGGCTTTGTTGCAAGGATAGGTTCCTGGGTTAGTGGTTCTGTTGTGTGGTATGTGGTTGCTGGTGAGTACTTGCTTCAGGTTGGGGAGCTGTCTGTAGGCAAGGACTGGCCTGTCTGCCAAGATTTGTGAGAGTGTTGGGTCATCCTTCAGGATAGGTTGTAGATCCTTAATAATGCATTGGAGGGGTTTTAGTTGGGGGCTGAAGGTGACGGCTAGTGGCGTTCTGTTATTTTCTTTGTTAGGCCTGTCCTGTAGTAGGTGACTTCTGGGAACTCTTCTGGCTCTATCAATCTGTTTCTTCACTTCCGCAGGTGGGTATTGTAGTTGTAAGAATGCTTGATAGAGATCTTGTAGGTGTTTGTCTCTGTCTGAGGGTTGGAGCAAATGCGGTTGTATCGCAGAGCTTGGCTGTAGACGATGGATCGTGTGGTGTGGTCAGGGTGAAAGCTGGAAGCATATAGGTAGGAATAGCGGTCAGTAGGTTTCCGGTATAGGGTGGTGTTTATGTGATCATCGTTTATTAGCACTGTAGTGTCCAGGAAGTGGATCTCTTGTGTGGACTGGACCAGGCTGAGGTTGATGGTGGGATGGAAATTGTTGAAATCATGGTGGAATTCCTCAAGGGCTTCTTTTCCATGGCTCCAGATGATGAAGATGTCATCAATATAGCGCAAGTAGAGTAGGGGGCGTTGGGGACGAGAGCTGAGGAAGTGTTGTTCTAAGTCAGCCATAAAA
Organism: Caretta caretta; assembly: GCF_965140235.1. Classification (NCBI taxonomy): domain Eukaryota; kingdom Metazoa; phylum Chordata; order Testudines; family Cheloniidae; genus Caretta; species Caretta caretta. The sequence goes on from NC_134216.1 coordinate 26,732,648, forward strand.
ATGTTGGCATACTGTGGGGCTATGCGGGTACCCATAGCAGTGCCGCTGATTTGAAGGTATACATTGTCCCCAAATGTAAAATAGTTATGGGTACGGACAAAGTCACAAAGTTCAGCCACCAGGTTAGCCGTGACATTATCGGGGATAGTGTTCTTGACGGCTTGTAGTCCATCTTTGTGTGGAATGTTTGTGTAGAGGGCTTCTACATCCATAGTGGCCAGGATGGTGTTATCAGGAAGATCACCGATGGATTGTAGTTTCCTCAGGAAGTCAGTGGTGTCTCGAAGGTTGCTGGGAGTGCTGGTAGTGTAGGGCCTGAGGAGGGAGTCTACATATCCAGACGATCCTGCTGTCAGGGTGCCAATGCCTGAGATGATGGGGTGCCCAGGATTTCCAGGTTTATGGATCTTGGGTAGTAGATAGAATATCCCAGGTCGGGGTTCCAGGGGTGTGTCTGTGCGGATTTGATCTTGTGATGTAATATGAATAAATCTGTTGCAAGAATTATGCTCTGGAGCAATTTATTGTTTTTTACCTTATGAAGTCTCTATGATTGAAGTACTTCATGAATGCCTGAATTTAATTTGATGAATAAGAGTTAACTGCGTGCGGGAGCGTCATGTTATATCTCTGACATGAGTGAAGTATTTCCCTGACACCATTTGCTTCAAGCCCTTGGGGGAAAAAGTCTTTCTTTTGGAATGTTCTTTTAATCATGACATATGTTTTTTGTTTCAGGACTTTACACATTAACTTTGAACTTCAGAAGGATGTGCGAAGCATAGACTTCTATTACATGATTTGGCTCCCAGCCCACAGAAACTAGCAACAACCACCTTCATTTCATTAAAAACAAAAGTTTGAAGAATTTTAGGGTCATAACCATTAATCTATTATCACAGTTTTCTCAAGGAGGCATGCAATGCTCAAAAAATAAAATCTAAGGAAGAAAAATTGCTGAATGAGGTAGGTCATCTTAGGAGATTTTTGATGAAAGCATTAAAGCTTTCTGTTTAAGTTTCTGTAATGGAGTCAACAAAGCATCAGATGTACAAACTGTTTTGAAAAGGCTGAGCACTACTGTATGTTGCTGGATCTTGATTTAACTTTGGTAAATACATTCTATAGAAAAGCCGTTGGTACTCTACCCATGAAGATATTGTTTTCCGACTTGAAGAATTGCCTCTCAGGAGATTTGATTTTTTTATTATATGCTCCTTATCCCTTTGAAATACAACACTTCAATTAGCCCAAGGACAATTTAAAATAGAAGGCTGGTTTCATACTTGTCTAGCACACCAAATAGCCTAACTTTTAGCAAATTAACTGTAACTTCTCTAAGAAAAAACCCACAGCATTGTGTCTAGCTCAGTGCACAGTATTGTTCAAAAATCAGAGTGGTTTGAATGTCTCAAGAATGGGATAGAAAATCATACTGAATATTAGAGCTGGTCAGAAAAATGTTGACAAAAACAAAGTTTTAATGGAAATCAAATGCTGTGAACATTTTCACTCTCCCCATATGCCCCTTATTTTTGATCCTCTCCACTGAAAATATTATAGTCCTGTTATATAAATTGATGGTTCACTCTTATCTGGAATATTATGTTCAGAGACCTGACCCCTTCTCAAAATTAGATATGGAGGATATTGAAAATGTCCAGAGACGGGTGACAAAATTGATTAGAGCCATGGAGAGACTTCTGTATGAGGAGAAATTGAGAAGACCAAGATAGTTGTAGAAGAGAGATGAGAATACAAAATATGGAATGGTAGAGAAGAGGTAAATCAGGTTCTCCTGTTTACCTTTTCTCATATTATAAAAAATAAGGGAATAGAATAAAACTGAAAGACAATATATTTAAAGATGATAAGAGGAATTTTTTGCACCATATATAATTAGTCTGCAAAACTCCTTGCCACCACATATCATAAGACTTTATGTAAATAATGAGATGATCCACACTTACAATGAATCCACAATTATTTCTTAGAGGACAAAGTTATCAAGGATGTAAGCCCTTATGCCTCCAGTCCCTTCTGGCCTTGGAACGTATGACTCTATAATCAAATCACTAACTGATATGGGCTAGGTCAAGAAACTCCCTTTATGGGCAAGGTATTCCACTGTGGTGTTTCTTGCACCTTCCTCTGAAGCATTTGGGATTAGCTACTACTGGAGACAAGAGACCGGACTAGATGCACCACTAGCCTATATTTATAAGGCACCTGTGATAGCAGTAATGTGTCATGTATGCACAGACTGTTTATGGGGACGAGTTTGAGTTCTTATTTCCTGTGTAAACATTTATTCAGGACTATTTGTATCCCTTGGAAAAGAATCCATGGTGTTTTCTGTGTTCAGTTTCCACTGCATGTTCCTAACATCCATTTTCTTCCTGGAAGAAATCTCAATACCTTTTTGTTGCTGCCCTTTGTAGCTTGATTTCTGTAACTGAATAATGTTCTGCACAGTCCGTATGCTGCTGGCTGCTAAACTGTTGTGTTGATGAGAGATGCCTCTTGTTACCAAGTTCTCCATGACCTTTACAGGCCTCATACAGGGACAACTTTGCAAGTATTTTGTGTGCTTGCTATATTATTTGCAAATCCACTCTTCCTCAATGCCCCAAGCCTAAAATTTCCATTATTGTGGATTTGGGGGAGTAAAAGGCGTGATTGTAATATTTTTATGATGTATCTGTTTTTAAAAATACGGTGAAAAACTGATTTTTTGAAAGGCAAGTAAATCCTCCTGGTCGGGGGCTAGTTTAAAACATAATATTAAATTACTTATTTACTAGAGAGTAATATCTGGAGCTGTGCAGTCCATTTGCAATCAAACTCATTTTATTACAAAAAGTCTAGTCAGTTTCACAGAAAGGTTTGCCAAGGATGAACAGGTCATGGGGACTCAGAGGAAGGGATGAGCTTGTAGTTTTGCACAACACTGGAACTTAGGGGATCTAATTCTACTTGTAGCTTGGCAGGCAACTCTAGTGTGACTTCATATGCGATAAATGACTACTTATTTAAGGGACTTGCTTAAAATGGGGCTATGCAGATAATGCACATTTGTCATTTTAAAAAAATCCATTGTCTCATTTACTGCATGTTTTGCCATGTTTTTTCCCCCTGCTGGGACTCATTGTGCTGTGATTCTGTGTGTCACGTGGGAGATTGCTCCTAACATGGGAGAGTAGGAAGAGTTGTAGCACTATTAACTTGTAATGCTCAAAGTTGAAGGAAGGCTACATTCTAGTCACACTGCTCTCCCCTAATTCTTGCAGTGCCCCCAAACTGTGTTGGTAGAACTGTGGCTAGCTACTAATGATACATGTAACTAATGATGTGAACTGTTTCAGAGTGGTAGCTGTGTTAGTCTGTATCAGCAAAAAGAACGAGGTGCCACAAGTACTCCTAAGGGTGTAAACTGTTGCTAGAGCTTGCGAGAATACATTCACTGTTTCTTTAAATCTCTACATCAGGAAGTCAGGTCGGAGGGAAGCTAGGGAAAGTTTTCGGTAGTAGCTGGACAGTGAAGAAGAGAGGGGAAGAGTAGCTTCTTGGGCTAATGCTGTTTCCTTATTCTAACATTGTTCAGCGTTAGAAGTGACTCTTTCTGTACTGCTTTGCCAGTGTCACATGACAGTACTGATCAATGCTTAGCTTCCTTTCCCTGATTTCAGGGAACTGAATGCTGATCAAACTAATGCTCTCTGCTGCTTGCCATTAGACCAGGAGAACTGAGCCCTCTGACCATCTCTCTTCCCTCATCATGTGGCGCTACCAAATAGCCAACATTTGTTTGAGGAAGCAAGACTAAGGAAAATCCATGCTTGGAGATGGCTTGGAAGACACAGGGGGAGCTAAAATGAAAGTCAGGGAGAAAGTGTGGTGGCTGGCCCCAGAAAGGGAAAAAAAGGAGGGGGGCTTTCCAGTTACAAAACGGTAATAGAAGAAATAGGGGAGGGGAGAAGATATTTCTGGGAAGCTGTATGCAGAGCTGGTGATGCACACGTATTATGTAATTGTAAAAGATACAGGCTGCATAGTAAGTAGTTCCTGTCTGTGCTGTGAAATGAAATTTACCTTATGAACAGTAAATTAGCTCTTCATTTCTGTATTTTGTTCTTCATCCCAAGGTCATGCATGAGTGCTGCAGAAGATCTGTTGTGTGAAAACAGCTCTAATGCCAGCCACCTGCCATAAAGCCCACTCCATGTTTGTAAATGATCACTTTCACCTTGTGAAATGCATCTTTTATTTAATGAATAATTCATCTTTTATTGAAATGCACAGTTGAATCCCTATAGATGTTCTGGGGAATGAATAGTAGGATTGTTTGCTGAGTGAAAAGACAGATTTATCCTGAAACCTACTTACAGTATTTAGCCTTCAAAGCTAACTGGCTCACTGAATTCTTCCTGTGTCCACTATTCGGACTTTCTTGTTCTGGAAGTTGATTTTGTATCTATATTAATTTCTACATATTTTGTAGATGTTCATGCGTCTATCACTCCTGTATAATTTTTTATTACTTTTGCCCGATAATCTGATCCAAGATTAACATAGGATTTGAATTATTATTTCCTTCTCTCAAAACTGACACCTGTTGCTGAAGGTCAAAATTCAGAAATGTTTCCCTTTGGGTTACTTGAACTGCAAAAACATTCTTAAATTTCTTAGCACAACTCACTGAAAGGTTACGAGTTACTATAAAGCTGTGCTGTGCTGCTGCTGCTGTATGTCCAGAGCCAGTCCTTCCTCTTCACAGGGTACAGAAATCGAGAGCCCAGGTATTTTATAGTGTGAATGGTTTTTGTATCGCACCTTACAAGCTGATGTTCTGTCTGCCCTATGTGGACATTAGAGACCCTGTTTAAGCTTGGCATAAAATTAGTGGTTTGCCTCTGTGTCCTTGAACAAAATGTCCCTTTTTTGAATTCTAATTACTTGTTTCTTATTTCCTAAAATTATTTGAAAATGTGCAAGGAAGGGGGTGGTTTAGTTTTTAAATCAAGGGCTAGTAAGATGCTGTGCTCCAACTGAAAGGGATGTTCTGTAACTTGGAAACAGATTATGGGGGTTGGGTAGGAGGAGAGGGTAGGTATATTTGAGACTGCTTAAAAGCAAGGCATGTGACCTACAGGTGTAGAATATACACTAATTGTACTTGGCCTTACTCCCCCATTAAATTAGTCCCCCTGCTTTCTTTAGCTTGTTGAGAAAATTGTAAATGCAGTGCTTCATGGCTCCTTGGCAGTTAGGAGTTTAGCAGGACACGGATACCTTGTGGATTTCAAGACAGACTCCCATTGTTTATAATTAAAATCTGCCAAGAACTTATCAGATGCTGTGTGTATTGAAGCTCTTTCTTTTAGGGTAAGCTCCAGTACTGTTGAAGAACTGATCGTAATTATTGATCTTCATTTAATAGTAATCACTCTGAAGGCTAAAAGCTTATTCTGTTTCCAACTCTCTCCACATGGTTTTGATCCGGAACAAAAGAATAGTTGTTAAGGTGCATTTGTGATACTTGTTAAATGGGCTGTGGCTACTTGCAGTGTTAGTGCATTGACAGTGGATTTTCTCAGGAATGGACCCGTCCAGATCTTTTGTCTAGTTTGTGGTGTGTTTCCACCTATATGGTATTCAGATTTTATTTTCCAGTGATGATGTCTTTCCTTTAAAGCAATAAATGACCAGGTAATGCATCAGGACTTGACATAATCGAAATGTTTGTGTGCATAGTTGGGAACTATATAAACTGATTTTTTTAAAAAAATTGGTATTATCTAGGAGCCCCAGTCATGGAAAAGCATCTCATTGTACTAGGCACTGTACGAATACAGATCAAAATGTGATGGTCCTATTTGCAATATCCATAGATATAGTGGTTAAAGCGTAGGAGTTGTAATAAGGAGATGTGGAATCTAATTCTGGTTCTGCAACTTCCTGTGTAGCTGTGGGCACCCAGGTGTATGCTGGTGGGGATCTGTGCTGCAAGTAATAACTCAAACTGCTATGTGTGTGACCAAGGAAACTCTTGTGCTTTTCTCTCTGATTCTGTATCCTGCATACAAGTTTAGTTCTCCTTTTCGGGCCTGCACATTAATGTAGGACCTACTGAATTAATCTTTGGTAATGGAGCTATGTGACAATGGTGATTTTTTTTTTATTACATTGTTACTTTAAAGAGGCACCATCAACTTGAAGATCACACTTCTCTCTGAAAATATGTGCTTCCTGTAGTTTACTCATAATTTCCAAGATGGCTGGACCATATAGAAATAAGTAAAGAAAAATCGGTTTTTCAGTTTGTTTACTTTAATTTGACAGCACCAGGTTTATAGTCAATCATTTTCTTCATTGTTGAAAAGCCCCTTAAACACTTCAACAGGGGAATAGGGAAAACCATATAACTTTTTGAAATTTTGTTTGTTTGTTTGTTTTTTAAACGATAGGATGTAAAGGAAGCTTTATCAAAAACTGGCTTAAAAAATCCCAAACCAGAAAAACCCTTGTCAGTTTCAAATGATTGCACTTGTGTCCTTTGAGAGGTGTCAGGCTAACTTTTGGGACTCACTGGTGTGTTTTGCTGTAAGATGTTAAAAATGGCTTTTCCACAAAGGACACAATGGGGGTATGGTGAAACCCCACCAGCTTTCTCCCTATTTATCAAAGTGTTTGCACTGCAGCTCCCATTCAGGGAAATTAATAGGCACTGAGCAAAGAAAATTAAACTATATCACTCTTAAACAATAGGCTTTGCTGTAGACTTGTTAGCTGTTGCCATCTCTTGTTTCTTATCCCTTCTTTTAAGCAATGCTATAACTAAGCACTAGGATTGGGAGGGGAGATTGATGGGATCAGGGGCCAGACTTGCACAGATACTGCATATTTGCAGTCAAGTTATGTATTAAACTGAAGGGAAACTGGCAGCCAAGTAGCTTGCTAGTGTAAGTTTTCCTAAACACCTTGTGTAAGAGGCTATCTCCATTGTTTTTACCCTCTGTGCCCATCATGTGGATTAGCAGTATAGATTACTACTGTGAGTGTACAAATGTTATAATTTTAACTGCTAAGAAACAATCTAGGCACATCTAAGTCAAATACACCTGCTGAATGTATTAAGTATATCCTACCAACCCTTAGATACCAATGAAGGTGATGATAGCAGCACAACATGTGTGGCAAGGGGTCTAGCAGTGAAAAGGTTAATTACAACAGTTGGGTAATCAGATTTAGGAAGGTTCAGGTTAGGTTCATCCAGCCTTGTATGAGCATCATCACATCCTACTACAAATAGTCTTCTCTTTTATGCAGGCGCTAGCTGATTTGCTCCCTGTGGCTTTGCTTTCATAGTTACTGCTAGTTTTGGTTTTTCATACTGCAGTTTTGTTTTTCCACCTCTTCCTTTATTTATTAGCCATTTATGATTAAACACTAATAAGAACGTCCTATAACACAGTTTTCAGGGTGGGGATTGTTTCTAATGACTTTATCGTTATTCAGTTTAAAATGGGGCATGAGCAGAGTTCCATTGCTTTCTCCTCCATTTGGACCCTAGATTAAAGAGAGGTCCTGAATTACTCCAGAGGGAATTTGATCCAGTCCTCTTTAGCTAGAAGGATGGTCTCTAGTATCTAGAAGCCTTGACAATCTGTTATGTTCCCACTGTTTTTTACTCTTCTCCTTGCTGAGAGACATTAGGCCTGTTTAAATAGGTTCTGGAGCTCCCGGATTTTTCAAGTCCTTCAAGTTACTTGAGCAGTTAACTTTGTTCATAATTTCATCAATTCATGGGTGAGCCTTGGTACCCATCTAATCTGAAAGCTATCTTTCCTGGAGACTTGGCAGTCACCCTTACCCTCTCCACTAGTGGGCCTTTTACATGCTTTCCACAGCCCATTATTTCAATATGGCTTTCCTGATTTTCTTTCCAGAAAGATGTGAAACAAATCCACTTGTCAGATGATATGGAACACAAGAAACTTCATCTTACAATTAAAAAAAAAATTGAGAAAAGGGGATTAGGCTGGAATGACATCTTCAGTCTTAACTTCTGGATGTTCATTAAAACAAAGTTCTCATATAAATATAACTGTATTCTGCAGTTTTCTTTTTGGGTTCATGGAAACCGTTCAATGAAAATCCTTTTTGAAAATATAGGGTTAAGTCCTGGCCCTATTGAAATCAATGGGAGTTTTGCCATTGATTTCAATACTCAGGATTTCAGCCATGCTAAAAAATGCACCCCCCCTAAAATTCCCCCTCCCAACAACTACCAAATGTCCTGAACTTTGGACATTTCTGTCTTTTTGATCTAGCATTATTTATAGAGCTGGTCCAAAAATTTTCAAATGAAAAAGCCTTTTTTTTTTGTCTGAGAAATGGCCTTTTTTCAAAATCAAAAATTTCCATAAACATTTTTTTCAATTAAACTGGAAATATTAACTCTTACTTTTTGTTTTATTACTTTCTTCTCCCCCCCATTTCTTTCCTCTTTCTTCTCTCCCCATTTCAATGGCAAAAGAGGGGCAAATGAGAAAAAAATGCAAAGAGGTAGGGAGAATGAAAATGGAAAGTTTCTATTAAAAATTCACTAAAAGTTTGGAATAAAGGAAAATGATTTCTTTCTTGAAATCTGAACAACAAAAATGGCTTCTGATCCTTTCCCTCTCCCCCTCCCCCAGATTCTCTCCTCCTGTCCCATTTTTTTAAAAAGCTCTAATTATTTTGATTGGGCCGTGTTCAAAATGTAATTTCCCAGTGTCCATATAATGGAACCTGTTTATGTCTTCTGAGTAGTAAAGAATGGTATATCAATAGAAATGCATTTTCCTTGTATCTGGATGATTGCCACTGTGGGTTAACAAAGCCCAGATTTTCTCATGGAATGCAAGCACTGATATCCTTGCTGTTTCTGTTAGGGCTATTAGCACGAGAATGAAGGCATTTCATTTTGTGTCAGGTGTGCACAAAGAGCGTTGCTGTTAGAGAGAAAAATAAGAAACAGTGACTTTATGCTGCTCAGCTGTACACGTTTTCAGAGGGAGACCAGGAGATGTAATCTGACATCTCATTAAGGTGACCCCATTTCTACCTCTTCTAGTAATAATGTTACAGGAGTACCTAGAAATTTTATGCAAATGCTGTGAGTGTTGGTTCAAGAGAACTTCAGGGTAAGTGGTGACAGGTGTTCTAACATGTATTTAGCATGTAACTGTTTTGTCTTAAACTGGATAAGTAGAAATTATAAGAGTTTTTGTGAAGGGGAAAATGATTTTAGTTTAAGTATAAACATTTACCAGGGTACAATGATAGAGCAGGAGCCTCAATGCTCATGTTGAGATATTCGGGGGATGGGTCCATCAAAAATAACTTGGACAGATAAACAGTTCAGGCTTAATTACTTTGATCTATGACTTAATTATGGATATTTGATTTTCTTTTTAAGGGATTTGTAGACAACAACCCTTCAGGGGCAGTGAGAGAGAGAGAGAGAGAGATGAAACACAGCTAGACTAACTTCTGAGATTTAGTGAGGACTCATTTTCAGTTTTGGCGGTAACTGAGTGAGAAAAGGCTGCAAAGAGTCAAATTTCTGGGACTCATTCAGAGGTTCGCAGCTCCCTGGTGTAGTGGTCATTACAAGGATGGAACTAGACATATAAACAACATTGGAAATCGTTATCTGCTGGCCTGCAAGTTAATCATTCTGACTTGGGAATGAGTCTACGGTTGCTAACTTTCTAATAGCAAAAAACCAAACACCCCTGCCCGTCACTTCCCAGAGGCCAGGTCCATGCCTCGCCTCTTCTGAGGCCCTGCCCCCGCTCACTTCATCCCCCCTCCCTCCATCGCTTGCTCTCCCCCACCCTCACTCACTTTCACCAGGCTGGGGCAGGGGGTTAGGGTGAAGGGGGTCACGAGGACTCTGGCTGGGGGTGTGGGCTCTGGGGTGGGGCGGGGATGAGGGGTTTGGGGTGTAGGAGAGGGCTTGGGAACAGGGATGAGGGGTTTCGGGTGCAGGAGGGGGCTCAGGGCCTAGGGTTTTGGGGTGCAGGAGGGGGCTCTGGGCTGGGGCAGGGTTGTAGGATGTTGGGGGGAGTACAGGCTACAGCTGGGGGTGTGGGCTCTGGCATGGGGCCATGGATGAGGGGTTTGGGGTGCAGGAGGGGGTTTATGGCTGGGGCAGGGGGTTGGAGGGGCGTGTGGGGTGTGGTCTTTGGAAGGGAGTTTGGGTGCAGGAGGGGATTCTGGGCTGGGACAGGGGGTTGGGGTGCGGGAGAGGGTGCGGGGTCCTGGCAGCGCTTACCATGGCTCCCAGGAATTGCCTGCCAGGTCCCTGCAGCCCCTAGATGCGTGAGCAGCCAGAGAGTCTCTGCAGTGCTGCATGCTGTCCTCACGCCTGCAGGCACTGCCCCTGCAGCTGCCATTGGTTGCAGTTCCTGGCCAATGGGAGCTGCAGACCCAGCACTCTGGTGGGGGCAGCATGTAGAGCCTCCCTGCGCCTAGGGTCTGCAAGGATCTGGCGGCCACTTCCGGGAGCCACATGAAGCCAAGGCAGACAGGAAGCCTGCCTTAGCTCCGGGCCCCTGCTGCATTGCCAACCGGACTTTTAATGTCCCAGTTGGCAATGCCAACCGGAGCTACCAGGGTATGTTTTCAAACAGGTGTTCTGGTTGAAAAATGGACATCTGGGAACCCTAGGAATGACTCTGGGTTCCACAGTAAGAACAGAATAAGGCCTAATCTTGTAGCTTTTATTCATGTAGTTTTGACTTTGGCTTGGGAGTCAGTAGAATCGCTTTTGTGCATCAGGTCTTCAGTACTGGGACCTTAGAGAGGAACTCAACTCTGTCTGAGGAAACTCAGCACTATGGGCCTGATCCATCTCCCATTAACTTCAATGGGAGGTTTTCTGTTGATTTTTATTGGAGCAGGATCAGGCCCCATCTGTCTGTGGTGTTTATATCATTGTTTTTTCCTACCCCCCCCCCCCCCCGATGTTCTGGTTTAACTTGGATTTAAACTTGGAGAGTGGTCAGTTTAGATGAGCTATTACCAGCAGGAGAGTGAGTTTGTGTGTGTATGGGGGTGGGGGGGGATGTGAGAAAACCTGGATTTATGCAGGAAATAGCCCGACTTGATTATGTAAAGAGTTGTCACTTTGGATGGGCTAGCACCAGCAGGAGAGTGAATTTGTGTGGGGGGGTGGAGGGTGAGAAAACCTGGATTTGTGCTGGAAATGGCCCACCTGATGATCACTTTAGATAAGCTATTACCAGCAGGACAGTGGGGTGGGAGGAGGTATTGTTTCATGATCTCTGTGTGTATATAAAGTCTGCTGCAGTTTCCACGGTATACATCTGATGAAGTGAGCTGTAGCTCACGAAAGCTCATGCTCAAATAAATTGGTTAGTCTCTAAGGTGCTACAAGTACTCCTTTTCTTTTTGCGAATACAGACTAACACGGCTGTTACTCTGAAATATATCATACAGGTGTCTGAGCATAGGCAAGTACATACCTGCTGTGAGTGAAATGATTTATTGCCAAAGCACATAAGCAATAGAAACATGTTACTCAAGAGCCAACATCAAGAGCAGGATCAGGTAGTCATGGACGATAGTAAGAAACCTCAGAAGCTTCTCTGATTTTTTTGATTTTTCCTGTACTTGGATTCTGAGTTCCATGACTTTTTCTTTTTCTTTGATGGGTTCATTTAGGAGGGGATAAGCTGCAGGGAAGGGAGAGGGGAGATTGCAGGGAAAGGAGGTGCAGGGGACAAGAAAGGGGTGAATAGGGTAAGAGAGTGACACTGAGGTGAAGTGACTGAAGGAGGAGGAGTGGGATGGTTAAAGGAAACAGCCAATCAGCACAGGGCAGAAAAAGTCCAGAGAAAACTGTAGAAAGGTCTCAAAAGGACCAAAGGTTCTGCTTCTGCCCTTAACAGGATGGAGTCTCAGGATAGCTCCTCTTCGCAGCTTTCTCCCAAGCCCGCATTGGTGGATGCAGGGGACACCACCTAGGTCCTAGTGCTCCCAGAATATGTGTGCAGTTTCTCAGAGATGTGTATTTTCCCATTTTATGTAAGGGCAAACTGAGGCAGAGCAGTTAAATGACTTGCCCAAGGTAACAGAGGGAAGGGGTATGAGAGCTGGGATTAAAACTCGGGAATTTTAAGCTTTTTGCCTCTTTTGATTCTGTTTTTTTTCTTCTTTTTGCTAGATCTTAAAAACAAGGTCCAACGAATATATATTAAAATACAGGTTTTAAAAAATCCTTGAGTGCAATTTAAAAAAAATGCCCTATGACATATGAAAGAATATTTGTGCTGGAGTCTGTTGTTTGGAGAAGAAAAGAGATGGGACTGTCAGTAACATAATAGAAAACTATGGTACAGTTGCACAACACATATAGCATTGTTTATTAGTGTCCTAGCAGCTGTGACATTTATCAAGATAGCTAAACCCTTGAAACTCCTGTTCAGCATTTTTAGAAACAAAGTACTGTACTTTAAGTGGACAACTCTGCCAACAGTCCTACTTCTGTAAATAGGGATATTGTGAAACATAAGCAATCAGAGACACTGTTAGTTTTGTATTGTCTGCCAAACCTAAATAAACTGAGATTGATAAACCATATAACTTCTTGCACTCTATGTCTAACAATAAGCTTTGGGCAATTTTCATTGTGAAGGATATATGGGATGTGTTTCAGTCCTGTAGCAAATAGAAATATAAAGAGAGTGCAATAAAAAGCCAACTTGTATGTTACATTTAGTATAATAAATATTCAGTAGAACTTCAACACCATTGGATTTGATTTTAGAGGAATTAAATTAGAATTAGCTATGCAGCACAGTATTTCAGTGACATGAAATGAGAGGAATATAGCCATGATCTGTACAATATTTTAAAGATCTAACATGAAAGATGTATTTTGTCTGTTGTGCTTTAAAGTGTGTAGTATACTGGAAAATGGAGTGATCACTTTACTCACAGCTGTGTCAGCACAGCTAATGGGAGTAGTATCCTTACCTTACTGGAGTTGTTGGTCCACCATAATGTGCAGCCATCTCTAAGGTGAAAGAGAGTGATTGTATGTTTTCTTTCAGAGTCGCAGCCGTGTTAGTCTGTATTCGCAGAAAGAAAAGGAGGACTTGTGGTACCTTAGAGACTAACAAATTTATTTGAGCATAAGCTTTCATGAGCTACAGCTCATTTCATTGGATCACTTCTGGTTCTGTGGCAGGATTGCATGAAGTATCTGTTGTATTTATAATTTCTTACCAAGATAAAACACGAGAAAGTGAAATGTATAAAACATAAGTACACAACTTTTCACTCTAGATTTTTTAATTAGCTGTAAATAATGAATAGTTCCATTTGCTGACTCGTAGATCCTTTGTGGGTGGCACTTTGTGTTCCTATTGAGACATTCCTTGCCATCCCCTGTCAAATTAATGAAAGTGTGGAGTGAAGTAAGTAGTGTGCTTCTGTAGCTATACGTGTTGAAAGGAGGGTGAAGAGGCAGAAATAGTTCCCAAGAACCAAGGCCTTAGTCTATTCAAAATCATGGGGATATGTAGAGTGTCACATGACTTGTCACAAATTATATCTGTTCCTCAAAATGTATATCTTAAAGGCCCAAATCCTTAAGTTCTTTACCAGTTTTACTGAAGCAAAAGTCTCATTGCCTTCAGTAAATGTTCCGGATAAACTTTTCTATTGAAGTCTGTTTGGAGTTCTGTCTGTGTTTAAAGCCTTGTCTACGTTATGAAGGGTTTGCTGATGTAGCTTATACCAAGCAAATACACTATTCTGACAAAACACTTTTTTGCTGGTATAATTGTATCTACACCAGGCCTTTATCATTTCAACTATGTTGGTAAAAGAAAAGAAAACAAACAAAAAATCATATCTGTAACCAACATAGCTATATTTACATAAATTTTGAGTGTAGACCAGGCCTATATTTGGCATATAGTGCCTTTCATCTTTGAGGGTCCCAAAGCACTTTCCAACCCATTTATAAATTAATCACTTTATGCATCACTGGATTCAACCAGAGCCGCTGAGGCGTTTTTCAAAGAAATGTTCTGATTTGTTGAAACCAAAACTTTTTATTGGGGAAAAAGGAGAGACAAAGTGGGTGAGGTAATATCTTTTATTGAACCAACTTCTGTTAGTAAAAGAGACAAGCTTTCTAGCTACACAGATTAGTTCTTCAGAGCTGCTTCTTCCAAGACCTGAAAAACTTTGGAACTTGAAAGCTTGTCTATTTCACCATTAGAAGTTGGTCCAATAAAATATATTACCTCACCCACTTTGTGTGTCTCATATTCTGGGATCAACAAAGCTAAAACAACACCACAGACAACATTGGAAAAGGGTCAGTTTTGATGAATTTCCCATTTTAAACAATTTTTGAAAAAAGTTTTGAAAATGACAACTTTTTTTCACAATTTCAAATTTTTTTTCAACAATAAATCCTGGTAAAAATTTAAATGGAAAATATCAAAATGAAACATTTTGATTTGCCCAATCTGATTTTTTGGGGCATGGTTCATGAAAATTTCAGATTTCAACTTTTTGTACTGATTCAGGATGGGGAAAAAAATTGAATTCTCAGTGCATGGGAAAACCATTTACTCCCCAGCTCTAGATTCAACCACTTCTGCACTTCCAGGCAAAATGTAGGACATTGTATTCAACTGCATGGGGAATTAAGCTAGTCAGATTGTAGTTCTCTAAATTAGGATTTGGCCAAGGCAGCAGCAATAATAAAATTCCCTTGCAAAATGTACTGTGGGTTGTTTAATGATCACAAGTGTTCAGGACCCCTTATTTACATAGCATCTGAAAAATAGCTCAGTATTTACTTCCAACGCAACAGAGCCCCTAATGCCATGATTGATTCAGAGAAGTTTTGGAAGGAAAAGCACCATCTAATGCAGCCCCAGCACCATATCCTGCAACACAGACTTTTCTTGAGGTCTGTTATCCAAACTTGGTGCAGCTCTTAGCCATTCAATCCTCCAGGACAATAAGCTTTAATTTATTCTTGTCTTCTTCAATTTAAAAGCAAAAGTAAGCATAACAAGAATTTTTCTGCACATAGCTATAGGTTTCTCCATAAATAAGACTCCTATTAGTGAGATTTTTACCTTTGCTTTTGGGGATTTGGGTTGTGCATGAGAGGCATAGTGATGTTTGTGCTTGATGTCGTTAGGGCATGTGCCACACGATTCTTAGAAATTCTGGCCCTGTATCGGTAGTCACAGTGATGCTCATTTTCTAATTTGGTTTAGGTCATTACTGTGACTTTCACTTGCCATTTGTTAAGTTATTTATTTATTTTACTATGTAGATCTTAATGGTTCCATGTAAACACAAAATAAAAGCTGAGATATGCACTATAAATGAGAATGATACTGGTTTTATTTTTATTCCTCTAGTGAGTGAACAGAAAGCAAGTATTTCTGAGTGTGGAGAAAACCATGACTCTCCCAAGAGTTAGATATTAGTACTTTTGCAACAATAGTGACTAAAGGCGTCAGTCAGGATCAGGGCCCCACTGTGCTAGTCAGTAGAACAAAGAGGGAACAGTTTTCCTGTTCTGTGAAAATTGTGGCAATTTCAAAAAATGTTCCCATTCTGCATTGAACAAAACTGAGACTTTTTGCATTTGGGGGGTGGGGGAGAGCGAAAGCATATTTCTCCCCACTTCTGCCCAAATAGTCAATAGCCCAATGGTTAGGATGCTTACCTGGGATGTGGGAGACCCCAGTTTCAAATCCCTGCTCTGAACAGGCAGGACTTGAACCTGGCTCTCTCTGATCCTAGGGGAGTTCCCTAACCACTGGACTTTTGGCTATTCTGGAGCGGGTCTCTCTCCCCTGTTGGAGCTTTTTCACTATGTGTAAATTATTAAATATTCATCAGGCCAGAGAGTGGCTGACTCTATAGCCAAGTAGTTAGGACAATCAGATTGGATGTGCTTGTCCTTGCATCTCCCACATCCCAAGTGAGTGCCCTAACCACTGGACTGTTGTCTGTTCTTGTTGTGTGCACTCTGGGTTTGGTTTTATTTGAGATTCCATCCTGGAACTAAGAAACCTTCCTGGTAAGTGTTATCAAAATGGATACATTTTTGCAAGAAGTTTTGGTCTTGATGAAAAACTGTTTGTCGAAAAGTTCCTGACCAGCTTTATTAGGCACTATGTAAACATATTGAAAGAGAGACAGTCATTGGCCACCAGGAGCCCACAATCTAATTTTAAAAGTGCATGTAAGGAACAGCAGAAGGGAAGGAGGACAAGAGTAACAACAATCAGATCACACAAGGACGTAGGTTATCTCTATACACAACTGGATGGCTCCAAATTTTTGAAAGTTTTAAAAAAAATCTATGAATGGTAGCAGCTATCTCCATCTGTCCCAGAGCCCAGCCAGCATTTATTGGCAAATTCCTTGTTGGAGTCACAGCTGAAGTGGGCCTGGAGAAGGGATTTCAAGGAGAGGCTGGTGGCTTTCCAGATCAGTTGCAGGAGGAGGTTTTACAGTGCAGAGTTAAATGGTTTCTTTGGAAATCTATGTGCTTCATCTGTTCTGTTTACACTTGGGATGCACAGTCTCTGCTTGTCTGGTCATCGTGTGTCATCTATGTAGTGAAGTCCAGTGAGCTGACTTCACTGATCCTTCAGAAGAGCTTTGTGCATATTGTAGTGTATTTGTTTGGTCATTTGGACTCCATGGTTCTGTGGCTATGTAATTTGAGCTGGGCCAAAGAATCTTCTCCCAGCAGCAGCAGCTTTGAGTATAAAAGTCTGATTGGAAACCTCCTATATAGTCTCCCTTCCCTCCAGCAGTAATGAATTCAGGGGGGTGAAGGGGTGGGGTGGAAAAGGAAGCTGACAGTGGGCTGCTCTGTGTGGTCCCCTTGTCCCACCTCTCCTGCACTAGTGGCAATCCCAGGAAGAGAAAGCTGATGCTAATTTCTTCCCCACTTTTTCTGTGACCATCAACTGCATGCACCTATTTCCCATTAATATCAGACCCCTGCAGTGGAGCTGTTATTCTATATGCATCACTTAGAATGTTTTCCCTATTACAATTCTAGGCTGAAGGATGAATGTTTCTGAAACTGCAGATAGTGGCTGACTAACTCAGAAGTGTAAATTCAATTTATCTCTGCTCAGGTTTGACAAATTCCCCTTTGCCTGGTAATTATAGAATTCTGATTTTCACAGAGGAAAATCTGCAGCGAGTCACATTCCTCTGCTGTTTGCACAAAGATAAACCAGAAACCCAGGTGATACTGAAAAAGTTGCTGTTTGCAGACCTAGGAGTACCCAAAGGTGATTTACTTTTAATAACAGAGGTGTGTTCCACATGTATTCACAAGGAAATTCCTTCTGGGAAGAACCAAGGATGGTTGTGTCAACAAATCAGGGTTGCATGGAAGCTCCAGGGAGCTACCACCTTTAGCAAAACAAAAAGAACCCCCCAAATAGGCCCCCCCCACACATATAATGGTGAGGCACAGAGAGTGCAGAGAAGGAGTTGGATAGCAACAGAACGCACTGGAGGCCTGAAGCTCAATAATTTAGTTTCAGATCTCTGTGAGCTATGCTAGTAGTGTCTCAATGCTCAACCCTCTTCCTCTGCTGAGACTGCCAGTGGGACATAGGGGTGGTCATCAGAATATTCATGGAGACCATATATGATGGCAGTGGGTATATCAAGTCTATTCCGACTCCGAGTAAAACAACTCATGGTTCTGTGTGTTTGGGGAATGAACACTTATTTAGAAATATCCCCTTTTCCTCTCAACATGAATAACCACTTAAACTCCACATGCAGGAAGCATGTTCTAAGGGCTTCCTGTTCAAGGCTGCTTTTGAGTGCTGCAGCCATGCCTGGCTTAAGCCAAGAGAGGCTTGATGTGGGTGGGAACCCAAAGCTATTTATAATTGAAGCGTCTGGGATTTTTATCGCTGTTTTTTCACTGTCTCAGTGAGCTCTTCGGATGGGAGGTCAGCTCTATGGCACATGTACCCTGGCTACTCTATTCCTGGAGTGCTTCCAGCATGCACTTGTGGCAAGGAGACCTGTGGTAGGTTGAAAACCTTGTCAAGTGTGTGTGTGTGTGTGGGGGGGGAAGTGATGATACAAACAGAGCTGCTGCATTCTTCCCTGCCCTTTTCCTGTTGCCACCAAGTAAAGCAAGGAAAGATGTGCTCACAAAACCTCAAACTAGGAGAGAGGAGTTGAGATTGCTAGGATCAGCATGCCGCTAGATGTGGGTATGTATTGGAACATGTGTATGTGCTCTACATTCTGACTAGGGTACCCTAGGCTCACTGAGACTGTCCGGTCCTGCCCTCAAAGACAAGTGTTGTAGCTAAGGCAGGCTGGGAGAGGCCCAAAAAATGAGCGTGAGAAGCAGAAGCCATTCACTGAGGTTTAAAAGCAGTTGCCTCAGCTGGAAAAGAGGAAGGAGAGCAAGATAGAAAACTATCTCGGTACAGCTTTATAAAATTGCTAGAATAATTAGTTTGGGAAAGCGAAGGGGTGGCAAAGACTGGTTCTGGGGGAGCAAGGATTTTGCTACACACACTTTATAGAATGGGGAAAATAACATCAGTGACTATTTGCCTTATTGAAGCTGGATACACCTGTTTGTGAGCAGCAGCAAATCCGTGACAACTCTCTTCAGATCAAGAGACTTCAACAACTTTTTGTCAATAGCCATGACAGCCAAATCTCTTAACCAGTCATTTGCCCTGTGGTTCCTCGTGTAGCCTTTCACCCACTGAAGGCATGAGAATGTTATTTCACGTGCAGCACTTGATGGAGGCATACTCACACCAATCACACACTATTTATGCAGTTGGTGGATGGCAAGTTTGTATTTATCCAAAAATGTTAGCAGCTGCAGCAAACTGTCAGTCTTGGACTTCAGCTCTTTTGCATAGCGTTTAATCACTTTTGGCAAGACTTTTACCTCGGCGTCCACACTGTCTGTATTGCAGCCACAGTGTTCTGCAAATGGTTTTATTTTGAGAAAGTCAAGAAAATTCTCATACTCTGGGTTAGGGCACTTGCTACCTACAAAAACAGATTTATTTTCAGAAAATCTTCTTTGAAATTCTCCAGTTATTGATCAAGCACTGGCAAAAAGGTGGATTTCCTGAAGTCTCCTTTGTCTAAAAGGCACTGTTTGTCACTTGGCACTTCTTCAGTCAAAATGTATTCCTGAAGTTTTTTAGGCAGCTTTAGTATGTGATGACATACTCCCCAAACTTCAGGCAGCTTCAGATAATTTTCTGTAGCTATGGTAATGGCTTCACTGCCTATTTCCTCAAAAGCCTCTTATGAATCCCTCGTGTTCAGAAGCTCACTGATTAGGGCATTCACACATAAGCATGCCTGAGACAGTTGCACTGAACTGCTTGCAAGTAGTCAGATATAACTTTAAACAGTCAAAGAATTTTTGTGAACTTGCAAAAGGAGGACAATAAAGTCAAAGACTAATACTGAACTAAATACCTCAAGATAGTATAGTGTCACACGAATGGATGAAATTTTCTTTTTCACAGCATTAAAAGCAGAAACTTGTCGTGCTCATTGAGTGTCACAGAGCTTCTTGAATTCTAAGACTTTATTTTTGGGTTGTACTTTCTTTTGAATGGCTATGAATTTAGTGTGTATGGCTGATCCAGAGAGACAAGGGTACAATTTCCCCAAAATAGTAAAAAAATTCAATGCTTGTTTGTTTCCTTTGCGTACATCAACAATAACTAAATTGAGGCTGTGATGGAAACAGTGAATGTACAATGCTTAAGGAACTTCTTCCTGTAAGTGAGCTTGCGTGCATTAAGATTTCCACTCATGACATTGGCACCATCTTAATCTGGGCAATCCAATTCTGTATATCCATACTACTCTGTGACAATGTGCTCTTCACATACTGAAACAGACACTTTGCATCAAGTGACTCGCCAGGCTGGAAACCAAGAAATCTTTCACATGCAGTGCTGTGCAGATAATGTCTCAGCACAACTGACAGTTCTGCTTTGCTATTGTTTTTAGTTACATCAGCCATTCTAGAGAAAACATTAGCCTCTTTCACTTCTTGGCTTCTTGCATGCAAGTACCATTTCTGACATCATGTGAATTATTTCATTTTGTATTGGTGAATGGTATATTTTGCATTGCGTGGTCCACTTACAATGACTTGGTAAGAAAGAAAATTAAATTTGGTGATTAGTGTCAGGAGCTGCAGGAAATTGCCCTTGTCATCGATACTTTCACTCTCGTCTTTTCCTCTTTGAGCAATCCCCCAGACTGCAGTGAGTTGCAGGACATCTGCCATAACTTCGATATACATGCCGTTCTCTTGAACTTAAACAAAATATGCATCAGTAATTTGCAACTGGACTGGACTGAAAGACCATCACCTTTTGACTAAATATCTTTGAAGTCTGTTGCACTTGACAGCTCTTGTGATTGACTATTTTCATGCTGTCAGAATCCTGCATCCATAACTTTTTGTCCAGTTGCTGAAGCCATTACAAATCAACAAAGATTTTTGTACAGCAATAGATGTTGAAAAAAAATCTGTATGGGAATCAGTAGGCTGCATTCATTATTTCACTATATTCAACCCATGGATGCAAACCAAACCATTCTCTTTTGAAACTTCTCCACTCATTCTTGTATTTTGTTTTGAGTATAAGACTTTATCTGTGGTTGTTTTGGGCCATCAGATACAGTTTGCACAATATCACTTGATCCTGGTGGAATCTTATTCCCTGGGCTTACCTTATTACCAGGTGGGTTCTCTTCTACTTTCCATTCACGGTACCGTACTGCTCAGTTGTTTCTTTCCGCCTCTTCTTCTTCTGATATGGAATGTTCCATTTTTGATTCTTTTAAAATACAATCTTCTTTTGTCAATACCTAAAATACAGAGGTCAGAGGTAGAGCACTCACTCATTGATTTTTTTTTCTTAAATTAGGCCTATTTCTGAAGTTGAGGGTCAATTGTATTGAATTTTGATGTACTTGCTTCACTTTGATGCATTTTGTTTGATGAGGAGTTCTGAAATTGTCAATGATCACTTGCTTGACATTTTTGAAAGTATTTTTTTTAGCTGCCTGTGTTCAGAAACGGGGGGGAGCCTCAAAGGCGGAGGCCCAGGTCAGGCCCTCTTGCAGGTTACCTGTTTCTGCCTCCTTGCTGCTTCTTCCTGTCTGAGTCCATACATCAGGAAAGAATGTGTGTGAATGTGGGAGGGGGGCACTGTGCCAGCCCATAGCCCAAGCCTACAATGGGATATCATCTGGAAAAGAAAGGATCCATGCACTGTATTCTTCTGCACATGGACTCACTTGACCTAGGATCTGGCCTGAGAAGTGTAAGTGTGTGTGTGTGTGTGAGAGAGAGAGAGAGACACTCCATTGCAGACACATAGTTTTCAGAGATATTCCCCAAGCAAGCAGGTACACAGGATGGTCATTGGTTTGAATCTCACTTACGCTGGTGTGTCCTGTAGACTGTGCAGTTTGGCAGCAATCTCCTTGCTCTCTGAGGTGAAGAACTAGCTGCTTGTATTTTACTAATCACTTCCACAGTTACATCTTGTACACTACAGTAAGGGAACAAACTGCCTTGGCTGCTATTCTACTTCTCTGGTCAGGTGGGGTAGTGGAAGGGGTAGTGGGAAATATTTTGGAGGGATGCCTGCTATCCCTGGCTACCCCTTGGCATGATCTCTGGGCTGCCCTGTGACTGTAAATGCAACACTTTCAATCCTTACTCACTGGAGACCAAGCTTTGGATATGAATGAGTCCTGTAGATGATTAATTAGACATCTACATCTCACAGCTATTGTTTTTTTGGGAGACAACATAGTTTTATTTTTGTAAGTTTAAAATGTGGGCTGCTTCTCTCTCTCTCTCTCTCTCTGTCTCCTTCCTAGGAATGTAAAGCCAAGTCTTTGTCAGGGAGGATGCTGTGCAGGCTTTGATTCAGACCTCTGCCAGTGCAATGTTACCAGTCACAAACAATCAAAAATCACAAGGCTGGCCCCAGAAAATCACGGGACTGGATTAAACATCACAAGAGGTTGAAAATAAATGTTGGGTTCTTTGTATTCACCTTCTGGTCTTTGACCCCCTGTAGGGGTCACATTTTCAAGTTTATAGCCACTACCGGGAGGGCTAGAAACTTTAAACAAAATAAAAAATAAAAATACCCACCTTTCCCTAAGATTCTGAGTACTAACATGGGATTTAAGAAAAAAACTAAATATTGCAAGACTCATGATAAAACAGGAAGATTTGGCAGTACTGCAACGGACTTCAGCCTTGGCCCATTTCCTTCCTTGCCTTTCAAGAGTAGAAGCATTTTTGTTAAACTGTACTGGGTTTTGTGATATGGATTAATGTTTATTGTGAATTAAGGGGACTCCACTAACCGTATTTCACTTGTGATTTAGCATTGGATTTGAACTCTATATGTATCAATTTTAAGTATTTAGTAGTCCCTATCACCATAGGATCTGAACACTTCACAATCTTAGGGTATGTCTACACTTTGAGCTGGAGATGTGATTGCCAGCGCAAGGAGACGTGCCCATGCTAGTTCCGATTAAGTTAGTGTACTAAAAGAGCATAGCAGCAGTGGCGTGAGAGGCTGGCCACCCTGAGTTTGTGTCTATCATCTGACAGGTATGTTCATAGGGTAGCTAGCCCTTCCTGCCACTCGTACTGCTGTGGCTACACTCTATTTTTTGCTCACAACCTCAATCAGACTAGTGTGGGTATGTCCCATCCAGCTGCCAATCACACCCGCAACTCAAAGTATAGGCATACCCTTAAGTGAGTGCCCTAACTACTGGACCATCTGTCATTTCTAGGTCTTCAGGTAAATAGCCAGTGGTTTATCTTAGGCCACTTAGTCCTGCAGTTTATAGTTTTGTCTCTGTTCTTTATCTTTAGAATATGTTATACAAAGAGTAGTACAACAGTTAATGCTCTGGAGTGAGATTAAAGCGTTCTTCTTTCATTCCAGCACCTTTATCACATTAATTTTCCTTTCACTAGATATTGTTCAGATTGCTTCAAGTAAGCTGTTCTCAGTGCAAGTTAGCAGGTCCTTAACTTTACCTTATCTCTTGTTATCGTGGGTGGACTGACCTGCTTTACTTGCAAGCAAATATCTTCATTCTCCAGTTGAGCAGCTTTATAGCTTCATTCTCTAAAGCAAAGGTTTAAGCTGTAATAAAACTGCATCACGTTCCTGAGCTGGGCCTGCTTAATTTGGGTGCATTAACTTCTGACCCCATTCTGGGATAACAGTAGCAACCATCTGTGCAGGGAGAAGCTTATCTTCCCATGGCTGTTATAATGTTTACCCTGTATCTAGAGAATGAAGAGCAGAATTCCTTGGTCTCTTGCATTCAGTCAGAAGTCGCTTTGTTGCATTTAGTCAGAAGTTACTTTGTCAGAATATAAGGAAACTGAGTTTGCAATATGGATACAAATCAACTTGTATATGAAAATCATCGTTGGATAGAGCAAAGTCTACATATAAATGCCATAATTACAGACACAGTAGAGACATATTAATAGTTTAGAAGGTTCTGTTATCTCTCACTGAAGATGCTTTTCCCCAGTAAAAATGCTATCTACCTTGCTTTTGTGATAGTACTGACTGGTGTGATTCAACTGGCTGCCCCATTTTGATGGGGCCCTTTTTGAGCTGGGTGCTCTTGATTTAGGAATTTGCTTCCCTGATAGATCCAGAGTGTCCTAACCTTTAGGACAGATAATTGGGTGCAATTTATACAGTAAATCAAATACATTAAACAAATCCTAAACAAGCGTGAATGTTTCACAGCTTACTGGTGGCAGTGATGCAACTGGCAGCTACCAGATATTTTTCCTAGCACAAGCAGTAGAGGCTTATGTGTTGGAGGAAATTATGCTATATTCCAAGGGTTCTCAAACTTCATTACACTATGATCCCCTGCTGATAACAAAAATTATTACATGCCCCCAGGAGTGGGGACCGAATTCTGAGCCCCCCGAGTCCTGCTGCTT
The DNA here is from genome assembly GCF_965140235.1 of Caretta caretta. NCBI lineage: Eukaryota > Metazoa > Chordata > Testudines > Cheloniidae > Caretta > Caretta caretta. Next base: position 26,756,775 of record NC_134216.1, read on the forward strand.
CAGGTAGGGGGCCCCAAGCTGAAGCCTGAGCCCTGCTGCCCTGGGTTGGGGCACTAAAGTGGAAGCCTAAGGGGGGGCTTGTAACTTGAGCAGAAGCCAAAGCCTGAGGCCCACTGCCCAGGGTGATGGGGCTCAGGCTTCGGCCCCAGGCCCCAGACAGTCTAACGCCAGCTCTGATGACCCCATTAAAATGGGGTCCCGACCCACAGTTTGAGAACCACTGCTATATTCTATTCCCATATGCTATGTGTTTATTGACTAGCTGATGGCTGGTGAGGGAGGAGGGGGTGTGTGTGGCCACAGATTTGTTCTGACAAGTTTTGCTAGTTGCATACTTGAGAGCAAATTTAAAATACAGGCAAAGGGGTTTCCATCTTTAAGTACTGCAAATAAACAGTGCACATCAAAGATCAGACAGGCACACTGTCTGTTGTGGAATTACAAGACTGACTGACCCTGGTAGTCCTTTCTAAGCCTTAAATCTATGAAACATCAAAGAGTCAGCCAAAGTCAGTGTAGGAAGTGACACACACATACTAACAGAGCACTTAGGTGTTTAAATGTTAGCTGCTCTTCTGTAGCGTTTTGTGTGTGTCCGCAGGATTTCAATGTGGCGGGGGCTTGTAGGATTTGTTTAAGCGCTGTTGGCGGGAATGTTTTCAGATTATTTTTCTAGGCTTTAACATTGTTTTGCACTTAATATTACAGCACATTGCATCATCTAGACATTTTTGGGTTAGAAAAGCTTGGGATCCCCTTGTGTCCATCTCATTGTTGCCTCGTCCCCTCAAAGAGACTATTGTACTACAGAAAGCTGCCTGAGATTATCCTCACAGCTCATCAGATGTGGAATAATGTCTGGGCAGGCCTGATGGAGATAAACAGTTCTCTCCTCTCCCACTCTTCCACCTAGGAACTTGGTATGCTGCCACTATAGTATTCTTAGCCCATGTGGGCTTGAGGCGCAGGGGATCTACACTAGGATACTTTGTGTGCTGGCACATTTAGATGCCAGTAGCTTGCTAACCAGCTCAGTTTGCTGTTTTTGATATAATCCTATCAACTTTGTCAAAGCTGTGTTGTAATTGCCATACAACCAGATACCCTGAACTCGTACTGTGTATTCATCCGCATCATAGCTGCTAGTTTCAGTATGACATAGTAACAGGTCCTGTTGTATTGCAGCTATAGCATAACACTGATTAATTTAAAAAGTTGGTTATATATAATCTGGCACCAGCAGTACCACCACTGTGGACCACATGCTGGGGCCTAGTAGGGAAGTAAGGAAGCCTACCCATAAAACTGGGAATAAGTCTTCCTCAAAAGCAAAGGAAGTGGATGCTCCTTCCACAAGTTTGAGCCACGGAGACTGAGCATACACAAAACCATATAGACACGACAAAAAGTGGGGTACCCTGTGGTTCCGAGCACTGGCCCACCGGTACTATCAACATCGGTGCCCCATTAGACGTGGGATCTGCCTGCTCTGGGGAGTTCTTTGGCACCGAGTAAAGAGAGGTTATCTCTGACACCAGGGAGATTGGGAACTGTGTTTGAGCCCTAGGAAGTATTTGCCTTATCAGAACCGGTATCATCCCATCTGTTGGGTCCTCCTCCTTTTAGGGAGGCTATTTCTCCCCCTGTCATGATCTGTCACCACTGCGGGACCCCTCGCTTCCCACTCCAACAGTCTATACCCTTCCACTGGCCCCAACGTTACCACCAGTGGAACCGGAGTCTGTTTTCTCATACTCCCACAAATTGGACACCACAGAGGGACCACTGATGTCGTACCACCATACAGGCTTTCGTGGAGGCCATCCCGGTCAACTCCACTCTCTGCTCCAATCTCCATGGAGCCACTGGTATCCCATGCCATGGGGACCACCTCAACATCCTCTGGATCCTAACTACTGGCCATACTGGGGACCCTGGTCCCAATACCCTTCCTCAGAACCAGCTCAACCTGTGAAGGAACCTTTATCTCTCTTCCCATTGAGGGTCTCTTCTAGCAGATGCTTGGATCCATTGATGGAGGAGGAACCCCTTAGCCCAGCTCTGATGGTGCCACCAGAACAAGTGATATTTCCCACCTGTTCCCCGATGACGCATGCCCTTCACCTTTGGATGACTTTAGGCAGTTTCAGAGCTACTGTGCAGAGTGGCTGGGGAACATCACATTTCCCTAGAGGAAATCCAAGATACCCAGCATTAAGTCCAGGATATCCTCCACTCCTTGGGACCAACTAGAGTTGCACTGCCATTAATGAATGCCATTCTTGAGCCTGTCAGGACAGTATAGCACACCCCAGCCACATGCACACCTGTCCCCAAAGGGGCGGAAAGATGCTACTACATTCTGGCTAAGGGGGTCTGAGTTTCTCTTTTCACACCGCCTCCTTCCCAAACTCCCTGGTTGTCCACGCAGCCACTGAATAAACCAGACAACAGCACCATTGCAACACTCCATCTGACAAGGAGGTCAAGCATTTGGACCTTTTGGGGAGTAAGGTCTTTTCCTCAGCCAGTCTGCAATTCAGGATTTTGAACGATCAGGCATTACTAGCCAAATAAGACTGCCTGAATTATAGCAAATTTGAGGAATTTGCTGATCAACTTCCACAACAGGACTGGACTCATTTTCAGACACCCACTGAGTAAGGGAAGCTAGTAGCCAGAACAGCACTTTAATCAGCTGTGGAAGCAGCAGATACCTCTTCCAGGGCTGTGAGTACGGCCATAGTTATACATAGAGAATCTTGGCTCCACTTTTCCAGTTTCCCTCAGGACAATGCAAAACACTATCAAAGACCTCCCCTTTGATGAATCCCATCTTAATCAAAAGACAGATGATTCCCTGCATACCTTCCAGGACTCTCGAGCCACCATTTGCTTGCTGGGCATCTACACTCCTGCCCCGAAGCATAAGTTCCACTGCCTGCCACCCACATTCTACAGGTCCCTCCAATTCTAGCTTCAGAGACCTTATGATCCACCAGTGAAGTGACAGAAAACCCAGAGATCCAACCTCCTGGGACCCCCTTCACAGGTTTCCACCTCCTAGCTTCAACCTCTGATAAAGATATTTCTGAAACAACCTCAAGAGCCACTGACCACCTTGACTGCCACCTCACAACCACGCTACCCACTTTGGGGGTTGTTTAGCACTCTTTACTCAAGCTTGGAATGCAATAACAATAGACAAATGGGTGCTGAATGTCATCCACCATTGTTATATGATCAAATTCATCATGCTACCTCCTCCAAAACTCCCCTCGTCAGGGACCACTCTCATGACAACATTCTCACCCAAGAGGTGAATTCCTTAGTACAGTGGGGAGCAGTAGAACACATTCCCCTGGAATATTAGGGAATGGGAATCAACTTACTTCCCGATACCCAAGAAGAAAAGCGGATGGAGACCAATCCTGGACCTTCATCATCTCAGTTGCTTCATCCACAAATCCAAGTTTCATATTTGTCATACTGGCAGCTATTATTTCATCCTTAGAAAAGGCATGTGGTTTACAGCTCTTGATATGCAGGACCCTTATTTTTACATTGATATTCACCCAGCCCACACACACATCCTGAGATTCACAGTCAGCACCCACCATTTCCAGTACAGCATGCTCCCCTTCAGAATACCCATTGCTCCCAGAGTCTTCTCCATCATAGTGGCCTATATCAGATGTTACAAGGTCCTGATGTTTCCATATCTCTACAGCTGGCTTCTAGTCGCACGATCAGGCACGAAACCAGAGTTTCAACCTCCATGCTTCTCAACCTTCTTTCATCCCTGGGAGTCAGCAGCAATGTTGAGAATCAATCCTAGACCCAACATACTCTCTGGACTTTATAGGGGCCACCATCAATCCAGTCACAGCATGGGCCTACCTACTAATGGACAGGTTCCACATATGAGAACAATTATACTACAACGTCAACAAGCTTTATGTACCAGCCAGGACTTGGCCACTTGGCTTCGTGTACATATGTGACTGCCTTCACTCAACTCCATCTTTGCTGCCTCCAGATGTGGCTCAACACCATTTACCCACCAAAATGTTACACCATGGACCTCATCAGGAAACCCCCCAGACTGTGTGTTGCAGTAGCAGAAAGACTTGGGAAAAGCCATCTCCACCAAGAGCATCTCTAAATGGATTTTGGGTTGCATTAAACTTTGCTATCAACTATCAAGTCTGCCTCCCCTCACCAGCATGCAGACCCATTCCATGAGAGCCCAGACTTCGACCGTGACCTCCGTCTAGGATGTGCTACTCCTGGACATATGTAGAGCGGCCACGTGGAGTTCTGTACACACCTTTGCAACATGAAAAGGAGTACTTGTGGCACTTTAGAGACTAACCAATTTATTTGAGCATAAGTTTTCATGAGCTACAGCTCACTTCATCACTTCACTTATGCTCAAATAAATTGGTTAGTCTCTAAGGTGCCACAAGTACTCCTTTTCTTTTTGCGAATACAGACTAACACGGCTGTTACTCTGAAACTTTGCAACATGCTATATCTTAGTACAGAACTTGGCAGCAGATGCCTCTTTCAGTGTGGCAGTTCTCCACACAACCATTCCATCTTCATCCTCACACCTTTCTCTGATTTAGGTACTGCTTGTTAATCACCTTCAGTGAAACACAATAGAGACCATCACTTGAAGAAGAGGAAGAGGTTGGTTACCTGTAACTGAAAGTTCTTCAAAATGTGTGGTCCCTATCTGTATTCCACTTCCCACCCTCCTTTCCCCTCTGCTACAGATCTGATTCACAATGCAGAAGGATCTGGAAATGCTGTCAGTCCACCCTTCCCTTTATCATCTCAGACAGAAACATGAGGTGAGCCAGGGTGCATACATGGACCAACAGACACTACTTTCAAATTCTCCAACTCTGGGTGCATGGTGCACATGCATAAACCGTCAGTGGAATACAGATCAGGACTACACATCTCAAAGAATCTCCAGTTACATATAAGTAACCTCCTCTTTTCAGACCACTGATGGGCAAAGGCCTCCCCTATTAAGCATCACTTTGATTTTGCATTATTCCCATCCAAGCAACTGCTGCATGTTTTGTCAGCTTTTCTCTCCATCTAACTTGCAGCAATGCTGTGCTTCATTTGCAATTGTTAGGACTCTATTCTAAAAACTTGGACCTTCTCTCATCGATCCATCTTGTGGTGTACCATCGAACTTGCTGCTTCCTTTTCTTTGCATAGACTACGATGTAAGTTATTAATAATCAGCTGTCCAGTGGCTGTATTTACTCTATCCAAATACAATTATTATAGAAATTGTATTAGAATGTAAATATATTGTAAAAGTGCTTTGCCTGATAATTATGTCATGATATTGTACATGTCCTTCTGTTTATATGTTAACTTAGTTTATGGAATGGATCAACCCTACACCATAGCATTCAATGCCCAGTGTGTTTGGTTTAGGTTAGGATAAGCATGTTCCAGGTTTTAGGGGTGGTGCTAATGTTTTTTCTGTTGCATTTGAATCGCTCAAATCCATTCATGACAGATAAGTGGAAAGCAGAGAATTCCAGCAGGAAGGTTCTCGTCTTTCAAAAGGCTGCTGAGCTTCTTTTCTCCTGTAATAAACTTAATTGCTTCCTGTGCATTTGCATGGTTATATAGAAGACAGTTACCTGCCACCTGCTGTGTAAATTAATGCCACAGAATTTGTCAATGTATGCTTAAAAATAAAAGATATTTACTAATTCAGTGCCTTTTTTCACATTCTGAGCTAAGTCCTAGATCTGTTGCCTATGATTTTTATTGTCTAATTATTTTATTAATTCAGTCCATATTAGGTTTTATGTTTGAAGAGGGTTTTTCCCCCGGCTCTTTTGTTAAGCTATATTTTTTCAGGACAGTAATAATTAAGAGTCTGTCAGTATATCATTTATGTACCCCTCCCTGTTTTCAAGAATGAATACTGTAGCTCAGCCATAAAAATTTGCCCCAGGCTTACACTTTGGTTAGAAGATCTGAACTTGGGAATGCTTTGTGAAAGATCTTACTACATATTCACACACAGCTACAAAGTCAAGCAGTAGATAGTAATTTTCTGTTGTCAATTTTTAGATAATCCACTTTAAAATAACAGGTAATAACAAACTATGATTCCACTCTTGCTTACGTGAGCAATCTCATTGATGGTGGCAGGATTGTCCATATGAGGAAGGACTGATTCCATGATTTAACATTCATTTTCACATTCTGCATGGTATAGTGCAGCTCATACGATATGTACAGTTATCCTCTGTTTGGAGAGCTCACTTCCAGGTTCTAATACATGTTTTCTTCAGGAGCCTAATAAGAAACGCATATTCTAAAACATGGAAATTGGGGATATCATTATGAGAAATGAGACAAAGCAGCAGCTGAGTAGACGTGGAGGCCAAATAGTCGCTTAACATTTTTAATATTTTTTTCAGATTGTAGGGCCAATAGCTAGCAAGTCCATGACCTTGAGCACAGCGTGCATACCAGAGCTGGTTTGCAAAGAAAGAAGAGAAGAATTTCAAAACTGCTACCCTGCAGCACAGTCTTAATCATTAGCTCCTCCTGAGAACAGCCAGCAGTAGAACAATGGTGACCTCTTGGAAACTTGAAAATGGCTGTTCTTATTTTCACATAAAAAGTACGGATAGACATACTCGCAAAAATCATTTATTATTTAACCCAATGTAAATACTTAAAATAATTTTTTTAATTGATGATTATTTCCTTTTTAGTAAGGACATAAGAACAGTCATACTGGGTCAGACCAGTGGTTCATCTAGCCCAGTATCCTGTTCTGACAGAGGCCAGGGCCAGATGCTTCAGAGGGAATAAATGGAACAGGGCAATTTCAAATGGTCCATCCCCTGTTGTTCTGTCACAGCTTCAGGCAGCCAGAGGTTCAGGGACACATGGAGAATGGGGTTGCATCCCTCATGATCTTGGCTAATAACCTCTAATGGACCTATCCTCCATGAATTTATCTAGTTCTGTTTTTGAACCCAGTTATACTTTTGGTCATCCTATGGCAACAGGTTCCAGAGGTTGACTGTCCATTGTGTGAAGAAGTCCTTCCTTTTGTTTTAAATCTGCCGCCTATTATGTTCAATGGTTCTTGTGTTATGTGAAGCAATAAATAACACGTCCTTATTCACTGTCTCCACACCAGTCATGAGTTTATAGATCTCGGTCATATCCCGCCCCTTAGTCACCTCTTTTCTAAGATGAACAGTCTCCATCTTTTTAATCTCTCCTTGTCTATGAAAGCTGATCATTTTTGTTACCCTTCTCTGCACCTTTTCCAATTCAAATATATCTTTTTTGAGATGGTGCAACCGCAACTGCATGCATATTCAGGATGGGGCATACCATGATTTGTATAGTGGCAATATGATATTTTCTGTTCTTATTATCTATCCCTTTCTTAATGGTTGCTAACATTGTTAGCTTTTTTGACTCCTGCTCCATACTGAACAAATGTTTTCAGAGAACTGTCCGTGATGACTCCAAGATGTTTCTTGACTAGTAACAGTTAATTTAGACCCTATAGCTTTGTATGCATAGTTGGGAGTATGTTTTCCAATGTGCAGCACTTTACATTTATCAGCATTAAATTTCATCCTCTATGTTGTTGCCCAGTCACCCAGTTTTATGAGATCCTTTTATAACTCTTCTTAAGTAATTTTGTATCATCTGCCACCTCGCTGTTCACCCTGTTTTCTAGATCTTTTATGACTATGTTGAACAGCACAGGTTCAAGTACAGATTCTTGGAGGACCCAGCTATTTGCCTTTCTCCATTGTGAAAACTGACCATTTATTCCTACCCTTTATTTCCTATCTTTTAACCAGTTACTGATGCACAAGAAGACTTCCCCTCTTAGTTTGCCTAAGAGCCTTTGGTGAGGGACCCTGTCCAAGGCTTTCTGGGTGGCATTATTGTAATTTATCATTTCAGCAACTCAAAGCCCCCATTGGATAGGGCCTTATTGTACTAGGAAGTAATACATGCACCGAGGAGAAAAGCGATTCCTACCCCCAAGGAACTTACATTAAAAAACAGTTCGCATTTAATACCTGTGGTTGGTAAATTTACCAATGTATCTGCAGTATTTCTTATGTTAACCAACTAAGTAAAATATCATGCAGTAAATGTTATTTGTTAATATCACTCACTGTATATTGATTGACACTATAACGATAAGTTATTTGCTGATGTAAAATGCTCCACAGAGGAAGCCTTTTACAGTACAGAAGAACAAGTAGTTTTAGTGGTCCTACAAAACCCAGGATCTATGCTAAATATTCTTGAGCACCCTCTACTGAGACCTTATTTATTAACTATTTACATATATACAGATGTAGAGCAATCTCTTAACAGCTGTCATCCTAAGTGATTTGAACTCAGGAATTCCAGGCTGTACTGAGTGAACTAGCATTATGGAACAAAACAAAAGCAATGGTAGTGGGGAAACCCTGCTGTAATTTAGCTGCAGTACAATGGATTGGTAAAATGGTTTGGAAATGTCGAAAACTAACACTCATGGAGTGTGTCTCCCTTTTACTTTTAGAAAGTGGATTTTTGGGAATCTTAATGTTCTGTGAGCACTTGACTCATTCTTAGTCTTAGAGGATTTGACAGACATTTGCTGATAAATAAAAAATGTACAGTGCAAATCTTTAGAGAACCTTTATGTTTGACAGAAAAATTAATATACATTAAATAAACTTCAGTGAATTGAGGTGAAAATGCTGTTCACAAGAATAAAAGCCAAAAATTAAGAGAAATGTAAAGACTTACTGCCTGTATTGCAGTAACTGAACACAACGATCTAAGGAAAGTTGGAGCAAGTGGAAAGAATTAAGTAAAAACAAATCACCGTTACAGCTTTTATGACTTAGTTTGAATTCAAACTAACCTATAACTCAATGTATTCTCATGTACACCTAGTGCTCTTATGCCTTATGTAAAAGGATGCCCTGTACTGTCAGTAGTTCTGTTTACCTTTTAATAAAAAATAGGAATGAAAACTAGTGGAGGTATTGCATTCTCTCTAGTTTCTGAGTATAAGAAATGCCAGATTTTTGCTAAACTTCACTTGTTCTTGCCCTTTGATTCAGGAAGCAATATAGTAGCAGACTCTGTTACACACCATTACACTTGCAAAACCAACTTGATTAATAAAGTCACTGGTGGTAGGCAATAATTAATTAGAAGTGTTCAAAGCAGTCAGCTTTTTTTTTCTGCTGTTTAAACAGCCCATTTTCCAAGAGACTTTTTATTTCTCCAATGTAATAACAAGGATTATCTCAGCTGCTTTTTAATATTTAATGTGGGGTGAAGGCAGGGTGGGAGAAGGCAGGGTGTTATGGAAGGTGAGACCTCACTAGAACCAAAAGCTCCACCCTTGAGGAGCATGCCTGGTCTGGATTTCATTATTAATAGAAACAAGGCCCAGAATAGTCAAGGTAATAATATCTTTGCTTAACTTTCAAGGCTGGACCGATATATGGTTTTGCCCTGAAACCAGAGATATGGCCAAACAGTAAAATTTGGATATAGGATCATCTCTAAACCCCACCTACCCCCAGATTTGATGTGTGTATGTGGATCTGATATTCTAATTCAGACCGCCTGTAGTTGAAACCATGTAAGCCCCATGATTTCATCTCAGAAGTAGGTACAATTTATTGGTTTCAGCTCAGTATTTGTTTAAATCCCAGACTTAAGTTAAATCCAGAGGCTGTGAACGCATGTGAACTGGGATGAAAAAAAGGTTCTTGAAAACTGCCAAATTTTCACAATTCTAACTTGAATAAGGCTTAATGTTACTATACCTTGGCATGCACACTAAAAATCTAACCATTGTCAGCCGGGTTTGTAGAGGCTGCATTTGTGCACAGAGCATTTGTTCACAAGAGAAGTGAATTTGCTCTTCAATTGCTGGCATTCCCAGTTCACTCAAGAATTCCAAGTTTAAGCAGAGGCAATTAATTTTTCCATCTTACTATTGAGGAGGCATTTCCCATAGTTCATACTATGAAAACTCATGGCAGTCGGGGGAGGTCCTGGACAACTGGAAAAAGGCTAATGTAATGCCCATCTTTAAAAAAGGGAAGGAGGAGGATCCTGGGAACTACAGGCCAGTCAGCCTCATCTCAGTCCCTGGAAAAATCAGGGAGCAGGTCCTCAAGGAATCAATTTTGAAGCACTTAGAGGAGAGGACAGTGATCAGGAACAGTCAGCATGGATTCATCAAGGGCAAGTCATGCCTGACTAATCTAATTGCCTTCTATGATGAGATAACTGGCTCTGTGGATGAGTGGAAAGCGGTGGACGTCTTGTCCCTTGACTTTAGCAAAGCTTTTGACACAGTCTCCCAGAGTATTCTTGCCGGCAAGTTAAAGAAGTCTGGGCTGGATGAATGGACTATAAGGTGGATAGAAAGCTGGCTAGATTGTCAGGCTCAACAGGTAGTGATCAATGGCTCCATGTCTAGTTGGCAGCCGGTATTAAGTGGAGTGCCCCAAGGGTTGGTCCTCGGGCCGGTTTTGTTCAATATCTTCATTAATGATCTGGAGGATGGTGTGGATTGCATCCTCAGCAAGTTTGCAGATGACACTAAACTGGGAGGAGAGGTAGATGCGCTGGAGGGTAGGGATAGGATACAGAGGGACCTAGACAAATTAGAGGATTGGGCCAAAAGAAATCTGATGAGGTTCAACAAGGACAAGTGCAGAGTCCTGCACTTAGGACAGAAGAATCCCATGCACCGGTACAGACTAGGGACCGAATGGCTGGGCAGCAGTTCTGCAGAAAAGGACCTAGGGGTTACAGTGGACGAGAAGCTGGATATGAGTCAACAGTGTGCCCTTGTTGCCAAGAAGGCCAATGGCATTTTGGGATGTATAAGTAGAGGCATTGCCAGCAGATCAAGGGACGTGATCGTTCCCCTCTATTCGACATTGGTGAGGCCTCATCTGGAGTACTGTGTCCAGTTTTGGGCCCCACACTACAAGAAGGATGTGGAAAAATTGGAAAACATCCAGCAGAAGGCAACAAAAATTATTAGGAGACTGGAACACATGAGTTATGAGGAGAGGCTGAGGGAACTGGGGTTGTTTAGTCTGTGGAAGAGAAGAATGAGGGGAGATTTGATAGCTGCTTTCAACTGCCTGAAAGGGGGTTCCAAAGAGGATGGATCTAGACTGTTCAGTGGTAGCAGACGACAGAACGAGGAGTAATGGTCTCAATTTGCAGTGGGGGAGGTTTAGGTTGGATATTAGGAAAAACTTTTTCACTAGGAGGGTGGTGAAACACTGGAATGCGTTACCTAGGGAGGTGGTGGAATCTCCTTCCTTAGAAGTTTTTACGGTCAGGCTTGACAAAGCCCTGGCTGGGATGATTTAGTTGGGGATTGTTCCTGCTTTGAGCAGGGGATTAGACTAGATGACCTCCTGAGGTCCCTTCCAATCCTGATATTCTATGATTCTATGATACACTTTGTAGGGAAGGAAAGATTGATTGATTGTGTGTGTGTGTGTGTATGTGTATAATGGAAAAAGTTCCTAGCAGTGGAACAAATATTGTATTTAGGAGAACCTCTAGTGAATTTATAGCATCATCATTAGCATGATGGTCTGTTCTTGACAGTGCCAAACCCAGTTTTTGCCAGCCCCTAAAAGCAATGTAATTTGTACAACTCCTGTACCTGTGCCTAGGCCTTTCAACCTCTGCATGCCAACTGAGTGAAAAAACTGCTCATGTGTGTAGTAGCGGGTCATTATGCCAGGAATGCAACAGGAGAGCTGGACCTCTGTTCATGAGGTGGAGAGGAGCATTGGCTCAATCTGTCCTGATACATGTGCAATGGTTGAGGAGAGCAGGCATGCACAGAACTCTTATTTACTTCTCTTTCGGGCTCCTCCCAACCAAGGACATGCTGCAGCCAGCCCTGCTGGTGGGAAATCCTCTTTGCCTGGTTGGGACCACTTTGTAAAAAGATAAACAGAGCCTCTGAGTGGGGAGGGAGGTGTACATAGCACTAAGAAAGGCAGTCCATTTGGTGGATCTCTGTTTGAGCAGAGAATGCCAGTCATGCTCAGTACAGTGTTTTTTGTCATGCACACAGATTCGGAAAAAAGCGCCCAAAATTGCTTTGATTTGTGATCAAAACAGGATTTGAACTCAGTTCTCCACAGGCAAAAGGTTAGAGCGCACTAGCCTACTGCATCCTTCCATGGTGCTATGGACTAACATAAGGATGGGACTGTTCCTAATATCTGGAGAATGGAAGGGTCCCAAGTGAGGGGATTTGTATTCTTCAGATACAGGCAGGGGTATGGAAAGGAACCTGAGACTGAGAGATAAAGTGACTTGCTGCAGTTCACATGTGAGTTACTGGCAAAGCTGGGGTTGGCAATCAGGTGCTCCTGATTCCCAGGCCTGTGCAGGCTTCAGTGCCTTTCACATCAGACTAAAAGAAAAGAGAATCATTGGTGAAAACGATTTTGTAAAATAAATGTTGTTTGCCATGTTGCTGTAGCCGTGTTGGTCCCAGGATAATAGAGAGACAAGTGGGTGAGGGTAAGAAGAGCTCTGTGGAGCTCAAAAGTTTCTTTCTTTCACCAACAGAATTTGGTCCAATAAAACTATTTCTTCGCTCGCCATGTGTCTCTGATAAAATAAATATCAGCTTGGCTTTGACAACAAGCATCTTGAAGTACCCTTTGTCTTTGGATGTTCTGATTCTTTCTGAACCCTGGGATGGGTGTTTGGTTGATTCACTCTAGCAAATGAGCCTAGCAACCTAGAGATGATGGAAGCTAGGTCTCACTTTCAGCTGGCATGTGCTATGGTTAATTAAGTTTCTTGTATCCTCTAGAATAAACTACAACTCCAGCTCAATAGTCTGGATACAGGTTATTCATAGTGAGGATGGAGCATAAGAAATTGTACAAAACCTATTGCTTAGCACCAGATTGTCCCAGTGGGATTTTGTGAGTAGAAGTTGTGTGCTCACAACTGTGTAGAAGATTTAACTCTTAGAGTGGAATGAAGCAGGGCAATATTTGTTTTTTCTAGTTGCAGTTACGGCATACATGTTTGGACATTTCTGAACAGGAGGTATTTATGTTCACACACCATTCAGCAGTATAGGCAATGCATTTTGCTATTACATTGCCAAAAGTAATATATTATGTTGGAAAGATAAATTGAGCCAAACAATGCTTCACTAAAATAGTTGTGAGCTAGCAAGCCTGAAAACCAAGCAGCATGATCTGCCATTTGTTACGTTCCACTTTCTGGGTTGTATTGTTATATGGTGTGAAACAAAAGTTATGTTACACAGAGGTCAGACTAGGTGATCTAACGGTTCCTTCTGGGCAGGAAATCTGTGAAACCAGGCCCAGAGATACAGCAATGAATTCTTTATTCTTTTTAGTTTGTTAGTGTTTATGTTCACAGTATACACACAGAAAAATTAGATAAATAGAATTACTTTTGTTGAAAAGTTGCAACACAGTCTACTTCATTTCTGAGAATTGAGAATTAAACCATGCAAGAACCCCAAAACAGAAAACAGGCTGCTCCCTTGGGTAGACTCACACACAACTTGCCCCATCTTATTGTAAGTTGGCTTTCAGAAGAACTGATTGCTGATCACACAGAGCAGAGCCTGCCTTCTAGCTTGCAAGCAAAAAACACGAAAACCCCAACCACTACTCCTAAAGTGATAGCTTACAAATCCAACACGGCCCTCAATACACCACAGTTAGCATATAAGGAATTAAAACTGACTTTACATCTGTCCACTAATACTCATGGGAAACTTTTAACGCTTGTCAAACATAAAAACAAACACTGCTTCTCCTTTCCCCATCACTTACATTTATTGTGAGGTGGAGGAGATCTGTACCTTGTTTGCAAGACTCAAATTAAAAAGCAAATGCTGTCATGTATACTGCCACACATGTCAAGCACTAGTAACTCTCATCAACTCCAGCCTGTCATCTCATCTGATGGCAAGTACTGAGCGTGAAAGGGTTCAAGTGGAAAGAGTCCCCAGTGGATACTGTAAACAGAAAACTTCATAGTGAAAATCGGATCACATTTATTTCTCTCCATAGTTTTTTATAGGCTGCCTACTACTACATCTTTAAGAAATTTTAATTGGAGCATCCATCAATCCACACTGATCTATTTATGCAAAGTGCTTTTGAGAGAAAAATCACAGAGCAATGCATGATATGAATGTATCAGGTGGCTCAGGCTTATCTGAGAAAAAGGGGCTCTGCAGGCTGTCCAGTGGAGACATCTCAAGAGCAAAGACGTTTAGGAGGTTATTGTCAGGGAAAGGGGAATTTCTGAGATAGCAGAGAGGAGAGTTGGGGCATTCTCTTTAGCTCATGATGGATGTGGGTGGGGAGAGACAGTATTTTTCAGTCAACTGCCAGAACCTCTGTCTATATGAGAAATCTGGAAGAGTTCAGACTTGTTCAATAAGGTCTGGGTTATCTGGTAGGTATAATAGGTGATACTGTGTATAATTTTCTGTTTGAAATTAATTGTGCTACATGACTTCACTGCAGCATTAAATGTGACATGTTATGCTAAGTTATAATGATACAACACCATGTAGGGTCCAAAATTTTAAGTGAAGAGTTTTTATACGAATTAGCTAGTTGCTGCTTTCAGCAAACCTCTCAGAAAACACAAACACCATAGGTGAAATCCTGGCTTGATTGAGTTTAATGGGAGTTTCTCCAATGATTTTAATAGAGCCAGGATTTTTTCACCCCTGGCTTCCAACATATTTCTGATTAAAATCAATTCACGTGATAAACATAAGAACACATGAGCCATGAAAACATAATATTCAGACCTGAAATCTCCATTCGCTTAAGTTTTACAAAAATACATTTTTGTGGTTGTTTCATAAAAGCTGGCCTTGCTAGATCCTTCAATGTGCCCAGGCAGCCTCAGCCTGCGTGCACTGGAGATAGAATTGTAGGCCTGGAAGGGATCTCAAGAGGTCATCTAGTCTAGTCCCCTGCACTCATGGCAGGACTAAATATTATCTAGACCATCCGTGACAGCTGTCTGTCCAATCTTCTCTTAAAAATCTCCAACAAAGGAGATTCCATAACCTCCTTATGCAATTTATTCCAGTGGTTAACCACCGTTAGAAGTTTTTGCTAATGTCCAACCTAAACTGCCCTTGGTGCAATTTAAGCCCATTGATTCCTGTCCTATCCTCAGAGGTTAAGGAGAATAATTTTCTCGCTCCTCCTGGTAACAGCCTTTTATGTTCTTGAAACCTATTATCATGTCCCCACTCAGTCTTCTCTTCTCCAGACTAAACAAACTCAATTTTTTCAATCTTCCCAATAGGTCATGCTTTCTCGACCTTTAATTATTTTGTTGCTCTTCTCTGGACTTTCTCCAATTTGTCCACATCTTTCCTGAAATGTAGCACCCAGAACTGGACACAATACTCCAGCTGAGGCCTAATCAGTGCAGAGTAGAGCGGAAGAATTACTTCTCGTGTCTTGCTTACAACACTCCAGCCCAGAATGACGTTTGCTTTTTTTTTTTTTTTTGGCAACAATGTTATATTGTTGACTCATATTTAGCTTGTGATCCACTATGATCCCCAGATCCATTTCTGCAGTACTCCTGCCTAGGCATTTTGTCTGTGTGCAACTGAGTGTTCCTTCCTAAGTGGAGTACTTTGCATTTGTCCTTATTGAATTTCATCCTATATTCATGATTGTTTTGCCTGTGTAGCTGCACAGCTTACCTGGATCTTGCTCTATGTGTCGGAGGGGGGAAACCAGGCTCCATGGGGCCGCCACTTCTCCCCTTCCTTCCTATTCTTGGTTCTGCCCCTGACATGCCAGTCTGCAGATCTGACCTGGCTTGGGGGCAGGAAAGTTATCTGTGCCTGATAAGGGGTGAGACAGTTGATTTCTCTCTGGATATCCAAGATGGAACCAAGGTAGAAACTGCAACTCTAAGTCATAGTTCATTCCCTGGGCTGCTGTTAGGCTCAGCTGTGTACTGCTTCATATACAGGGTGAGAGAGACAGTCTCATTCCAGCCCTAAGCAAAAACATTGTCCTAGACAGAAAGCCAGTACAGGCTTTGTTTCATTTGCCAGTGCTGTCAGATCACTGTAGTGTACAGGGGCAGTGTTTCTTTGTAATGTAACTGGCTGGAGATAAGTTAATGACAGGTTCTGTAAACTTAACACAAATTAGATAGACCATGAGCAGTGGTTTATGGCTACTGCAATACAGTTGTGATTCACTGGGTACGGAATTACAGAGCATGGGCCTACAGGCATCCATAAATTGTCCTTGTGGTCAGTCCCAGTGCATTAGAGGGGACTACAAAATCTATAATCATAAAACATATACAGTAACTATACTTCGTCAAACATGAGGCAAAGCTCACACCAGACAAGTGTTAATGACATGCTGATAGGTCTCAAAATGCAACTGTAAATGGGGAATCATCATCAAAAGGGTGTATTTCTAGAGATGTCCAGCAGGGATTAGTTCTTGGCCCTATATTTTTAACATGTTAATCAATGGCCTGGAAGAAAACATAAAATTATCACTGATCAAGTATGCTGATGATATAAAGATTGGGAGAGTGGTAACTAATGAAAACGACAAAGTCACTGATACAGAGCGATCTGGCTCACTTGCTAAGTTGGATGCAGGCAAACAACATGTGTTTTAATTTGGCCAAATGTAAATGTATACTTCTAGGAACAAAGAATGTAGGCCATATTTACAAGATAGGAGTCTCTATCCTGGGAAGCAATGATTCTGAGAAAGATTTGGGGAGGCGGTGGATAGTCAGGTGAATGTGAACTCCAGTGCTACATTATGGCCAAAAGGGCTAATGCGATCCTTTGATGCAGAAACAAAGGAATCTTGAGCAGGAGCAGAGAGGTTATTTTACCTCTGTATTTGCACTGGTGCATCCACTGCTGGAATACTGTTTCCAGTCCTGGTGTCCGCAATTTAAGAAGGATATTGATAAATTGGAGAGGGTTCAAAGAAGAGCCACAAAAATCATTAAAGGATAAGGGGATATGCCTTATAGTGATAGACTTAAGGAACTCAGTTGATTTAGCTTAACAAAGAGAAAGTTAAGGGGTGATTTGATTACATTCTGTACATACCTACATGGGCAACAAATATTTGATGATGGGCTCTTCAGTCTATCAGAGAAAGCTATAATACGATCTAATGGCTGGAAGTTGAGACTAGACAAATTCAGACTGGAAAAAAAGTGTTAACAGACAGGGTAATTAATCATAACAGTTTACCATGGGTCGTGGTGGATTCCCCATCACTGGCAATTCTAAAAAATATGCTCTAGGAATTATTTTGAGGAAGTTTTATGGCCTATGTTATACAGGAGCTCAGTCTAGATAAGCACAATGGTCCCTTCTGGCCTTTTAATTGATGAAAATCCCACTGGGTACATCCCTGTTAATAGAATCCAAGGCTTAATTTTTAGGTTTAAATTGAAATGTAAGGTCATTTAGTGACAGAATCTTGATTTGGCACATTTTTTTAAATTGTTCATTTGCTTTACTGCTGGAGAAGAAGTGGAGAAATAGTCCCTCTAGTGTTCTGTTGTTGCAGAAGTCTTGAGGAGATCTATTGTGTTTCAGTGAGGTGTGTTACTGTAGGAAGTTACTAAAGAACATCCCACTGTGAGATCCAGAGACTGACACAAATTAAAGTAAAACTAGACATTGAGGGCTAGTCTAGCTACTGTGCTACATCAGTGCAGCTCACCAATGCGGCTGTGATGCCGTAGTGCATCTGGTGAAGATGCGCTATGCTGATGGGAAAGCGCTCTCCCTTTGGCATAATTAGTCCGCCGCAATGAGAGGCGGAAGCTATGCTGGCAGGAGAGTGTCTCCTGCTGACATAGTGTGGTGTGGACACCGCTTTAAGTCGATGTAACTTGTGTTGCTCAGGGGAGTGGCTTTTTTTTTACTTCGGCGGTAGTGTAGACAGCCCTTACATTCTGTTTTCCAAGTCCTTGTAGCTCACATTTTAAGACAAGTGAGACACAATTAAATGCTGAGCAAAGAGAGTGCAGGTTGGATCTTGCAACCCTTATTCATGCAAATAGTCCTATTGATTTCTATTGTGTGCATAAGGGGTGCAGGATCTAACCTTTAATCTGTGATTTAGACATGGGCAGAATTAAGGCTGGTCTTGGATCTGATATATCTCTGTTTCATTTTATCCTCTGAAGTTCAGCAATAGGACCTCCAAGAAAGAATGGATAAATGGATCTGAGTATAGCTTATCTATCACCAGTGTACATGATAAATAGAAATTCCAGTGTGTAATTAGTGGAGGAGATATCAGTGATGTAGATGCTTCCAGATATAATTTGCCTTATTTACACATACACACCATTCCTGCAACAGAGGCAGCCACAGCGAATAGTCAGTGCCCTCATCCAGAAATCTCAGCCCATATACTATAGTAGAAGTCAGAGTTACGGACACCTCGGGAATGGAGGTGGTCCATAACTTTGAAGTGTTCATAACTCTGAACAAAACACAGCTCCGACTCTAGCAGTTCACGCTCTGGGCCAGGTTCCAGAGGCAGCTAGGCAGCTTTCTTGCAGGCAGCTTCTTTCCCTGCCCAGACAAGCTTGTCCCCCTCCTGGCCAGGGGTTGGGAGGGTGGTTGTGGTGAAAATAGTGCATCCCCCTCCCGGTGGGGGTCAGTGGGGTGAAACAGCACCCACTCCCAACCTGGGAATGGGGAGGGGGGTGTTGAAAACAGCACCCAGGAAAGCAGCACAGACCCCAGTGCTGCTCCTGCTC
Source organism: Caretta caretta (assembly GCF_965140235.1). Lineage (NCBI taxonomy): Eukaryota > Metazoa > Chordata > Testudines > Cheloniidae > Caretta > Caretta caretta. The sequence continues at coordinate 26,775,684 of NC_134216.1, forward strand.
CGATTGCCTTGGGCTGGCAGTGGGGACTCACAGCTTTGCCTGTGAATCTCAGTGAGCTTCTAGCTGTAAGTGGATGCCCTGCGCATGGACATGGGGTGGGGAGTGGGGGGGACAGGCAGCCTACATGTGTCTACCTTTAAGAGGCAATACAGACACAGTACAGTATTTCAGAGTAACAGCCGTGTTAGTCTGTACTCGCAAAAAGAAAAGGAGTACTTGTGGCACTTATGAGCTTATGCTCAAATAAATTGGTTAGTCTCTAAGGTGCCACAAGTACTCCTTTTCTTTTTGCGAGTACAGTATTTGCTTTTGTGTGTGTGTCTCTGTTGCTGCCTGATTGGTTACTTCCAGTTCCACATAATGTCCAGTTGACCCGTCAGTCCATAACTCTGGTGTTCATATCTTTGAGGTTCTACTGTAATGCCCGGTTCTCAGGAAGCTACTCTGTCCCATGAAATGCATCCAAATATAGAAAATAAAGTGGAGAGCAAACTGTCTGCCACAACGTCTTTCCAAGGGCTGCTACAAACAAAACTGTACAGCATTCCTTCAAAGACTAAAAATTTGCTCACAAACTAAGAAAGAGAACTTGTAAGGCTATATGTAACAGCATCATCTGGTGATTCCTGCCAAAACATGTTTATATAGTGCCTAGTACAATAGGGCCCTGGTTCGGCGGGTAGATGCAATAAAAATGTTTAATAATAATATGCATTTGGACTTCTCTGTTCTTCAGTTGTTTAGAATTCAAACATAAGGCTATATCTTATCCTGTTTGTTCACAGGAGAGAAGGAGGGTATAGGCAACTACAGAAGCATCTCTGCTTGGGGTTTCAGCTGCTTTGCAGCATTTATCCATAGCTAGGACATATATTTTGTTAGTATACTGGCCTGGGCATTGCATCTCCCAGGTAGGCTTGGTCTTTGGTACAGGCTGTGCTCCTGACCTCCTCCCCAGCTTAACACTATGAGCAGCAAACACTACCTGGTAGATGGTGGACATCTTGCTTCTGAGGGTTAGAATAGCAGAGTGCACATCATTGTCTTGTGCTGGCAAGTCTCCTGCAGCAGAAGACTTACCTAAAAGCATCTTTGCACACACACGCTTCCCCTGCTAGTGTCAGGGCAAGATTTAGCTTTCCAGGGAGTTTCTAAAAATTCTGCCTGGTTTTACTTTCTCCTGTTTGTGTGTTTGGATTAATTCGTTGCCGAATAGGAACAGCTCTGGAGATAAACATGGATAGACCACATCTGCCAAAACATGATGCTCTTACTCTAACACTGGGTGCAATTAACCAAAGAAGAGTATTTCAAGTCTCGGTGTACGGACTACATTTGTAAATGTAATCATTCTGCAGCTGCTGCTGACAGATTTTCACAGATTTTTTCTCAAACGCAATCCTGTTAAATGCTTACTCAGTGTAGGCTGGGTTTTTCAGTCATTTCACTTTCATAACCTATCTTTTAAAATACCCTTAAAATTGAATTTGCATTGTTGCTATTGTAATGATGTTGGGGTTCATTAAATAACAAACTAGTGAATGAGAAAGGAATAAAACTTTAATAAAACAAACTGGAGAGCTCTGGTGAGCTGCTGCACACAGCAATGTGGTGTTCCCAATCCGTGCCTTCAGGGCACATCTCTCAATTCTTATGAGGGAGCATCTCTAAATTATAATCTTCTACAAACATATCTCTACACCTATCACAAATGGCCTTTTAAAAATCTTGATGAACTCCAGCCATGCCACATTCCACAAAACTCAGTAGTTGAACTGTAGGTAATTCCTGTTGTTGTTCAATGCTTCATTTGCGAGCCTGGGGTGGAAGGGGAGAAGCTCATGAGCAACATCAAACAAAACAGCCTAGCTAAGGAGGTTGATGAAACCTGTGATGCTCTATGGAATACAGATGACCATTTATAATATTATGGATACCCAATATTACCAAATTGCAATGAATCTTACAAGATACGCCATGTAAGGCATCAGTGGAAAAGTTATGATTTGCTAAGTATGATACTCTTGTTTATATGTATGTATCATCTTTGTATTGTGGGTTATAAATATGTGTGTTATATTTGTATCTCAAACTTGTGCTGTGTTTCTGGTGACAACCTCAGACAGATTGGCATCAGTACTATCCAGTCTGCTTAATGGCCCATCAAAGGCAATCAGCTGTACAATGAACCCATTGAGAGAATCCAGGGGCGACGCTTATGAGTCAACAGGATGTGTAGGGACATGCATATGGTCAGGGGTCTCCAAGAGCTTTTTCATGCCCATGTGCTGTGAGTTTGTGTTTGGGACAAAGGACGTACAAGCCACATGGCAAAGAATTTAAAAGGCAGCTGCATCTTCTCCATTTTGTCTTCAGTCCTGCTTCACACCTCTGGAGTACCTTCTCTACAAACTGACATTTTGTATAAAGGACTGACAGACCCATCCAAGCTTTGGATGTGTTCCAGAGGGACTTTACAAGCCAGCAGACTCACCAATGCCTCGAAGAACATGATATATGGACTCTGAAATCACATGTATGTATATGATTGCTTTGACCATTTAGCAGCTCTCTTCTCATTCTTTTCTTTTATAATAAATTTTTAGTTTTAGCTACTAAAGGATTGGCTGGCAGTGTGGTATTTGGGTACCATCCAAACTAGTATTGATCTGGTAATGTGGCTGGCTCTTTGGATGTCAGAAAAACATTCTGTATATTGAATAGAGTTTTAAGTATCTTCTCACTTTACTGGGCTGACTGGGAGTCAGAGACTGGAATGCAATAAAGGGGGCTGTGTGATTTCTTTGTTTTCAGCTTCTTGATGACTAATGTTGGGGATCAGAAGCACTGTTTGTGACTGGTCGGTGAGTCTAACTACAGTGTTAACCACCAGTTTTGGGGGAATCTGCTCTCCTTTTTGCAGTCTGCCCTGACTTTGGCATTTTCAGTGTGGGCTACCCTAGGCACTTAAGGTCACAACAGCCATGTGAACAAAATTCTCAACTGATCTTGTTAATCTCCGCATGGAATTTTAGGCTCACTGTGGCTGACTGAACAGCATCACTACATCTTTTGGGAACTCTGGGGAGAGGGTGTCAAAGTCTGAGTTCTGTACTACTTTGTGGTGCTCAAGTAGTACAAAATGGTCAGATTCTGGCCAGTGGAGGCTAATGCTACCCACTGGCATGAAGCCCAGCCACCTCTCCCATCCACATCATGGGGTGGATGTACTGGGACAGGGAGAAGGTGGGTGGTGGCATAGCAGAGCTAGGCTGCTCCAATTCAAGTAGCCTAGGGGTCTGTCAATGCTGAAATAGGGACTACTTAAATGACTACTTGATGCTCCCCTCTGTGCTGAGTAGAGCTTGTATGCAGGGAATAATTAAGCCTTGATCTCCACGTGAATTATATGTCAGGCTTTGCCCATTTCGAGCAGCATCTCCAGTGATACACTGATAAAAGGTCAGAACTTAAATGAATAACAGTACAACAAACTGACATTGTGCATTATTTATTCAAACTATTTTGATGTGCTAGGAAATCCAAAGGAGCATAATTTAGGGACCCGGGACACTGGAGTGTATGCAGTTGCGTTGAACAGATGCAGACCTTTCACTAAGGTCCGTGGTAGTGTCGAGATTAAAGCATGAGTTGGGGGCTCAGGAGAACTGAGGTCTATTTCCAGCTCTGACACAGACTTCGTGTGTGATGTGAAGCAAGTCAGCCAATCTCCTTACTTCAGTTTCTCTGTTTGTAAAACTGAGATGTGATTGTTTCCCTGCCTCACAAGGCTGTTGTGAGGCTAAATTCATTAATGTTGGTAATTTGCTTTGATAGACTGTGGCTCTATTTAAGTGTAATGTATTATTTATTATTCTGTCCATTTAGGGTCATTCATGCTACTAGAGCAAATATATTTCTCTGTAGCTTGCTGTGTTTGTTTGTTTTTTCCCCCTTCATCTTTCACATAAAAAAATGGAAGTTAACTCTTTCCTGCCTAGTTCTTTGTTCAAAAATTACAAAATAAACTGGGGGCAGAAACATTTTGAAAGATGATCTTGTATGTTTGCTTTGTGCTGGAGCCAGGAACTGATTAGTTCCATCTGGAGTGTTATATCTTGTGTTGTCTGTTAAAAATGACATAACCAGTGTGCTACTAAAATTGACCTTTGGAGAAATAGGTGATAAGAGACCAAAGTTTCTGTTAATGAGCTAATAGGGGCAGGAGTGGGGGTGGGGGGGAGAGAAGATGTAGGGTTAGGAATGTGGCTGTTCAAGTTTGCAGCATGAAACATGTGAAAGAACAGCATGTACACATTGTAAAAGTGGAGCTATTATTGTGTGACACAGTTTTTAGTTCCGAACCTCTAGTGCTTTCGCTGAAAGGTTCTGGCAAGAAAAAACTCCCTCCTCCAAAGTTTGAGTTGATCACTTATTCAAAGCAGAAGTTGGCATCACAGATTAGAATTTACATTAACACGTATGCTGCTCTGAACTGGTTTTGACTTGGAAGACGTTAGCTGTAAGGGGGGAAGAATAGGAAAGGTCAGGTAGAGAGAACTCAAATTTTTGGTGTGTGTGACTGTAATCAACTTTCTGCTGGTGGGAAAGAAGACAAAGTGTCATGAAATGAGATCAATGAGCAGGTGTAGATAAGTGGAGGCTGATAGATATCAAGGGGTTTTCCCGATGTGTCAGTTATGTTGGGTTACCAGAGTGAGAGAAGCATTCTCTTCAGCTCTGAAATCAAGGTGACAAATTATTGAAATCTTGGTTAAGAAATGTAATTGAGAGTGAAGCTTGTGAGAAATATTGTTTATGAATAATGAGACAAAGCTGTCAGGCCATATCTACTAACCAGCTTAATCACAGTTATGCTTCTTTAGTTTAAAATTTATTTTTAGCTGGTTATATAGTTGTACAAAAGAGATTTATTTTGCATTGCTGTGACTGAAGATTATTTGTTGCTATAATCCTTTTGATAAAAGCTTAAGATAGCATTTTAACTCATAATAAACAAAAATACCTTGTGCAAGTTCTCAGTTTTTATTACCTAGAATGACTTTCTTTACAAGATAGATTGTAGGTGCATAATCTTTGCATTGCATCCAGATGTATGTTATTGGGGCCCACTTTGTATCAGGAACAGAATTCCTCCTGAAACATAAAAAGCATCAAAAATGAAGCAACTGGAATTTTATGCTATTTTTAAAAAACAGCAAAAAGTTGGCACTTCCATTTTCTATTCAGTTTTACACATGATGAGCCAGATCCGCATGTGGTATAAATCAGCATGAAACCATTGACATCAGTGGAGCCAGGCTGATTTAAGATCTGGTCTATTGTTTTTTGGACCACTGTCTGTCTGTCCTCCCTTTTCCTCCCCATCCCCCACCCAGAAGATATACTGGACAAGTCTGGTTTGCCATTTGTGGAACATACAGTTTAACACTGCATCAATTCATGAATTACACAGGGTAGGAATGATTTAATCTCAGCCCATTGGAACAAAGTTGTTTATGGTACCAATTGTCACAAAAAGAATAATAATTTTACCTAATGACAGAGCAACTGTTTGAGAGAAACAAATGAGAATAAAGAGAGAGAATAAAGAGAAATATAAACTATGTACGTAATAATGTAGAACATTATAATGTAAAAGAAGGGAGCCATATCTGGAGCAAGAGACTGCAAGTCAGGAATCCTGGGTTGTATTCCCAGCTTGTTTGATGATGCTTTATATGATCCTTATTTAAATCACTTAACCTGTCTGTGCCTCAGTTTATTCAACTGTAAAAGAAGTATAGTAATTTTTACCTACTTCACAGGGGTATTAAGGCTCAGTTAGTTAATGATGATTTAGTGCTTCGAGGGACTTGAATGATAAGTTCCATAAAAGTGTAAAATAGTAAAACTAACAATCTAATTTATGAGTGCTTTTAGCAAAGAAATAATACTCAGTCATTGACCGTTTAAAGTGCTAAGTCAGCTTTAATATAAAATATTTTACAATTTTATACAGTACCCTCATGTTAAAATAGTTAAATGAGATATTGAAAGAAGCTTAAGCTCATAAATGTAGAAATTTTGGCTATGTGGAAAAGAAATGAGAAATGCAGATGCATTCAGATATTTTCAGAGGTAGCAGGAAAGGGGTGTGTGTGTGTGTGTATGTGTGTGTTTCAATTTGAAGCAAGGGTGGATAAATCCTTTCCTTCTGATTTTCCACAAGGAAAGTAAAAGCTTACTGCTACATGGGAAACATGTCATTCTTCTTCAAGGGATGGTCCCTATTGTATTCCACTGAGGGTATACACATGCACACCATGCGTCTGGAGCCAGAGGATTTGAAAGTAGTAGTGTCCGTTGCTCCATGCATGTGTCCTTGCTTTGCCTCATGGTTTCAACCGAAGTGATAAAGGGCAGGGCCTCCAGTTCCTTCTCATGGCTGCATGGTCCGAGCTGGAGCTATTACTGTCCTCTTGTCTCTGATGCATTTAAAAAATCCCCACGTAGTATTAGAATTGTATAAAATTATTTTTCTTCTAGTTTTTGCTGTATTAAGTCAGTTTTGTGTAAAGTAGTATTCTTTAGGAGATAAGAGTCTTTGGGGAATCCGTTTACCAGTGGGGCTTCCCCAACCCCTGATCCAGAACCCATGCCTGGATATGAATTATGCCAAAGACACCCAGATTCAAGATCTGCGCCTTCTGCCCGTGTTCTTTCTCAGTAAGTGACGAGCACCAACGCTGTCTCTATTGCTTTGGGAGAAGCCCACATTTCATCCAGGTGCAGTAGCTGCCTGTCCTTCTCAAGTTGTACCCGAGAAGGTTGGGCTTTCTACCTCAAGAAGCACCTCATGGAGGTCACCATGAGGCCGTAGTAGGATCCAGGCTGGGGAACCCCTCCAGTGTGTTGGCCTGAGAAACCCAGGAGCGTGTCTCTGACCACAGAGATCAAGTCCAGTTCTGGCAGAGATTGAGTCTGATTCCAGTGGTACCAGTGTTACAGACCCTGTGCTGTCGCCTAGTCGGGAGGCAAGGAAGCAAGTGCATAAGCCTGGCAGTAAGTCTTCCTCCAGGCCTGAGAAGGGTGATGTGCCTTCTATGAGTTCCAGCCACAGAGAAGTGGCATGTTCCAAGGCTCACAAGCAGGACAAGAAATCATGCAGACCGGCAGATCTGCTCGTACTAAGCCACACATGCCTTCCACGTTGCCCCCCCCCCCCCTTAAGTAATCATTTCGAGACAGTCCTCCACTTCGGCTCTGGTTCTGGCTACAAAGAGTGTGCCGCTGACACCGGGGAAGTTGGAGACTGCGCTGGAGCCACATGAACCCTTCGCCCTTGGGGAACCGTCATCTCCATGCCTTCGTTTACTGCCTGCACCTAGGGAGGTATGATCTTACTGCGTCCTGCTTCCACCCATTCCCCTATGGGGTACACAGCTCCACCAGTTCCAACGGTACTGCCATTGGAACTGGCATCTGAGTTTTTGTCGTCAGAGGATTTGGATGAAGCGCAGGGGTTGCGCATCCACTATGAATACCCTAAGGGATCAACAGCTTCATGGGCAGTACCCTCCTTTCCAGAGAAGCTACTGATATCTTACCCCATGAGGCCATCCGCAGCATCCTCTGGATCCATTCTGTTGGCTGTATTGGGAGTCCTGGTCTCAATATTTTCCTTTGGAGCCTTCCTGTTCAGCAAGAGAGGGTCCACCCCATCCCTGCTTCAGCAACTCTCGGGTAGGCTTTTGGAACTGGTTTTGGAGAAGCCATTCAGTTCGGTACAGATGGAACAGGAACATTTCCCAACCTCTCCAGTGGTGCTGTGACCTGCTGTGTTAAGTCAGTTTCGTGTAAAGTACTAGTTTTTAGGAGATAAGAGTGACTGCTGTGTGACTGTGTGACCTCTTCTTCCCCTCCTTGCCTCCAGATAATTTTCACCAGTTCCAGGACTTCCTACACAGGGTGGCTGCTGACCTTCATATTCCACTGGAGGAAGTACAGAACAAACAGCATCAGCTGGACATCTTTCGTGCCTTGGTACTGACCCAGGTTGCTCTACCAATCAATGATTCCATTCTTCAGCCAGCTTGAACTGTTTGGCATAGCTCAGTCACCTGCGCACCTATCTCCAAGGGGCAGAAAAACAGCACTATGTACCAGCTAAGGGGTCTGAGTTTCTGTTCTCTCACCCCCCGCCCAATTCCCTCATGATCCAAGTGGCAACGGAGCAGGCCAGTCAACAGCATCCATGATCCACCCTGGCAGACGGGGAGGGTAAGTGACTAGACCATCTGGGTCACAAGGTCTTCTTGTTGGCTAGCCTCCAATTTCAGATCTCTATCTATCAGGCCTTATTGGCCAAATATGACTTTCTCAACTACAGTAAACCGGAGGACTTTACTGACAAATCCCAGCGGGATTGAGCCTGTTTTCTGGCTGTCCTGGAAGAGGGCAAACTGATAGTTAGAATGGTGCTTCAGTCTGCTGTGGACACCGCGAATACCTCTTTTCACACTGTGGCTATGGTTATTGTCATGTGGAGGGAATCATGGCAGCATTCATCTGGCTGCATTCATCAGAGAGGTACAAAATACCATAGAGGACCTCCATTTCTATGAGTCTAACCTCTTTAACGAGAAGATCAACGATTTCCTCCACTCTCTCAAAGATTCCAGAGCCAAACTACGATCGCTGGGTATCCATACATGTGCACCCAAGTGAAAATTCTACCATCCGCCACTTGCACAAGGGTTCAGGACTCCCCAGTTCTTCCACTAATGACCCTACAACCCACCTCACAAACGACAAAAGTCCCTGCAATCCCGTCTTCCAGGACCACCTTCACAGTCTTCAGCACCACATGTTCAGTCCTCTCAGAAGCGATATTCTGAATGCACCTAGAGAGCTGCCAACCACCTTGCCTCCTGCCATGCACCTGACCCTTCGGGGGTCATCTAGCATTCTTTTTATCAGCTTGGAGTGTGATAACACTGGACAAGTGGGTCCTGGATGTCACTGGACATCGCTATACAAACTCATTCACAATGCTACCTCATCGACAACCCCTACCCCAATCCCTCCTCAGGGACCACCCTCATGACAGTATCCTTGCTCTAGAGGTAGACTCCCTACCTCAAAGGGGAGTGATAGTTCAAAGGAAAGTGTTCTATCAGAATGTGTGGTTCTATTCCACTTATTTTCTGTTACCCAAGAAGAAAGGCGGGTGGAGACCAATCTTGGACTTCTGCCGCCTCTGTTGTTTCATCTGCAAACCCAAGTTTCGTATGGTCACCTTAGCAGCTTACTGTTGCTAGAAAGAGGCATGTGGTTTATAGCTCTCGATATGCAGGGTACTTATTTTCACACAGACATCCATTCAATCCACAGAAGGTTCTTGTAGGCCCTCAGCACTTGCAATACAGGGTTCTACTATTTGGACTCACCGCTGCTCCGTGGTCTTCACCAAGGTTTTCTTTGTCATAGCAGACCACCTCTGGTGTCATGGGGTCCTCAAGAAAGGAGGCTCAAGCCTTGACCTCCATGTTACTCAGAATCCTTTCCTACCTAGGGGTAAGTGTAAATGTCAAAAAATCAACTTTGGTTACCACACAGTCCCTGGATTTCATAGGGACCTTCATTGATGTGGTCTCAGCACAAGCCTACCTACCAAGGGATAGGTTCCAGGTACTGCAGGAACTCGTCACACAAGTGGTCCACGGTCCTTCTGTTCCGATCAGGATTTGCCTATTCGTCCTCGACCACATGGCAGCCTGCATATATATCACTGTTTTCGCTCACTTTCCCCTTCGCTGTCTTCAGCTGTGGCTCCAGAGAGTCTATTCTCCCATGCGACATACTATGGACATTCTGTTGACAGTCCCCTCCAAAATGCACTCCTCCATCTAGTGGTGGACTGACCTGAGGCAGATCTGGGCTTGGATGCCTTTCCTCTTATCCTCCCTAGACACAATGATCATAATGGATGCATCACTTGCTGGATGGGGTACCATATGGGTGAGCACATGACGCCAGGGACTTGGACCCCTTGGGAATCCAGAATGCACATCAACATTCTGGAGCTGTGGGTGACATGGAGAGCATATCAAGCATTCTTCCCATCCATTTGCTCCCATCATGTTCTCATCATGTCTGACAGCACCACCACCATTTATTACATCAACAAACAAGGGGGCATGAGGTCAACTGCACTCTGTGCAGAAGCAGTTTATCTATAGGATTGGTGCATTGCCCACAAGATCCTGTTGTCAGCAGCCTATCTTCCAGGGACTCAGAATGTGACTGCAGGCTTTCTCAGCAGAAAGTTTATGGCCGACCACAAATGGGAACTTCATGACACTGTAGTCAATGATATTTTCAGCCAATGAGGGACTCTTTGCCTCCCATGCCAACAGCAAGTGCACCATCTACTGCTCCATGGGAAGGGGTATCAGTGTCCATTCCCAAGGCGATGCCTTCGTCCTCCACTGGTTGGACCAGATCAATTACACCTTTCCCCATCTCCCGCTCCTGCAATGAGACCTCTACAAGATCAGGCAGGAGAAGGCCATGGTCATTCTGGTTGCCCTTTTCTGGCCATTCCAATTCTGGTTTCCTCAGCTTCTTTGCATGTTGGCTAGTCCCCTGTGTCCCCTGCCAGCTTTTCTGGAACTCCTCATGCAACATGGCAGCAGGATCAGGCATCCCAATCTATACACACTTCACCTGAGAGCTTGGTTTTTGGATGGGCATTTTTGCTAGAATGGGTATGTTCATTGGAGTACAAGACATCCTTGCCTTGAAGACGTTGGGACTTGCTCTGAACTCCATCAAGGTCCATACAACGGCTATCAGTTCCTTCCATCCCCCCATCCTCCCAATGGAAGGCCACTCCATATTTACGCATCCATTGACTGTCAGATTTTGGAATGGTCTCCTCAGAACCTTCCCACCCTTCTAACCTATTGCTCTTGAGTGGCACCTCAATCTCGTTTTCTCTATGTTAATGAAATCATCTTTTGAGCCACTGGCTTCCTGCTCCCTGTCCCACCTTTCCACGAAAGTTGCCTTCCTAGTAGCTATTATTTCCATGAGAAGGGTAACTGGGGGCCATGATGGCAGACTCCTCCTCTCACCATATTCCATAAGGACAAAGTCTCCCTGCATCTGCACCCCAAGTTTCTACCAAAGGTTGTATCCTGGTTTCATCTCCACCAACCCATACACTTGCTTTCTTTCTGAAGCCTCATGTCTCAATGGAGAAGTGGTGCCTTCACTCTGCAGGGCCTTGGCCTTTTACCTGCAGAGAACAAGATTGATCAGGAAATCCCCTAGACTGTTTGTTGCTATAGTTGAAAGGATTAAGGGGTAGGCAATCTCCACACAGAGGATTTGTAAGTGGATTTTGTGATGCGTTACACTTTGCTATCAGTTGTTGGGACTTCCTCCACTCCTTGGGGTGAGAGCCCATTAGACGAGAGCACAAGCATAGACTACAGCTACTCTGCAAAATATACTGCTTCCAGATATATGTAGGGCAATCATGTGGAGTTTGGTACTTACCTTCGCTAAGCATTATGTCTTGGTGCAAGACTCTGTGACGGATGCCTCATTTGGCATGGCTGTTCTCCAATCCACCATTCCATCCTCTTCCTCGTACCCTCCTCCAAATTAGGTACTGCTTGTTAATCACTCACAGTGGAATACAATAGGGACCGTCACTCAAAGAAGAAGAGGAGGTTACTTACCTGTAACTGGAGGTTCTTCGAGATGCGGGGTCCCTATTTGTATTCCACTTCCCGCCCTCCTTCCCCTTTGCTGCAGATCTGTTCAATTTGCAGTGGAAAAGGAACTGGAGGTGCACCCTGGTCTGCCTCTCCTTTTATCACTACCGTCAAAACCATGAGGCAAAACAAGGGTGTATGTGCAGATCAACAGACACTACTACTTTCAAATTCTCTGGCTCTGGATGCATGGCGCACATGTGGAAACCCTCAGTGGAACACAGATAAGTAAACTCCTCTTCCTGACTAGTGTAAGCTCCCATTTGCAGTTCTCTAGTGTTGGGAGATGTAGATTTTAAAGTCATTACATTGTTCTACATAATAGCTATTATAGGTCCAGGATTGAATTGGCTGCCTATCCCTGCCCTTGGGCAGGTGTAATTCTTTGATGAAATTCAGTATTTGCAGAGCGGAGGAGGAAATGTTCTCGTGACAGGGTTCTGCTTTTAAAAGAGGGAGGGAAGGAAGGAAGAAGGGAAAAGGCGATTCAAAGGTGATCCGAGTTTTGCAATTTAAGAATAATTTTCATGGACACAGATCAATAGGCAGAGAGCAGGTTAGGCAGTGAAAGGTAAATGATAAATCATCATGTTAAATGGATATCACTTTTTCTCATGGGTAGGGTTGCCAGTTTTGGTTGGACATATTCCTGGAGGTTTCATGCGGGTATGTTTTTATACAAATGTAGCCCTCAATCCGGCAAATGCTTTAGTGGGAATATTCCCATTTCTAATATTACTCACATCCATAGGTATTTGCAGGAGTGGGGCCATAGTGTGTGCATTGGATTGCCAGTATACCAGTGCCCACATATGTCTATCACCCTTTGTCATAGGCAGCAGGTGGCCAGGGCTACAGCAGGGTCAGCCCTCACCTCCCAAATCTATTTTTGAGCCACTCTGCTTCCTACATGCCTGTCCACCTTGGCCCGTGAAGGGTGTCGTGGGGAGGGGCCCTGCCTGCCTGCTGGATTCCTGGTACTGTATGTGGAGCTAGATTCCTGAGTCCCAGCAGGGGATGCTGGCTCATGAGCAGTGCTTCTCGAGAAAGTTCATTGCAGAGAGTGAGTCCTAGGGGAAGGGGGGGGAAGGGGAGAATGGGAGTCCTGGGGAAAGAGGAGAAGAGATTTGGGTGAAGGAGGGCGATCCTAAGGCCCTGTGTCTGGAGTGTCGTGGGGAAAAAGTCCTTGCCTGTGCACGGATGAGAACCCGCCTTTCTGTATTTATATTCCCTAAAATTTGCCATTTGCCACAGGCTATGTGATTTGAGCCATGGGAACTGGGATAGGGTGGGGGAATCTTGAACTTGTAGAAAGTTGGTACAGGTGTAATTGTGCTTCTGTGTGCTATCAGATGTATTTGATAAAGTTCACTGGTTTTATAGATCTTTCTTTATATGAAGGCAAATTGCCAATACAAACTAAAGGAAATGTATATGAGGAAGATAAACCTCACTACTGCTGTGCATTGAAATGGTTCAGTACTCAACCTTCACAGAGCAAGCATAAAACAATAGGCTTACTAGCCCAGCTGTCAGAAGTACATTTAGAGTCAAGATTGATTAAAATTCTCCTGATTAGGTAAAACCAACTAAGTGAAGAGCATAGCATGAGCTATTTAATGAAAGAATGGAAGAATAATTGTTTGCATTCAGAACAAAAAAAAAAAGCAACTGAGTTGGTGCAGTCCCACCAAAATGTTCAAAGCATCATGCAGGGATTCAGGGCCGAATTAAGTGTTTAGCCCTTATGGGTTTGATGCAAACATTCAAAATTGTTCTGAGATTAAACACATGTCATGCTGCCTGTCTAAGGGGTGCAGGGATTGAGGTGGAGGCATAAAGGCAACTTTCTGTCACCCCTGTCCTGGGGCCTGTTGGGAGCCAGTTTGCCCCGGCACTAGTTAGAGCAGCCTGAGGTCAGACATAATTTTAGGGGTGCACCAGTGGCCATTCATGTCCTTACCCCTTATGTGTCTCTGTTATACTAGGGTATGTGCAGGAGGGAGGGCGAAGGGGGTGCTGTATCTGAACGACCTCTACTGCTGCAGAATCCCACCCTGCCCTTTTAGGGCAGCTTAGTTCCCTTTGTGCAACCAGAGTGACCCATATGGTATGTTGTGTGAGTGGGGACTGCCCTCTGTATTTGTAAAAATAGGCATAATGGAAAAGAACTGGCTATTTAAATGGATCATAATTAGGATTAATTAATCTCCCCTCCTAGGTGTTCTAAATGTACACACTGGTGCTATCATTTGAGAGCTAGGGGAGAGAACCAAGTTTTAGCCCCAATGTATCTTGACCATTTGATTTGATCATTTAAACAGAAAACCTTTTTCTAATGTGGCTGTTTTTAGGGGAAGTGCATCTTTATAGGAAATTTATTTAAATGGGAATTTACTTTGAGGACCTTTAATACACCTGCACTTTTTCATTTATCCAGGAGTGGTGGTATGGCTCTATTAATGAATGACTGCATGGCAGCGTTTGATTTCTTCTCTTGTGTGGTGCATTGAAACTGGAGCAGAAAACTTCAAATTTAATGTAGAGTGAGGACTTTTTTAGCTTTGTCAGTGAAGCAAAGAAGGAACTAGTCACTTTTCTCAATGGCTCTCTCAGAGGAAAGGAACTGAAAAACTTCCCTCTCTTGAGACGGATAATATGTTAACCTAGTAGCAAGAACTGACACAGAGGAATGAGCCACGTGATTTATAATGTACAGGGTAGGAAAAGAACATAAGTGGTGTTTCTGCCATGGGACCTTCTTCAGGCTTTGATTTAAAATAAAAGCAAATAATGCAGAACACTCAGAACTTTTGGGGGACTGTTGCTCTCTCAACAAATGTTGGTTCAAACAATTAGTTCTAGGAAGGATCAAATGAGGACAAAATAAGACAGATGACATGTTGTTCTGGGGTCACCATCCTGTTTTTTTTTCCATTGTTGGTTCTGATTTCTATGGGATAATCCCATTCTCTGCAAATCTATCTTGTAAAATATTAAAGGGTCCTTAAATAGACTTCAGCACCCATGAAACATCACTGCATCATGACATCAACTTACAACATTGTGATGCAATGTTATGTTGATTTATGCCTTGCCAGCAGGAAAGTATCACTCATGACACAAAAACTTATCCCATCGGTTAAATGTTGGGGTTCTTAGGAATTGGCTTGTTTTGGCCTTGTTTTGAAATGGGATTAGCTTGATTTTTGGCTTATTGTGAAAGTCGGGGTGTTTATTTACCGTGTGAAAGTTGGCAACTGTGATTAGCATGGCACTCACTAGTGAATAGTAGGGCAATAGAGTTCAAATCTGTTACGGTATATATATTATCAGCCTAGATACATACCCTATGTTCTTTTCTTTTATTATCAATAATATTAAAGGCATATTATATCTGAGCTGACTCTTTCCCTTTGTACCGAATAATGATCACAAAGCCACTGTTTGGTTCTTTCAGATGCTTTTCTTGATCTGTTTGTGAACAATTTGGGCTCCAGTACAAGGAAGACCTGGGGCATCCACAGGAAACAGTCCTGGGGATACACTGTAAGTGTGGTGCAAAAACAGTTTCTCAAATATCTGTTAAAATATCCTAAAAATAAACACACATTAAAAAAATATATATGTTCACAAAAGTTAGTAAGGCCTAGTGCACAAAACAAAACCTTCTGCCACTAGTTGGTTGCAGGCCAAGAGTCTGTTTGAAGTAGTTCTTCCCTGACGCACAGGAATGGGAAGAAAGTCTCAGGCCCCTCTCCCTTTCCCCTCAGTGTGCCACATGTGCACTGCGTGTAGCGTCTGGCCTGGAGTTGACTTGATGGCACTTTGACTCTCCCCACCCCATGGACTTGGGTTGACTGGAGGATTCAGGAATCAGCTCTCCTTTCCCATCCCTGCTCTGTCTTCAAAGGTCTGCTAGACATTTGTTTGCAGTGGTCCCCTAAGGGCTGCCCAACGTCCATCCCAATCCCAACCCCACCCTTCTCCATCCAGAATGTCACCATCCCACTGAATCTGGGGTCCTCAACATCCATGCAGAGGGGCACAGGGTTTGCTCCATAATGCACATGTAAATGCCTGCACAGGTATTTCCCCTGCACTAGCTCACACAGGGGAGAGGACTTAACACCTGTGAATGCAGGGGATAGAATTTACTAGAACTGGCTAAAAAAAGAAAAGTAGCATGAGTTGTTTGTGAAAATGTCTGCAAAAAATGTGTCCCTGTTTTTCAAAGAAAAACATTGAGTTGTGAAATTATTTCGACCAACACTAGAATTTACATGCACAAGCTGAGGAGACAAATAGAGTTTCACACTGAAGACCTATCACCTGTACATGCAGTTGCTTGAAAAGTATGACACAAGCTGAATGTGTACAAAAAAGGTGGGGCTGATATGATGATTGGACCCTGTACTGCAAGAGGCCAAGTTTAAGTGCACCAGGGTAAAGGAATGAAAGAATGCTGCTATTGGTTCGCCCTCTAATTTGTGGTTATGATGACAGCTTGCTTTGGCTTTTCTTTGAA